>NC_053154.1:263419592-264112092 GCF_016835505.1 Polypterus senegalus
AGGTTATTTTAGCTGAGGCAAAAAAGAACGGAAGAAAGAATTATTTTTATATCTTATATAAATACAATTTCATTGACTAGAGGCTTTAATTCTTCACGCAAAGCCATCCACCTGTCATAGGTCCACTTTGTAGATGAATACCAATGGATCTGCTATATAAGATTAAGCTGGCATGCATCTCACAAGGCTACCGTGTTCAGCAACATAAAACTTTACATTAGATACTGTATATGTGGTAAATTAATAAATATTTTTTCCTATTCAAAAAGTACTTTTTGGTTTGAACTGTGATGCATACATGTATGCGGTCAATGACAACAATGATATTGGGTAGCTTAAGGTAGCCCAGCATAGAAGCACTTGGTGTACTGTATTCTGACATTAATGTAATTGTGGTTTTGATTATGACCAGTGCTGGTATGAGGCTCATTGATAGCTGGGGTATTCTGGACTTGCCACAAATCTTTCTCTGAAATGTTCCCATAGCTAAAAAACCAAGTGTGCCACAAATCTGTAGGTGTGCAGGAGAGCACAGTTTCTGTCTGCCGGCCTTTTCAGATTAAGGCCAAAAGTTAAAATACAAAAGGATTGGTCAGAGTAGCTGAAAATAAAAATAACTTGTATCATTTTTTGTCTATAAATCGTTGGGAAATGCATGTAAATTTACTTATATGAACAGTGTATACACAAATGTGTTCACACGTTCCTTGAACAAGGCCCACTGACAGAATACAATAGACGGTTTGATTACATTAACTTGATTGTGTTGTGGACTGTAATGAAAAACCCATTGTTTGTTTCTCATTATTTCAAATATCACTTAAAATGTGACATTCACCTCACCTATCCATTATTATGTTGCAGTCTTACAGTAAAATCTTTTAAAAAGTAAAGCAAGATTTTAGAAATTTTTGCATTATTAAAAATAAAAAATTGAAATATCACATTGACACATACATTGAGATCCCCTGCTGTGTCCCTTGAAATTTAACTCAAGTGTATCTCATTGCATTGATCATCACTGAGATGTTTCTTCACCTTGTTTGGTGTCCACTTGAGGTAAATTCAATTGAATGGACATGATTAGGAAGTGCACACATCTTTCTATATTATGTCCTGCGGTAGTCAATGTGGCCATGAGGTGAAAGGAATTGCCTGCAGAGATTACAGACAGGATAACATCGAAGAACAAATCTGGGGAAAGCTACAAAAAAAAATCTGCATCACTTACTGTTCCATTGAGCACAGTGGGGTCGATAATTCATAAGAGGAAGACGTTTGGATCAGCCTAACTGAGCAATAAGAGGTAGAACTGCTTTAGTAAAAATGATGACCAAAAACCAACTGGTCACTCTGGGTGAACTCCAAAGGAGCAGTGTGGAGATGAGAGAAACTTCCGGATGGTCTACAGTCACTGTAACACTCCACCAATGGATTTTCAGATTGTGAGAAATAATATTCTCTGATTTGATGAAACCAGCCTTAAACAGTTCGACGTCAGTTATAACCATCTTGTCTGGAGAAAACCAGGCATCGCTGATCACCTGTGCAATATCTTTCCAATAGTGAATGATGGGTGGTGGCAGTTGTTGTTGAGTGGCAAGGACTAGGAGATCAGTCAAGGTTAAGGGAAAGTTGAACAGAGCAAACTAAAGAGATATCCTAGATTAAACCTGCTCCATAGCACTCTGAGCCCTCAGTCTGGGTCATTTGTTCACATTCCAACAAGGCTATGATTCTAAGCATAAGACAAAAGCAAGGACAACACAGGAGTGGCTTATGGACAACTATGTGAATGTTCTTGAGTGTCCCAACCAAAGCCTGGGCTTGAACCCTATCAAACATTTTAGGGAGATCTGAAAATACTACTGACAGTTTCCTTCAAACCGTACAGTACTTGAGAGGATCTGCAGAGAAGAATGGCAGAAATTCCAGGTGTGTGATGCTTGTTGCATTATACTTAAGAAGACTCCAGGCTGTAATCTCTGACAAAGGTGCCTTAACTAACTACTGAATAAAGAGTCTAAATACTAGGAAAAGAATGAAATATTTCAGTTTTTTATTTTAAATTTGCAAACATTTTTAAAATCCTGATTTTGCTTAGCCATTCTAGGTTATTAATGTACTGTGTCTTGGCAAGGAAAACATAAATTTAAATGATTTTAGCATAAGGCTGCAACATAACAAATTGTAATAAGTAAAGGGGTTTGAATACTATCTGAATTCACTATATAGTTAAAACTTTATTTTAATTACCCAGATGTATTTTTAGACAACTTGTCTTGCTGGTGGCACCTCTTACAGTGCTTCTGTGCATCTGAGTGACCTTGCTCTGTATTAACTCAGGGCTAAATTAGCCCAAAGCATCTTCATCTAAGTGTTCACCAGCTTCTGCTCATAGTTCCATAACAAGCTTGGCAGTCTGCTGTGAAGAATAAACTTCTTTAGGGCAAATGCATTAATACTGAAGGAACTCTTGTGATATCAAAAACATTCATGTATACTGGAAATGTTTACTGTATGTAAAAGAACACTAGCTGAACTATTTCATTATGTGGCAGCATCTAAGTACCTCTGTAATAGAAGCAATTGAAAGAAATATTTTTAACTGATGTATATTTGTTTTACTTTTATTGTTATATGAATAACATATTTAATGTTTAAATAATGAACAATCAAAATAGTTTCTTTACTAGTTAGCCATAATTAAAAATAATTTGTATATACTATACTTATGTATAACAACAACAACATTTATTTATATAGCACATTTTCATACAAATGATGTAGCTCAAAGTGCTTTACATAATGAAGAAAGAGAACAAAGACAAAATAAATAAGAAAATAGAATTAGGGAACACTAATTAACATAGAATAAAAGTAAGGTTCGATGGCCAGGGAGGACAGAAAAAAAAAAAAAAAAACTCCAGACGGCTGGAGAAAAAAATGAAATCTGCAGGGGTTCTGAGGCCACGAGACCACCTAGCCCCCTCTAGGCATTCTACCTGACATAAATGACCTCAATCAGTCCTCATGGTATTCAGGGTTCACATGGAAGAACTTGATGATGACGGTCATGTGGACTTCTGGCCTTTAATCCAGCAATAGATAAAACTAATAAGTGACTGCATAGATAACATTGTAAACGATTGTAAATGATCTCAATTAACATCAGTTTGAATAAAAACACTATAATCATTTTTTTAATTTAAGTTTTTCTTTGTTTTACACTAATTATATAATCATAGATCTTAAGATCTCCTTGTCTTTAGTTCAACTTCTGTGTTGATTAATGGATCTTTGTTGTGGTTTTGCTGTTTGAGTTTACCCCAGGAAGTACAGCCATTACATCAAGGGGTTTGTTTCTGCCTTAAACCTAATCCTGCTGCAATAACTGTTAGTTCCTAATAATCCTGTACTGACAGAGTGGTTTTCCAAAGATTGATGGAAGAAAATAACATTATTTGGCAGCATTGTGCTGTTTAAAATTCTGAAGATGTATCCACAAGGTCATAGGCTTGTTTCCTAGGTAGTGGCAGTGAAAGTGTGTCCTTAAGGAAGCCTTAATGGTATATTAAAATGATAATCCACATAAACAAAGAAATCTGAAGTTACTTTACTTAAAACTGCTTTTTAAATTTAAGTAGATATATCCATTACAGTTTGATAAAGATGTGCTTTGTTTTTAAATGAAAGTTAAGCAAATATAATACTGGTACAGATGATAACATTGAGAAGACAGTAAACATGGACCATAAAACAATAGCTGTTGCCTTGTTCTGTTTAGCTCTTCTTGTAACAGGGAGGAGATACCCTCCCTCGATATTCAAGGTGACGTCTCGCAGTATGCTGTTTAGGCAGAACTACTCTTAACTACTGTATCCTCCTTAGTGTCACAGCTTTGATTTTGATTTTGTTCTGTATACCTCTGGATAATGAAGACTGCTTACTTTTTCTAGATTCAGGACGTGATATGTATATGCTATATCAGCAAAACTGTGTGTAAATGTTTAGTTTTATTTTACCTTAGATCTCATTTTTTACACAACAGTTCAAGATCAGATTTTTATCCAGGTCTGTCTATAAAGACTTTGAGGTCCCTAACAATTCCAGTTCTCGTATGTCATTTGCATGTAACCAAATAATTTCCTGCATTTTTATTTAAGTAGTTCATGTAAAGTGTTTGTTGTCATGGGGAGCAGGTAAGAAAGGGTGACACATGGAAAGGGTAGGGGTCAGAAAGGTCATGGTAAAAAGAAAGTAACATACATTGGCAGGGATAGCATATGTCATCATACTAGTGCAGCAGAGCAGAGGTAGATGATGTGCCTGGGACATACATTTAATACTCTGGGTTGCCTTCTGGCTGGACACCTAGACAGAAGAAAGAGAGAAGGGCAGCCTAAGAGGAAATGAGTAATACTTCCTCAGAATGTTAGGAGCAGACAGCCCAGCAGGTGCCAAGGATGCCCAAACCTCCTTAAGAGAGAATGAAGCCATGGAGGGCTAGAGAAAGGATATAAAACCTTCTGGCCAATATTAGAGAAATGTGTGATCCTAGGGTTGGAGAATATGGACAAGGCTGCACCTTTTCAACATTTTTTTAAAAACCAGAGCCTAATTTAATTGAGTATAATGGACTTTTGCTCCTAAAAGAGCTGTACAATTAATTTCAGGTATGGAGTATGCCGTAAATGCAAGTTCAGAAAATGAATAGAAGTAACAAAATTGGTAATATAACAAATCAAACCACATTATTAGTTTATTTGGAATCCTCAAATTTGCAGATTCAAATGCTTTTTTGTTCTTGGAAATTTTAAAATCACTTAAACTTCCTATGCTATACTTGTAAAAATATTTAATGCTTAAAATATATTCTTTTGGTTTAACACCTGTCATGAAGAATACTAAATGAGATTAAAAGTAATGGTATAAAACTGTTCAGTCAGATAAAAAAAATAATTGATGGAAGTTTAATAAAATTACGACAGTTCTGTTCTGTTGCTTCCTTCTTCTTCATGCTTATAATGAAAAATTTGAAAATTTTGTTTGCAGAACAAACAACTATGTTGTTAATCAGCTAAGCCTTTTCATTTTTAATAATGGAAACAGATGCATATTCTGAGAAGAGCGTCCATTCAGTTTTTCTTTATTGATGTACTATTCTGATATTTTATAATTAAAATAAAAAGTTAGTGGTTGTAATATGTGATGATTCTGTGTTTTTCTGGCTGACAAAGGTAACATTCACCTTTAACAGCCCGGCGTATTTAACGAGTTTTAATCAGGAGCCTCTGCTTACAGTGTACGTTACAGGTCTTCTTTAAATGTCATCCCATGGGTGCGGCTGTAAGATAACATTTGTGAATTATTAATGCCAGCTTTAGTATGTGTGAAGAACGCTGATGTCTGTGGTCATTTGGATCCTTTTTTCTGACAGAATCTTAGAGTTGCTTTCTATTTTTCATGCATTTTCCATCATTAAGTTGTGACCTTGCCAAGTTTTCAAAGAGCCATACTTCATTGAGACTGAAAGCTCAGAATGGCACAGCCTAATAAAGGAAGTAAAATGTATGTAGAATATCTTGTGCCTTCAAAGCAACAGATGACAAACTCAGTCCTAATTGTTCCTCTTTGCTGCTGAGCAAATGTCAGTTTAAATATCACCACCTCACCATTACCAGGAACTTGGTTTTAAATCTCATATTCCTGTTGTGTTCTCTGGTGTACCTCATTCCACTGTCTCTTTTTTTTTTTAAACAGATATTGCATAATGCCGCTATTTAAATTAGGAAGATGAAACTCATTATTCATGGGTTTCACTTAATGTTGTGTTGGTGTCTTGCCTGTAAAGGTCATAAAAGTTCAGACAGGTAGACAAGACACTGTCAGTTGACATTCTTAAACACTAGAAGTAATAGGTTCACTTTGGTAATTCCCGTGGATTCACTGCAGAAAGCAAGAATCCCTCTCAGCTGGAATTTGGTTACAGAAGCTGGCTGTTGACTGCTTACCTAAAACTGGACACCATGTTAATGTGCAATTGTCACCTAAGATAACTTGGCATCTGTGAGTGCTATTTTAAATTCCTTTTATTTATGTTGTATTGCTTGATTGCTATAAAATGGTATGCATGATGTATTCTTTTTATTTCACTTTTGTGAATTTTTGTTATGTATTTTAGTGCAAAAAATGTTTTTTTTGTCATACAATCACGTAAACTACACACAACGGGTCTCATTTATGAAACATGAGCAGAAGGAAAATGAGGGAAAATCTAGTATTTATCAATGTTTTAGTAAGGGCTGACTGTTAGTAAAAACAAACAGATCTTACACATGCACAAAAACACATTTTAAATGAATAAAATAAAATAAATGCTGTACTGTATAGATATGCAAATTATAAATTACAAGATATCACATCCTTCAACACAATCTCTGTCAATTACTGTATAATTTAACAACACAGGTGTCTTGTTTTGTTTCTCAGTAAACACATAACACAGGTCTGTACCTAATTGACTGTATTTTCCTATGAAAGGGCATCATTTTGTACCTGTTTGATTAAACTTAACAATGGCTGATCTTGCGCTTCTGCATGATTTGGCCCTAAGCACACTGAGGAGAGAGCACAGATTCTAGGATTGTGATAATGTGTTGGAGGGAAGAAACAAATGGTTGATTAGTTTTTTTTAGTCTATTCAGACCAACTCTGGTGCATTTATGCACTATTATGGATCCCATTCTGAAAGCAGCAACAACAAGAAACCATGCCATAACTATACATCTGCAAGTCCTGTTGACACTTGGCTTTTTGGCTACAGGGATATTTAAGCGGAAGATTGCCGTCAGGTCTTGGAATTCACAGCCACATACTACCTGGAGTACTTAACAGCATATTAACATTAATCTGGTATTATATCCAGTTCTTATATGGTGGAGAAAGGCAAGTGGAAGATAGTCAAGGGTTTTACAAGCTGGCCAACCTACCCAGTGTCATTGGTGCGGTAGACTGCACATATGTATGCATCAAAGCTCCATCAAATGATGCATTTGCATATATGAATAGAAAACACTTCCATTCTATCAACGTGCAGCTTATATGTGACACAAAGTGTGTGCTGCTCAACGTCATTTCCTGGTGGTCTGGAAGTATGCACGACAGTTTCATTCTGCAACACAATTCTGTTGGCATGCGTCTGGAACAAGGAGATGTGCAAGACGACTGGCCTCTCGGTAAGAGTAAACGTTTCTCCTATAGATTCAATTGTATTTATTTGAGAGATATAAATAAGCTAACTCTTGTTATCCATAGGGGACCAGGTTTACCAATTGAAGACATGGTTTATGCCACCTCTAAACAACCCACAGACACCACAGGAATGGGCTTATAATAATTTGAACCCAACAACACGGGCTGTTACCGAGCACATTTTTGTTAGCTTCTGTTAAAAATACCTCCATCTCCGCTTCTTTAAAGTTTTTTTTTTTTTTTCCTTTTTTATTTTGCTTTTGACATTTTGGCAGATCCTGGGCACTAAACCACTTACCACTAAAACACTCCCCAAAACCTCTAAATGTGTTCTGGGTTATCTGGCCCCAAGAATTTAGCAACAGA
This sequence comes from Polypterus senegalus, assembly GCF_016835505.1. Lineage (NCBI taxonomy): Eukaryota > Metazoa > Chordata > Cladistia > Polypteriformes > Polypteridae > Polypterus > Polypterus senegalus. Next base: position 263,427,213 of record NC_053154.1, read on the forward strand.
TCTTTTAAGTCCTGTAGGTTTCAAGGAGGGGCCTCCATGGATTGGACTTGTTTGTCCAATACCTCCCACATATGTGTGAGAATTTAGAGGCTAAGTCAACACCTTGAACTCTTTGTCAGGTTAATTAAACCATCCATCCATCCATTATCCAACCCGCTATATCCTAACTACAGGGTCACGGGGGGTCTGCTGGAGCCAATCCCAGCCAAAATAGGGTGTAAGGCAGGAAACAAACCCTGGGCAGGGTGCCAGCCCACGGACCATTCATGAGCAATTTTTGCAGTGCGACAGGGCACATTATCATGATGATAGAGGTCATTGCCATCAGGGAATATCAGTGCCATTGCCACAATCTTGAGATAGGTGGTACATGTCAGAATAACATCTACATGAATGACCCGGACACAAGGTTTCCCAGAAGAACATAATCCAGAGCATTAAATTGCCTCTGCCTTCTTCCCATAGTGTCCTGCTGCCACCTCTTCCCCATCTCAGCTGTCCACATGATCTAAAAGAACATGTAAATTCATCAGACCAGGCCACCCTCTTCCATTGCACCATGGTCCAGTAGTAATGCTCACTTGCCCATTGTAGATGGTTGATAGGTGTCCGCATGGGCATTCTGACTGGTCTGTGGCTATGTAGTCCCATATTCAGCTGGCTGGGATGCACTTTATGTTCTGATACAATTCACTCATGGCCAGTATTAATTTTTTCAGCAGTTTGTACTACAGTAGCCCTTAGTAGTGGATTGGAACAGACAGTTACCATCTGCTCTTCACACAAATCAGTGAGCCTTGAGCACCCATGACCTTGATGATTCTCCTCCTTGGACTGCTTTTGGTAGGTACTAAGCACAGCGTACTGGGAACACCTCTGCTGTTTTGGAGTTGCTCTGACCCAGTCATCTAGCCATCACAATTTGGCCCTTGTCAAAGACACTCAGATGCTTATGCTTGCTCATTTTTCATGCTTACAGCACATCACCTTCAAGAACTGACTGTTCACTTGCTGCCTAATATATCCCACCTCTTGACAGGTGCCATTGTAACGAGAAAATCAATGTGATTCACTTCACCTGTCAGTGGTTTTATTGTTGTGGCTGATCGATACATAAATATATGAGCTAGAATTTTATGTAAAATGTTTGATAACTTGAAGCAATGATATAGGATAAAGTAAATACAAACCCTGGCAAATGTATAGTAGTCTTTTCTTTAAAATATATCAGACATGTTGCACAGAAATTTTACTTTGTTGTCAAAACTTCACAAATTGCTGCAGAGTCTAAAATTAACAAGGTAGTTATTCAGTAAAATATAAGCCCAATTCTGTTACAAAGATCTGTTTGTTGTATTCTGTATATTCTTTAGAATAAATACTTATAAGTAAATTAATATTTTTTCTGAGTACAATCTCCAATATTTCATAACAATAATTGCAAAATTAATAATAAGAAATGTGTATAAGAAGAACATATTTTAAAGGGTACAATCAAAAACTAGCAAGAGCCCACCCTCAAACTTTGAATGAAAATAACAGTTTTCAAGGCTTACTTCTTGTTGCATGTAGTGTCACTGAAATATTATTAACTGTTACATTTCATTGTACTTTTATTTATTTATATAGTTATTTAGTGTTGTCTGAAATATTCTATATGCAACTGCTGGCTTGGAAGCATTAAAGTCAACTACATTCCATGTCTTTTATCAGGCCTTACTGTATGATCCTCTGAGACCATGACGTTCTCATATTATTTATTGTGTATGTTTTAATTTAAAAACTTAATATAGGATAAAATAGATTACTTTGATATTTTTTCCTATTTTTACATAAACAAATATTTTCAGATCAAGTATCAATGAGTTAATACATAGAGCTGCATTGTTAAATAATTGGAGGCCACAGGATTCAGTGTGGCATGGCAACACTGCTGTCACTGTGCGGTTTTATTTTTATTTCTTTTGTATATCAGGCTAAATTTGACCTTGTGCTTTGAAACAATATCAGAATGGAGCACAAAGCCAAATGAGAACTATGTATCTGAAAATTTTGCAGCATTGAAAAATAACTGTTAAAACACAATTTTGCCATGCAAATCAAAAGAATTATTAATAGCACATCCAACTGGCATTTTGAAGAAGGTTGGGTTGATACATTTGTGATGTAATTTACACTTCATATTTCATTTTAACTACAAAGAGTTCTAATAATAGCTTACTAGTATAAAATATACTGTATATATATATATATATATGTATATATATTTCTCACAAGAACATATATTGCAATTTAAATTCAACTGCTCAACTCTCTGGGCAGCACGGTGGCGCAGTGGGTAGCGCTGCTGCCTTGCAGTTAGGAGACCTGGGTTTGCTTCCCTGGTTCTCCCTGTGTGGAGTTTGCATGTTCTCCCCGTGTCTGTGTGGGTTTCCTCCAGTGCTCCAGTTACCTCCCACAGTCCAAAGACATGCAGGTTAGGTGCATTGGCGATCCCAAATTGTCCCTAGTGTGTGCTTGGTCTGTGTGTCCTGCAGTGGGCTGGCGCCCTGCCCAGGGCTTTTTTCCTGCCTTGCACCCTGTGTTGGCTGTGATTGGTTCCAGCAGACCCCTGTAGTTAGGATATAGCGGGTTGGATAATGGATGGATGGATGGCCTCAACATTACAATAAAATTTCACACAGGCTTCTAGCCAAGTTGGGCATCTTTCAAAAAATTATTCTGCTGTTAGATGTTAACATGTACCATGGACTCAATAGTAAAAAAGAGACAAAAACCCTTCAGTAAAGTGACGGTCAGCAGCAACAAATGGAGGAAGTAATTTGAATTTTGGTGTTTTTAAAAAAGCATATTGTCAGAAAGTTAGGTTTAAATGCTAGATGGGAAATAGGAAGGTGCAAAGGTAGAGAGTAATTTCTTCATGGGGATATGATGATTAGTGCTCATGCCTCACAACTCAATTGATCTGGGTTCAGCTGTTAACCTGCTCACCATCTGTGTGAAGTTTTGCATGTTCTCTCTGTATTCATGTTGCTTTTGTCAGGATGCCTCAGTTTCTTTCCGCCACATCTTAAAAACAAGTCTGTTTGGTTAATTGACATTTTAAAATTAACCCAATGTGCTTGAGTTGTAGCGTGCCCTTTGATTGACCGAATTCTTATTCAGCGTTGGATCCTACCTGGAACAGTTTTGAGTCCTTGCAACCATGTATTGAAAAAGAGCTGAGAAAATGTGTAGATTGATGGACAGTTTAGTCACTGGCAAGAAGTGGCATTTAGGCCTAGGGTCAGGAATACTTCCTGGTAACCCAGGAACCATTCAGGATTGTTCTCATACCCTTGAAAAAACCCGGTAACAGCACCAGAATTCCTGGTAAGCTCCATGAACCATACTGTGAGATCAGGGAGTACCAGGCTGCATGTTCTCAAGGTATTACTGCAAGGCTAAACCTCAGACTCTTCTAGTGGCCTGAAGAACATTTACAATACATCATTAATAAACCTGCCAAGAGTCAACTCCAACCTTTACCTTTATTTTTGCAAAATTGTTTTGCACTTTTACATTTAATATTTGTGGCACTTTGCTGTTGTTTAAAAAAAGTTTACCTCTTACTGTGTGTACTATTTCATGTCTGATTGGATTTTAGGAAATTCTGTTGTTTCAGTAAGGCTACAGTGGTAGTTACCCTGATTTGTTTTGGTAGGTGTGCACTCTGGCTGTGTTTCCTTTTTTAAGAATGTGGATTTCTGTCCAGCCTCAATGAATCTGGAATTTATTTGAAGGTGTCAGTGTGATGTTAGATTTAATTAGAAGTGTTTGATATTTTAAATGGTTGTCCCTTGATGTAGTCTTTATAGATGTAACTCTTCTGAATCATTTGTTTGCTTTTGTTTCATATACTGTACTTGTAAACCATTTCTTCTGTGATACGCACTTACTGATAATTTACAACAAGTGTAGTGTAAAATATAGTTGGCAATAATTGAGTACAGTACATACAATTTAGCCTATTGTAAACTACTGAATTACTAAATTATTTATTTATTAACACATTTAAATAATATTTTCTGTGTTTTTCACACAAACATTATAGGATTTAATAGCCTTTCATTATTTTTTATTTTAATAATTCAGCTAAAATTGGAACTACATTGTATATTATTACTTTTATTGTGCCTTGACACCATACAGTAAAATAAATTATACATGTTGTTTTCGAATACCTCTGCAACTGTGCAACAGAAAAAGGGCAAAGATGAAAAAAAAATGAATGGTAATTTGAAGTTAGTTTGACAATTCTTGCAAATGCTCATTTTGTATGACTAATGCACACATAAGCCCTGTAGACTTTTAAAAAATGGTTAACATTTTCTGTATCAGAAAATAAATGCCTAGTGGATAATGTGGAAATATAAACTGTAGATGAAAAAGGTCAAGTTAAATAAGATGCAAGAAAATGAGGTGAATGCATTAACAAGATGAATTGTAAATACAGTAATTGGGAGTTTTCATTTTTCTAGCCTGACTGAAAGCTCTTCATTAACACATAGGGAAAAACGTAAATTCTGTTTTGTTAAAGCAAGACCAAATGGTCAGAGGTTTTCTGGATCAATAAGATACTCATTTAATCAGTGCTTGAGCCTCTTGTTACTAGATACAGTAGACATTTTAAGATTTTGTGAAATTGAATCAAAATGCCTTCTGGGTGTGTGAAAACACATCATATGCCGTAGCAGATGTACGCTGCACTGTTTGTCTTGAGACAGTTTATAGCACTTACCTGATTCTGTGTGAGGACCCCAAACGGTTCCCATCATCATTACCTGTAGTAGAAGTTATGTCTTAGTAAGCTTAAGCCACTTGATACTCAGAACAGATGCCCATTCAAAATCAAAATACATTTTAAATACTTTTAAAACACACCCATCTTCTGGTAGATGGAGTAGTCCTAAATTGGGATTTGACATCATGGCCATTTAGGAGGTTATTTCACTAGAAAAAGTGATGCAGATGTTTCATTTGGTAGCAGCAAGCCTGCCAAGTTACATCCCAACAGCCTAATTCTTATTTCCTGTTCTGTAAATCAACAGCAAAATGAGCTCCTGTGTTTTATTTTAATTTTTTAAAGTTTGAAAAATATTTTTAAGAAATAGAATTAAAACACTCAGTAATTAAAATCATAATAAATCATTGAGATTTATTAGAGGTTAATGCAGAGAAATTGAGCCACAGATTTGTTCCAGTATTGCATCACCAATAGCTAAGGCCTGTCTTAAAAGCAAAGGGATATAAGCAAGACTGAAGTTGGAATTATAGGTAAGCCAACATTGTAGTAAAAAAGTAATACTTTTGCCATTTTTATCTTACGAAAACACCTAAAGGGCATACCATTAGATTAGGGGAGGAAGCCAAATACCCCTGAAATAATGTTATTCATGCACATGGACTTAAATTGGGGCCAGACAACTGGGAGCTGGAATTCTACGTGCTAAGATAGCCTGCTTCTGAATGCCTGTAGCCTATAAGTTGCTTTAGGAGGCCCTTTACTGGTTGTCCTGGTAGCATAGAGGAAGGAAAAGTTTTGGATTTGAATAAGTTATGTAAAGTTTTGCACAGAAATGTAAAGTGAAACAGGTAGATCAATGATCAGGAATCTTTTGCTTCATGATTTGTTCAAAGCATTTGTAAAGTAAAACAAGTATGAAATGCCGTGATATTTGCATGACAAAAAATATGACAAAAAGTGAAAACTTTCTTTATACCTTGATTATTTTTGATGCAAGTACTCTTTATGGCTTGTCAAACCTTCAAGGACTATACTGTTTCTATCCATATCTTGACAAACAGATCTAACATGACAATTTATAGAGACAGTTAATTCATAGCTAGTTGATGTCAAGAGTTGGTAATATGTAGGTTTGCTTACACATGTAGGTGTCCAGTCAAACCTATTGAAGTGTGTGTATAGTGTAAAATAAACACAAGGGCACTGTCAAAGGTTTGGGGACCTTCCCCACATACTGTTGCACACAGAAAAAACAAACGTCTTTACAGACTGAGTTCAAAAAAGGAACTGAATAACAGAAAATGAGGGTGGTATATTTGGTGGGTCTGTAGGAACAGACGTACAGGAAGAGGCGTGATCTTGAGGGTTGGAACCGGAAGTGTTGTTATTGAGTGGTTTCTTCACTTCTACCAGGAGAAAGAAAAGGAGAGTTAGAGGGCAGCGCCAATCCCCTGTTCGGCGGGTAACTACATCTATTTGAGCCCGTAAACTGTCTCCCAAGCGCACGTGTGTGACAATAGTTATAAAATTGTTATATATATCGCATGTACACTCAAGAATTTGGCCATTTAGGGGTATAACAAATGGATGCATTGTTTTCTGTATACCCTGTAAAATAGTAAAACTACTGACCATGCATGTAGTGTATTGATACTTTCTTAAGTGTTTTGTTAGACAATTTGTGTGCGATAGTTCAACCAGTTTTATTTTCTGTCTGCGCTTTTTACTCCATTGTGATTGATGTTATTAAGATAGCCTCTGGCTCCCTACGGCCCAAGAATTGGATTAAGCGGTGTCAACAAGAGGATAGATGGAGTGATTTACTGTTTCGACCCAATTAGATTTTCCAGAAGTCATATGATCAGGTCTTTGTCGACCATACAAATGCAAAAAAGTAAATATCACCTAACTTTCTACTAACTGTCATAGTAGCTACAAAAGCAATGCAACCTTCATAATTTATAACAGTTTAATAATCCGTTTTGGGGCACATTATTGAAATGCAAACTTCACTATTTTGTATCCATTTCAGTGGAAAAAACAACTTTTAATTGTACAATAAACTGTAACATAAGTATCTTGCGTATCAAGCTCTGGCTTGGTCCATAACCTGTTATATGTCCTTGAGCAAATGATTCATCCTTCTTGAGTCTTGTCCCTTCAATGAAATGAAATCTGAAAACCAAAGTCTCAGCCCATCGAAAGTCATTTTGTAGCAGTTCTTAATGCATTATTCACACGGTAGCCTTTGGGAGGTGCTTTAGGCTCCCTTTTGGGCTAAAAAGACTTCGTATGAATGCAAAAATTGTTAAATGATTTATCATAATTAATGCTGCGACTGAAAAACCTTTCTCTTGTCAGAGTTGTCAAATATTAAATCTTGTACAGTCAAAGTCATTCTCTGACAATTTCCTTTCATCTGCACCATTCCATTGAGGCCAGCCTTTAATAAAGCTATTTATTCAAAACCTGCTGTCAGGACAGATAAGAAAATTCTGAAAAAGAAAACAAATGCATATTTCTAAGATTTACTAACTAGTTTTGTATGGAAAAGATAAAGCATCAGCAAAGAGAATTCATTTCCATAACCATAGGGAAGAGCTTCTAGGTTGTAAGCATTGTGGTATGGATAAATTATTAAATATTAGATAATGCACCTTGATTCTTCAGTTAACATTGTTGTTTTAGACAATTTAATTTCTTCTTGTAACATAATTTAGAAATATCGTGCTGGCAGCTTGTCATCTTGGATGCACTGAGTGCTTTTCTGTTCAAATCCTTATATTGATATTTAGAAGCATTACTTAGATGATTAACTATTAAGAAGTGTTGCAATAGGTGTTTTATAAATCATAAACTAGGCAAGCAACTCATGCAGTCTTTCTGTTCTCACACATACCAAATATAGCTGATATCTACCCACTCATGTATGTGCTAGCATGGTTTGTAACAAGGTCATGGAATCAGTGAAACTTGCTTTAATGCCAAGGTTAATTACTATGATTGTGGTCATCAAATGTGAGTAATGCTGCAGGGAAAATCCTATAGATAAACTGGCTTGCAGTGCTATAAGTTCAGTAATCTTAATGGTAAAGATATATCATATAGTTTGCACAGTGTAGGCATGATATCAATATGACAGAGAATATTAATATTGTTGTTTAATTTTAGATGTAAAAAAATCTAGATCTTCCAGTAACTCATCTGTTTTGAAAGAAATGTTCTTTTACCAGTCATTCATATAGACCAGTATTATATAATAGAGTAATAGCAAATGCATTACAGTACATTGGAGTAGTTGAATGATAGTTGTGCTCAGTAATATGCATGCAAGGTATTGTTGAATGATCAAGTTTGTTTTGTTCCAAGTTCAACTCTAATTCTAGATTTCAGTAAAAATCAATTATATGCCTATATGAAAAGACCAATTTCTGTTATAACCTTTAAAAAAGAATTGCAGGAGTTCAGATGTGGACTAAAGCTTTGTACTGTTATCTACAGAATATTGCTAGAGTCTGACCTTACCACTCTATCTCTTTTTAATTCTTTTATCATTTCTAAATTGAACTACACTACTTCAGTTTTTTATTCAGTCGTCTTCCTGCATATAGTATCAATAGGTTCAGAATGCCTGTGCCAGAATCTTGGCTCCAGCCAAATGCTGTGACTTTATCTTTATATATATATATATTTTTTTTTTTTTTTTTTTGACTTACGAAACTGTTGGCTCTAACAGATCACAATATCTGTCTGTGCTTCTTGCCCCATGTAATTCATTTGAAACAGCAGGGCTCTTCTAATGAAGGCTTTCCTGCTATTCTAGAACCCAACTACGCAACTCAAGGCTGAGGTCCATTCAGCGTTTTGGTTTCTGCTCAATTGAATTCTCTTCCTTGATTTGCTTGTTGGATTAAGACTAAAATCCCACCTGTTAATTCAGTTTTTTGATTGTTGTTCCATTGTCTGGAGATTCTGCAACAGTCCCTTCTGTTCCTCACTGTGATAATAGTGAGTTACCTGCTAATTTGAAAGCTGTACTTTGGACATATCAGTTTATCTGTTATCCAGCATCAGACACAAGACAGGAACCAAAATCTGTGTGTGGCCCTGGGTCATTTTATTTACCATCGCTCAGCTAATTTAAGTCCAGTAGCCTACATAACTAGCACACCCTTGACAGGGGAGAAAGCTAAAGATAAACTGACTTGACAAGGATTTGAACCCTGGTCTACTGAACTGTAAGATGCTAATGCCTATTTCTCTGCATCCCCCCAAATATTTGTGAAATAATTATTTGAGCAAGTGGTGATGAAGTGGGTTGTGCCACATCAGGGATTGGCTGTTGAAACGGACTTTGGAACTTTGCACATTCTGCTCTGTCTGGATGGGTTTTCCTCCCACATTTTAACAAATTAAAAATAGCTTGCCTTAATGCTAGAAGTACCAAAAGTAAAACAAGTGAGTTAGAGCAGGGGTCGCCAACTCCAGTCCTGGTGGACCACCATCTGTGCAGATTTTCATTAATACACTTTTCTTAATGAGTGACTTGTTTTTGCTGCTAATTAACTTCTTTTGAACTAATTTTAATTGACTTATTCTTGAAGACCCGGACCCCTTAATTGTTTCTCTTTCCCTAATTAGTAGCCAAACAATAATGAGATACAAAATGAGCCAAAACAACTGGTGTACATCTGAAAATAAAGAAAGATGAAGGTCTCAGGAATGTCGATCTGCTCAGGTGCCCAAAACATTTTAACAGAAAAGAGAAAATGAACAATTTAGGAATTGTCTTCTAATGCACCACAAGAGCAACAACAAAGCCACGAAATTAAAGAGCGGGTTTAATTAACGACAAGAATTTGCACTTCACTAAGCAGCTAGTTGGAGTGAAATTGGTTGGAGTTTGAGGCTAGTTGATCTTCTGTTTGCTCCCTCACTTCACATTTCATTTCTGTTTGCGTGCCATTTAAGGAAGGAAATTAAGCAATTCAAAGAAATGATGAAGAAATTCAGGGGAAGAAATCTTTAAAAAGCAGTTCAATTAAAATGAATTCACAAGAAGTTAATTAGCAGCTGTGAAAGATCAGCCTCGGCACGGACAGTCACGGACTCCAAATGTACAAAACACGCACCGTTTATTTACAGACCACATAACACCAACACCGTGCACAAAAACACCACACTCTACTCAGTCCTTTCTCTTTCTTCAGGCCGCCTCCACTCCTCTCTCGCAAGCTCCGTCCTCTTCCACCCAACTTCAGCTCTTCGAATGGAGTGTGGCGGCCTCTTTTATCTTGCTCCGGATGTGCTCCAGGTGCTCAGTGATGGTGCTGCCCTTGCACCCGGAAGCACTCCGGGCGTACACAATTCCTGGTTCAGCAGCACTTCCTGGTGTGGCAGAAGTGCTGTCCTCCAGGGCTCAAGGACCGTCCAGGTGCCCCCTGGTGGTGGCCACGGGTCCCCACAGGGTTGAGCTTTCCATCTGTCTTTCTGTGGCCCTAATGGAATCTAGTGAGGCAGCCCTCTTGCTCTCAGGGAAAGTTAGTGCCCCTCTCCCGGTCCGTCCTTCTTCCAGGCGTCCCGGTTAGGCAGAATCCCTGGTCATCTGCCACACAGCACAAACAGGGTAGTCATTTAAAAAAAGGGTTAGAATGAAAACCTTCAGCCACGGTGGTCCTACAGGACCAAACTTGGTGACCCCTGAGTTAGAGTGTATGTAGATGGGATTGAGTATAACATAGAGGGATATACATTTTTAGGAAGAATAGACGGAACAGAAAAGGAGGTGGTGTTGCTGTTTATGTCAAACAGAATTTAAGTGCAAGTCCTATTCAGATAGACGATGAGCTCCATCTTAGTGAGGACATGTGGCTTCCCCTGGAGACCTTATTCTAGTGTTATACAGTAGACCATCCAATGCAGAAAGTAATTTCAATGCACATATTTTTAGTCATATTAAAAATGCAAGTTTACAGGTTGATATTATAGTCATTAGGGACTTAAACTACCTGAGTATTAAATGGGATAACCTTGCAAATAGTGGAGTACAAGAACATGAGTTTTTACAAGTAATCAGTGACTGTTTTTTAACACAGTATGTTAAAGCACCAACGTGGGGAATGCCTGTTTAGATTTAGTATTTTGTAACAATCAGGATAGAATAGAGGTGATTGAACCATTTGGGTCAAGTGACTATAATATAATACAGTTCTCAGTGTTTTGGAAGAGTGCAAAGACTAAAACTGTTAAGTTTAACTTTGGTGGGTGGAGCAAATTTTGAGCAGATGCTGCAAAGTTAAGGAGGATTAACTAGGATAAGTTTTTAAGTGAAGAGATAGTTGAGGAGCCGTTCAACAGGTTTAAAAAGGTTTTACATATAATGCAGCACAAGTACATACCTAAATTTAGAATTAGGAGGAAATTTTAAAAACTCTGTACTAGGTTAATAAAGAGAAGAAAAAGAAGCTGCAAACAATAAACAGTTGTATAAGGTTTATAAGATTAATAACTCCAGTGTGAATCATAGGAAATATGAGAGCATGAGGGCAACCATTAAGAAGGTGTGGCGGACAGCCGGGGCCCATGCCCGGCCGGGACACCTCCATGATGGAAGGACCAGGGGAGGGAGCATATTCAGAGCATTACCTCTCCCGGAGCGCTAGATGGCAGTCCCCCTGGGTTGCAGCGGTGCCTCAGACTCCCTCAGGGCTTCATGGGAGTTGTAGTTGGATACAGCCCTGTTGGGTTCTGTGGATGCAGCCAGGGGATCCTGCAGCAGCTGCTGAGCCCTTTTGAGCAGCTGTTCTGCCTTGCCCGGAAGTGCTGCCAGAAATGCGACAATGAACACCTGAAGCACTTCCGGGTGCCTTATAAAAGGAGCAAGCAGCCACTTCTCCGGGAGCAAGAATTGGGAGAAGGGAGATGAGGCTTGCCAGGAGGATTGGAGGAGGAAAGAAAGAGAAAGAGAAGAAGAAGAAATTTGTGCTGTGCTGTGCTTGTGACTCTGTTGTGCTTGTGGGAAACGGGGTAAGGCGTTTCCCATGAGGGAAAAATAAAAAATGTCAGCCTTGAACTTGTGTCCCACACCTGTCTGTGTTGGGTTTGGGCATCGGTGTGCCCGGCTGGTGGTCCACAAAGGATATGAGGAAGGCTACAAGGCAATTAGAGAGGAATATAGCAGATAAGGTGAAAGATGACCCAAAGAGATTCTTTCATTATTTTAGTAGTGAAAGGACAGTCAAGGAGGAGGTGAAGTGCATTAAGAATAGTAAAAGAGGAATTAAAAAATACAGACAGTGACAAAGCAGATGCTTTAAACTTGCATTTTTCTGAGGTCTTCACATGTGAGGAAGTAGATAACCTCCCAGCAGTTAAAGGGACTACTGGGATACAATATTAGCTAAGACACAGGAAGCGAGTGTTATGGTGCGATAAACTGAATCAGAATTGGCTGATGTTAAGAGTGGTTTTCCACAGGGGTCAGTGCTAGGGCTGCTGCTATATTTAATATATATAAGTGATTTGGATTGGAATATAAGTAACAAGCTGGTTAAGTTTGCAGATGATACCAAGAGAGGCAAAATACCAGATAATATGCAAAAAACTCCAGAGAAGTGCGACTAGGCTGATTCCAGGGCTACAGGGGATTAATTATGAAGAAAGATTTAAAGAGCTGAGCCTTTCCAGTTTAAGCAGAAGAAGATTAAGAGGAGACATGATTGAAGTGTTTAAAATTATGAAGGGAATTAGTACCATGTATTGAGGCTGTTATTTTATAATGAGTTCCTCAAGAACATGGGAACACAGTTGGAAAACATCAAGAGGTTTTTCTTTACACAGAGAACCATAGACACATAGAATATGATACCAAGTAGTTTGCTAGGCAGTAGGACTTTAGGGACTTTTAAAACTCGACTTGATGTTTTTTGGAAGAATTAAGTGAATGGGACTGGCAAGCTTTTTTTGGCTGAATGGCCTGTTCTCATCTAGATTGATTTAATGTTGTAATGTTCTTATCGGTGGCACGGTGGCGCAGTGGTAGCGCTGCTGCCTCGCAGTTAGGAGACCTGGGTTCGCTTCCTGGGTCCTCCCTGCATGGAGTTTGCATGTTCTCCCCGTGTCTGCGTGGGTTTCCTCTGGGCGCTCCGGTTTCCTCCCACAATCCAAAGACATGCAGGTTAGGTGAATTGGCAATTCTACAATTGGCCCTAGTGTGTGTTTGTGTGTGTCCTGCGGTGGGTTGGCACCCTGCCCAGGGTTGGTTCCTGCCTTGTGCCCTGTGTTGGCTGGGATTGGCTCCAGCAGACCCCCGTGACCCTGTATTCGGATTCAGCAGGCTAGAAAATGGATGGATGTTCTTATCTCCAAAGACTCTCTGGTTAGACTGACTGACAATTCTGCATTGCCTGAGTGGGTGCATGTTTGTGTATGTGTATTTTCAGTGTATGAAAAAGTGCCAGAATATCTTGTTTGATTAAATTGCCTGTTCTCGGTGTCACTTATTTTTATTTTCTTGATTCCTTTTACGCAGTAGCCTGTCAAAGACTGCAGTTTTTGACTTTTAAATCATCCACCATTTCATGAATATTCAAGACACATCTCCCATGCATCCTTTCATACTACATATATTTTTGAAGTTTAGCATCTACATGTTTTTCAGAGAAATAGATGAAGAATAACAGCAAATTTAAATAAAAATGCATATTGGACTTTGTTATTCCTCTGTTTCAAAAAGAGTATCCACCTTGTAAAGAGGAAAACTAGCCAAATGCTTCCACATTTAATTGATTTCAGATGTCAGGAATTTAACAGTTTAGCTCCTTATACTTTAAGAGTTTAAGAATAAGTACATTTAGTATTTTGCCAACTATTACTGTGAAATAAAATCCAATGAACCATTTACAAACTAAAAATAGTTGTTCATATCTCTGTCTGGTTTTAGATGCCACATATGAAAAAAATGACACAAGCAATTTAATTTGATCTTGAAACAAATCTATGCAGGCTTATGGTGAAATTCTCATATTGAACCCCAGGAGGATACTTACATTATGTGCATTCCACTGAGAGATTTTTTAGTATATGATGATTAAAGATTTGTTGTTAATATGTGGTCCTATAGGTAATGATGAAGTGGAAGACATAGTAAACTGTTATTACAGTACATTGGATTTGTATAGAGATACAGATGAGTATGATGTAATGATCTGAAGGCAGTTGGGACCACAGTCACCAAGAGCACCACTGGTAACACACCTGCTGTAATGGATTGAAATATTGTGCCTGTACATGTGCCTTCTTGAGCAGAGGGACCTTGTGGGCACTACAAGATTTTAGTCCATTAGAGCATAGTGTGTTGCCAATGGTGTTCTTGGTGACTGTGTTACCAACTACCTTCAGGTCATTAACAAGCTCCTCCCATGTAGTTTTGGGCTGATCCCTCACCTTTCTCATGATCATCCTCACCCCATGAGGCAAGATCTTGCATGCAAATCCAAACCGAGGGCGATTGATGGTCATTTTATATTTCTTCCATTTCCGAATAATCACACCAACAGTTGTCACCTTCTGACCAAGTTTCTTGCAGGTGGTCTTGCAGCCCATTCCAGCCCATGTGCAGGTCTGCAATCTTGTCCCTGATGTCCTTTGACAGTTCTTTGGTCTTGCTAATAGTGGTGGAGAGGTTGGAGTGGAAGAAATTGATTCTGTGGACAAGTGTGCTTTATACACATAACGAGTTGAGATCTGGAGTATCTGTAATTGATTGATTGATTGTAATCACCAATCTGTGGGAGACAGAATTATGGCTGGGTTGTAGGGGATCAAATACTTATTTCTTTCAATAACATGCAAATCAATTTATAATTTGTATTTAATGTGTTATTTCTGCAGTTTTGGTTGATATTCTGTCTCTCTGCTTTTAAAATGAAACTACTATAGAAATTACAGACTGAGCAAACTTACAAATTCAGCAGGGGATCAAATACTTATTTCCCCCACTGTATAGTATATATTGTATATATGTGTATATGGTAAGGCCATGAAAAAAGACAAAAGAAATTGTGAGGCTTAAGAGGACACCCTGTTTATTATCTGAGTTGGACAAAAAGACTCATTTTGTATGATACACATGTTTGAAATCTCGTTTGGCTCTTGCAGCCTAGTGATGACTTCCTGAGGGATTAGATGTGCCTTGACTGGAAGTCAGGTCCAAAATACACAAGGGCTTCCTGAGCATCATCCGTTACATAGATGAGGAAGAGGAAGGGTTATGGCTGGTGATGCTCAGACCAAAAGAGATGTAAGTAGTCTTCTGGAGTTGGCAAGTAAATGACAATTAAAGAACAGTGAAAAAGTAAAGAAAAGAGATGGGAAATTGCATCATGGAGCACCCACCACCCAGCTCCTGATCAAATGAACTGCTTTGAGACATTTTGGAATTGTAAAACTAAACGAGTTATTGACTCATGACATGGAAAATTCCAAAAGGTTTTCCAAAAGATATTCTTCCAACAGAATTTATCAGAGGATTCTCTACAGGAGGCCAGTTTTGCAGTAACAATACCTAGAGGAAATACCAAAGTCTGTCCTTGGGCCATTATTATAGAGAAAGTATTGCAATCGTCCAAAAATTTGACCTTGAGATTTTGATGAATTTCGATGTTTTAGACCTCCCTGGGTCCAAAAATACCATTTTTGGAATTATGTCTGTGTGTCTGTGTGTGTGTAAGTAGACATAATAACTTGAGTACACTTTCACTTAGGTCAACCAAATTTTGCATAAAAGTTTTAGGTAGAAAACATAGCTTTCTATCAACTTTTGGGCTATTTCCATTAAACGGAAGCGGTTTTTTACCTTTTATTCATGCAGCTGCAGATTTATTCAACTTTACTTTTATAATAATTGTTTGATTTGTTTTGTTGTTGATGGTCCTTTAATGCACATAATATAAAAATGTAATCATTGTCTTGCAATTTACTCCTCAAATATCCATCCCCATATCTGAGTTTATGAAAAACTCTAGGGTAGACTACTCCCGATTTTTTAATCTATTTTAATGCCTTCTTGTAAAAAAGAAAAAAAAATAGAAATCATGATCAGTAATGTGGAGATCCATAAACTTTGGTTAAACTGTAAATAAGAGTTATGCTAGCAGAAGAACCAGCTAACTGAATATTTAAGTAGACATTCAATCTGGAACTTTACTGAATCTGTTAACAGGCTGAAGTGTATCATGTGAAAGGAGTACATCTAGAAAAGTGATCTGTAGTTTTAATTAAATTATGTAGAATTATGTATTTTAATATGATCTTATTTATCATGGTGCTTGGTAGTCATAGCCTGTTTCATATTGGTTGGACATGGAAGTAAGAATGTCTCCACACTAGAACATGTAACAATGCTACTACTAATAGAACCCTCTTTTAGAGTAGAGAGAGGGAGAGAACAGAGATATCCAAAAGAAGAGAATGTGAAGTGACAGGGGATATAGACAGAAAAAAATGAAAATAAAGATTTGTCCATGTAGGACCAACGAGAAGAAACTGGGGACATTGCAAGAAAATGTGGAAGAGAGTGATGGGGAATTAAGGTGCAAAGCAAGTTTCACGTCAGACTTTTTAAGTGGTGTTTGTGGGCTGTTGGATGTAATCGATGTATAATTCTGAGAGTGCAGATGTTATGTTGGTATTCGCAAATGAGTTTTTTAACATCTCTGAAAGCGCAATTCCAACAGACTGTTTTATGGGAAAGGACACTGTGAGACCAGGTAGTGGAAGCAATAAAGGTTTATAGAAGGCTTTGTACAGCAAGGAGTAGAGAAGAGAAAGAGAATAGCTACATATTTGGATTTAATGGATAAGGAAACTGCAAAGTGTAAAGTGAGTGAAGGAGAGGGAAGAAGTGAGGGAAATTCCTGTGTTTAAAATGCAGACATCAGGTTAAAGATAAATGGAGAAAGAGAAATGTACTTAGTTGTCTAGTCTTACAAAGGTCAGACATTCATTTTACACATGGATAACATGTGTTTGTTTTCCTCCAGCATTAATTTCAACTATGCAATGATTCTCATATTCCACTTCGCAGTTGGTGTCAAAATTCTTACAGTTTTTAAAAATTGTGTATTTTGAGTCTTTAATAGGTTCATTTTATTTGATGATCTGTTGAAAGCTATGCAGTAGCAAGAATAAGAAGAACACTATAAAAATTGTTTCACTAATTTATTTTCAAGGATTTAACAGTCTAATAAATGACATTGTTATATGCAAATTTCCTCATAGGCACACCAAAAGTATTCTTACTTCATACAAAGTTATGATAATGGTGCTTTCATAATAGGAACTAAAACACTTTTGAGGGTTTTAAGAAAGTATATAAATACTGCAGCATAATGAAAGATGTTGTAAAATGCAACTTTGTATTTAAATATGAATCAGGCTGTCTTCTGTCTGCTGTGAATGTTGTCTGCTTTGATATTCTGTCCTCCATTTGTATTTTATACACAAAGGCAGCTTTCTGTAATGAAGGGCAGCATGACTTTTACCGTGCTGTAGGTGATCCTTCATTTCTTTGCAGTTGATCTGTTTGCACACGATCAGTGGTTGACTTGACAGCTTGTCATGAGGATTTGCTCGCTCAAGTTTCCCTTAAGCAATTTTCTTTTTGTACATATTTTTTATTCAAAGTAGCGTAATCTTTCTTCACCCAAAAAAATTAGATCAGCATGGTTTTGGGATGGGTTGCTTTTCTTACAGATTGATACAACTTATTTTTCATCTACAGTTTTGTTAAACAAACATATATTCAGAAGTGATGCTCTTGTCATGTTCAATAATTGTGTATTTTTCATAGATAGTATAGCCTGATAACGTGATGATAGCTATCAGGGTATACTACAGCTACAATTCTCAACTATGTCTCTTCTGTTTGGAGCTTGCAAGCTGCCTGCATTGTTTTCCCTATTAGTTCAGGGCTGCCAAATAGGTTGAGGATTTTAATTTATTACTTTAGTTCTGTATATGTACAGTATACTCAGCAACCGTTCAACTATTGTCCTGGTTTGGCTTTGCATTACTTTTAAACCTGTTAAGAATAAAGAAACTATATTCATTTAATAAGGGAATATTCTGTTAGCACTAATATTTTAAAAATTCAATTTCATACTGAGACCATTTTTATTAAAACTAATGAGTTAAACAACATATGAGATAGTGAGATGCTCAATAAATAAATGAAGCACATCAAAATATGAATCTCTATACACAGATGATGTTTTTATTTTTATTTTTTTTTTGGATAACGCCCCTAGTGATCTACCAAACCCTCTGAAATTATTTGATTTCTATGAACGTCTCTCTGGTTAGAAGATAAACAAATTAAAATTCTGCTGTACTACCCCAAATTGCATACTTTCTGCCATTCTCTAGCTGCCTCAGTTAAGTTCTTAGATATAGACATTTTCCCCTTGTTGCATGATACCATTACTAATAAGTATCACCATGTTCTCAACAGTGTGAGACATTCAATGACTTTAGTGGTCATATTTCTCTCTGTCTTTTAAGTCCAGACTGGCTATTAAAATAGTATCATTCCCTGCCTTAATTTCATACTTCATCTTTTTCTCCTGTTAAGTACTGGAATAGCATTAGCTTACTCCTATCTTACCTCTTATGAGAGAAACAGACACAAAAAGACCCCAAGTTCTCTTCACACACTATACTTTCTTGCTGTCAAATCAAGGGTCTGATCCTTAGATTAAGGTCCTGTAATCACACAATTCACTAGGAGGGTAGCAGGAGTTGGAGAGGCTTCTTAGTCATTGCTCAGCATGACATACTTGTACTCGTATTTTCCACAACACTGCCTTGGTGGTAATCCCATTGCTTTTCAATCATGGGCTTGTAGAGGTAATCATGTTTTAGGTTATATATTTGATGACTCAGGCCTTTGAAAATTCTAATCACTAAAATCTTTTTTCCCTCATTTTTCTTCATCTTTTTCATTGATCTACAAGTTTAATTTGTTCTTAAAGCAAATGGAGCCCAGTCTGTACATACATCCCACCCTTCGTATAAATTTTCGATTATGCTATACTTTTGTTGAAAACTATTGATGACTTTATTCTCAAAGCTATGTAAAGCGTTGTTTTGCTCATTACCAAATAAATTAGTGAGCCAGCAGGATTTTTGATCTATTTTACAGAGTTTCATTTTTAAAACATCTCTTTGTTGTCAATAAAGTCATAAAATGGAGAGTCCCATTTCAAATTTGTTCATTTATATTCCAGTCCAAGTAAGCAATATGCCAGGGGATTGATCTCCAACCCTAAATGTCTTTCTTTCTGACAGGGTTGATGCTCTTCACTTGTCAGTTCATTCTGGCTCCTCATTTGTGACATCTTAATACTCGGCAGAACATATTTGGGATTATGGAGGGGTTTCACCTTCTGAGTAAAGGGTTATTCTTTTATTATACTAGGGGGCTCTGCCTCCTGCTTGCTTCGCTCGCCCACCCCCGGGTTTGGTTTACCGGGTTTGCAATTTAAAGAGATTGTTATTTTCATGGGAATTGTTACATATGCATTATTTTCACTTTTACTTTAAATCTTTTGTAAAATATTTGGAATTAACTTTTCTTCAATGTTGTATTGAATTTTGATTTCGTGTTTGGACTTTCATCGTGACAATGTAACGTATAACTGCCTGTGAGTTGATATCGTTTCTTTCTCTCTAATAAATAAAATGACTTTCTCGAATGTTTGTCCATGCTCTTTCTTCTTCACTTTGTCATCGATATGTCATGTCATCTAGAATGTATAAAATTATTGTTCCGATAAAATTTATAAGAGCTGAGAGCGCAGGAAGTGTGTCTGACAAAAGCATTCACACGACTGAGGTTAGATAGATGACTGTGGTCTTGTTTGAAAATAGTTGTAAGTAGGGCGTGACTTGAAAGAATCTCATGTTAAAAGTCTCCGTCTCACAGGACTTCATACCTTAACAACGTTTTTGGAATCTTTTCATTCTCGCTGGCAACACGAATTTGATGATCTACAAGTCTCTGACTTGAAGTTTAAATCTGAACAATATATTCGATCTCTTTTCGCTGTTCCATTATTTCACAGAGTAAACACACACTAAGGAGATATGGTCAGATCAAAGTGTCTTCCGAGAAGATCACGTCTCGTCTCCCTCCCAAGGTTTTTTTATGATAGAGAGATGTGTTTTATTATATGTATGTTTTTTTATTAAGATGTTGTGTGCCTTTTAATAAACGTGATTATTAAAAATAAAGGACTATAATGTGTGGAAGAAAAAGCTGATTATGAAACCATCGAATCGGGTGGTGAGGTGAAATAGACAGGAAGCTGGGGAAAGAAAGATGGGGAATGACAACAGCAGGTAAAGAAGAGTATTGTAATGAAGGTGAAATTTATAAAGAAGAGCAAACAAAAAGTGAATGGGAGGCAAGGTGGAGGACACAAAAATGACATACTTATGAAGACTAAAGATCATTGAAGGTAGAGGAAGAGAATTTGTGGTAAGAAACAAAATTACTTTGGTGATCAATTTATTTTGTCAAAATATTCCCATCTTTCCTTTTAACAGTGATACATGCTATTTTCCTGTGGTCTTAGGTGAACATTGATATTCAACAGAAATATAACACCCAACCTCTAAAATAGGTCAATTATTTGACCCTTTACAGAGAGCTCCTTGCTTTGTTTTCATACTGTATTTCATATTCATATTTCTTTACTGAGACTGTAACTTTGCATTACATCATGGCACATGCACATGGCTCATTCATTCTGTATTTGACTTTATTGTAGGATACTGACATTTTTTTTACTGAAATGCAGACCCCCGTGACCTTGTATTCGGATTCAGCGGGTTAGAAAATGGATGGATGGATGGATGAAAATGCAGGTCATTTTCACAGAAGAGACTCAGTTGAGAAATAAAGTGAATATACAACGTCACTGCTGAGGTCCTTATGTGCATTGTGCCTGTTTATTCCAATCTGGGTATGAATTATGTAACGGGTAAATTTAAACAGACAGAATTCAGTGTAATCAGCAACAAATCATAGATAGCATAAAAAGTGCAAGATCTGTCTGAATACTCTGGTCATACACAGACACAGGAAATAATAAGTTCAGTAAGACAAGTAAATTAGCTACCTATTGCAGCATTTATACAAATAAAACTTGCAGCTAGTGAGGCCTGCCGTTGACTGAAATAGAAACTATTAGAAATGAATAGTGACTAATAGAGATGTCAAGCTTACCTCTTTAAAGAAAGAATAAAGTGTTTTTTAGGTATTTAGCTTTGCATTTAAATGAGCAAGCTTCTGTTGTTTTCCTCCACGGGCGATTTAGTGCAAGCTTCTTTAAATATTTGAAGTTGATTTATTAAGAAATCCAAACCAGATTCAAGGATGGTCTGCTCATTACTAACAAAGTCTGCATCTAATTCATTAGCATCTCAGGTATTCAATCTTTGTTAGTCTGACCCTCTGATGTCACCATCTCTTTCAGATAACTGCAGTGTATCCTGATGCTTATTCCACCTGCACTTTCAAATACTTAATTTGCCTAATTGTTTGATTGAACACATTTGTACCTTCTGCCTGCCCTGAGCATTCAGTCAGTGTTCTTTGGATCAACTACATTTGTGCAATTAACTGAATGTTAGTAGGAAAAAGCACACAATTCAGTTTAGCATGCCTAGCTAGAGAGCTAATTATAATCTCCTAATTTCAATTTTTAGTTTATCCTTATATAGTAAACTTACATTAACAGGACCAAATTTTAAAAACAGACTTTAAAAATAGTTTATATTTAAAAGTAAAATGATACATATCACAAAAGACACTCTGCAATGTGACTGGAATAAAAGGCTAAACACTACGCTTCCATTAGTGGAAAAGTTATCCCTAGTATTAGATACTTCTAGTTTGGATCTAGGTTCAGGAAACAAAATACAAATAGTTTTAAAACCCTTTTTACTTTTGAGAAACTTTTAAGCTGAATATTTGGCCAATGTGATGAATACTGTTATTGTCAATTAGGAGTTGACAATAGATTGATACCTCTGGCGGATGGAAGTGTGTTACATCAAAAGTCAACAATAATGAGTAGATCAGAAGATACTAAATGGTATTTTCTTTGATCTGGGGTTATTAAGGTATACAGTAGTGCCATCGCTAGTATGGAATCACACAGTCTCAGCACAAGTGAAAGTTTTTATCGATCTATCATTTCTGCCTAAGGTAAAAATTAATTAATTAATGGTTATCCCAGCTTGAAAACCACAACTTCACAAATGCAATATATATACTAGCCATCCCCCGCGGCTTTGTCCGCGTATTAGTGAAACAGGACAGTAAGGAGGGCCCCACCCAGCTCTCTACTCCCGACTCTTACCCCCCCACTCGGCCCGCAGCCTCTTTATGGGATTAGCACGAATATATGGCTCTAGCAAGTGAACTATTATTCTTAGCGCAATGAGCGAAAAGTAACAAAATCAACTGGAATGTTCAAGCAAATTATAGAAAAAAAGATCTAAATCCGTTAAGTAGTTCTCTCATGAAAAGCGGACAGGCATACAAATGGGTATAAAGAGCGAGCAACTATGGGCCAAGGGTAACCTACATTCCAAATTTCAAGTCCTCATTGTTCGGGAGGTTTCGTGATGAGTTAGTCAGTGGTATTTGGCTTTTATATATATATAAATATCTGTCTATCTATCTATCTATCTATCTATCTATCTATCTATCTATCTATCTATCTATCTATCTATCTATCTATCTATCTATCAGACACAGATAGGTAGACATGATGTTTATCACCACACACGTTTATTTACACTCTTATTATTTACAGTTAAAGTGCACAAAACCCAGTGCCGCAGCACCAGTCACCCCTCAAGTCCAGGCCTTCTCACAATGCCTTTCTCTTCTGTCCACCTCCACTCCTCTCCTCCAAGACTTCGTCCTTCATCCACCCGACTCCAGCCATCGAATGGAGGGAGGCGGCCCCTTTTAGCCACACCCGGACGAGCTCCAAGTACTTCCTGATAAGCATCCGCCGACACTCCCCTGTGTAGCAAAAGCACCGGCTGTGTACCCGGAAGCACTCCAGGTGTCCCCGATCCTCTTCCCCCCAGAAGTGCTGAGGTCCAGGGCTCTCTAGGCATTGGGGCGCCCCCTGGTGGTGACCACGGGCCCCAAAACAACCAGGACGGTCGCCCCCACATAGTCTGGTGAAGGTGCAAGCCCTCCTCCGGTCCACCTGGGTGTCCCGGCCGGGTCGCCAAATCCAACAATATATATATTATTTTCTTACATCATGAAGAACTGTGAATATATTTACTGCACTTGCCCAAGTAAGAATGATTCACATATATAGAAGCAAACTGAATTTTTCACCACACTATAGACTGGTGGGGTGGTTGAGAAGACCCGTTAATCCTTGTATGTAACAACAGCAGGACTAATGAAAAACAAAGTTGTACTGTACTTATTGGAAAGTTACCACAAATTTCAGAACAACATGCAGGCTTTAGGGAACCTCTAAACAGTCCTTTCTTTTTATTTCTAACAGTTTAACAAGCATACATAACAGGTCTTACCTGAATGGATAGCTAGTTAAATGAGTAATCGGGAGACAATGACAAATACATTTTAGTCTTCCTTGGCTATTTTCTTCAAGTGTCTAATCCAGAGTTCCACTCTGGCAACTGGTTACCACAGGCAAGGAATCCATCAAATGGTCATGGGCAATGGGCAGTCCCAAATGAAACTATCAGTAGAGAGAGAGCGATGCCCAATATAGGAAGGTAGGCAGAACAACTGCCAGAGCAACTAGTCATGTTAGTGTAAGAAAGCAACAAGGATTGGACGTGGCAGAGAAATGCTCATCTTAGCTGCCTGGAAAGATCTGTAGATAAACAGAGTGGCCACAGCAGTACTGGAAGGTGGCTTACCTTTAGTAAACCTCATGTAAGAGAGAGACACTGTGTTTCACTATATCCTACTAGCACCCGTAACAGAAAAAGGCCAAATAATGTAAAAAAAAACAGACAAAATGAAACGCAATCAACATATTATTTTATCATACAGTACAATATCAAAAAAAATTACGCAACCCTGAACAAAGAAAACCAAACAAAAATTCAAGTGCTAAATTGCATCGTACATCATTGTGATTCATGAGTATGTCTCCAAAACAATGAGATGTTCAAATTTTTCGTGGCATCAGAGGGCTATAGCCGTCAAGTCACAAGGTGGAACTGAAAAGTTCATTCTGCACATGTGCAAAAATATGACAAGATCACTCGAGTGTCCAAGGGCCTGCCTCAGCAACCCAGAAATGGGCTAGAAGTGTCAGGCAGACAAAACATTCATATATTCCTAAAGTATTTCTTCACATGGAACATGCAATGAAAAATTAGAAAAATGTGATTATAACAAAGTTGAGTTAGCTATAAATAGTTTAGCAATATGTTAAATTATTGTAGCACATTTACAAATTTTTTTGGACAACTGTGCCATCTGCTTGCAGAAAACAAAGGTCAACTAAGGGGCACAAATCCAGACTAGACAGAAAGAGACATGTTGTTGTGGCTTGAGTGGAAACATTATGCATGAGAATGCTGGGGGATAGGAGTCAAATGCTGCTTTTCCTATCTAGAAAGAGAGTGGAATGATCGAGATCTGGCAGAAATTCTCAACTAGAAATGGATAAGGTAGTAATGTTCTTCCAAGAGAGTGGTCATGTAATTAACTGTCTTACATAACAGGCCCCTTTAAAGACACACTGAATCCTGTGGGGTGCAGCAGCACCAGAGTGTCCTAGTGTGGTGTTCGAACAGCTTAAGTACGATCATCCTTGACATGTTTCCTCAGTCCATGGCAGCAAGTGCATTTAAGTGGTCTTATGGCAGAATCTTTTGCTACTTGTAAAGTACTTTGAACGGTGCTTTTACTATGAAAATATGCAATAGAAATAAATTCTGTTGTTGTTGGTATCAGTAGCAGATTGGATTATCTTGAATGAAGACTTAACTAAGTATAAGACAGAGGTGAGACAGAGAAATAAGCGGAGAGAGAAGTAAAAAGCCTCCTGCTTTGAACCTTCTTGGCTTTGGTTAACCTCTACTTCTTCTGGAGGTACTAGAAGGATGTGTCCTGGCTGCCTTGCAAGCAGTTTCTTAGGCATCTGGAACTCTCTAACCTGAGTGTTTCTCAACCATTGGGTCGCAACCCACTTTTTAGTTGCAGGTTGCCACTGGTGGGTGAAGAGTTGCTGTTGTTTATAATGGTAGTGGGTCACAGTGGGCCTCCTTAGTTAACCAAGTTGGTAGGTTGCAAAGACACTTTCATGGGAAAAAGTGAAAGGCTGGCAACCATTGCTTTAACCTCTTCTTAGTTGTTTTCTGTTATGCCTCTAGAGGTTCTTATACAAAGAGATAGACAAATTAACCATGACATTCTCCTTTGTAAATTTTATAGCATAAACACACTATTTTTGACAGATCCACTCTTCTTGATGTTATTCTATATTCATTGATTATAAGCATTAGTATTAAACTGTAACAGTGCACTAGTGAGACCACATTTGGAGTATTGAAGATGTGCAGAGGGGAGGAATTAAGTGCATCCCAGAATGTAAGGTCATGTTGTACTCTGACAGTCTCACAGAATTACAACTTGTTTGGTCTGAAACAGAGCAGACTGCATGGGGACCTAATTCAGGTCTTCAAAATCGATCTAAGGACTGAATAGTCTCTTGTTTGGCAGTCATTTGTAAGAATTCTTATGTTATGTATGGTATATAGATTATTTAATAAACTTCATCACAGCAGTACGTCACTGTGGTCTGCTTTGCACTCATATACAGTACATAACCGGCTTATGAAATTTTACTTCTGGGGACCGAGTTGGTCTCTTGGTCTGGAATCCCTACAGATTTTTTTTTTTTCTCCAGCTTTTGGAGTTTTTTTTGTTTTTTCTGTCCACCCTGGCCATCGGACCTTACTTATTCTATGTTAATTAATGTTGACTTGTTTATTTTTTATTGTGTCTTCTATTTTTCTATTCATTTTGTAAAGCACTTTGAGCTACATTTTTTTGTATGAAAATGTGCTATATAAATAAATGTTGATTGATTGATTGATTGATTCTTCCATATACATAGATATTTTATTTTATTATTATAGGTATTTGTTTTTTACCATGTAGAATTTAATTATTTGTGTTTTGAAACATTTGTCATTTATTTTGACAGAAATTATTTTTTTATTTCAGTTTGTTTTGGCTGCTTTTTCACACAACATGCCAAAGTGTGTCACGTGACAACTTTTGGTGTACAGGTAATGTCAGACGAACATCCACTATAAATATGACAGCGCCGCTAGGTAGCAATAGCCATTGCTAGCGAGAGGTTCCATTTTGGTTTTTAACTTGTTTTGTTTCCTGAGTTCAATTCTTGGTTTACCCTTGTACTTTGTTTGCTGGTTTTGAGGCTGTTTCTGGTTTTGTCCTTGGTCTTTTCCTTGCTACATTTCTGTCTCACGTTTATCTCCTGTCTTTAAACCTATCCTTACAATGATCTCCAGAGACTTTGTCTTATCACAGACTGGACCCTGGGCATGCTGGAGCCCCACAGTTGCTAACTTGCTTAACCTTGTCTTGTAACCTCATTTTTGAATTGTAGGCCACCATAACCTTCAACGAAATAAATATCAGCATGCTTTAACAGCACTTTAAGAGGATAGTAGCTGGTGCAAAGAGAGTGCCACAACTAACAGAGAGAGAGAGAGAGACCAAGCATCTGCAACTGCATCCATTGCTGGATTCTAAAAGGGATCTGTGGATTGCAAGTTGAATGATTATGTAATAGAAGCTAACTTTAAAATGATTATTTGCAATTGTCCTGGTTTGGCTGCCATTGTAGCTCTGAGGTGGTACTATAAGCAGAACTACATTTACCAGTACATTTTGCAACATTGAACCTGGTCCATACATGGATCTAATGCTCTCTTTTTGGCACAATAGCTTGTTATCGCAAATCCACATAATTTCTAAAGCTGAGATCTTTTTTCTTTCCATTTGGTTAAAACTTTTGTTATGTTTCAGTAAAGCACTGATGTAGAACTAGATACAGTTTCAAACAGTTTTATTTTAAAATGCTGCTTTCTCTGTTTCTGGATGGGAAAAATGATTTAATATCAGATTTATTAATATACTAAAAATATGTGAAAACTTTATATGTGCATGTTTGCAAGCAAAACAGTATAAATGATTGCCTATGTAGCTGAATGGTACATATATCTAATATTTAAAAGAGCCTGATAATTGGCAGAGTGGTAAGCACTGAGCCCTCATAGCTCTTTGGTTACAAGTTCAAGCCAGGACAAAGATTCAGTGTAGTCTGCTTTTCTTCTACATTTTAAACTTATGCATTTTATGTTGATTCATGACTCTAATATGGAGTGTTATAAGTAACTGTGTGTGTCGGTTAGTGTGCTCTGAGATGGATTGTTTGTGGACTCCCTGCCTACTCCTTTTGGTAGAGTGTGTAAAGCTTTGTGACTGTGCATTGGAATTGACAGGCTTAGGAAATGGAAACTAGCTGAAATACCCAGCACTGCCCGGGAGTTTGTTTGAGAAAAACATATTTAAAAAAAAAACCACAACTTTAAAAATAAATTAACAAACAATGAAGACTGACTAATGTGCTTGTCTTCTGGTCTTGTATGTATTTTATCATCCAGTTGACGCTTGGGACCGGCCAACTCTATTTAATTTGAAAAGCAACAGGCATGCGGTGGTGCTGCTCGGACATAAAAAATGCTGGCATTCACCTCCAATTCGCCCTCTGGTGGTCGTTCTGAGTGTCAACTAGATAATAACATGCATACAAGACCGCAAGATCACTCCCCACCCTACACAGACTGGGGTGGGTTAGGGTTGATTTCACCCTACAATATTTTTAGTCGACCAATGAGAAACATGTGTACCAAGTTTCATGAAAATCACTCAAGCTGTTCGGAAGTGATGCTGGAACGTACATACATACACACACAAATACATTAACTTTTATATATTGTGGGGTACAGCCCGGACACAGACAGGTAGACATGATATTTTTAGCACCACACACGTTTATTTACAATAATCTCAACAACAATAGAGTGCACAAACCCAGTGCCGCAGCACCAATCACCCCTTTAAGTCCAGGCCTTCTCACAATGCCTTCAGTTCTCTGGTCCGCCTCCACTCCTCTCCTTCAAGACTTCTTCCTTCTTCCACTCTACTCCAGCCATCGAATGGAGGGAGGCGGCCCCTTTTTGCAAGTCCAAATGGACTCCAGGTGCTTCCCGACACTCCTCCGCAGACACTTCCCTGTGTGGCGGAAGTGCCGGCTGTGCACCTGGAAGCATTCCCGGTGTCCCCAGCCTTCTTCCCCCCAGTACTTCCGGGTGTGGTGGAAGTGCTGCGGTCCAGGGCTCCAAAGGCAGCGGGGCGACCACGGGCCCCTACAGGGTTGAGCTTCCAAGCTCCCTACCCGTGGTCCCCAAAGCAACCAGGACGGTCGTCCCCACATGGTCTGGGGAAGGTGCAAGCCCTCCTCCGGTCCTCCTGGGCGTCCCGGCCGGGTCGCCTCCCCAGCCGTCTCTGACAATATATAGATAACAAAACAGAAAAAAAATGATATACCTAACCTATATTTTGTGCAGCTTCTAGAAGTTTTTAAGAAGTCTTTGTTCTGTCTGAGCCTGGTCTCCCCAGAAACAGTTTCCTTAAATAGAAAGGCCCTTTTGTATTCAACACTCTACAATATAATACTGCATGTTGAGTGATTATTCTTGACCACCACAAAGTTACTTATCTCTGCCAACATTTTTGCATTTTGGAAAGACAAACAATTCATGTTAAATTGAAAATGGAAAATGGATATTGTCTTGTTTGTCCAACTCGTCTTCATTACATTAAAGTACAGATTTGGCGACTTTCCCATGAATAAATCCTACATTTATCTTCAGCATTGCTTTATATTAAGACGAATTTCATTTGATTTTCCAATTAAATAATTATTTTCTCTCTCTTTGTGAAAATATTGTGGCTGTTTGCCAGTATCTTTTTATACTTAATGCATTTTCTTCTGTATTTTCTAAATACGAGTTTACATTTATGCAAAATATGTTTTGAGAATCCATAGATATATATATATTGAAAGTGTATTTTTAAACCGTGCATTAGGAGTACGGCCAAAAATTTATATCATGATATAATTAAAAATTATCGTGGTTACAGTATTCATCACATCATCTATGTGCATATGCTTTTCAGGCTGAATCTAGTTTAGGTGTTTCTGTTGGTTCAGTTTTATAGGTTAGCAGTGGGTATTTCTTCTGTGATATTTCTTTTCATTAGGATCATTTATTCAAGTAAAGAATTTTTTTTTAATATATAGCCCTTTTCCCATGCTTTAAGTGCTTTACAGAATTACAGAATGAACAATGTGGAAAAAGCAGAAAAACGATCAAATGCACAACACTGGATACAAAATAATATCAGAATAATGCACTAAATAAAGATAAATACAAGAAACACAAACCTTTGGACAAATACTACAAGAAAACCCTGAACAAACACCATGATATATATTATGATACAAATGCATATCATCCTGGGCAGACAGGTAAACTGAAAGAAGGATTGGAATGTAAATTAAATGCTTTCCTGAACAAATGAGTTTTAGGTTGCTGATCTAATGAATTTATATTCAAAATTTCTTTTATTGTGCAAAAAAAAAACTGAATAAGAAATAAATTTTATTGCACATACCATTAAAAAGACGCAGATTCTTTGAAAATGAGTTCTGTATAGACTATATAGACAATAAAAACAACGAAATGAGATTTACAAGTGGTTGTGGTTGTGCGTTGTGAGAAGTGCCGGCTGTGTCAGAAGGTAGTGGAATGCCCTTTCCCCCAAAACACAGTCTCTTTTGTGACAAGTGATCATGGCAGCTTCCTGACATCCTCAACTGTATTAAAAATGATATATGAAAGTTTCTGCCATTTAACAAATTTCTTCCAGTGCCTTGTTTCTACCAGTATACAATGCACCACTACAGTGCACTGTTTTTTGCACAATCACTTTCTGTTTTCCATAATATTCAAAAATACCTGTGCTGTTTATTCTGTTATCTTTAGTTATTCCGTAGAAATAGATGTGCTTTGTTGTTATTGTGTACGGTAACAAAAGGAACCTACAGTTAGAGATGGCCACATTTACAGCCATATTGATGATAACAAGGTTTATTCTATAACATTATTTCCAAAATATGATTTTGAGAGCATTTAAAAAAAGAAGTTGATGAAAAAATATACCTGAATATTTTTCTGAATGATTTCAAAGATACATGATTATTTTTGAAGCCAGAGTTATTTTTTGACAATTATGACAAAAATTCATCGATGCTTTTGTTTCCCCTTTTCTCTGGTGCCCTGTAGACTGCCTTTGTAAGCCACTGGGGGAGGCATCATTTGTTTTTTTAATTTATAGAAGAAGCTCCACTTAATGATACAAGTTTTCAGGGTACAACTGTATACCATAATTGTGAAAAAAAAAAACACGTTGACTTCAACAATATTGAAATTATCATTTAAAACTCACAGGCAATATATTAAGTGAAAGTCACCATTGGTGCCTTTAGATGGGCTGCCCAGGGTAGATTAATGTGTCTCTAACATTTGTTAACTTATGTGGCCAGAGGCTAATTTATTCTGCTAGTATCTACAACAATGTGACCCCCCAAGCAGCAAACAGTTATCTACATGCTTAAGAGCATCTGTATATGTACCACTGCTATCAAAATGTTATATCTTTGCTCTCTTTAGAAGTGTCTATTGTAAAAGTAATGAACCCATGAGACGCCTATGAAGGTCAACTATTCACATTGCTTGGCACTACTGAGCAAAGCAAAAACAACACGTGACTAAAATGACATTAGATGGCACATTTTCATTTCAGTGCTATACAGAACAATATCAGACATTCACAATAATTCAATTAGATGCAACACAGAGTGATTTCTATAAATGAATGAATTAGAAAGGCATATACGCGCGTCCATACTATGCTTATAAATATTGTTAATTTGACATAACTGCAGTGTTCTCATTTTAATTTTTATTGGGGTTTTCACATTAACTACATCCTTATTTTCTGGCTGAAGTTATTTACTTCAAAAGAAGTTGAGTGAATTTCTGCACATATGGTCCACTGTGATACAGAAAAAGCAAGACAAATGGAGCAAAGTGTAGAAAAATTCTGGAGGAAAATCTTCAGCAGTCTTTATGTGACCTAGGAATTGGAAAGACTGATCTTACTATAGTTGTGATTGTAGTTTATGATGGATACAGTTACAGTAAATATTAACACAAACAATTAGGGAGAATACTATTTTTATTTATAAAATTCAAATTAAATATAACATAATTCTTTACTCTAACACAATAAAATGGAAATTGAAAGGAGGAATGAATACTTCTTATAAGCATTGAATTTAGTTTTCAGTATATACTATTTTGGAGTGCATGAAGGCTTGTATAAAAACTTAGGAGTCTGATTAATTATCGGTACTTTTATTTATTTGAAATTATGGAGTTATAAGCAGTACTGTATTAGGTAAATTTAATGAAGCATGGTGCTTGTTTTCTCTTTAGTATTAAAACTAGAGATGTCTCTTAAAAATAAACATTCAAATCAAACATCCTAACCACTGTGAGACTAAATACTCTCTAGCCATTATAAAGGTTTGGGGCAGCCACCCGTGTATTATATCCTGGCTGCAAAAGTTTGAAAATAATTGAACAGAGATGTCACAAGACAGAGACCAAAACAGAACTGCCAGACTGGGGGTAAGATGGCTTTTAAAGGACCAGAGAGGAAGTGACGTCATCGTGGCTGAAACCAGACGTGACATCATCCAAAGCGCCAAAGTGACATCATCCAAGGTTCTGGAAATGAAGGCACTGAAGACACTGGGAACCTGGTGGGATTTCCTGGGAATGGTCTGCAAGGAACTGAGAAAGACAGTCCTGCACACCCTGCCGCCCCCTGGTCTGATATGGTATTGGCTTTACTCAGGCCCTTTAGCTGTCTCCTAAACGCACGTGTGTGACACCATGTTTAGAGCTGCAGTAGGTATTGAAATTCTGCATCTTCTCAAAATTAAAGTCAATGTAGCAAGCTGATTATTATTTGCAACTTAAGATTTGTCTAAAAGTGCAGTGTTTATGTTCATTTTTCTTAGAACAATTTTATTATTTTTATTTCAGTTTTAGCTTACTGTATATTTTGATTTTCTTTAACTATCACTATGACCAAAACTTGGTCTTGAATGGTAATGGGAAAATTCTAAAGTCAGATGTTTTTCTCTCAGATTTTTTCAGTTTGCAAGGAAATAGAACAAGATTTACAACTTTATCTTAAATAGAGATTAATTATTTAAAATACAGTAGAAGCCACTTCCTCCCTACTTCATAGCTAGTCCATAGTGGCATAGTAATCTTTTTCATCTGGGCATTTGTTTTTGTCATTTCTGAATGTTTAACCTGGGGTGGGCTGACGCCCTGTCCGGGGTTTATTCCTGCCTTGTACCCTATGCTAGCTGGGATAGGGGTCAGCCCCTCCCCATGATCCTGTTCAGGAATAGGCGGGTTAGAAAATGCCTGAACTCCTCCATTTAATGGAGCTGCTGTCACTGTCATTGCCATCGCAGTAAAATTAATTACTCGTAACACATAGTCTATTAATTGCACCATACAATTAAGGAGAAATTCCAAAAGAATTTGTTAGAGAATCTTGCTGTCATGTGCAGTATTACTACATACTTAATATTCCAGCAATTTTGTTGAAGTAATGATTGCTCTGACTGCTGACCTTCACTGTCTTTTTTGTCCTTTTCCCTTATGTGAATTCTGATCACTGAAGTGCTCCTGAAAAGTCTGGCATTTTTATAGGTCTTGTGCATCTGTTGAATAAATAATCATACCTCTGTCCATTTTAAATAAAAGAAGATCAGCATGTAAATTATGCCCTCTTCTTCACAAAGAATAGTAAGTAAGATGGTGATAGTTAAAAAGAGAGTATTCACATCAGCGCTTTCAAACCTTATAATTCTGCAGGCTTTGTCCAAACACAATGACGAACACTTTGGTTAGACTTACATCGTCTCAGCTCCAGAGACCCAACTTTGAATTCAACTTCTTCAGTAGAGTTTGCATGTTATCTTTATGTCTGAATGGGTTTTTTCATGTCTTCTTTGACTCTGGAACTTGTGTTGGACTAGGCAGGATAGGAAAAATAATTGTTGGGTATTAGATTATTTTAAACGTTTTGGATTTTTTAAGTTATCACTAAATGGCTGACACTGAATGGAGGTGGTTATTTTATGGTAATTGCCAAAAATATATTTACAAGGGCTTTGCACTTAAATTAAGCAACAATGGCCAGAAATACTCATGGAGGAACTAAATCTTAAAGGTAAACACAGAGAAACTGTACTTAACAGTAGTAAACAATTCAGTGCCCAGCATGTTGCATGGCTTTGTAAGATTGGATTCTGCTATGGAGA
Organism: Polypterus senegalus; assembly: GCF_016835505.1. Classification (NCBI taxonomy): domain Eukaryota; kingdom Metazoa; phylum Chordata; class Cladistia; order Polypteriformes; family Polypteridae; genus Polypterus; species Polypterus senegalus. The sequence goes on from NC_053154.1 coordinate 263,460,654, forward strand.
AAATATGAACAAATACTTCATCTTTAAAAAAAAAAACAGTTCATCTTAGGTAATGTTTTAGAGATTTCTTTGATCCATTCGCTTTTTTATGCTAAGCTATTCTTCATATTTTACAACATTTCTTTGAAATAATAATTTTTAAATGTACAATTTGGTCTTTCTCTTTGTTTGATGATTTAGACTGTTTTTGATATATCTACACATCTACAGTATATACTTTGATGGTAAAGGCAAATTCCTAAATTTCCTTCAGGACTAATAACAATGAAAGACATAAAAGTATACTGTATCAAGAAGTAAAATGAAAGAGCCAGGAATGTTATTAAATCAAGAGTATAAGAGAAATGGATCAATTTTTTGTTAATTATGAGTTACCAGCATCACTTTCTAATTGGAGATGCCCTACTTCTATATTGAAGAGGCAAGGTTAAATTTCATAGAACCTTTTGACAAAATTTCCTTGAGGAAGCTACTACTTGCAACAATGTCTGTGCTGAGGGATCACTCATGGTGTCACATTAGCTGAGAAGTGAACTCAGGATGTTGGAAATGACAAGTACCAAGTTCTACCAATCAGCTAAATAAAGAGGTCCTTTAAGCCAAAGGCTGATCTGGCTTCCAACTTATGATAGAGCTTCCTGTGCTGTTATTCATTTGTCAATTTTCTGAACTCTCTTTATCAGTCTTCAGTTATTTTAACAAACTGTGTTTCTACTCCACAGTCCATCTTTCCATTTCATGACTACAGGCAAGTATTTGCATGTTTCTTCTGCATTAAGAAAGACACGTTAAAGAAAAGGTGGTGAGATAAGAGGGGAACCCTGTCAATCCCAGACAAAACACCAAAGAATCCAAACATTTTAAAAAAAATGATGACTGTATTGAATAAGGTGTGCAAGAGAGGGAAAGAACTATGGAGTGGAGTGCAAACGTACAGAAAAACAGAACAAAATCATAACCCTACTGCTGCACTGGACCTGTCAGCATGGGTCTTAATGGGTACACATCACAGCACTCTCTTTCACACTTCCCTTACCTCTTACTCTGACCTGTTTATCGTCTGTCACATGAGCCAAACGTATCTCCTGATTACAGACTTAATGTATCTCTGGTTGTGAGGCAGATTTAGTTCCTAACTAAGAATGACTTCTGGACAGTATAAAACTCATTTCCAGGTCATGGTGGCCAAACTTTAATTACAGGGACAGCAGGCTAGAACTTGGTGTTTTTGTATCTCTGAGCCTTCAGTTCTGTTTAAGGGGCTACATATTTTCCTGTCTTTAAGAGTTACCATAATTCCTCTACTTCCAGTTCAGTGGTGATTGCTGCAATCTAAATAGCCAGAGGTTCTGGTCCCATTTCTCATTGCTTAAATTTGCCAGCCCTCTGTTAGCCAGGCATGCTTTTGTGGGCTCACCTTCTTCTAAGCTGAAGAGCAGGGGTTGTTTCTCTACTGTTATTGGATAATATTCCATGCTTCATCCCAGACAGCTGCTCACCATTTCCTGCAGGGGTGTTCCTCCCTGCCCATTGTCCTTCCACAACATACCACATTATTAGCCCTCTTCATTCCAGACAGAGACATGCACGGCACGTCACCTGCTGACACTCTGTTTCATTTTTTGACTTGGAGATCTCTAGATTCCAAAGTGTTGTCCTGCTAAGAACTTTGCCCTTGGTTGCCTCTTACATATTTTCTTTTCTACAGTGTCCACAGAACTGATCTGTGTTTGAAATGCAGACCTGAGGCGCATTGTAGGTTTATCCTAACGTTTTGAGTGGGAGCATGATTGAAAAGACTGGGTTTCATTCTGTATGTCTGAAATTCACTCATGGAATTCACTCATGTATCACTTGACAGTTATTCATATATCACACAAGCTGAGAACCACAGCTCTAGTCAGTAACCTCATTGATATAGAACTATTTTTATAAAACAAATGCAGAACATTTTGGATTTGGTTTATTAAAAATCTACACGAAATAATTTAAAGATAGCATTTATTTTTCTTAAGAATATCAATCTCCCCTGGACTGCTGCAGCAAACCAAATGTAACCTTTTAGGGGTCGAACACCCCCTATTCGAAAATCAATGCTCTATACCAATGTGATCAATTAAAAAAAAAACAAGGATTAGAATAGAGAACTATGAGAGTGCTGTTAATCTGGTAAATTTTTGAGAAGAGTTGGTCATCTTTACTCTTGGTAGGCCCCTTAGAGGTAACAAGTTTTTGATTTGTTTAATTTTTAATTCCTGCTTTATGTGTGAGCTTGGGTAATGAAATAATAGCCATTTTTCTACCCATGTTTACATTCAGAAACACATGGCAGAATAAAATTGGGTGTCTTTGAGGTACTGTATGAGATTTTCACTTTCTTTAACATTTTTGTTATGCATCTGTGTTTATTTTCTTCACAATTGATTCTTTAACTGATCTGTTTAGAGAGTGGAATTAAATACTTGAGAGAATGAAAATGTGACTGCTGCTTCTAAGATCACTTCAGTCTCATTCAAGCTTGCCTGTTTTTGTATTTGTAGACAGAAATTAGTGAACAGTTTCAAATGCTAAAAGGCTGGTTATAGCAAACTACTTTAAAATACAAAAAAATGTAGATAAATGATAGTATAACTAAAGTGAGGAATATCACTAAACCAAAATGGCAAAATATCTAAACATAAAGGATAAATAAGCAAGGAACTCAAATTCAGGAGTGAATTAGACTTTTGTTAAGATCATGGTAGTAACAAACTCATTCCTGCGGTCAGCAGGTTCTCCAGGACTGGGCAAGCATGGCACTACTTTAGAACTCTGTGTGGTATTAGGATTAGAGTATACTTGGGCTTAATATCTAAAACAGAGGAGTTAAGTCACACTATGTCATTGCAAGAACAGGATTGCAACCAGAAATGTAAAAGTGTATGGTTTCAAACCATATAACCAATCACAGCTGCTATTAGAACTTGTAACAGGAGCTCTCATTGGTCTAATGGTTTTGAAACCATATGCTTTCAAATCGTCTGTTGCAGTACTGATCAGACGCACTTGCTGCATGGATTGGTATACATGAAATGGGGGGAATTTTTGGAAAAATAAGGAACATTCTTAGGGCTTTCTGGGCCCAACAGGCTTTGGGGCATGTGGGATTTCCTGCACACTCCAACCAGTTGCAGTACCACTGTTACGGGATATACTGTTTCTTCTCATCACCTTTTGTTTGTATGCATGTTCTTGTAGTAATTTATTAAGCAAACTGTGTTGCTGCTTTCTTCCATTAATATAAAGAGGAAGGTCAGTTTATGAGTATTATTTCCAATTGTTTAGATTTAAGGATGCAGGTCATAGGAAGATTTTTGCCTTGGTTTACTTTCCAGTAAGTCTGTAAGAACTGAGTCACAGTAAGTAGTAGGCTGGGAGTAAATACTAATACAATATTTCATTTGAAATAGACAGCCTTCAGGATTTTAAAAAAGCCGTTCAGCACAATTGCTCTTCAAAAAGATTATCGTGACATTTTAAATGGAAGGATTTTAGCATGTTTAAACCTACACACAGAGTGACAGACCTGTCTTGAGTCATTTGCAGAATACCAAGCATTGTAGTTATTCTGAGTTGTTTTCTAAAAGCAAAAGTATATTCAAGTGAGCCTGGGTGCAAAGTTCCTACAAGAACCACTGTTTGCATGTTACTTTTATAATATAAAGAAGACACTTTATTTTTCTTTTCTAGGCTTCAGACTTCCTTTGTGTTAACTGATTCTATTTTGTCGATTAATTCGATAGATAGCCTCATATTGTATCCCTGAATACAAATCTGAAAAAAAGTTACATTCAGGTCCCATGGAAAGATCATAACAATAGCAAAGAGGCATGCCTATATTCGTGCAGTATTTTAAAAAAATTAATTGAGGTGATTTAGCTGCAACGTTCCAAAAAATATGTGGTGAATTAGAAATGAATATGTCTCCTGAAATATCACAGTCAATGAAACTAAAGTAAATCATAATAGGATGGTAAGGTGGACAGATTCATCATTCTGTGCTTAATCTCCCTATCTGAGTGTTCTCATGTCTTTGTGGGTTTTCCTTCCATAATCCTAAAGATAAGGTAAGCTGATGGTTCTAAATTAGCGTGTTTGCTGGAGTGGGCCTAGTAATGGAATGTTTAATGCTTTGTGCCCAGTGCTGCTGAGATAGACTCTGATACCCACAACCCTGAAATGGATTACAGGAGATTGACTAAATTATTCTGTGTTAAAATTGGAATAATGTCAGTATTTTGCAGGGAGGTGTATTTCTAGCAATATGTACTGTATATAACATTTAAGCTTCTACATGTATGTATGTAATGGAAAGAGAAGACTATTGAAGCAAATGCTAAACTATTTGAATTAGGCATAGAAGTATAGAGAGACAACATTGTTTTGGAAATTGAAACGGATGTTTTTCTTTCTGCGTAACTTTTACTGTGTATAGGTTTGCCTGATTTACACACTACATTATATTTATGAGCACAAAACGAGCTAAATTGTTGACTATATACCAATATATGCAGTACGAGGAGCTCTTCTCTTCAAAAAGGGCAGTTTAAAAAGAGACAACACAAGCTATGTAGCACCCTTCCTTAATAATGGATGTAAACCAAAGAAAACATATACTGTACACGATGAATTCACCTATAACTTGGAGATTTGTAGAGTAGCTTTGCTCTCTGACTTATTTTTCAAAAAGTAAAACATGTGTGAAATTAGGTAAACACAAGTAACACAGTATCAGCAAATGAAAAAAAATACAAAGGCATATAAAGGTCTTTATGAAATTTAAATTTGAAAAACTAAATAAGTAATGACAAACCACAATCAAATCAAAGTTCAAAGTCAAGGATCAATGACCTTTATCGTCATTCTAATATCCTTATAGAGAAACGAAATTCGGTACTCAGGTGCCAGTAATTAAACAGTGCCCATGAAAACCCAGTTGAAAAAAAAGAAAATCATAATAAAAAGTATCCCATAAGTAGCCCCTTAACCCTTAAAGCTTTGTGATTAAGGTGCCAGAGATAAACGCAATAAAATAGAACAAAATAGCATTTATACTGTACATAGGTAAAGTAAGAGAACCATAGCTAAAAGAAATATTATTGCAGTATACCCTATAATTAGCAGCAAGTAAAAGAGGTAGAAGCAAATAATTTAGTACACAAGACTACTGAAACAAAATGCAAAGTGCAGTATAAGTCACATAGAGTGTACAGTCAGATTTATTGATGATGTATTCATTAGTCTAAGAGCATCCAAGAAGAAGCTGTTCTTCATTCTGATAGTACCAGCCTGTAAACTGATGGGAGGGGGGCAAAGAGTTCATGTGCAGGATGAGTGGCATCTTCCATAATGGAGGAGGCTTTACTTTTGCACCTGCTGGTGTAAATGTCCTCGATGCTGGGTAGGTCGATGATCCGCTGTGCATACTTAACTACTCTTTGCAGTGCTCTCCTGTCTGCAGCTGAGCAGCCACTGTACCACAACGTTATACAGGAGTTGAGGATGCTCTTTCCCATACTCTTGTAATCAGTGGTGGTTCCAGACCAAATTTACCAGGGGGGCCAGGGTGCGGCCAGTATTTTTCATGGGGGCACAGAACATCACCGTAAGTAATTAATTAAAATTTTATCTCTTCAGCACAGGGGCTATAACAGGGGCCAGGGCCAGTTCTACAGTCCCCGTCTAAAACCGCCTATGCTTGTAATAGTAGGCCAGAATAGAGGGACCCAGACCAGACTGCTTCAGAGAAGTAGAGATGTTGGTGGGCTTACTTTACCAGTATTGTAGCTCCAAGAGAGGTCATTTGTAATATGCACCCCCAGGTATTTGAAGAAGGTGACAATTTCAACCCATTCTCTATTGATGTAAAGGGGGAGAGGAGGGATAGTAAAAGTCCACAAGCATTTCTTTAGGTTTTTTTTTTTTATATTGATGCTAAGGTTGTTATACTTACACCAAGCCTCCAGTTTAGCCACTTCCAACTTCCGGTGTTGAGAATGATGGTAGAAGATGAAGGACAAAGAAGAGCACTCCATGGCTATAGTAATGAAAGGGAACTGGTAACACATCACCATGTTAGAGGGTGCTCATGAAATTATTACTCAGTTGGTAGAGAGAACTATCAGGCATGATTGGCAGGTACTTAGCTGTCCTCCAACTGGTAAATGTAAGTGAGAGAAGGTGTTAATCATTTAATACCTAAATAGCTATGCCTATAACCTGGAAGTAGGAAGTATGTCTGATTATTAGGCTAAGGTGTCAATGTGACTTGGGGGATTAAGAAAAGTAAAATTAAACAATTTAAATGTCAGCTGATTACAAGTATCTTACATTTTGTGTGCACAAAGTGATGTGGAGGAGAATAAGAATTACTGGTTTTAAAGTAGGGTATTATTATTCTTTGTTTTATTTTATGATGTTACAGTTTAGAAAAGTTTACCCTTAACATGGTAAAGCATTTTGAGTCCAGACCATTGTGGTTGTGTAGCTTAACTTAACATTCTTAATTCCTCATTCTTAATTCAGATCAGGGTCATGGGTTTCCAGAGCCCATCTCAGCATTGATTGTAAGGCACGAAACAGCCTGGGACACAGGACCAGTCCACTCAGGCACAGATCAACTTATATAAGAGACAATTTGGAATTATCAGCTAACCTAACCTTTAGGGTTTTAGGAATGTTGGGTGAAAAAGCCTACAAAGATGCATATTTCACACAGACAATGATTAAGCAGAGGATCTGAACTGGATACAGGGAAGTAGCAGCCCTAACCACTGCACTATAATGGTATTACTGTGGAGTTTAACTTGAAGCAAATAGTCACTGACAAGATGTGCTGTTGTTGTGTCTGTTAGGTGGAATGGTTTGGAGAATACAACCCAACCAGCTTTCTGTATGTGGTCAGCTACAAGTGGTGCTGTAATATTATTTTATGCTAAATTACTTGTACTAGTGCAAAATGCAGCATGCCAGTAAAATTTTACATCTTTCATGAAAAAAATATATGTATATATCCATAAAATATGAATACATCAATGCCATTCACCATCACAAGGGCTAGAAGACAATAAACATTTAACAGCTTAAAACACTGTATTCAGAATTAACACACATAGAAGGTATAGGAAATCAACCACCGCTAGACATAGAGATTCAGCATAACAAATCTTAAATGAGATTTATGCATATATGATATCTATGGTGTAACATTACAAAGCCGGTAACATATCAAAAATGATGGACAAAATAACATGAAGAATTATGCACAGTTATAAAACAAAACTACAAAGGAGGGCAATAAACTAAGGTATCTGATATTGTATCAAGCCTAGGGCTAGTCGACCAAGCTAATTTCTTACAATGAGTTAGCCACTGAATCACATGTAGGAGCAAGAAGCATTGAAATTCATAGATGAAGAGACAACAACTACAACAACACTTATTTCTAGAGCACATTTTCATACAAAGGATGTAGCTTAAAGTGCTTTACAAGATGTCAAAGAAACAGTTACAAACAAAGGGAAAAAAAGCTTAAAATTACATAATATTACGTAAATAGTATACAACAAATAAATAAAGCACACTTACATAAGATAGATACAGTTAGGTCCATAAGTATTTGGACTGTGACACAATTTTCATAATTTTGGCTCTGTATGCCATCACAGTGGATTTGAAATGAAGAAATCATTAACATGATTGAAGTATAGGCTTTCAGCATTAATTCAAAGGGTTTAACAAAAAATATTTTATGAGCCATTTAGGAATAACAGCCATTTTTATAAATGCTCTTCCATTTAGTTTGAACTTCGCATTTGGAAGCTGGTTCTATAAACTTTCAATATAAGGTCCAAAGAGCTGTTCATGCAAGTAAAAACAGGTCATCAGTACCAGTGAGAATAAAACAAATCCATCAGATAATAGTACTTTGTAGAACCACAAGGAGTGGTCAAATCAACTATCTGGTACATTCTTAAAGAGAAGGGTTATGCTGGTGAGCTCAGCAACACCAGAAGGCCTGGACAGCCATGAAAGACAACTGTGCTGGATGATCGCAGAATTCTTTCCTTGATGAAATCTAACCCCTTTCATAACATTTATCCAAACCAAGAACACCCTCTGGGAGGTAGGCCTATCATTGCCAAAGCCAGCAATCAAGAGAAGACTTTATGAAAGTAAATACAGAGGGTTTACCACAAGGTGCAAACAACTGGTAAGCCTCAAGCATAAAAAGGACAGATTAGATTTTACCAGAAAATATAAAAAAAGAAAACAGTCCAGTTTTGGAACACTTTTCTTTGGACAAATGAAACTAAGACCAATACGTACCAGAATCATGGATAGAGAAGAGTACAGAGGAGAGAAGGTATGGCTCATGATCTATCATACAACATTATCTGTGAAACATGGTGGGGGCATGAGCATGTGTGACTCTCAGTGGAAGTGGGTCATTGGTGTTTATTGATAATTCAACTGCTGACAGAAGTAGCAGGATGATTTCTGAAGTGTATTGGGCTATACTGTCTGCTCACATTCAAACAAATGCTCCAAAGTTGATAGGATGACACTTCATGGTGCAGATGGACAGTGGGCCAAAACTTACTGTGAAAGCAAACCAAGTGCTTTTAAAGGCAAAGAACTGGAATATTCTTTAATGGCCATCTAAATAAACTGACCTTGACCCAACTGGACATGCATTTCACTTGCTGTCGACAGAACTGAAAACAGCAATCCAGTGAGCAAGCAGCACCTAAATATAGCTACAGTAAACCCCTGGCAAAGAAACAGTAGGGTGGAAACCCAGCAATTGGAGATGGCCATGGGATCCAAACTTTAGGCAGTCATTGACAGAAAAGAACTTTCAACCAAGTATTGAAAACGATAATTATCCAAATACTTTTGAGATCCTGAAAATGGGGGGCCGTGTATAAAAATGGCTGTTTTTTTCAAAATGGCTCATACAATGTTTTTGTTAAACCCCATTAATTAAAACTGTTAAGTGTACACTTCAATCACATCTTGATTGCTTCATTTCGAATCCATTGTGGTGGCACACAGAGCCAAAAATCTGAAAATTGAATCACTTTCTAAATGCTTATGGGGCTAACTGTATATAATTAAGAGAAGTATGGTCCATTAACATAGAATTGTTTTTTTTCAAGTCTCTAAATGTGAGTCTGGTAACAAGGCCAGGTGGCTAGGGTGAACAGAAAAAAAATTCCAGTGAAGTTGGAGGAAAAAACAAACACTTTAAAGGTTCCAGGCCAAAAGACTGCCCATACCCAACTGGGCATTCTGCCTAATATAAATGTTCTGAAGTAATTCTTTATTGTTCCTTTTTTACGCTTCTTCTTAGAGGATTCAAGACAGTTGGTCATGTAGCAAGCTGGGGTATTTGCTTTCATTCAAACATCACAGGTGGCTGCACAGGACTTTGATCAGGTGGTGGTGGCGCAGAATGTCACCACAGAAATACCGTAAAGGAAAACAGAGTAAAGTAAAGTTTAATAACAAATGCAGATTCATTGAAGAGTATGATAATTCTATACATTTATAGTCTATTAGAGTAGGGTTAAATGTAGCTACGAAAATGGCAAATTAAAAAATGTAGGCTTTTAGAAGTTTTTAAAAAATGATTCAAGGTGTTAGTTAGCCTGGCATATCTCTGTTGGTAATGTACTCCAGATTTTTGGTGCATAACAGTAAAAGGCTGTGACACCACTTCTTTGGTGTAATAATAATCAGACCACTATTAGAATATATGAGGTTATGACATGGAGTGTAGGGGGATAGACATACCAACCTATAGGAAGGAGCAAGCTTTTTTTAAGGCTTTAAATACCATTAGTAGTATTTTAAAGTCAATTGTAAAGGACATGAGCAACCAAAGTAACACCACTAAAACTCATGAGATGTGCTCAGATTTTCTATCTGTTGTTAAGATTCTTGCTGCTGCTGCATTCAGGACTAACTGCAACCGATTGGCATCTTAGGAAGACCGGTGAGGTGTGCATTACAGTAATCTAGCTGACTGAAAACAAAAAGTTAATTTCTCAATCTTGCAGTGTTACAAGAAGTCTAGCTTTTGCAATGTTTTTAAATAGAAAAATGCAGTTTTAGTAATATGGATAATATAAAATTTAAAGTTTAGGTCAGAGTCCATGATTACACCTAAATTCTTTACTTCTGCCTTGACTTTTAATGCTAAGGGATCAAGTTTATTTCTAATATCCTCATTATTTCCATTTTTACTAATGGCTAAGGTTGAATTTTTTTCTTATTTAGAGAGAGGAAATGACTACTCTTCCATTTGAAAACAGAAGACAGACATTTGGTCATGGTGATATACTGTAGGAAAAGCTGAATGTCATCTGCACAGCTGTGGTGGTTCACTTTGTGTTTTGAGATAATCTGGTCTAATGGGCACCTATACAGTAGATTGAAAATAAGAGCGGGCCCAAAACAGATCCTTGTGGTATGCCATTTACAGTACAATTTTATGATCTCAGAACTGCTATCTCCACAACTAACAAAGAATTTTCTATCTGTTAAATAAGACTGAAACCAGTTTAAGACCCCCTACCCATTGTCTAAGGCAATTTATTAGAGTACTGTGGTTTGTGGTGTGAATTGCTGTGCTTGGGTCTAGTAAAACAAGAACAGATATGTGGCCTCTGTCCATACTAACCAAAAAGTCATTTACTACTTTAAGCAGTGCAGTATCTGCATAATGATTTGTTCTAAAACCTGACTGAAACTTATCAAGACTAGAATGTTTATTTAAATAGCCATTTAATTGCTGAAAAACTGCCTATTCTAGAATGTTTATTTAAAAAGACAGGTTAGAGTTTGGTTTAAAGTTGTCAAGTACAGAGTCAGTCAGTCAGTCAGTGTCCAACCCGCTATATCCCAACACAGGGTCACGGGGGTCTGCCAAGTACAGAGTAGTCTAGATTATTTTTCTTAAGCAAAGGTTTAACTACTGCAGTCTTTAGACAATCAGGGAAAGATGAGTCCATTATATCAACATTTAATTGCCCATCCATAACTTCTTTAAAAAATCCTGTTGGGTCTGGGTCAAGGACACAAGTGGAAGGTTTTAATTGCGAAATTACTCTGCGGAGTTCAGGTAAACCTATTTCAGTGAAGGAATTTAATTCTCTAAAATGAGCATGCTGAGATTCAACATAATTCATTGTGGATGAATGTATTATAATAATTCTAATGTCATTTATTTTGTGTTTAACAAGTGTGGCAAAGGCCTCACAATTTTCACTACATGTTTTTAGGAGGCATGCCAAATTTAGAAAACAATCAGTCTTTGCGATTTAATCCCATAGGTTTCCAGCTTTATCATTTGTAATTCTAGAAAAATAAGACTGCCTCTCAAGATGGAGGGCTTTGTTATATTCAGCTGTATGTGCCTCAATATTCCATAGTAGACTGTTAATTTGTTTTCCTCCATTTATGCTCAGCCATATTACATTTTCTCTTAAGATTTAACGCTGTGAGTTTTCCAAATTATTGTAGTGCAACAGCATTTCTTAACATTTTTTTCAGGGGCCACTATGTCAGCTGCGGCTCTCACTTTAGAAAAAAAATTCCACCTTACTCGTAACATTACTGGCTGTGCCAGGACCAACACTAAGTTCAAATTGATTATTGCGAATATTTGCAAACTTAGATGCTGTGTCAAATTTTTAACAATATGCTGCTTTATGGTTCTAGTTGTTGGTATTTCTGCATTAAATAGAATGTAGAAATGGTCAGCTCTACCAATATCCGTGACATGCTCAAGTCAACTTTTAATGCTTTTGAAATTATTAAATCTAGTGTGTATCCTCCCGTATGTGTGAGCTGGCTGAGATCAAATGAGTGCAAGAAATTAATACATTCTCTTGCTCTACAGTAAGACTAAATATTCACATGGAAATTGAAATTTCCTACAATTAGGAATTAGTGACTATTTTGGATACTAAGTCTGAGAAAATCCTCAATAAAAGACACATTGTATTTTCAAGGTCTATAAATGGTCAGTATAAGAGATTAAATAACTATAAAAACTATGGCAAGATACTCGAAGCACATGAAAGTGCCAAAACTGGTACCTTTATAGTTTAATCAGCTGTAGAAAATACTTGCTAAACTGCCACGTTTTTTACCTTGGCAAACTGAATGAAAAAAATTGTATTTTGGAAGTGCTTCTTCAAATAACGCTACCGGACTATCTCCACAGGACCATATTTCACTCAATGTACTGTCAGAAAGTCTATTTTCCTATCACTACTGTTAATTGTTAATTTAAAAAGTCTTACTGGTTAATACTGTAATATTTAGTAAAGACACATTTAAGGTCTTGGAAGAACACAGCTGTTTCAAAGTGTTGGGGCATCTTGAAATAACAATTAATGTTTATTCTGCTTTGACCAGTCTTTTTAGTTAAACCATGGTTCATTACTATAGTGCTGGTATAGTGCACATCTGTAGGTGAAGCGGCTGCAGATTGATAATATCCTAATAACAATACTAGAGCTATATAGGAAGTTTAAATCAGCATCACTGTTATCATTATTCTTTACATAGAATGATTAAGTAGCGCACTGATGCTACATAAGCTTGATTTATAAGTCACAGGCTAGCATGATTTCCCCAAACAATTAATGAAAGAGATATTGATCAAATGGTGGACATTACATCCTCATTGTGTACCATTTTAATGCATTTAATACTGATTACTTGTGACTTGATATAAAACACATGTTTAGACAATTCAATAACCAGCTTGGCTAGATTTGAAATACCTGTATAATGTACATTTGTATTAAGACTGACATGAAATAGTCAAAGCTGATTAATTACTTTAGCTATACTGTCTGAGAGGACTTGGGCGCCTTACCTGTTTGCATGTTGCCCATCTCTTCTGAAAAACAATTGTTGCTCCCAGAACAAATTGAAATTGTCGATGAAGGCAAGGCCATGCTCAGCGCCGAAAGTCTTCCACCAGGCAGTGAGGGAAAATAGACAACTGAAGGTGGATAAAGGAGTATTGGAATCATTAGATGAAAAGATTGTGTCATCAGATTGCACAGCTACCACAGACTCCACTATAGAAAAACCAGTATGGGGTAGGTGGTTAGTTGGATGAGTTCTCCAGGATTGTGACTTTGTTTTCTCTTTTACAATTTAAATCTCCTCCTCTGTGAACTGGCCATAGTTCATCAATTAATTAATGGACAGATATTGTTGACTTACATTTATGCTTAATCATTTTCTACCTTGTTCTCTGTGTGGCTTAACAAATCTCTATGTATATGTATACCAGTTCTGTATGTAGTAATCAGTATTATCTGTACTTTTATTTTAACTGAGAATCATTCCCAGCACTTTGTGCCTGCACTCAATACAGAGTGCTGTACAAAACATACGTTGTATTGTATTATAAAGGCCTCATCTGAATGTTGGACCATCAGAAGTGGTCCAGAGATGACAATCCGCACAGCTGACTCCTGGATCCCATCACAGGTGATTTGCAGCAGTGATCCGAAGTACTCTTTCAGCACCTTTGACCAGCAAATGTGGATGTTGTTTGTTCCCACATGGAATATCACAGCACCAATATCTTTATTCTTCACAAGGATAGACAGAGGTTTTTTTTGCAATGTCTTGAAGACACACCTCAGGAAAAACAACACAATAGTCTTCCAGCCAGAAGGTGCACAGTCAAGGTTTCATACAATGGAGTCCCCCAAAATGGCAATAACACTTTGGCTGTTGAGAGTTGAGAGTTTCAAAATGATTGCTTAACTGCAGCGTCCACACTTCTCTGCAAGTACCCCTCGCTGCAGCTTGCAGAATGGGCGTTGGTAAACCTGAGCAGAGTTAAATGTTTAGCCTAGTCCATATTTCCCTGTGGAGGCTCCCTTTTTCTTTGATGCTCCCAAACTCTGCCTTGAATGGGTCCAGGGGGAAAAAAAAAATTTGCTGGCTTCAAGTGTTTCCGGGGTGTGGACGAAGATGGCAGGCAATTGCTGTAAGGATAAGAAATCTCATAACACCCTGCTACATCGAGTTATAGCTTAAGGACTTTCAGGTGTTTTATAGCAAGTGCGACACTTTAGTATCTTCATCACAGCTCATGGCCGCTGTTCTCCAACCTTTCTGTGGGATCTTGTAGTTGATAAAAAAGAGTGATAAGCCAAATCAGGGATCTTCAGCACGAGACTTTTCAACACAGGAAGTAAACAGCAATAAAGCATACACAGAGAATAAGTGAGTTTTTAATCTGGATTAGAATGTTGAAATAGGCCTAGGCAGAGTATTTCAGGAAACTAAAGCTACAAATGAGGAACATAAGAAATTTGACAATCAAGAAGAGACCATTCAGTCTATCAAGCCAGATTGTTTTATTAATTTTGTTACTGGTTTACTTTTTCATTCTTGAATTAAACTGGGGGGCGGCACGGTGGCGCAGTGGTAGCACTGCTGCCTCGCAGTTAGGAGACCCAAGTTCACTTCCCTGGTCCTCCCTGTGTGGAGTTTGCATGTTCTCCCCGTGTCTGCGTGGGTTTCCTCTGGGTGCTCTGGTTTCCTCTCACAGTCCAAAGACATGCAGGTTAGGTGCATTGGCGATTCTAAATTGTCCCTTGTGTGTGCTTGGTGTGTGGGTGTGTGTGTGTCCTGCAGTGGGCTGGCACCCTGCCCGGGGTTTGTTTCCTGCCATGCGCCCTGTGTTGGCTGGGATTGGCTCCAGCAGACCCCTGTGAACCCTGTAGTTAGGATATAGTGGGTTAGATAATGGATGGATGGATAATGGAATTAAAGTGGCTAAGACAATTAATAGCATTATTTTGTTCTAGTTCTTTCCATTAACTCTCAAAAGACAGGAAGACACAAATCCACAAACAGAGGAGTTTCAGTTTTAACTTAAAACAGTCACATAATTAAAACAAAATGTACTTCCGTGCATTACAACATGTTAAATACACAATAACGCAATAAGGCCCCCATTATTCACTTCTCTTGTGAGTTCTTCTTCTTCTTAATATTTAAGGGTAGTTACTTATTATGTATTAAGTGAAGTGTAAAGATTTATGAGTGCAGGACCCAAGCCAACTTTAAAACAGATAATGTTTTAGAAACTGTGGCAAATTTAAATAGTGAAGCACTTTGTATTGCACTTTACTCCTTTAATTCTTTCAGCTTCTTCTTAACAAGCAGTGTGATTTTTTATTAATGGAAATAAATGCAGAGGAAGGGGAATGTATAAAGGGGAAACAAAGTAGCACATAAACAAGAGAGTAAAAGAAAATCTATGTGGGCCTAACTAAGTGCACATTTTCAGCTCTGTCTGCATGGCAAGGTTACTACCTACACTACAGTAGAGGGTGACTACTTTAGGGACTTCAGAATTAACTTTCAGGCTCAGAAATGGCCATGAGAACCCCTGGCGCTTCCCTTCCTGAATTCCCCCTAGCAGTTTCCGGTACGTATCTCTACAATCCCAAAACCCACTTCTCAATTAAAGGTCCAGGCCCAATGCAATAGGTGATAGAGAAGCACACGTGACATGTTTCCTGCTGCCACCTATTTGGTATGGGAACATTTTCTTATTAATTGTAGTCTCCCACTGTCCTTCCATTAAATGAACAGCTCCGTCTGAGGATAATTTGACTATTTTGTCAGGTTTAAACCAGTGGCGGCTGCCGGAGCTGTCTTTACATGTGATATATGAAATAACTTTACGTAACAAGATATAATTTAAAAACAATATGCCATCCCATGACTTGTGTCAGCTCAATGGTTTCCTGTGCATCTCTGTCTCTCAGAGTAGCAGAATTTTCTGATTTTTTTCGATAAGCTTTATCTTCAAATGAAATTAGTTTTCTTGGCCATTTTTTGTGATCTGAAGCTTTACGTAATATAGTATCAAGCATATTCTGAAATGCTAAACAGGTAAGGCTTTCTAATTAAGAAAGTAATTGACTTAATGAAGTACTTGGCAGCCTGGCTGGAATAAATACTCACTGATACTCCTTTAGTTGAAATCTGCAAGCTCTCCTATTCTCCTTGTGTTGAAACACTGTAACTCCAGCTGACCTAATACTGAACATGTAACACTTAGATTTTGTCACAAGAGTATGCAGTAAAGATCTTTGAAAATTCTATCCTTTCCTTTAAACTTAAGTTCTGAGTCAGTAAAATGGTTCATATAGAAAACTGGTCATTCTAAGATGTTTCTGTTTGAATACATATATACTAGAGACTTTTATGTCATAATGTATGGGCATTCCTAACTAAAGTGTCTGTTGGCTATTCTACCTCCATGTGCCCTGCACTTGTTAGTGTGATACCTGTGCAGTTATTACATGGATATTATTTTCTCTGGTCATGGTTGTTATATTTGTGGCACCATCAAAGCAAAATGAACAGTCGAAAACATAGATTCAAATATGTTAATTTAGTTTGTTGCTTAAATATGTTTAATTTCCCTTTTTTATGTGGACATTAAAAATAGACTGTGCAGACTACAGACCTGCTTTCCTATTCACTTATTTATTTTAATCCTGGCAGGTTAACTTGTTCTCTCTGTGCTTTACTCATTTGCCTGATTATTGTTCTGAAAGAAAAAAAAAAAAGCTGGAATAAATTTTTGAGGCATTGATGAGCAGTTTTTAAATTAAACTTTGCTCTGTATAACAAATGTGTCTCCATCTCATTTGAAATGTAAACCACTATCTAGTGCGCACAGCATTCTGAATTGTGTTGGAAGTATAGTGTAACACTAAACATATAACAGTGATCTTTTGAATATGAACAACTAAAATATAGAACAGAATGTACAGGAATGCCAATGTTGTTCACTATCTTTATGTTGTCCATTTACACATGTGTTTATGATAGATATAACTTTACCTGTCCCCAGTCGAAAATTTAGCTTTTTACAGAAGTTTTTTTTAATTAATAAATAAATAGATACATAAGCACATACACACACACACGCGCACACACACACACACATTCTGTTCTTTGCACACACCAGAATAACTAAAAGGTGGAAAATTTAAAAAGACAGAAAACGTCTGACTCGACAATTATAGTCATGGTGTAGCATTATACAGGCATATTGCTGTTGATACAAAGGAGCCCAGGTAGTGTCACACTTCTGTTTTTTTTTTTTTTTGAATGATTTGTTCATTGAAAGTCCTTAGTGTTAGTGTGTCAGAGAGAGGATGTGCATCATTGCTCATAATGTCATTCAGTTTTGTTTAATTTCTCTGTGTTGTGTCCCATAAGTGAGCTTGCCCGTTAAATTAGCTTGTTGTTTCAGTTGGCCTCTCCTCAAGTGAAGTTACTAGTCCAGCACACCAGAGCGTATAATTGCAGTGTTTTATAGCAGAACTAGTCAGTATTGTTTTCATTAGTTCATCGACAATAAATGGTTTTGAGAACTGGAAAATAAAGGAAATACACAGCAAAAAGGGGGAAAAAATACAGAACTTCAGTAGTGTGCTATTCACCTTCTCAAATTAATCCATATCTAAAAGTGAAAATAAAAAAAACGTTGTCCACCTGATATATCACTTAATATGTCTTTTAAAGATCATTTAAGGATGGAAAAGTGGGATACTTATCTAAGACATACGGCTTCATCAAGACACATGATACTGCTTAAGATCGTATCTAATAGCACCTCAATTCAGAAAGTGGCTTTGAGGAAACTGTAGACTTGAATTACAACACTAAACGCATTATACCTGGGATGTCAAACTCAGATCCTTGGAGAGCCGCCATTGCTCCATGATTTCATTCCAGACTTTTTAATTAGTAACCAATTACATTTGCCAACATGACAGCTAACTTTGTACATGTCCATTTATCACACAATATTTATTTCAGTAATATAACAGAAAAGAAAAAGACGAAGGTCTGAGAAATATTGAACTGGTCTGGACCACAAAAAATGTGAGAGTGCTCTCAACAAAAAAAAAATGTAAAGAAAAGAAAATCAACAGATTTGGTGTGGTAGAATAATGCCATTACTAATCCATAAAGTTAAAAAGCAAGTTTCATTAAAAGCAAAAAAAAAATGCTTCTTATTAAGAATTTGGATATAGCAAAAATGGTGGCCCTACAGTAAATAAGAGAGCCATGAGTTAGCTAGTCATCTGTTATTTTTCATCTCATTATTGCCCTTCTTCTTTTTTTCCAGCAAGCAAATAATATATTTGAGTATTAAAAAGCAAGTCATATAAAATTAAGGGGAAAGAACTGTGTTCCATAGCTTGAGTATTGGTTACAAATTAAGACAGTGGCTGGAATGAGAACCTACAGTCACTCCGGCCCTGCGGAATCTGAGTTAAACAGCTCTGCGTGATGATAGTGTAAAAATACTAAAAAGAGGCACAGTGTAGGCTATAAGGTGTTGGGGTACAAAGAGGACACTCTCTTTATTAACCTAAAATAGTCTATCTTAAAGTAAGTCAGTTGATAATTGTTTGGGCTGCTGGTCTATCAAGTAATGTCCACTTCATTTTACATTGTACTATTATAACAGAAGGACTGTGGGTTAAAGAGATGTGTTGTAGGCTGCTGTGTCATGTCAACATCCTTTTTTAGGTGTACCTTTGAAATTCTAAACCCTAAGAGACAGTCGTTTTCAAAATAATCAACTAGAATAAATTGTATTCTTTGGTATTTCAACTAATACGATTAACAGAAACATTTCCTATCTTCTTTTTTAACAATACCCATTCTAAAATCAAGACACTTGATAGTGCTTAAATTAAGGGGTTCATGGAAAATATTATACAGTCACATACTAAAACAAATTTAAACAAGTCTTAATAAGCAGCATTCATTTGTTTTTAAAGTTTTAAAGTCCAAACAAAAAGGTTATGTGCTTCGAGAATTGCATATTTTTATCATGAAAAGGTTAATGGAAAAATATTTTACAGTACTATATTTAAAATTGTTGACTTTTAAAGTAGATTTTGCTCGAAATACCTAACAGATGCTACATTTGTTAAGTGATGAATGGAGATAATTTATAGTAAAAGCTGAAAAACAAATCCTAGTAGTGTAAAACAATTTTATTTTTTACTATGTTCATTTCAATCAAACTGGTAATTATTCAAATAGAAAGTCAGCAGGAACACAAAAATATAAGATATAAAAGTCAAATTCACCAAGTCACAGGAAAATTGTTTTATATCATAGTTTAAAATTTGGTCTTTCATAATCAACAACAACATTTATTTATATAGCACATTTTCATACAAACAGTAGCTCAAAGTGCTTTACATAATAAAGAATAGAAAAATAAAAGACACAATAAGAAAACAAAATAAATCAACATTAATTAACATCGAATAAGAGTAAGGTTCAATGGCCAGGGGGGACAGAAAAAACAAAAAAACTCCAGATGGCTGGAGAAAAAATAAAATCTGTAGGGATTCCAGACCATTAGACTGCCCAGTCCCCTCTGGGCATTCTACCTAACATAAATGAAACAGTCCTCTTTGGATTTAGGATTCTCACAGAAGGGCTTGATGATGATGATGGTCACATAGAGTTCTGCCTAATCGATGTGGCCATCCATTCATTTCATTACCTTGCTTATCCAAATTCATAGTTATGGGAAATTAAAATTAGTCCTGGCAACATGGTTTGGATCTCTGTCGCAAATGTCCAAAGACCTAGGTTGGTTTCCAGCTAGTTCATTTTTTTTTATTGGTATGCAAGTTCAGGCCAGATCAATGTGAGTGTTCTCCAGTTTGAATCTCTGGATCTTGCATTTGATGGCAACCCCATTCAGTGGTGCACCTGCTTCAGAGATAAACTCCACATTTATGTTTCTCTGTATTAAAAAAAGGATGCACATAACATATGGATGAAAGGATGGCTGTTTATAATTCCTTTATATACCTCTTTTCCTCCTTCTTGATTGACTTAGTTTACTAGGGGATTATGGAACCTAAAAATCAAAGTCTATTGGCAAGATCAAGAATGTTATGACAGGGACCAGTATTGAAAGGGAATCCCACACCTCATGAAATATGTACAAGTATGTACCTACACACACTCCTACTGGGCAATGAATATAGTTTGGTGTGTAAGAGACACTCTGGGAAGCCAGAAGAATACCAGTGGACAATGCTGAGACTCATTTGAATACATAAAACCATGCTATAGAAGAGTAAAGCCATAATTGTGTCCCTGGCACAGATTAGAAAAGAGAATAAAGGGTTTATAGTGTAATATTTATGGTGTGCATTATATGAGTTGTAAAGAATTTGTAGTTGGGGGTTTTCTGAGGAGAAAGAAGAAACACACAAAAATACTTCTACACAAAATCCTGTGTCAAAAAAATGGAGGTCGTAAGTGCATATAATGATTGTAAAGAAAATCTGGAGGAAAATTTATATTGAGATGAATCAGCAGAGGCTAATGTTTGCTTAGTAGGAAAATGTGTAATATAAATGAAACAAGGTTGAACTGCACCTAAGCATCTTGCAGAGTAAAGCAGTGCTGCAAATGGGAGCGTTCTTTCTTCATGTCAGTAAGCAAAGCCATAATCTGTGGAAATGATTGTTTGTTTGTACTGTATGTAAAAAAAACACTAACTACCACATCTACTATCTTGCTCTGTGCTATGTCAGGGGCATAAAAGCTAAGGCTAGAGAGGAGAATACTTGGTTTAAATTATTTTCACACAAAATGCAAGATTAATAGTGATAGGCAGTATTAAGTAAACATATTTTGTAGAATCAAAGGATTGGATACATTCATCAGTGTCAGCACTTGTTCAACTTAAGTAAATGTTACAGTTTGATTGCATGGATATGCCACATTCTCGTTTATTTCTTCTTCATATTGCATAAACAATGGGTATAATGCATTTTCCAACATTGTTAATTAAATTTTAGTTCCCCAGCAATACAAAAGGAACCAATACATCAGCGTCCTTCATTTTAGTAAGTGACGAACACACTTACTTGCCAATTGCATATTTGTATTTACAATGATAATAAGTCATAGAACTTTACACCTTAACATGGGTGGCAGTGGATAGCACTGCTTCCTCTCAGATCAGGCAAATGGTTTTGAATCCTGGCCCAGCTGCTGTCCGTATGAAATCAGCACATTTTCTCTGTATCTGTTTGAGTTTTCTTGGGATTGTTATATTCAGTTTCTTTGTCCTTTATATAACAGACTCATTTGTAAATGAAGTAGCACAGATATATTCTTCGTAATGTAAAGCAAAAGAAAAAAACAGCAGGCTTTAAGACCTTCTGGTTCAACCCTGGTAAGCGTCTGTCCTTGCAAAATAAGTTTTTAAAGTTTTTAAACCTCCACCACATAGAATGAATATAAAGAAAGCCCTTTGTCATTTTTGATGTAAGCCATGACAGTTTTTATATGTTCATTGTATGATAATGAGTAACATATATTAAATTGATTCAGTTGCACACCTCAATAATTAATGTATTTGGCCTTGTAATGGTATTTTTAATAGCGCAAACTGTTTTTTTTTGTCTTCTCCCCTAGTAAGATATTACAAATACAAAATGATTTGTGATTGACGGTCTTCCAATAAAATAGAAATGGTTGTTATAAAAACTAGCAAATACAGTTTTGTTCTTGTACTGATGATTATGATAGAGATTTTTGTGCTTACATTCAATGCATAAAATGTCAGTTTACTTTCAACATCCCTGGTGTACTCATCCATCCCATCCATCCACCAATTTTCCAAACCAACTTATCCTGAGCAGGGTAGTAGGTCATGGCATGCCCATTCTTTAAAAAACCGATGAACGAGAGTTCTTGGATTGTCTGTAATAAATATTGTTAAAGAACAGCACAGACCCCTTGGCACTTTCTGAAGAATGCACAAATGCAAAAAGCAACTTTATATGCAATTACTTGAATAGATTGTGCAGTCAACACGCAGCAGCAAATGACTGACCATCGTGAAAACCTTTTTACATCAATGTGACATTTTTTCAATGTTAAGTGAACAGTGACACTAGATGATGTGTTTTAGGCTTCCCAGATGTCATATGAGCAATAAACTGCAAACATGCAAATAATGGACTGCCAAGCTCATTAGAGGCCAACTATGGAAAAAAATAATAGCGTCAATGCACATATTGGTACTTTTAAATGACATTGACGTGTATGGTCAGTTAGGCATTTTGATGAGGACAAACTTCTTCAGCAGGAGTGACATTGGAGCATCATACCAGTGACAGAAGCTGCAGCTTTCTTTTTGATTGCTGAATGTGCAATATATATTCTTGTATATCATTTTCAATTAATACCACATGTGCCTCATATTGCTACTTAATATTTACTTGTTGCAAGTATGATAAGATTAATATATTATATATATTTTTATGTGAGTAGCTCTACTTAATATTTCATTTTGCAATGCAGCATTGGTCTGCTACAGTTTGTCACATAGCCTCTCTCGATTTCTTAATAGTAGATGTATTTCCTTTTTTGTGTTATTATTGATGAACTATTATTTCTTGATCAACTGCTAGAAAGGCCACCACTGTCTCAGTTACAGGCTCTTCTATTTTATGATCATTAAATAAAAATTTTCAAAGCAGTCTGAAATTGTACCATATATTGCATCAGTTTCACGCTTAGTCACGCAGGTACTCAGTCTGCTGATATTGCACTCTCCTCTGTGCATTTTGAACTATGATAGTTCGACAGTCCATTTGCAAGATTGCTTATATCTCACAAGTCCATGCATAATTGTGGTTTGCCTAAGACCGCCTTGAGTTACCAGGAAAAGGTTTGCATTTATTGAACCGACTGAGCCTCGGTTGGAGAATGAGGCTTATTCAAGTGAGACTTACTCAGCTATGTCTCAATTTTATAAGTACGCTTCATGGGATACCCCAAGGTTGGACTGCTTTTTCAGTATATACCATAGTAATTTTCCTCCATTGGTTTGGATAGATTTCTTCCAGAAAAAATATGGTGTCTCTGAAATTTGGGATCGTTTGCAGTTGTTCCATGTTGTAAGAAAGCAGCAAGAGGTTTGGTGTTTTGTTAAAAGAACCAGAAGATGGTAAAGCTGAAGTCATTGTCAGAGGAATAACTGAAGTCAAAACCAACAAAAAACAAAAGTGAACTAAGCCTAATAGGTAAATCAAAAATAAACGTAGAAGAGAACAAGCGAACAACAACAACAACAACATTTATTTATATAGCACATTTTCATACAGTGAAAAGTTTATTCCTATAAGCTCTTTAGGAAGATAACCCCTAACACCAGAAAATTTGTGTGTTTTGAAAACCCAAAATGTTGGACACCAAGACAAGCATAAATTCCCCTTACATACTTTCTGACATCATGTGATGGAAACTTGGATGCATGACTATTCACAAACTCAGCACCAAAACCAAAAACAATCTAGAAGATGGCAGCAGCTGCTATACACAAATGGTGCACAAAATTATAAACAAAATAATGAAGTGATACAATGAAAACAAGAAACTAAGTTATCATTGATACAAAATTAAGCAATGAATGTAAAAAAAAAAAAAACAAAAATCATAACGAAAGTGTATTAGTGTGTGCCCTGTGATGGACTGTCAGCCAGTATGAGGAAGGTTCCTACTTTCTGTATTGTATATTGTAGTCAGGATAATGTCCAGTCCTCAAAACACTGAACTTTGATAAGTGTGTTTAAAGAATATATGGAAGGATTTCCTAACAGAGAGAAACATCTGTTTAAATATAATTTGTTCATGTTGTGGATTTAAAAGATTGAATAGTGTTCTTTAGACTTCAAATTGCACTGCAAATCAGGCACCAGAGCTCAGTTCTACAGATTGAAATGAAGGATTTAATTAGCTAACCTAATTTCACATAGATTCAGTGCCTACTTCACTGACGGATGTGACACAAAATTAAATTGGATCCTTTATGGTCATCCTTTATGTGAAAGAGCTTTTTTAGGTCAACTTAAAAATCATTTTTGATTAATGTTCACTGCTGAATCTTTAGCTGCATATATCCATTTATTCTATACAACTGAACATAGGAACATTTTTAGGCAATTGAAAGACACTGCCGTGTACACCTTACAGAACTGTTGAGCCATTCAGCAGATACCCTGAATCTAGAGTAGCATCATTCCTGAAACTTCAAACAAAGACATTCATTTGGGTATCCTCTAGCTTGTTCTCTTGGTGCTTATAGTCTGGAAGAATAAAGACTGTATTATGAAAGAAAAACAGCTAGAATATCAGGCAGAGAGAGAGATGGGGTTAATTAAAAGTAATGTGTTGAAATGGTGTCAGATCTGGCTTTTTATTCAAGCTACAGTCCTATGGTATATTGTTACAAGCAAGGCTAAACAGTTTCAATGCTTTTCTGTTTTTCTTTGTGCCTTGATTCTTAAGCATAAGCCACACAAGATAAACCAATTAGACACAAGTAGTTCTATGGTGTTTTGTTTATTTTGTTAGTCAGGGTAACCTACGAGTATTTCATATTGTTCTTGTTTTCTTTTCAGATACTATACAGCCATATCTTTTAATTAAATAAGGCGGGATTAAGTTAAAAATGAAGTGTACACGGTAAATAGGTGTCATCAGTATTAAGTATATTTAATAGAAATGTGACAGATTAATAACTGTTGGCTAAATGGAGTTAAGTGTAAAAGAAATGCTTAAAATTTTCATTAATTTTACATTTGCACTACGCAATCAGACCACCCTGCTACGCTGAGGAAATATTGCACCAGAGGCAGTGATAGATAGAAGGAGAAATAGTAGGAAATGCAGTGGAAAGACATTTTCAGTTGGTGCACCTGCATGCTGCATAATTTAATATGGTCTCTTCCTCCTCTCAAGTCTTTCTATCAAACTTTAAGTTCCTGTCAGTCATTTCTCACACGATATCTTCTGGAATTCTTCAGTGTATTTATTTATCTATGTGTACTGTATCTTCTTTGTATTTCAACCTGCAGTCTTGTGTCCCTTATGTATTTGGGGACAGTTTTTCTGCAAATGTTTTTTAACCACTGTTTAATGTTTAATATGAATCATACTCCTTAGAGACTGTGAATGCACATGTCATTTTTAACCTTCAGACTTGCCTCCAATTTTCAATTAAGATGTGGATCTGTAAAGTTACACCTGGAAGATTTGCATGCTGCAGTTTCCTTAAGTGTATAATTGAACTGCATAATAGGTGCACATTCAATAGGAATCACATAGCATGAATCTCTTGCGGCTTACCTGTGTAATTAATTCCATGTAAAATACAAAGTAGGTCATGTGATCAAATGCTTGAAGGTTCAAAAGTGATTCCCCTTAAATTGCTGATTACATATGTGTCCTTGAAGGGGGGCTTGTACCTGCACTTCTGAGGCTTGCTCTCAGAGGAGACAAAATGAGTGGGAATGGCTGAAATGACCAGGGTTAACTGGTCTGATGCAAGAGTAAAAATGAGATTGAAAACTGCTTGCCTGCAACATGTCCTTCATAGCTCATTGGCCACAAAACAGACACCTGTCGGTAGGTTGTTGGAAAATAAGCAGGGACCCATTAGGAGCTTTTCAGTGAAGAGGTTTGTTGTGCTTAATGCTTATTCAGGTTATCTGTATTTAAATTCATAAAAGTTTTCTAATGTTATTAGTTCAAATATGAAATCCTGTTCAGGTAATTATAATATAGTTTATTTTTTTCAATTGACTTTAAAAAAATTATTTAAAAGTGCGTAATATTTTAGTAATATACTAAATGTCTTTCTTGAACCACACTATAAATAAAGCTACTGTATCTTAAGAAGTATTACTATCTAGAGGTAGAAAGGACATCTGGATGGCAGAGTGCATGTTAAAGGTACGACATGAGTTTTAATTGTGCTGTTAGAGGAGAACATCTCCAAATACAGTACCAGTGAAGCCTTGAAAGAGCCACCAAAGGGTAAGATCAGGAGTACTTTAGATAAGAGATGTTATACCTAAAAAGTCAATCCTAAAAGCAAGCAAACCCATGCCTCAGTTGAATTAATAAAATCCCAAGTTCAAAATCTAAATTGATAAAATCCAAATGAAAGCCAAAAGAAAAAGGTATACAGTACATCAACTTAATGCTGAAGCATTACACTAAAGCTGGTGCAGGCTTATAAAGGTACTAGGGCAATCTCCCAGCCACAGCATGAGGGGGCCTATTGGGATGAGAGTGTAAAAGAGCAACCTAACATTGACATCATTCTGGATGTGGAGTGTGGGTGGAGCTGTCAGTATCTGAGTGGCCAAGAGTTCAATATATATTAGTCATTCGTTAGTCGATTCAGATTCTGAAAGAAGCGCCTTGTAAGTTGACAATAAAAAGTTACATTTTTGAAGCTTTCAAGCCTTGTGTGTTGTTGCCTGCTGTAAACGAAGGACAAACGAATCTCAGGAACAGGATTTTACCTTGGAGCACAACACTGTGGCCCTGCAGCTTAATACCTCTGGGCACTCTGAAGGACACGCTCCCCAGCATCATCAACCCTTAAATTCCACAGTTAAAAACATAACAAACATACAAGAAAAGACTATTAAATACATAATCAGCATAATACATTGAAATAACACTAATTAAATTCAAGCCAATACAATACAATTCAAGACAATAAACTAAAAACATAAAAAGACAAGAAACTTGAAGCCAGGGATGAAAACCTGATGGGTAAAGACACTGCCCCTTTATACTATAATATTCAGTGATGCTTGTCTATAACAAATACAGATGTTGGAAAAGGAAGCTCTAGGTATATATACAGAAGACTTTAGGTTAGAAATGAAAATATCCAGCAATGGAAAAATTAGCAAACTTGCATAATTCTTTATTACTTATGGTCAAGAAAAATATTTCAGTCTTGTTAAAAAAATGATAGTGAAGCAATATTACTGTACATTAAATAAATAAACTAAATTGAATCATAGATATGTACAGTATGACAACCTTTTGCATAAAGATTTTACAGTTTTTGATAATGATATGGTACATTAAATTAGAAAAGGCACAATGATGACACGAAAACCCTTCACTAATAACTGATCCTTCAGAAAAGAAATCAAGTTTCTACTGAGGGACCTTTCAGAGTGTCTCCTCCTTCTCCCAGCCACTGTATTCCCTGAGTCAACATGGTGGTGAGGCATACTTAGGATGCTGGCAATTACAAGCAACATCTTCTCCCACTCAGCTAAATGGAAAGCCACCAGTCTAGTGGCTTACTTGTGATGAAACTTATTGAGGAGCTGTGTG
The DNA here is from genome assembly GCF_016835505.1 of Polypterus senegalus. Lineage (NCBI taxonomy): Eukaryota > Metazoa > Chordata > Cladistia > Polypteriformes > Polypteridae > Polypterus > Polypterus senegalus. The sequence continues at coordinate 263,487,978 of NC_053154.1, forward strand.
CACCGCCTGTCACATCCATTGATAACATGCACTTGCACTAAATGACTGCGAATGCTGACAGAATGCATACTTTGATATGGATCTTCCATGTCAAAACTACTTTGCTTCATTTGAAAGTAAAAAAAAAAAAACAGAAGTCACTAAATGAAAATTACTTGAATTTCACTTTAAAAGAAAGATTTCGATGTTTTCATGCCCATTCGTTTTGTCTTAATTGCCATATTTCATTGGAGGTGGTCATTTATCCTGGTCAACAAGTCTGGGTAAGAGTTTCTTTTCTATATTAAAAAAGGAAAAGAGATTTTGTTAATAACTATGTCCATTTTCTCCTCCTGCTCCCCTCCGGCTATACATACTACATACAGTCTCCTAGGTGCATAGTTGATGATAGTTTGTTGATTAATAGGTTAATATAATGGTTCTTTATCAAATATTTATAATACAACAGATACTAAATCAAGGTTTGAACCAACAGCATTGTTTTCTTACATTGCTAGACAAATGAGAGTGAAAACATTACAAAGAAGGTGTTAGTGCTTTACATATCCTCATTGAAATTAAAATATTCATTCCTAGATTATTACTTGACGCCATGGAAAAGTATATTTATTTTTAATCCCTTCAACATATGGGTTACCAATATGTTGTTATTAGAGTTGTGTGATTTGATAAATATTTCTTCCACAACCTCATAAAATCTGGCATAGTAGTTTGTTTAGAATTAAGTTATTAAATTATTTGTTTGGCTTGGAGTTACTTAAAATAAAATTTGCATTTGGCATATTCATTGGATCATGAGGGAGAAATATTAACCACTTCATTGTCATTCAGTTACAAAACTGATTAATCTGATCTTAATTCAATATGTATGATTTGTAGGCATTAGGATCAGTTGGGATATAAAGCATTTTGACCAGTTTTCTGGCAGGAAAATGATGTGTCTTCATTAAATCCATTTTATTTTAGTAAATGTAAAATGCATTTCCTCAGGATGATTTTAATAGGATATTTATACTTTATAGAATATTGATATTTATAATTATCATAGTGAACATTTTCATTTTTGTATTTTTGCATATGAAAATAAATGAGTCACGTAAAGAGGGTATTTGTATCGTATCCAGCCACACCCTTGGCTACACCTTTTGCTTGCTCTTGACGAAGGAAATTATTTTGCCACAGTTAGGATCAGGACTCAGCTTTGCTCATATAATCAACACAGTTAAGTATATTTCTGGTGCACACTCATCACTTGATTACTGAGCTAATTCTCTAGATCTTGTGAAGTCTGTGTTTTCTTTCTTTTTTGCATTACTCTTCTGTCACTGGTCTGCTTTGAATTTTGTTCTGACCTTTATTTTCCCAAATTTGACTATGTCATTTTTTTGCATTTCACTCATTTGTACATTTCTCTGTGTCCTCTTGCTGCCCTCTCACATCTTTGATTTTGCATTTAGCATTTTCTAGGAGTTCGCTTTGCTCACTAAAGCTTGGATGCCCAACTACACAAGAGAAGCTGAAGACCTAGATTTAGGCAAGATAATCTTGTAGTGATGCAACAGGTTTATTTTAAAACAAAAGTATGTTTTAGGTTATATGAAGGCAGATACTCAAACATAGATTCCTGTCATCCACTTAAAGTTTAGACATCCTGCCATTCATACATTGCAGCATTTTCTGTTCAGCCTGTCAGGAAAGCTATATTAGATTTAAGCAGTAAATAAATCCACTAAGCCAAAAGAAGATTTATGGCAAGTGTTCTATGGACATTTGAAACTTTCTTTATCCTTAGGCCTCTTTTCTTGCTGAAAATCAAGTGAACAGACTATTATTTCATGTGAATCAGTAACAGTATAAAGAAGACTTAATGCATTAAACTTGTCTTGAAAATATTGTGTGTTTATATTGCATCTGAAAATGGGCAGTTTTCTGTTTAAGCTGATGAACTTTGTAAATGTTATAATATTGAAATAACCTCAAGCTTTAATTGGGAAATTCTTAAGACTCAGTTTGTGCTGTCTTAGCTGCAGTATATTTTTAAACTTCCCTTTTAGATGACCCTTTTTTATTATATAATGCCTCAACATAAAAATATAGTGGAAATTCAGAATGAATAAATTTCAGTTGGCTTTAAACCAAAAAAAAAATTGTTTTCCCACTGTTATTTTAATTTATGTTGGTGAAAAGAAATCATAAAAGTCATGGCATAGATAATGTTTTGATGGCAGCAAGATAGAGACAGCTGAGCGTAGTTGCTGCAGATGAAGTGTTATGGGACCCAAAGATATACAGTAGCACATTAGTTGTTTTATATAACCTTTGTCTGAAGGGCTGATGTTGTTTTAGCTCGGAGGGAGTTTTAATTAAGTTACCATAGTGCAAATAATAAACATTTTGTGTAAAATGCATGCAATGAATATGTTGGAGGCTTCCGGAAAATTAAAATAGAGCCTTGTCAGTTTAAAATAACAGCCTTAAAGGTAGAGAATCCTTACCAAGGGTAAATTTTTTTTTTCGAAGTTGCAAAATCAAAGCAGTGCAACAGAAGCTACTGTATTAAAAAATTATCCGTGATACTTTAAAATAAGCAAGAATTTATTTTAGAATTTATATAACGGTTCACCGACAAAAGTGCGATAGACATATGCGCCCCGACAAAACCGCGACCGACAAATGAGCGCCAACAAAATCGCCACGTCAAAATCGCGAGAGAGGCCAAGAGAGTGGGACGCCCTTGCTGCAATCCTTCCTACATATCCAGGACGTGATCTTAAGGACTATCTGCGTGCCGTGCTGATGGCATTCCGCGTCTCATAATATTGACTTCTAAAATAAACATTATTATATATGCTTTAAACTAGTAATTCATATTTAATGAAACTTTTGCAATTTTGTCGGCGAAATTTTGATGGCACGCTTTAATTGGCGCTATTTTGTCGGCTCGCATATGTCTATCGCGCAAATGATGGGTCATATTATATAACACATAGGTCTGTTATATTTACCAACATTTACAGTATATTAACATTCATTTTTACATAATGAGGGTTGTAGTAGATTTCTTTTGCTTATTTTGACAGCTCAGTCTGAAAAATGGAAATATACATTATCCACATACTGTATGTTGCACACTGTATTTTAATATTGTGCCAGGGCCTGGCAATGTGGTACCAAGGGAAGAAGAAGCAGGAGAAGAAATAGAAAGTGGATCCAGATGTTATTTTGGAGACCTATGGTATTTGAAATACAGCCCTAGAGCCATTAGAGGTCTGTCATACTCCTCATTTCCCCATGGAGTTGGTTTATAAAATAATCCACAAGAGTAAAGCAGATGCCAACTGTAAACGCATCTCACCAGTTCTTTTAAAGTCACTTTTATTCATACACCCTCATTAAGTCACTATGGTAATGTTTGGTATATTTCAAGAAAACTGGGGTACTTGGTAAATGAAAAATCAGAGAAATAGTAAACTGGCTGGGATTAAAGGTATTTGCACATTTTCAAATATAAACAGCTATGATTATTGAAAACCAGTAACAGCGCACTGCACGATAACATGCAGTGAATACACTTGACTTGAGCATTCATAGTTTTCATACTCTTTCTCTGTACGTTTAGCATTCATTTGCTCAGAGGTTGATGCGCTTCCTGTTTCCTGTGCAGCCTTCTTTTCCACACCCTAGCGATACGCTTCTTCTCTTCTTTCATTGTCATCTTTTCGTGTTAAAACTGATTAAGTCAGTGTTTGTGTTGCAATTACTTAGTACGTTTTCTTAAATTTTTCGCTTAAGCTGGCACTTAAGTCTTTAATCTGCCTCAAGAATGATTTAAGATATGAAGAGGTAGGGGAAGTGACGGCGAAGGTGGTTGGGAATGAGAACGGCACCCATACGCATGCGCCGCATGGCCCCCCTGCTGGCCGCTGCCGAGAGTTGATTCTACAATAAAATAAAATAAAAATAAAAAGAGGAATAACCTTGGAGGTCATCACCCCGAAAGTAGCTAGTAGACGTCACATAATATATGTGTACTAAATTTCAGGTCAATAGATGAAATGGTTTGCAAGGTAAAGGTGATTTAAAATCCTGGACAGACAAATGGACATCCATGGTAGAGTTTTAGATAAGAAGATATAGAATTTATTATGTTTGTCTGGTCAAATAAATGTTCTGAAGACATTAAAAATAAAGCTGGCATGTGATTGGCTGAACACAGAGAGAACCTATCCTGTATATACAGTAAATTTCAACAAGCTAGAAACATTAAGGTATTTCATAATAGTGTCCTACATATACATTTTTATATAATATGAAAGGCACAGAGTAGAAGACAACTGCATCTGTAATTTATGATAAACAAAAAGAAAGAGGTCTAGAAGGCATTAAACAAAATTTCAGGTATGTATAGATATATATTTTGTGCTGTCGACAGTATTTACTTTTGTTATGTCTATGGATGTTAACACCAAGATATCATTTAAGTTTAAATTCAGGTAGCCTGATAATACAGCATGTACATCATTGTAACATTTTATTTTACTCATTCAAAATCAACTAGGCTTTTTTGAGTGGAGATATGTGTTGTATCACAACATACTGTACTCGCTTCCCTCACTTTTACTTAATTTAATTACAAATGTACAAATCATTTCTTCTAAAATATGTAATTCTTATTGAGCACATGTTAATGCATGCATGAAGTCTTTAAAATAATTAAACCAACCCTAGAATTGTGGCCTTTACTAAATATCGGAATTTGATATTTAACAGGACATGAATCGCTTTAGTAGCTTTATTGTATCATGGTTTGAGTTTTTTACAGTCTGTTTTATTTTCCTTTCAAGCTGTATATGCTTTTTCATTGTTATTTTCACATAACTTTTATCCTGTATAAGTTAATTACATGTTTTCTTGACCTTTACAACCCCATGCCAAAGTTGCTTGTAGTTTTTGTTTTATTTTTTTTAGTTTAGGTTAATTTTGCAACCTACATGCAGCATTTCTTTTAACAATAGCCTTTCTTTTCCAAACTGCTGATTCTGCTGAATCAAAGAATAGTTACTTTGAAAAAATAGGCTCTCTTGTGCTGCTTTATCAGAACATCTTTCTCTGCCAAAAGAAGTGTGAAAATGTGTATGTTATTGTGTGACTGAATCCAGGCAACCTTGTCTGCCTTACAATTAGTTCTCTTCCACAGCCTTGATGTAATTCATAGGAGGAAGCGATTAATGTTAGACATCTAACAATTTAGAAGTTATAATCATATTATGCAGATGACATTTATTTAACCCATGTTTACAGGATAGTTTTAGGGATGGGCAGTAGCAGGCAATAAGATCATAAGCAGTACCTTTTTTTACTGCCTTGGTAAAGGTTCATTTATTTATGAGTAACTTTCTAAAAAAAGGAATATTTAGTTAATTTATACCTTAATTATTTAATTTTAATTGCTATCATATTTAAAATGAATCATTCTGTTATTCTGGATTATTTACCTACCTAAAGTATCCACTGATCTTAATTGTTACAATAAATGCACAATTCAAATTCTTCTTATTATAATAATGCACTTTTATTTGTTACTGACACGGATCTCTGAAACAATCAGCATACATAATGAGTGGCAGCTTGGATGTGTGATGTCACAATTGCATAGAATGAATTAAGCCTGTGTTAGCAAAGATGGTAAAGAGCAGGAGATTGCTGTTTTCCCTGAACACTTCTCATTTTTGATTGTCACTGCAGATATGATTTCACTCATGCTGTCATTCTTAGCAGTGGTAGAAAAAAATTCTTCAAGTGTTAATAGTCAAGAGGTCAATCTACTTTTTCCACACACAGGGGCATCCTCCTAAAGTAAAATTAAACATGCCACCTCCTTGTAGCTTAGTCACTTGTATATTCAATTAGTTTACATCCATCATTCACTGTATGTACAATATGTCAAATGTGTAATAATTATAAAAACTCACTTCAGTTTTAATAATCAGTTATGAGTTTTCATGTAGATCACATTTTGAGAAACATTTTGGAGTAACTTGGTAGACTCTACATTTTTTTAAACATTGGATTTGTGTTGTAAATATCTAAAACCAAATCGCTCAAAAGAAAACATTAACAGGGGTTACAGTAGTATCACAAATGCTTATAAGATTTTGGGTTGTGAATAAGGAAATGTGCTGATTGTTTCAGAGGCAAATTGAGATAAAATATTAACTGAACATTATGGATTCATTCTGCTCATTTCATGTCAGTAGAGCAGTAATGTCTAGAAGAGATTGAAAGGATTATGTTAATCTGCCATTTGGTATGTACAAGAGTGACATGCTCAACTTTGCTATGAAAATCATTTCCACAGAGCTCATGACATACTAAGCATTTTATAGCTTGATGTCAGGTGTTACTAGAATGATAAACTTTCAGCGTGTTTCCCTGCCAAAACTGAAATAAAGTGTGTAGTGAGCAATTAGCTGTCAACCTGTTTACTTCGTAAAAAGACACCAATGTGATAACACCTTTCTAGATGTGCTTGTATGTGTTTTTTATTTTTTTTATTTTTGCATATTCGTCTAGGATAATGCTTTGGTTTGAGTAAGGATTTCGTCCACAGGTACCCTGGACTTCTTGCCATTCAGTTCATTTTTTAAAAGCAACTTGAACTGAAATGCCTTCTTTTTCCCTACAAGGAAAATAATCTCACATGGAAAGAAACAAATTAATAAAACAAAAAACATTAACTGTAAAGTTCACTCTCCCTCAGCAGTGACTGAAGAAAAAAATGTTTTGCATAGGTAGTATGCTGAATGAAGAAAAACATGACACACAGGTCGGTACTTTTCTTTATACTGTTGGAAATAGGCAAAACAAGGGTTTACAGTATTTAAATTCTTAAATCTGAAGGTAGTAATTTTGAATCAGCAGTGCAAATTTATTGGCAATGTGAGCTCTTATATAATGGAGTCATGATCACAGGTCAAACAGAGAGTACAGAAGATAACAGTTTTAGTGTTCCTCAAAGTACAAGCTATTTGTTAAGTTGGCATGTTCATCTTGTAAACATTCATTAAAATAAATTGAAAGGACTTGAAGCAAGCTCACTTTGTACTACCTTTGTTGCAACCTTTGCACTGTATTTTTCACTGTAGCACATTTTTAGGCAGTTAGTCCACATTTTTTTTTGCATTTTGAACATACTGTGCCACTTTTACACACACACATTTTGTGGCAATTTACAGTACTTTCAAATTAAACAGACCAATGATTATGTCAAAACAGATTTCCAGTTTGATCTAAGATAACCTAAATTTATTACTCACCCTTGAGATATTTGTTACGAGTAAGTTCAATAGAATATATCCTTATATATAATTTGATACTATTCGTATGTATGGTGTTCGCGTCAATACCTCGACTCAATACAAGTTAGAACCATACAATGGGGACTCTTCCTCTGTAGTTTGAACATAACGTGGCAAACGCGGACGCAGTATTGCATTATTGGCTAAGAATGTTCGAATGCTTCAGTGATGCCGCTGGATGGCTGAGTATAGTAAGTCGGTGTTGGTTCGAGCAGATAACAGTAAGGTGGGGCGTACTTTCCAGGACTAACATCGTCGACTGACTTAAACACTTCGACAGCTCCGGAACCGTAAATAATTTAGAATGTATCGCCATTTGCTTGGTATGTCGAAATCTATCTTTGGGCAGTTCGGTTTTGGCATCCATCCTTCTGACATCTGTTGGCAAACTGAGTAATGACTGCTGGGTATTAACAATGGTCATTGTGTAAATTTTAGCCGATCTCAGATCTAAAATGACCACGCCAACATAATTATTACTCCGACTCTGATTAGAGTCGTAAAATACGGTTTGTTTTGAAAATTTCAAAAAATCAAATGAGGTGCGCCGAAGAGCTGAGTTCACGTCTCGCAGCCCCGTTTAAATAGGAAGCTCTTTATTACATCGGCCAAAAAGGTCTATTTTAAACACAAATCAGTGCCATGATAGCAAAATCATTTCAAGTACTTTCTTGGCTGACTAAAAATTTGTTGGAAAAGCTGACTAGACAAGTGTTTTAGTTGGCAGTGGTAAGATGCCAAGCCACAGAAATATTTATACAGTGTGATTGCATAGTTTAATACTTCAAGAGGTTCTGCGGCCAAAGGTTAAAGTAACATTCATTATAGCCATAACTAAAAGTAAAAAACATACTCTATATCAAGTACAACAAACAATCCTGATTCATGTCATGCCTCATCAACACTTCTTACAGGTTTGAGTTGCACTAAATGCTTGTTATAATTCTCAGAATAACACTGTGGAAAAACATCTATCAGGTCTGTACTGATTAAAAAAGTTCTAAAGAATTAAAAAAGAATTGGGTCAGGTGAAAGCCTAACAATTATTAAAATCCTACTGTCCAATGTGAATATTTGAAAAGGTAACTACCTTGTATTTAATCAAAAATTCAGATATAGTTTGAAGGTTCTTTGAGCATGTAGATCTCCAGTGGTCTACAGCTTGCTCCAGTATCTCAGTAGCCTGAGCTCTATAATTTGTAAGATGGAAACTCTGGTCAGCCCAATCTGTATATTTGAAGACAGGTAAATTTTAGCTCTGTAAAATAATAACATAACTTAGAAATATTAACCAGGGCATCTATAAAGAGAATTAAGTGGTCAAAGGCTCAACCTTACCAAAAACCCAGTGAAAATTTTTCCAACTAATGCATCTTCTTTATTGATGTCAAATACAGTACAGGTTTATCTTCATCATGTGCCAAATTTTCAGAGGTAACTCTTTAAAAGTTAATCATATACTGTAATTAAAAAAAAAAGTATTTGCCCCATTTTTATTTTACTTAAGGTAATTGTTACTTGGGTAAAGGCATAGCCAGGACAAACAGCAGCAGTAATAGTGCACATTGCATAACAGTCAGTCCTTTATATTTTATGTCAGTAAAGAATGACGTAATTGATGCGCACACTTTATTGCTATAAACTACATTTACCTTTTATGTGTTAGTTCTAATTCAACTGATTCAAGGTCATGACTACATACCTGGTGTGCATCCTTAACACATTCTGACAACAGTACTTGTGCTTGGCAGTTGCTTCAGGCATTACCTGAGTCATGGAAAAAGCAGATGTTAGGCAACCAACCAACCAATAGCTGCCATTTTGAAGTCTGCAACTATACTTAGAATTTTAATAATTTCTTCCAGTTTTCTTTTTCTCACTAATGTCCATTTACTTGTTAAATTGCTTTAAGTTTGGTATGTTGTGCCCTTGAATTCCAGGATATAACTTGGTTTACTATTAACCCTATGTGCAATACTGTAATTTCATTACACGAATTTCTCTATTTGCTGTAATGTGAAGAGATGAAAATTATGGCTGCACAATAACTACAGGTGCTGACATAATTCTGCTCTGTTAAGAGAGATTTTTTTTCAGTATGTCTGTGCTCTGTTTGTTGGGGAATTACATCTTGCTTGTCTGTACTGATAAATGCATCTGGTCTGTCTCTCTGGGGTCACATTGCAACACATCTGTAAGCAACCTACTCTCTAGTGAGTAATTTATACTACTGTTATCAAAATGCGAAGAAAACATTTCATTTTCTAAATTATGACTTGCCAAAGTTGGATCAGTAGGAATTTTGAATCATGTTTGCAGTCACTTGTTTTTGTCATGTACTCAAAATGAGTAGGTCAAACTTTTTATCCAAAGGAATTTTCTTTCAGCTCGTGAAGTTGCTGTCACACCATTTATGTGAAGGATGGGCAAAACGATGCACAAAATTAACATCATTCTGGACAAAAATGTTTAAATGCCTATCAGACAGCCTTGGTGTCACAATCCCTTCTAATCCATTAACAGCTGTGTTAGGTGTACTCCCAGATGGACTTAAAGTGAAGAAGGACAAACAAACTGCAATTGCTTATACCACACTACTAGCACGTAGACTTGTCTTGCTTAGCTGGTAGAATCCTAACCCACCTCTTTTAAATTGGTGGGTAACTGATATTATACACTATTTGAAATGAGAAAAGATCAAATTCTCATTTAGAGGAACTATTCAAAACATTTTTAAAACCTGGCAGGACCTAATCATTAACATTTTAGAATAAGCATTTATATTGGAAGGAAAAGATTCCTTTCTCTCTTTACTACTTTTAACAGTTTTGCTCTGGTTAGTTGGCCTTCCTCTCTTTCTAATGGGTGGGGGTTTGATTTTAGTTTTGTTAAGTTTGACTTGACTGTATGGAATGTTATATGTTTTTAGTAAATTCAATAAATAAAATTAAAAAATAGATGTCCCAATAATCTGCGGTGGGCTGGCACCCTGCCCGGGGTTTGTTTCCTGCCTTGTGCCCTGTGTTGACTGGGATTGGCTCCAGCAGACCCCCGTGACCCTGTAGTTAGGATATAACGGGTTGGATAATGGATGGATGGATGTCCCAATAATGCTACAACATGTATACACCTCAGCTTTGTTACCATAAACATACAGAGCATGGGTTATTCTCACATAAGCGTATCTTAACATGAGATAACGTTCTTTGATTTCCAGGTATTAAGTGCTACATTATTATACATTCACCTTCCATTCATCCGAAATACTTGCTAATGTTAGTAACATGTTGTGGGGAATCAAAGCAATTTGCAGCAGCATCAGGGTCAAGACAAGTGTCAGCCCATCACAAGGCATACTTTTACACTACCCTTCCAGTGTCAATTTAGACAAAACCACACTCACTGATGCAGAACCAATTTAGAATCACCAGAATGTAGCATGGCCTTCTTTGAAATCTAAAATGAACATGTTGTACTTTAATGAAACCTAAGTACATTATTTAAAATGTGTATATTCCATACAGTGTTTGAGGTGGAAGTTAAACGCATGACTCTGAAGAATCGAGATGGCAGGGATGATAATTGAGTTACTGTACCACATTGTTAGTTATTTTACTTATGTACAAATTCAGCTTACCAAACCCCTACTCCCACAAACCACCCCCTGCTTTATACCTGTTAATATTAAACTACTGCACATGTAGGTGATGTTGGATCTTTTATAGATAGCTTAAGTCAACAAAAGCCGTTTGGTGGTAATTTAAATATGTTTGGCATTCACTATTAGGGAGTTTGTTTATCCGTTTTCCTATATTTGTATTAGGTGAGAACTGCTGATTACAGTTAGTATAAATTTTTACTTAATTAGGATAATTAGAAAAAGATTAATATGAAAATACAAGGTTGTGATTAGCTTGTTGTGCAGTACTGACAAGATGGGTCCAGGTACAGTAAATACAATTCGCAAAGCGTATCTAATCTCATAAAATCTGAATTCTCATAACCCAGATGTTTCTGTAACCATGAGTTAATGTTATGTCAAGTGAACCTTTTTTCTGTGTACGCAGTGTCCTCCGCTTTGCAGAGCCAGGCAGCTAATGATCTGTGCCTATACCTGCTAAGTAAACAAAAGGGTGTTTTTCTGTTTCTTTTTTGTCAGAAAGTGAAATGTTTAAGTCAGAAGAATGTGCACTGAAGCAGGAAATTGTTTGTGCCACTGAGCTATACTTAATAAGCAGGTACAATCACGGCTTCTTAATTTAGGTAACAGCTGTTGTGTAGCTGACAGACCAACAAATGTCCTATCATTATTAACCTGTAATCTTATTTAAAGAGCATTTTAAAATTAGAATAGATTGTATAGGCTACTTTCTTTGGAAATGATGTCAGATGTGCTGCAGGACTCTGAGACTTAAGTATGTTTTTCTTTGTCTGAGGAAGTGGACGTGAGTGACGTGAAATCTCTGTAAAAACCAGGGATAGGCTTTCAAATGGTTGCTGTGCAGTAAAACATTTTTAAATGTACAGTACAATTTCAACAACTCCTATAGTTTCTAAATGGTGTATGAGACCACATGCTGTATATATTATTTTCAGTATCTTTTCTTTTTACAGTTATATATGTTTTTGAAGAGCTGCCAATTGCTTTTTTTTTTAACTGCCACTTTCAGGTGTACCTTATTAAGAGAGTAGTGGTACTTCTGCACATCCACTTCAAGCACTGCTCTTAGGTTGAACTCTTTTAACACCTAATTAAATGAATATGAATTAGTCATTTCTTCAGTAAAACCATAACCTATAATCCAGAAATGTATGTAATTTAGAGAAGCCAAGGTCGCAAAACAGTATGATGCTTTTATCAGCTTTCAGTTGACCAGTGAAGTTCTCTATTTGATAATCTTTGTGAAAGACATAACAATAGAATACCAAGAGTTCAGGATGTTACCAGAATACATACTAGCTTTTTGACAGGTCTTCTTCTATTCTAATTCTGACTCAAATTCTAATACTTTCAGAGATTTCAATCTACAGTGTTGTGCAAATTCTCAGCCAGCTTTTTAGCTCTGGGACATTCTTCCAGAGTGTATTTGTGAGGCTATCTCAGTCTTGACCTTTATATCCAGATTGTAGAGTCACTATTTTTGGTCCAGCTTTCCAATTTCTTTCTAACCATTTATATCTTTTCAAGTGTGTCTCATATTCACTGTGATACTGATGCTGCTTTTGTTATGATTCAGAAACATAATGAAAGACTATTGAGGCCTCTAAAATTACACATAAAGCAGGCCAAGACCTTTGCTGGCCGCTCCAAAAAAGGCTAACCCCTTACCTGACCCAAAGTGGGGAAACTGGCTATTATAGTTTAAAATGTCCTCTTTAGTTTCAAAATATCACAAATACCTCACAAGAGGGAGGAACGTCGAAAACTCCATCTTAAAAACAATTCAAAACAAATAATCTTTATCAAAGAATAATTTATTATCAAGCAAGAAAAAGAGGAAAAATCGAATTGCCTTAACACTAGAATCCCTGAAGCCTATGAAAAAACTTGTAATCCTGGCCCACCTTAAATTCTTTGGCACCTCTCCATTAGCGTCTTTTGTGTTGTAAATGTGTTGATCAGCGCAAGCAGGAAGCAGCCTGCAATCCCAGTACCTCCCTTCCACCCGCCACTGCCACAGAAAGGGCAAAATGTTTTCTCAGCTCAAGTCTTGTTTATTTCATTGTGAGGTGCATGAAGTTGTATATGAAATGCAAGAAATTTTGAACACATAGCTAAAACAAAAAGTTTTTGCATGCTGTAGTACTAATGACAACATTTTGACATGAAGTGTATAATGTGTGAAGACTGTAATCCAAATATCAAATAAACACTTTCACAAAAGGTACACATGTAACCAAACAAGGGCGCTTTTATTCAGGGATATAACTGAAGAAAAAGAAATCGGGTCAGGGTACATAATGCAAACGACCTCTTTGGTGGTTTGGCGGTAAGAACTGCTGACTCATAATCAAGAGGTCGTGGGAATGATTCCGGGCTCTTTGCAAAATTACTGTTTTGAGTAGTGAGCTGTTCTTCTTGTTACTGTTGTATGGTAAAAAGCATACATTTGATTTGAGTCTGTAACAGCTAGTGTAAATTTAAGGTACTTGTAAAGGTCAGCGTTTTTTTTTTTTATTATGTTTTATTTTCTCAGTCACGTTCATGCTCCCCCTGATCTGACACTGCTGTTTTCAAATAAAGACTTTTTAGACTGGAAGAGCTTTTTGCCTTTTCTGTAGCGGTGGGGGGGGGATGGGATAGATGTGATTAAGTGGGTGTATCGCTGTTTTGTGACTAGTCCAGTATGAATGAGTCCAGAAGCTGGGAGTGTACCCTGTGATGGACAGGTGCCTCATCTAAGCTTGGTTCATGTCTTGAGTCTTATGATGTTACAACAACAACAACATTTATTTATATAGCACATTTTCATACAAAGCAGGCAGCTTGATGCTTGTGCTGATCGACACATTTACAAAACAAAAGAGGTAGAAAGGAATTTAAGGTGGGCAGTGATTACAAGTTTTTTGGAGGCTTCAGGGAATCTAGTGTTAAAAGGCAATCCCTGATATCCAAGTCCCAATGCATAAACCAAGATAATAATCCTACAATCATAATAGAAAAAAACCAAAACAAAACGCTAATTCCAAAAGAAGCAATAATAGTCACAATAAACTCCAACAACTTAAATGCACCACTTCCTGACATCCTCTTTTCCTGGTTTTAAATAGCCAGAGGGAGGTCTCAGGAGTCAGTGATGCCAGGATGGCCCCGCCTCTTGTGGTAACACCCACAGAACATATGGAATGGAAGCATTTTTAAAGAGACAGTAAACAATTTTAGAAAAATAACAAGAATAACATCAAGACATGGAAAAAATAATGAAAATTTAACAGTATAGCAGTATAATAAAACGGCAAGTAAATACAAGCCAGATTAAAAACCCTAGCTGTAACACAACAGCTACCCTACAGTTCTATTACATGAACTGATCATTGTGAAGTCCGACGGCAACAGTTTATTTCTGTACAACAACTTATCTTTTTTGGCATTTTACCCTTTTTCAGATTTTTCTTTTGCAGGTAAGTTTGATTGGTTAATCTCTTTTAGATAGTACTTACTAAAAGTCTGCCAGGTTTACTTCAGACTGTAGCTTTTCCTTGAATCTGGGCAAACTGGATGTTTTAATGTTTTGGAATTTAGTTATTGTAAGTGTATTGGATGAGTTTAATACTTTCTTTTCCTTTTGCGGAGTTGGTGAATGAAGGAGAGTAAGACACTAAAAAGATGCACTCAGCTTGTTTTAATGATGACGTACTTACACTGTTCAATAATTACGGCTGAAAGAAGCCCATGGATTAAAGAGAAGCAACTGTATTTTCTTGTTATTTTCCAAGAAAATGTATTCCATACTAGTCCCTCCCATTTCAGTTTCTCTTTAACTGTTAAAGTCTCTTTCAGTGTTCTAGAAATTTCTATATTTTGACTATTAAAAATTTGTTTATCCTTGAAACTTTTATCATTCCTTTCTATAACATCCCTGCTTCTTTTGATAGTGAGGTATATTTTGTATAAATATTAACAAACTATGTTACATTTTACAGTAGCATAAACATTATTAACTATAAGATTACCTAATTAAACCAGTGTCCTGGGTTAAAGTCTCCTGTTGGTAATCCAATTAAATAAGCTAGCAATTATATGCATTTAAATTAATGGTTGCTGTTTAGTTATGGTAATGCAACTCTGTGATTAAGTGGGTGTATCGCTGTTTTGTGACTTCATACTAGTCCAGTATGAATGAGTGCAGAAGCTGGGAGTGTGATGGACAGGTGCCTCATCTAGGCTTGGTTCATGTCGGGTCTTATGATGTTACAACAACAACAACATTTATTTATATAGCACATTTTCATACAAATAATGTAGCTCAAAGTACAGTATGCTACAGCAGTGTTATTATGAAGATGTCATACTGGGAGGGAAATTTGCATATAGATAGAGGGCAACTAAATTCCACGATTATCTAAAACTTTTTTTAAATATTTTTCATTGAGTGGTCACTTACATTCAACCATAGCCATACCCTCATTGAAATGAAGGAGGGAGTTTTAGGAAAATAGTGAAAATAAGGAATCTTTCCTGTACAAAATTATTTTAAAAGTCTGACTAGATATTTATTGTAAACAGAAAAGAGTGCAGCATGTAATAATGCATTGTTATCAAACAATTAGTGAAACAAAAGGCTGGAATCAGCTTCTGATAAAAGAAAAGTTGTTTGTAGGTATGAAACCCTTCATATTCGAAGTTGAGAACCAGTGGTCAAAGGCATTGTAGACACATTTAAATTATCTATATGTACTAATGGCTAATTAATAACATCTTATGGTAACTGTGATTCAAAGAGGGGCTGCACGGTGGCGCAGTGGTAGCGCTGCTGCCTCACAGTAAGGAAACCTGGGTTTGCTTCCCGGGTCCTCCCTGCATGGAGTTTTCCTGTGTCTGCGTGGGTTTCCTCCGGGTGCTCTAGTTTCCTCCTACAGTCCAAAGACATGCAGGTTAGGTGCATTGACGATCCTAAATTGTCCCTAGTGTGTGCTTGTTGTGTGGGTGTGTGTGTGTGCCCTGCGGTGGGCTGGCACCCAGCCTGGGGTTTGTTCGTGCCTTGATCCCTGTTCTGGCTGGGATTGGCTCCAGCAGACCCCCGTGGCCCTGTGTTAGGATATAGCGGGTTGGAAAATGACTGACTGATTCAAACATGATTTACAGTTACAGAATATTTGCTCTTTTTTTTGTATTTAAATTTTCAGGACTGAAGTAGTTGTAGGTTAAATGATTGAAACAAAGTTTTTAGGCCATAATGTTTACTTGTGTTATGCCAGTGTGTTTCTTTATATGTAAATT
Source organism: Polypterus senegalus (assembly GCF_016835505.1). NCBI lineage: Eukaryota > Metazoa > Chordata > Cladistia > Polypteriformes > Polypteridae > Polypterus > Polypterus senegalus. The sequence goes on from NC_053154.1 coordinate 263,504,277, forward strand.
ATCAGTTCACCTTTCAAATCAGAGCCTGGTGACACTTAAAAACCTCCTAAAAACATGCAATAAAGAATTAAGAGATTTATAATTTACATTAGTTTGAGTTTAATAGATCCAAATACTGTATATCTAAGAATGCATAAAGAGTACTTGCTATATGAAATAATAAAATAATGGGCAGTGATTTTTTCATTGTTATTTTGAAGGCCTAGCAGAGATGATATTAATGTTCAGGGTTTAGTATTTGATCATCTTGCCATGTTGATATCACATTTCTACTTCAACCTAATAAAACACAGTTTTAAGAGTGTACAACTATGCATTTGGTTGAAGAATGATATCTGTTCTTAAAAAATAAACATTTATACTTTGTATTTCTAATGTAAAACTCTGTTTATTCACTCCAGTTAAGCAGACTGAATAGAACTTAAAAAATAGCAGTAATTTGTTTTTGCGGGGGTTTAAAGATATGTGACTGACTAGTGGTCCCAAAGGAATTCTGCAGTTTTCCTCCTTCGAATCAGCTTAACTGAAAAGAGAGTGAAGATTGTATGCTTGGTTTGGATTATTTAATGTGATGAAAAGCCTCTGCTGCCTTTATAATACTTGTAACAGGAGGGAAAGCACTTAAGTGCTGGGCACTCACCACTGTTAAATTCCAAAAACAGCTTGTCTTTGAAGGAACAAGCAAAAGAGAAAGAGACATAGAAAAAGCCTGCATAACATTTGATTGATATAGCTGAATACAACTCTGCAAGCTGTGAAACAGTCACCATACGCCTTCTTATCATGAATAATAAAGCTAAAAAATAGAAGGTGTGTAGGCGCACATCACAATTTTCACCTGAAATAGTTTACTCATAACACAGTATGCCTAGATGTTTATGGCCGTTAAATGAGTAGATTCATTTCAGTAAGATAGTTTAGGTAAATTCGTTCATTATAACTTGTATACATTTGAACAGGAAGAAAAGGCAGTAAAGAATGAATTCACATTAGCAGAGTAGAAAATGTGGCACTAATTATTTCAGTTTACTGGCTTTATGTGTGTAAGCAAAAAGACATCAATTGATCATAAACTATAAGGATCTCTTTACCTAGCAGTTAAAATAATGTGGCTCACCTATTGCTTTACAATAGATTGGATTTTAATATTGGGGAATAATGTTTCTTAAAGGTCCATTCATTCCACTATAGCCATGCATTCTCCCGTAGTTAGTCACAGTACTTTTTTTATTGTGTATTGTAAACTACCCATTCTGTAAATTAATTTTTAATATATTTTTATTTTTGCAAGGCAAACTTTCTTGTTAGTGGTAATGTCAAATAGTTTTATGTACATCAAAAATGTTACATTTTTGGACTTTTCAAACCTGACATTTTCAAGATACTTGCAGATATGTCTCTTGTTTCATTTTTAATTAACTAAGTTATTTATTGTTTTCCTTGTTATTTATTCATAATAAATCAACAGTTCATTTGAAGTTTAGTTACATTTGCATAGTTTCACAAAAGCTATAAAAATGCTGTGAGTCAGCATTCCTTTCGTCAGCTTGGTATTGAGAGAGTTTCCAATGTCTGAAAGAATAAAGTACATGTGCTATAATTGACACTATTGTAATGTTAGCATAACAGAAAAAAAAATTTCCTCAGGAAATATTTCTTAAGACATCAGAGAGTCAACATTTTGCAAATGTTTTGATGTCTGAATATTCAGTGCATACACATTAGCTTGGAATCTGTTGCCTATACTCTGCACTGTAGTTTCTGCATTACATTCATTTTCAGAATATTGAATGCAAGAATTCTTTTCTACTTCAGCATTTCAAGATTAAATAGTCTATATGTTTATCTAGCCATCCATTTTCTGAATTTGCTTATTCCAGTGTTGCATGTAGCAAAAAACCTATACTGGCATTTTCAGGCAGAAGGCTGGAAGCAGCCCTACACGAGGTGCCAGTCCATTATGGGGGCACTGGCACTCACACCCTCAGTGTGTTCCATTTAGCTAATTTAGAGGCATCATTAACCTAACATGTTTGGAAAGGAACTAAAAGACCCTCCATGAACATAGGTAGATCTAAAAGATTTTAAAGACATATTGAGTAAACTATTTTCTGAAAGTCTGGACTTTCCTGGTTTTTGGATTTAAACTAAAATTCTCCCAAATGAATAATATTGTTTTGATATGAAGACAAAGCCCAACATTGTGTCAAAGAGGCAGCTGAAAACACTATAATGTCTTTGAACTGTGATAGAAATTAACCTCCCTGTGTCTTGTGTAGATTTTTAGTTTATTTTTTTTATTTTTTTATAAAGAATAGGGTATACAATTGACAACAATAAACTGTTTTAGAAAAAAAAAATATTTTTTTTTGTCATGCATTATTTCAAACATTGTATTAAACTATTTGCTTTCATTAGCTGTTGTATCTGGTTTCTCAGTTTCTCAGTCTATTGGTAAATTTCAGAATAGACATCTTGTTCATTAATGGTTTTTGATAAATAGCATATGAGACACTGTCTGATGATATGATTAACCTGGGAGGCAAAGATGAATAAATATGAATACTGAGACAAATGCACCTCTAAGTCCACTTTGTTAAAGAATAAGGACAAAATTGTGACAAATTTTAGAGAACATTTTTTTCTGATCTTGAAGGATATGTGCCTAGGTACTAAAAGCTGCTATTAAAATATGTGACCATTATGTATTTCCTCTTCTGTGGATAGTAATGCCAAAAATGTTATTTTATTTTATAACCACATTTACTTCAAAAGGTTGGTCTGAATGATGGGAAACATAAAGGCCATTGAGGATATGACAGTAGATTCTGGAGGCATGATCGATTGAAATTCAAAGTAATTTTCTCTGTTTTGAATTAGCATTCTAAAATCAGATAAATTACAGATTAGATTAGATCAGACTAGATTAGATTAGATTACATTTAGTTGGTTCATTTCTTTTATCAATAAGTAGTCACATATTCTTTAGTTTTGAAATGGAATACTCAGGGAATAGAGCTGTGTTGTGTCTGTGAAAGCATCATTATCTTATTTTAGTAGTTATGTGGAGCAGGTGGCCTGAAATTAAGGGGAAATCTCTTTAATCTCCTTTTATCATTACTGAGCACATATAGTGATATAGTGCTTGTTTTACTTTTTATATATAATTAAATAAGTGGCATATAACATCTAATGGGCAAGTTAAAGATACATTTCCTTTGAAATGGATAAAAGGAAACCATACCCTAGCTAGCTACAATTGAAAAGGTACATTTTGGTGTAAGTGATATGAGTAAGAGGACAGAAGTCTACTTTCTCATGCAATTTAAAGCTTTACATTCGAGCAATGCCTCAAAAGACATTCGAATATCAGTGTCAGTCCAATTGTATTTGGAAACAGCCTCTGAAGGCTTTTATTTTAAAAACTGTAATTACTGGAAACTGTTTCAAAGTGAGATTTAGAAAAGCATTTCTCTTCGACAGCTTTAATTTGTTTAAAATGCTGGCAGATATGGGGCATAGAGCTGCTACAAGCTGAATAAAACTGTTTAGACTTTGCTTTTAAATGTGGTGCTGATGTAATATTAATAAAATTACAAAACAAAGTTTGTTTGTTGGATGTTGATTTTGGCTTACTTTGCTTCACTCACGTAATTAAAAAGAAAAGTAAAGGCATGTGTGCATGTGTTTCACATGATTTTTTTTTATTATTTTGATTCTGGTAAATAAAATATATTAGGCTAAAATCATGTTCATTATTCTTCACTAGGCTGACCCGCCTTTTAAGGTGACCGACTTTTAAGTTGACCACTTCTTAAGGCAATTCAATATGTAGATCAATTTGATATTTTATACAAACTCATTAATTTGGTTATATTGCATTTGAGTGGTATTACTTTAATACTCGTAGTTTCTGTTATTTTTGTGATGAAATTTAAACTTTTTTTCTATATTGAGGTCGCCCTTTTGAACCCCCCTGATATTTACTACGCGGTGAGGCATTTGTACTCCATCAACATTAATTATTTCCAGAGACATAATTGTGTCTATTTTTCCAGCGCATCGCGCACAAAAGCAAGAGAACGATGGGAGCACCAGAACTCTGCTCACATCGCGTCGCTTCGTACCGCAAGCTGCAAGTAGTAAGTCTGTGATAAGCGGAATACCGCTACACTTTCCACTCATGGGACGGAAGGACAATCCCGACCGCTTTTATATAGTAAGAAAGAAGAAGAAGATATCGCACAGTCTGGAGTAGAAAATCATCTTTTATCTGGAAAAACGAAACTACAAATTCCATCGTGCTTTGCAAAATGGACGGGGCGTTTGTGAAACTCTGCGCCTGCGTAGCACTCACGGGACGGAAGGACACCCAACCACTTTTATATAGAAAGATTGTTCTTCTATGTTATAGCATGGTGTTTGTAATCATTACCCTTGAAACATACAGATTTGTTGAAAATAAGACCAATTTACATCAGAATTATTTAGAAAAGTCCTTGTAGCACAATAATAATTTATATTAAATCTATTTTAAACAATAGAAGAGTTATGATTAATTGAAATACTGATCACAATAACCCACTGCTGACTGTTTTAATGAACCCCTATAAATTCTAATTCCACAGAAGTGTTCTTGCATATTTGTCATTCATTGGACATTTAGTTTTGAATAAAATTAAAACTTAAAAGAGTCTTCTTGTCTGTACACTAATGGAATGAAACTATTCTTACATGGAACTTTCAGCTGAAAGCACAATTTACAAGGCTATCTTTTCACCAAGCTACTGCATTTTACATTTCCAGTTTATCTTTGATTTGATACTGTGAAAAATAATATTTTTGCACTCATGTGGCAATAATGCTGATTAGATTCTATGTACTGTACATTTTTAACAATAGATAAAACATTTTAAAAGTAATTTTTTCAATGCAAACCAGTGTTTCTCTGTACTCACACTTTGCACAACATGAGCATACTTTATACTTTGCTGTATATCTCCCAAATATAACCAGATTTTAAATGAATTAATGCAGTTATATGCATGAAGTGTCAAGAGTCTGCAGCTGTTAAAAAGAAAATGCATGCTGTTAGTATAAGAATTTAAAATGTACATATTTAATACCTGTAAAAACACTGAAATGAAGAAAATAGCATAAACTGTAAGAGAGCAAATACATATAACATTTTTTTCCCTAAAATGTTATTATTATAAAAACTAGTTGTTATTTATAGGTGTTGTAAAGCTACCATTCAAGTAATTTATTTTAACAAGTAAAATAGTTCGGCAGTGGGACAGTGGGACCTTCGCATGTTATCTTTGGTGCAGATTTTGTGATAACTTAAACCTCTATAATCTGTGGTATTTTACTCAGTACTGGAGGGGGTATAAATTTGTATTTTCAGTGCTGATTATGCATCATTTACATAAAGATATTACTTTACCTTTAAGTAAGTGTGATTTGTCAATATAAAGATAATCCCTACAATGTGAATTTAAAAGAATGTTAAAATGATGCCGATTAATCTAAAAACAGTTGGCAATGACTCTATTAATAAAAAGCATAAACAACTGACACATAATTGAGGGTTTTAGAAAAGAACCCTAAGAATTATACAGAATGAAACCATTCTTTTTCAAGGTCTGTGATTTACCAAAAGAATTATTTCATTAGTATCCTTTAATCATTTAATTGAGTGAGTTGCAGAATTCCCATAACTGTCACCACAAGGAATTATGTTCACTACAACAAATATACTGTGTGATCACCTCACTGTACTTCATGTTTTCTCAATGTTTGCTTCAAATTGACAACTGTCCAAAAAAATCAAAGATAAGAAGCAGATACAGTACATTTATTCTGGTTTTCTAATGATTAATGTTTGTAGTCCATTTTTTAATCTATTTTTGTATAAGTATTCATTAAATTCTTACAATTCACTCTGGCAATCCTTAGAAATAGAAGAGGGGCATTCAAGTATGATCTGAAAACGTTATGAATGCAGTTGTTTTTATGAATTTAAAGCTGTCTATTTGTAGTATTTTAATTTTATTTTTTAATAAGGCAGCCTTACTATGAATGACAACAAAAATATTCAAAATGAAAGGGTAGGGGAGGCCTGTTGGCACAATGGTAAGTAGCTCTGCCTGCCAGGTCCAGTGTTTTAAGTTGGAATCTTGTGTCCTGTTATGCAGTTGAACATGACCCCTGTAGATATGAACTGGATTAAGCTGCATATGAATATTATTATAAAAAGGAGGATTGATCTTAAAATTTCTAATTACTTTAAAATGCAGACTAAAGCAATTTAAAACAAGTATATTCATATTTTGTTTATGATAATATTGTCCCCTTAAAGCAATTATTGACCAATTTTGTTTTTAATGTAATACAGTATATTGATGTTGAAAGAAATCATGTTAATTTGTCATTATTTGGATACATTCTTTAAATCATTATATTGGGACAAGGTAAAACTTATACCTGTTCCAGAAACTGGGACATATGAGTAACTTTTCAATATAAACCTATGACAAAAGGACATTTAAGTTAATAAGTAAAAATAATAAATCATATAAAGAATTCAAAATGGTTAATGGGTGGCATAACACTTTTGTGAATGTGGGAGGAAGCAGTATAAGTCTTCAGTGTTAAATAACAGGTGACACACAAAGAAGAGCTGCTGAGTGCTGCTGCTTCTCAAGAAAATATTTGCTGTAGTGTTAACATGAGTCATCTCATTTGGACTCTAAGAATAACTCAAAAACAAATAGAAAAGAATGCAGTATTTTTTTCTAGTGTTAAATAAATCAAATATTGCAAATCATTGCAAATCTACACCATGTATTTATTTATATAATTTAACAGATTTTTCCATAGGTGTACTTAATTGTTTTATTATATTTTTCAGAATCATCACAATATATATTTTTATGTTTTTGCATGTTACTCACAGTTATCAAGCAAGAAATACAGCTTCACTGGCAGTATTTTTCCATTTTAATTGATTATTGTCTATAAGATGCGTATTAATATAGAGAAGATATATGCAGAATATTGTTATTTCCTTATAAAAGAAAAGGTCACTTTTTAAAAATAGTCTTAATTGTCAGGATTGAAATTGTATATTTATAAATAACCATTATGTGAACAAACCCCAGCCAAGTCAATATTAAATATGTAAGCAATTGCTCAATCATCATACTTAATTCAATTCAAACTTTGGAAAAGTTTTAAAACTACTGTCCATCACATGGTTAAAAATTTTCTCAATAAATATAATTCATGGCATTGCAGTGCCCACAGTTTAAATAGTCTTTTAGAGTTATTCTTTTAAAGACAAGTCTACTAATTTTCAATTTTGCCTCCTACATGAGTTACTGTACATTTAATATTTGATAATATCTAGGTTGACTTTTCCAAAATACAAAATCTAAATGAATAACCAGAGCTTCAATGTTTGTTTGCTTTTGTCATTCTCACTTGTCATTCTACACCCCAGCTTCATTGTTTAGATATGTGGAATAAATAGCAATTTAATTTTATGGTACTCCAGGTCTAGATTCGAGAGCTCTTCTTTGCCAAGCGCTTAGCTCTAATTGAATAACTAATATATATGAATTAAATGTTTTCATTTTAAGCATATTAAAAATGTAGAGTGTACTGTTTCACCGCAAACAGTAGTATGAATGTGCCAGAGTATGATGTACAGTGTGAACTGCATGTTCTTAATTTGTGTTGTTAGCATTTCCTTTCAAATGTCAGGGGAACATTCATGTTTCAGGAAATCTGGGAGTAAAGTTGAAAGTATTAATAAAATATAAAAACCTAATAATATTTTATATATATATATATATATATATATATATATATATATATATATATATATATATATATATATATATATATATATATATATATATATATATATAATCTAGAGACTTCTTTTTTAAAATAATGACCTGAATAGGGAAATAGCCTTGCTTGAATAGGAAATTCAAAATCTGCACTTAGAAACCACCCCATATGATTAATATAGAGTATTGTAGGAACTACTGTATGTAAATAAGAACAGGAAGATACGGAGTTGTTGGGGCTTCTCCTAGTTTATTGCTCTTTTCAATTCCAAACAAACAGAGCACTCTTGTTACTCCAGTACTTTGGGCTATTATGCAGACCTATAAAACCACATCTACTTATTAAATTTTTCTTGTGTCTAATTCTTTGTGTATCTGTTTACTACACCTTTCACAGCTGTCTGCCACTGTTAATCTCGTCACTTCTGATCAATATAAACTTGTGTATCTGCCCCCTGTTGAGCCTTACCCCTGTCACTCATTCACTAGGAGGTGTGTCCACCCCAGTGTCAAGTAAAAAAGGCAGATTTATATGTGGTAATGCCAGGATTGGAGCATTGCAAAGGTCATTCTTAAGACTTGCGAAAGCAGCCTGCTGATCTTCCCCCAGTTTAAAAACTTCACTTTGACGTAACAGGTGGTGCAATGGAGGCAAAGGCAGCCCCAAAAACTCTTTCACTTGTCGCTAGTCTTGGGGCACCTTTGCACTGCAGCTACCTTGCTGTTCTCTGTGATGACTCCCCTGTCATTTACTCAGTACCCAAGGAATGATAATTCCCTCCTCAGCAGATGGTACTTGTCAGGGTAGAGCTTCACCTAAAGCCTAGTGAGTACATCCTGGAGAGTACTTGAAGCTTTGTTAAAAGTCTTCCCATGTGCTAGCAGATCTTCCAGATAGACAAGGCACCGAGTGCCTCCTCATATGTCAGCCAATACACTGTCTATCAACCTTTCGCAAGTGGCTGCTGCATTACAAATTCTTAATGGTATAACCTGAAATGCCTATATCCAGCCTTTAAATCAGTGGGATGAGAACTAGGCAAGTGTAAGGAGTCTTATGGCGACAGCATTAAGTATTCAACAGTAAACACAGAAGTGCCAATTTCCATCAGCGTTTGGTGTGAGAACAACTGGAGAGATCCATGGGGATTCACAGGGTTCAATAATAATCTGCCTCTCACATTTCTCTTACGATGATGTCTGTAGTCTCCTGCTTTGTCACAGAGATATACATTGAGAATGTTGTCAAATTGGTGGTGCAATGCTTGTATGTATTAAGTGTTTGTAGCCAACTTCTTCTGGCAAAGTCACAAAATGCTCTCTGAAGTCTTCCAGAAGATCCAAGAGTTGATGTTGTTAAACGACAGTCAGATCTTCCTTATTTCTTTCCCATACATTGTGAATGACCTTCAGACGTACACCCAATATGTCAGTGTGATTGGAAATGGATGTTTGGTTTCACTCCCACCTTTTTCCTGGCATTTCCTGCCATTTTGCCATGGCTGCAAGTCTAGTCTAACAATTAATTCTGTGTCCATGAGGGTCTTACAGACCCAGCTGCCTATCCAACTGTGGACATGACAATAGATCTCTTGCTCCAATCTGCCAACAGGCACCAAGTGTTATATATCTCATCCCTGTACACTACTTTGTGATGGAACATGCAATGAGGCCCCGCCTACTGTCCCTTCTACTTAGGTCCCTGGTTGTTTTGCTGGGGTAGGTGTGTAGCTTTAACATCCACCTTCTCCCTGTGTGGGCAGAAGCACTGCAGGTGCCACACTGTGCCACAGTGCCAGCATGAGGGTGAAGGAGGAACTGCTTTATGTGGGTGCCCCAACACAGCTGCCAGGGCACCTACATTAAGCAGTCACTCCTTCAGAGCATCCAGGGCATCCCCCTGTAAGGCGACAGTTAGCTACATTGCTTGTTCTTATGGACTCCATCCATCACCCATGGCTACCATACAAAGTGCCTAAAGTACACCTCCCATACTCCTTTACCATCAACGTGGCCCCGTTTTAGTAAAGGCTTGTTTAGCGTCTGCAGCATAGCTAAAATTGGGAACATTCTCTTTCTACTTGCTGCCACTTCTCCCTCACCTCCTTGTACGCATATTCTTCTAAGTGATTTAGTAATGCGAAGTATGGAGGACACCCTCAGAACCATAGCTACTGTTAGCGCTCCTGTGTCAGCTACTACATACAGTGGGATGCAAAAGTTTGGGCAACCTTGTTAATAGTCATTTTCCTGTATAAATCGTTGGTTGTTACGATAAAAAATGTCAGTTAAATATATCATATAGTAGACACACACAGTGATATTTGAGAAGTGAAATGAAGTTTATTGGATTTACAGAAAGTGTGCAATAATTGTTCAAACAAAATCAGGCAGGTGCATAAATCTGGGCACCGTTGTCATTTTATTGATTCCAAAACTTCTAGAACTAATTATTGGAACTCAAATCGGCTTGGTAAGCTCAGTGACCCCTGACCTACATACACAAGTGAATCCTATAATGAGAAAGAGTATTTAAGGGGGTCAATTGTAAGTTTCCCTCCTCCTTTAATTTTCTCTGAAGAGTAGCAACATGGGGTCACAAAACAACTCTCAAATGACCTGAAGACAAAGATTGTTCACCATCATGGTTTAGGGGAAGGATACAGAAAGCTGTCCCAGAGATTTAAGCTGTCTGTTTCCACAGTTAGGAACATATTGAGGAAATGGAAGACCACAGGCTCAGTTCAAGTTAAGGCTTGAAGTGGCAGACCAAGAAAGATTTCGGATAGACAGAAGCGACGAATGGTGAGAACAGTCAGAGTCAACCCACAGACCAGCACCAAAGACCTACAACATCATCTTGCAGCAGATGGAGTCACTGTGCATCTTTCAACCATTCAGCGCACTTTACACAAGGAGATGCTGTATGCGAGAGTGATGCAGAGGAAGCCTTTTCTCCGCCCACAGCACAAACAGAGCCGCTTGAGGTATGCTCAAGCACATTTGGACAAGCCAGCTTCATTTTGGAATAAGGTGCTGTGGACTGATGAAACTAAAATTGAGTTATTTGGGCATAACAAGGGGCGTTATGCATGGAGGAAAAAGAACACAGCATTCCAAGAAAAGCACCTGCTACCTACAGTAAAATATGGTGGTGGTTCCATCATGCTGTGTGGCTGTGTGGCCAGTGCAGGGACTGGGAATCTTGTCAAAGTTGAGGGACGCATGGATTCCACTCAGTATCAGCAGATTCTGGAGACCAATGTCCAGTAATCAGTGACAAAGCTGAAGCTGCGCTGGGGCTGGATCTTTCAACAAGACAACGACCCGAAACACTGCTCAAAATCCACTACGGCATTCATGCAGAGGAACAAGTACAACGTTCTGGAATGGCCATCTCAGACCCCAGACCTGAATATAATTGAAAATCTGTGGTGTGAGTTAAAGAGAGCTGTCCATGCTCGGAAGCCATCAAACCTGAATGAACTAGAGATGTTTTGTAAGGAGGAATGGTCCAAAATACCTTTAATCACAATCCAGACTCTCATTGGAACCTACAGGAAGAGTTTAGAGGCTGTAATTTCTGCAAAAGGCGGATCTACTAAATATTGATTTCATTTCTTTTTTGTGGTGCCCAAATGTATGCACCTGCCTGATTTTGTTTGAACAATTATTGCACACTTTCTGTAAATCCAATAAACTTCATTTCACTTCTCAAATATCACTGTGTGTGTCTCCTATATGATATATTTAACTGACATTTTTTATCGTAACAACCAACGATTTATACAGGAAAATAATGACTATTAACAAGGTTGCCCAAACTTTTGCATCCCACTGTATATTCATGCACTTCATTTGTCTCCTCACTCTGAATCAATTGCACTCCGTGTTTCTACCCCATCATAAGCCTTACCTCTGCCATTCATGTCCTAGGAGTTGTGTCTGCCCCACACAATTAGAAACCTCCTCTCTCATTGGCACCTTCCAGTATGAAGAAAGAAACTGAGGGAAGAGCTTCACTGGAGCAATGTGATTCACAGGAGAGACATCAAGTGACTCTCTATACAAAGAGATGTAAAGGTTAAAGAGGACAACCGGAGCAGGCTGCAAAGTTGGAAGGCTCAATGAGTCACAAACTGGACTGAAAAGGTGCAAAAGTATGAAAGTCAAAATAGTTAGTAATTTCCATTAACTATTTTCACCATTTAAAGTATGCCTGTCCTGAATCGTACAGTAAATTTTTAATAATTTGCTTAGTTGATTTTTTTATTAGTTTTTTTTTATCATACAAAACATTTAAATCAACCTTCCAATGTTCCATCAATTAGAGGGGACATGAAGGCTACACCAATAGCACCAGGTACAAGGCAGAATCAAATTCAAATCTGCCTCAGGCCCCTCATTGTAAACTTTCAGTCTTTCAACCTTGTATTTTAAAATAGCTTTGTATTTAATGCAATAAGAGATTGTGCTTGTCATAGTTACAGATACATTCATTTCCTGCCTTGATGATACACACAAGTCCTTCACAGTATCAGAAATATGTCTTAAGACATTCTAATCATTAGACATATTGTTTTAGATTAATAAAAATCAAGAAATTAACAAAAATATATCTTTGTTTATCCATCAGTGAAGTGCTAGGTTTTGTTTGCTGTCATTGCTGTAAATGGTATTAAAAATATGAAACTGACATTTCTCAAGAATACCCTTATTTTTTTAATGCTATCAGTCTTAGAAATTGGATAACCCTGAGCATGGGGTGAATAAATCACTTGTGGCCATAGCCTGAAGTAAGAATGCTGTACCACATTAGAATGCTTTTTGTCTTCCCTGGGAAAAATATAAACAAACTGTATGCTGACTTTCAGTTTTTCAAGTGATTTCACCGAGAACAATGTTTGATCAGTTAGCATTTATTTAATTTTTGCTCCATCAGCAAAAGCAAATTATCCTTTTAATTAAAAAAATAGATGGAATACAGAGCAGTATTATAAGCCACTGTGTACTGTAGTGGTAGCATGCTTCACTGCAAGCTCTTTTAACTGCAGATCTGATAATTAAATTAACACAGTGTTTCTGTGGCCATACTCACTACATAGGTCATGATGTGTCATTGTTTTTATGCTTTCAGCATTTTATTTATATAAATTCAGTAGTTATCCATCCATCCATTTTCCAACCCGCTATATCCTAACTACAGGGTCATGGGGGTCTTCTGCAGCCAATCCCAGCCAACACAGGGCACAAGGCAGGAAAGAAACCCCGGGCCGGGTGCCAGCCCACTGCAGGGCACACACACACACCCACCACACATTAGGGACAATTTAGAATCGCCAATGCACCTAACTTGCATGTCTTTGGACTGTGGGAGGAAACTGGAGCACCCGGAGGAAACCCACTCAGACACGGGGAGAACCTGCAAACTCCATGCAGGGAGGACCTGGGAAGTGAACCCGGGTCTCCTAACTACGAGGCAGCAGCGCTACCCACTGCGCCACATTGAAACATTTTCATTATAAAGTCTTACATCATCATATGCTCATTTTGAAATTTTTGCAGGAACAAAGTATTTTTGATAAACTACTTGTGTCTTTCATATCTAGTGTTTTTGTTTTTATTTTAATTAGGTGTATGAGGTTTAAATCATCTATGTCCATTTTGGAGAAATGTTATGATCTCTTTAGTGACTTCTGTTCTGGAATATCTGCATAAATCAATATAAAATCTTTATGATGTATCATGAATTTGAAGATTGTTTTTGTGCTGGTGCCGTGCCATATAACATATTATTGAAATATTTTGTTCCCTAGGCGATGTATTATAATAGAATGATGTTGTTATAAAAAATGTCAGTATATCCTACTTGTAGCAAACCATGCAACAGAGGATTCCAGAAGAATCATGTACATTGGTGTTACAGCAATAGTGGAACCATGCAATTTAGTTATGTTATTGTATATGTCAACAAGAAAAGTAATAAACCCTTTTATTATGAATAAAATATCACATTGACACGTGTTAGTTTAGGTTATGTTGTGTTCAAAACTGTCAAAGATACGTTTCTGGTTATTATTGCTTCCACAAACATGAATGCTTCTTATACACCTTTACATACATTTCAGTATTTGTATTTTTAACAAATAAGTATATCATCTCTACAATATCTAACTGACATTGCAGTTTTTCTTTAGCATGGCAAAAGGTGATGTTTAACCAACCGGAAAAAATGAAAATGGTCTTTTGGATCCCTAGACTCTTAAATTGTAATTGAGTTGGAGAGGTTAAAAGTCAGACACAGACATCAAATTTGAGAAAGTATCAGAATCAAAATCATAAACATACAAAGGCTAAAGTAAAAAGTACTAGGAATGAGAGGTTCAGTTTTTTCCAAGCATAACAGTATCTAGATTTTCTCATTTTATTTATTGCAATTTATCAACTAGTCCGGAAAGTATGCTTTCCTTTTGGCATATTACTTTTGGACTGAGTAAGCATTTCTTTTGTCCATAGCTGCCATGTGGATGTTTGGTTTTTCATCCCTGCCAACATCTACTTCTCAATAATTGCCATCTCAGTAGCAAATAGCTGTTCTGATGAGTAGAGTCTGTAGAACTGTGTCCATAATATGGCACAGCTGGGGTAGGTGTAAGCATTGCATTACTTTTAAGTATAGATGTACAGGTATTAAGAGGAGTATTGATATTCTGGTGTTCCTTAACTCATTCTAATTTGGCAGGTTTGGTTGCTTCAAGCTGCTTTACCAATGATGATCACAAATACTGTTGCTCTGTACATATTTACCTGGTGCACTGCCATCTACGGAAGTGCAGTAGAATAAGATGTTAAGTTAAAAAGTCTGAGCAGTGAGTACAAGTGAAATAGGATTATACTTAAGTGACACACTCAGGAGGACTAGCGTTTGCAGTTTTGCTTTAAAAAAAATAACATCTCAAGCAGAGCATGTACAGAGAAGAGTGACTAGGCTGATTCCAGAACAGTGAGGTTTGAGCTATGAGGGAGATTAAAGGAGATGAGCCTTTTCAGATTAAGAAACAAAGAATCAGCAGTTACATAATTGAACCTTTAACTTTATAAAGACAATTAGTACAGTGGATCCCAGCTCTTTAACAATGAATTCATCACCAAGAATACACGGGCAAAGGTTGAAATAGGTGAATAGGATTGACAAGCTTTGCTGGGTTGAATGGCTTGCTCTTGTACAACATGTTCTAACCAAATGCTTGGGATTGTCAGAAATATTGTGTTCTGCTGCTGCATCTTCTTGATCCAAATCTATCGCCGCTCTGTTACTCTGCTCTTTTACAGCTTATCTATCCTTTCGCTCTGTTACTCGTCTTGTGACTGTGCAGGAGCCAGCAGAAGGAAACATCCACGCATAATTGCCAATAGCTCAGTGTACACCTCTTGCCCCAGAACAAAACTACTTTTCCTGAATATAAATTCATCATTCAAATATCTTTTCATTTTGCATCTTATTAAACCTTTTTTCTTCCACTGTCCCACTTATAACACCACATCTTTCGCCCTATCCTTATATCAGTGTAAGTGAATAACTTAGGCAACAACAGGATTCAATTGTATGGTGTTCATTCAGCTGCTCCGGTGCTTCCAGTTAAAAGCGAACTTTATCAATGTTATTTAACGTTCATTGCAGCTGTCAAGGATTTCAACCAACAGAAAATCTACAAGCAATCAACTCTGGACCTGCATAGTGCCCCAATAGTCTGACAAGATCCATGTGTTATGAATGGTTCCTGCTTGACAGTGTAGTACATAAAATACTTGCCATATAAAAGTGTGCCATTCATTACACTATTCTAGAAGACATTAATAGAAAATACAGAGCAAGGAAATATTTAAATACATGAGCATATATGTTTGTTTAAACCATCTATTTTTCCATTATCAATGTTCTGGACCCACTTAACCCAGTTTTATGTCTCATTAGCCAGAGCCCAAATTGGCAGTTTAGTATAGTCCGTCACAGAGTATACTCACTCACTCAGTCATACCACGTCAGCTTAGAAAAGCCAGTTACCCTAACAAGTGCATCTTTTATGATCTGGGATGAAAAGTGAACTACCCAGAGGGAAAAACAAAATGTGCAGCCTTCACACAAATACTTACTGGATTAGGATTCAAATCCAATTTCCTGGAGCTGTTAGCTGTTTCTTTTTAAAATATGAATATCAGAGTGATTAAAACTTCTATGCATTTGGTATGAACTGTCCAGATCAAAGGAGAAATTTAGGAAATTTGAATCTAATAAATTTAGAAAATTGAGTATTTTTGTAAAATCAAGTTTTAACATGATAGGGCTAATGTCTATCTATTTTCTGAATCCTTTTTATTAAGTTGAATGCCACAGATGATTAGAAAACAGAAGTAAAGGGTTGTTCTACAGTATATATTCTTTTTGGAGGTGGAAGTAGAATTTGTCTGGTTAGATTTGGATTTTTAAGACTTGTACTGGTTAACATATTAATGTGTACTGTTTGTATTAGCCAGTAGCTGTTGTCATTACACTCTGAGTCCTCTGAGTGAAACAATTTGGCAGTCAGGACCCAGCATCTGCCTTTTTTCCCCCTCAATAGCTCTGTCAAAGTGACAAATAGCATTTTTCTGTGAATGATGTGGTGACAGTTTCCTCAAGTGGTATGTAATAAGCCCAGATGTATAGCAGTCATTAACCGAAAGGGCACTGACAAACAACAGCACTATACCAAGCAAGGCTTTTTTAAAACATTCTAGCATATTTTACAATTTTATATTGCTTCTTTTTAATTTTATTTTTAATTTACCTTTTTTAAAAAAGTGTTTAAATCTAATTATTTCAAACATTTTTACAGTGTCCAAATTTTAACAATTTGTTATACGTACAATATTTGATAAAGAAACATTTTCAATATGTTACCAGAAATATGTGCTACAACTGGATTTTTTGTTTAAATGAATTGATAGTTTTTCAAAATCACCTTTTAAAAATTAATATTAACTTCAAATACTTAAAATGTTGCAGAAATAACTTTAATGGGGTACACTACTAAATAGTGGCTGGAAAAGCATATGACGTTTCTTTGCTCTTGTGCTTTGAACATAAAAGGTTTTGCAGTCAAGTAGCACGGCTGCCTTTCTGACTACAAGGCTAATATGATAAAACCAAATGAACATGACATCTTTTATCATGTTCACTTCTTCACTGTTCACTAGTGAATAATTATAAGCTAAAGTGTTCCATATAAAACATTTTCTATTTTGTCTTACTCATTAGACTTGTGAGTTAGAAGTACTAACCAGTGCATCTCTGAGCCGAATTGCATCACAAAATCATAAAACGTAACCATATTAATCCCGTCAAGTCAAATCACAAAAGTCTCATTTTCTATGATATTAGGTGACTAACTTTCCTACCAATTTAAAAAAAAAAATCACAAAATACTTCCTAATGATACCACAGTATTTTGATTTCTTTGTCTTCACTGCTAGTTGTTCACATTTACTCAAAATAACATTTTAGTATATTGTTTCTGTTAATTAATTTAAATCATGTAGTTTGCAGCCATGGTTGTTTTAAAGGTGATACAATTTACTTTTGTGACTTTCTCTGTTTACATTGCAAACAGAAAACCTAATTCAGGAACATATTAAGCTCAAAGACAGAAACCCAAGAGAATAGAAAGCTCTATAGGCTTTATGTGGGAGAATACAGGGGGTGCAACAAAACTGATTTGTTCATAGTCCTTTAAAGTTGGTGTGAAATGGAAACTAAGGGCTTACATAGGACACTGGCTTCAGAAATTCATAATGACAACTCTGGCCATAAAAGAAAGGTTGCTTAGACATTTATCCCAGGATGGCAAATAAAGTCCTTTCCAAGCATGTATGTGTGACCCCAGAAGGCTGAAGGAGAGTTGGGGTAAAGGCTTATTGACAGTGATATCCTTTCCTGTAACATTTTCTTTAATTTTCATGGTTATTATTATCTGTGGTGAGCTGGCGCCCTGCCCAGGGTTTGTTTCCTGCCTTGCGCCCTGTGTTGGCAGGATTGGCTCCAGCAGACCACCATGACTCTGTAGTTAGGATATAGCGGGTTGGATAATGGATGGATGGATGGTTATTATTATTATTGTGTTTAGTGTTGTTTGTAGATTTGTCATTATTTTGTGACATCATCACATTAACATTTTAAAAGTTGCATTAAGTCATCTTTTGGAAGAAGTATATCTGAAAGGGTGTTGTTTACATATGCCAAGAAAGTGCAGTGAAACACACAGAGTTCCTTCAGTTTTCTGAAAATGAATAATTTGATGATATATTAATCCACAATGGAGACATGGAGACATAATCATACCTGTTAATTCCACCATGGGGTACTAAATCCTGGAACATCTCTGAATATTATGCCATATGCCACTTTATATTTTTTTAAGTCATGCTTTGTGTTGTCCATCGGTTTCTGTGGCTCTAGTTCAACGTCAATCTGCTTTGGTGGTTATTAAGTCAGACATCACTTTATTGAGAGGACTCATCTTGGTTTATACACTAGATTAATCTTTCAGTGTAGAATTGTTAAGTAAATTACACCATGCTTTGCATAAATTAATGAACAGTATATCTTGTTAATGGCTGACTTCAATTCATTACCTAGATGCTGAGTGAAATGTCCTGTTTCCAGTGTTGCCTTAGATCAACTAGAGGTGCACTTTTTCAAATAAGTTTATTGAGTTTGGGATACTACCAATGTTCTTATCATTACAAGAAAGTATTATTTTTACAGTAGATGCAGACAGAATATTAAGACCAAGAAAGCTATGGTGGGCAACAGAGCAACACATTTTTCTTACCTAGAGAAAAACACTGTGGATAAGAAAGCCAGGCATGGAAGTTTAGGTTTCATTTGTTCTTCTAAATTTTTTGCTTGCATTTGTTAACTCTTTGTTATTATACAACCTTTAGATTCAGTAAATATGTTTATATTCTAAAATAATCCCTTTTTATTATATTTTAGAACTTTGTGGCTCTAGTGATCTTTTCCCTCTCTTTCTGCAGGCTATATCATTCAATCAATCACTCTTTATTATATATAACACCGTTTTCAGCAAGGCATACTGTAAGGGACATTACTCTGTAATCAAGTTAGCAAAACCAAGCTAGCTAAAGAGTGTGCAAATTTTCTGAAATAAAATCAGAATATAAAATGCTGAAGGTACAAAGAATTGGAACTGACTGACAATTCTTAGGTAGTAGAGAGTGCAGCATAAGTGCAGTAGTTATAAAAGACTCTGTTTAAATAAATTGTAATGTATATTATTAATATGTAAAAATATTCCAACTTAAAGGCTGGAAACAAATGCATTTATAGTGAAAGGTTGCCCTCCTGGCATGAAGGAGCAAACAACAATGGCGTAAACAAGATGGTACAAGCCATGGTAAAGTGTCATAGGATATCCACAAGAGAGAAAAACTTTGGGAGAGGTCCTGAACATGCCAGAGTTTTTTAAAGGGATGCTGTGTGCTCTAATAGGGTAATACGCATTAGCACAAGAACAACTGAATGAGAGATGGCCTAGACCAGAGGATCATTGAGTAGGAGAGTTAACAGAAAGGAAGCCTTTTATCCAAAAAGGCTAGGGAGGGCTGGCAGGAGGCTACAAGATCACTTTGTGGAAAGTTGGTAGTTTTTAGTTTTTCAGTAGGTGAAAGAGAAACTGTAAAAAAGTTGCTCAAGAAGACTCTCCAGAATAACTGTTAAGAAGGCAACACACAATGCCTGATTTGTACTGAAAGTTTAGAGGTGGCCTTGTAGCACATCTACAGCCACCTCTGACTCCAGAATTAGTCCTGGACCTTGGCCAAGGAATTTAAACTGCCTAATAGGAAAAGCTCAACTGATGGAAGGAAGAACCCAGGGTTGAGAGGGAGAGAGAGAAGGGAGGAAATAAAAGGAGTTCATTAATGGTACTAGGTAGGCAGCTTACTGTAAATAGACAAGTATGTGTCAGTTGGACCCATATAGTAGCAATAAACATTTGTCTTCATCTGCTTTATTCTTTGTCGTCTTCAGTTTATATATTGTGACCACCAAGGAGCGCACCAGCTCCTGAGCACCCGACACAACAAGCAGAGACACAAGTGCAGCAACACACACGCTTATTTAGATGGGGAAATGCTTCCAAAATCCTTCCCTTCATCAACAAAGTACAAAAGCACAAATCACCATACAGCACTTTGTCTTCTCTCTGTCTGTCTTTCTGACTCCACTCCTCCTCCAGCAAGCTTCGTCCACTTACTCCAGACTCTTGCTCACTGAATGGAGTGAGGCAGCTGCTTTTATAGAACACCTGGAATTGCCCTGGGGTGTAGTGGCAGTCCTGCAGAGGAGGGCTCAGCCCTTTCCCCTGTGCCCATGGGTGTTGGTCATGGGCCCCAGCAGGGTTGAGCTTCCATGCTCCATGCATCGTAGCAAGCCAGGGAGGCTACCTTCTGTTGTCCCGGGGGAGGTACTGTCCCATGCAAGCTCCTTCCCTCAGTCCTTTCCTTAAGTAGGAGTCCTGGTCAGGTAAGAGTCCTGGTTGTCTATTACAAAATATATGTATATACTGTATATACATATAATATATATTGCACACACCTTTTCATATCCATTTGGCCCTTTATCATTTTAGGAGAGCACTGTCCTGGTTTAAGGACATAGGCATCTGGATCCTATCACAGAACTATGGAGTACAAGACAGGATCAAGAGAGGGACTCCTGTCCAGGACACATAAATGGATACTCCCACACACTCATTGATAATGAGCTAATTTAATGCCAAGAACCAAACTAACCTGCATGTCTTCAGAATTTACAAGGAAAACACATTGTCCCCAAGCAAACATGGTGAGAATATGCATGCAGGCTCTATACACAGAGTGACTGGGCTTTTACTGTACGTCAGCCACATCCCCTAGAGAAGTGAGACAATCATACTAACCATTGTGGCACCTTCAGTGGGTTTTGAAAATAGATGGATAGATAGATGTATTCAAAGCACACTTTTAAAAGAAATTTATTTATCCAGTCTTGGGAGGGCAACTATCTTGAAGAACTTTTTTCTTTTTCTTTTTAAAAGGCAGCAGTGACAGCATTCTGTTCCCATAGGCACCTCTCTTGTTGAGCTAGTCACATAGACTGTCATTCATTCTTTTCTGTCAGTTATTAATATCCTTTCCTATCATTGAGGCATCATAAGAACAAAAGAAGGCCTTGGGCCCAGACAATAACTGCTCATTCTCTGAGCTTGCATATCTGACAGCTAAGAAAGAATGAGAGGACAGTTTTCTCTTGTATGGAGTAAGAGGAATTGAATGCCAAAGCAGCATCTCTCATAGTTGAAGGCTGTACCATATTTGCACTCTTCTTCTGACACTCAGCAGGTTTTGGAAGATGGTGTGTCTGTGGGGTGGAAATACAAGTATAAATTTGGCTTTCACTAACAGCATTTGTGCAGACTTGTTCACATCAAGAACACATGGCAGACAATTTCCATCTGTGAAAAAGCCACAGTTCAAATTTGACCCAGTGCAACAAGCTGTAAACACTGAAAGAAATTCTATCATGTAATCTTCTGCATTAATTTAAAATGCACTTGTTTTATTGCTGAGACCTTTTGAGTAGATCTATAATTTTGTATTAACCAATACAGAAAACAAATTGATTTCTTGTTAGCAAGACAAATTGACTGTGTGATGTTTTTTGCTTTTTCTTACTGGCAGTTTAAAGCATTGGACAATGTACAAAGGTTTACTGAACAAAATGTTGTTATACATAACTATTATTTCGCTGCTTAAGATGGTATTCTGGTCATTGAAGAAACTTTCTTTATAATTGTGTTGTAAAATTTTAATATCACTACCACAAGATAATAACCTGAGATCATGAGATAGCTATGGAAAAGTCACTGTAAATCAGGCATTCATCATTATGATGTAACTAAGTTATTTCCTTGGCTCTAGTGTGCTACATATAATTTAATTTTTACAAATAATACTGCATGCACATAATACACATCTAACATGCTTTTCAACAACATAGGGTGTCTTTAGATTGTAGTATGCACGTATATCTCATCTATGCCATATTGCTGTAAATAAAGAAGTTGCAAGTCCAGATTATGTTGTCACTAGAGATCAGTTAAGCTTGGTACTTCAAAGTATTTATCCTCTTTATCACTGACGATGCCGGCAGGTTATGTGAAAGCTGCTCTTAAAGCATAGTACATTGTGTTTTAGTATATATGAAGGCAGAAGTCAATTACCCTAATGCTTTCGTACGAGCTAGGCAGTACTAATGTCAAAAGCCGACTATTAAGCCTTTGCTCTGTGTTACATAAACTTTTTGCCAATGTTTTGTAGGTAGCTATCCACTGAAAGGCTCTTACTGCACAAACACAAACCTAAAATGTGCTTATTAAAACACAGTTATAAATTAAAATTTACAAATGCTGATGAAGGGCTGCATCATTGTGCAGTGGTTCCTTCTGGTTTTTTTGCAGATTCTGATTCTGACTCATGGCCTAATTATATTTGAATGCTCTTCTCACATTTGTTTTCTTTGCTGATGAGTGACACATTGGTGCGAGGGCTAAGCACTCCTCCATTACAGCTCTAAGAAACTCTGTTTCAATTTGAACCTACTCACTGTTTGCATGGAATTTGCATGTTAGTAATAATAATAATAATACATTTCATTTATATAGCACCTTTCCCATGCTTAAGGTGCTTCTCCTAGTATCTACATGGATACTTGTTTTTCCAAGGATATGTTTATTTTAGGTTTAATGGAGTTGGTTTTTGGGCGTATGAGTGTATCCTGAGATGGACTTGTCTCTGATGAAAGGTTGGTTCATTCTAAGTACTACTAGTTTGGTTGCCCATTAATACTTTATTGGACTAATCATGTCAGATACCAGCCTATTTTGTAAAATGAATTATTGTCATTAAACATAGAAACTCATATTTTTATATATATAATGTATTAATGATAGTCTTGTTAATAAGCTATATTCATAATTACCAATTAAAAATGACTTGTTGTTTTCTTATTGTGCCACAATTAGAACCTGTTTTTGGATCCTAAGCTTGTATGTTGTATGTGTGGACTTTGCACATTCTCCTCTGTAAAATTCCATTTTCTCTTTCCCATCCCCCTAGATGTTCACATCAGCTTTTTTTGGCTATTAGGAATTGTCCCCTGATTGGGGCTTTTGTTTAACTGGAATCCTTTCTGGGTCGTTTCCTCCTTTGCACCCAGTACTACTCGCATAGGCTCTGATCCCTTGTGATACTGTTTTGGATGAAGTGATTTGAGAATGAGATGCTTGAGGGTGTGTTTGGCTGGTAAGCTGCCTTTGTGGAATAAAGACAGATACTATGAAGTCCGGTCCTGGGAATGTGCTATTCCTTTAAGAGAGTAGAATTGGAGCTGCTAGTGAGACCTGCGGTGAAGGCTCAGGGGTGCAGAGACAGAAGGCATGCTGCAGGGAATTTTTAATTTTTTGTGCTGTGGGTCTGTATGTGGTTTTCCTCTTTGACTGGTGGACAGCCACTTCACTGTTTAATATAAGAGGTGGGTTCAGTCAATAGAGGAAAATAGTTATGTTTTTATTGTACTAAGCAAGTTTTATTTTAAATTTTCCTAAATCCTTAAAGTTGCATCTTGGTGAGAGCTGGAACATTTACTGCATTTAGTAAATGAATGGAAATAACATAAACTAAAATTTTCAAATCTGAGGAATATAACCCAAGGTCACAAGGGCAGAATTTGGTTCAAGACAGGAAGCAAACCTTGCTGAAGCTCTAGTCCACCACAGTGCCCACTTAAAATCAAATATTACCAGTTTGGAATATATACTGTATGTCAATTCCTAAATTGCCAGCAAAATATAAACATCTAAACACTGACTGCACTGTTTACTTTGAGTCAATTTTACTTATAGGGCACTTGGATTCCTTGTGTGAGACATGAGTATTTAAGAAAGCATGAACATAAAAACCAACAAAGCCAACTGCATACAGAGAGATCTTTGCAGCTTTACCAAATATTAAATCACTAATGAATAATGCTGCATGTATTATACATTTGTGGACAGGATACAGGTTTATCTAGTAACCCTGATATTCTGCTTACTTTGTTTTTATGAATTCAGAATGATCTGGAATAGGAAATTATTTTGGCTCTTGTCCTGATTGATAAAATCCAGTTATGAAAACAAATTTCTTAGTGCAATAGCTTTCTCTAGCACAGTGTTTTAAGCTGGATTTCTATTTTAGTTTTCTCAAAGGGGACCTTCTGAGAAGACATAGACATGCCTTTCATATGCTTGTCATGAAATGTGCATGCTGTGTTGGAAATTGCATTCCAGATGACTGCAGATCTGTTTAGGATGTGTAAAGTAATTTAGTATTCAGTAGTGGTTTCAGGGTAAAACTAGCATATTGCCAATAATAAATAATTCCTAAAGTAATTTCATAAAATGTTTTATTAAGATTTTTATAGACCTAGTGGGTCTGTCTTTTTAAATTTAACATCTAGAATTTATCATTAAATACACTGAGCAAAGGGTAAAAATCTAGGGAAAAAAACAGCCTTAAGACTTGAATATGTACTGATAATTCTGATATGTTCCTTATGACTCAGTGCATGAATTTCTTGAAGGAATATGCAGAGTTCGTAAGACAGATCACCATTTGAGCTTGGATAGTTGCAAATAGCCGCTGAGATGGAAATTGCATAGCAAATTTATTTTAAATATTTTAGAAATTGGCTTTAGTACTTTGACTGGTTTATGACAGCACTGTAAGATCTGCAAAATGAAACTGTGTTTACAATGAATGCAATATTGTATACCCTAAGGTTTGCTCAAATGTTTTAATCCAAGAATCCGACCAAGCCTGCATGAAAGAAGCTAACCTTTAACAAGCTAAAAATAAATGTATCAACAAGTTACATGCATATTTATCAAAAGTGAATTTCAATTTTATTTGTTATATAATATTAATATATAGGTCATTCAAGATAGATATTAATGTTGTCTAATGAGTTAAAGATGACAGACCTTATATAGAGGATTCTGAGTGCCAGAAGAATGCACCTTGTAAACATCCCTCTGAGTGAGCATGGCATTGGCATTGGTATTAGCTGAAGGTCGGGAGTCTGCTTGGAATGTCATTACTTGTCTAGTCTAATCCTCTCTAGGTAATGCTTTTAACCCAAACTCTTATTTAAGCAGACATGTTAAAAGACTTCTCTTGGTCTGCCTTGATATAGAGTTATAAAGGTCAATTTTTATTTAAAAATTGTTTAAAGAATTCTGTCATACATTTAATTGGTGAGTGCCGGACCACAATAATTATTGGTTTATTATGTTTTTGTAATTGAATTTAACTTGTTCTGAAAATAAATTGGGGTATGTTTTGCCATATTATAACAGTAAAGTGAGCCTTTATGTTATGGTTCATGCTATTAGAGTTGTGTGCAATAAGGTATTTCTTGGAAATTGCATCATGCCATGTGGTAAATATTGCATTGCCTTCCTTTACAATAATTTGTAAAAAGCTTTATCACTAATACAGTCTTAAATGTGAGGATACAGGTTAAAAATTCACCTTAAGGAAATGTGATTCTACATGTTAAACACTACAGTACTCTATAAGTTTCTAGCACCCTCTAGTGGCAATTTTAATTTTAAAATTGCTTTCAGTGTTATTATGCAGTAGGTCTTCTTTCAGTAATACTGTACCATGTGTTTGTATTTTTTCAGAATATGACACAGCCATGTCCAGCATGTTGCATGTTTGGCTAGAATAAATATAGCATAGTTGTTCGTACAATTTATATTGTCAAATACCATATGTTCATTTGTTTCCATGTTTCAGTTTTATTACCAAAGCATATACAATATAAGTGAGGTCCATCAGTTTTCTTTCTCAAGGGCAACATGTTTAAACAATCACCATTGAATAAAAATACAAAGGCCAATGATTAAACTTTTATTAGCACGATTTCTAATTGCAATGTGAACAATACAGTAAAACAAACCACACTTGCATCATGGAAAAATAATCAGTCTTTGTCTCATCAATTATACATATTATATATCTTGTTATATAACAGATATTGCCTAATGAATAAAGGGCAACAAAGCAATGGTGACTCACCCCATCTTATTTGACAGTTGTGAACGCCATCCATTTGTACTCACCGTGTTGGCAGGTTTTTATACTTTTTTAACTGTGATACTCCCTATATGTCAGTTTTTGGTTAATGGGTGTGACAATTATTACGAATAATCTCTATAATAATGAAGTTACAATACAGAGCCTGTTTGTATTGTCTCTAATTTGGCTTAGTATAAGTGTGTCTGGCAGACCGTCCACTACTGGTTTATACTTTTCACCTCACATTTCTTGTATATGCTGTGGCTTCCAACAACCCTAGAGGAAATAAATATTTGTGAATTTATAATATAATGTTGTTTTGGAATCTGTTGTACAACATTTTTTAAATAAGTTAACTTTTATCATAGTTTGATTTTTTCATAATTTTAAGATGAATTAATATATTTATTATATTCAACATAAACTCTGAGTGAGAGAAACTAATGTAATTAAAGTTGCATTTGGAAAGAAAGGCAGTACCTTAAGGAAAAAAGTAGAACCAAAGATAGTTACTGTTAAGCATCATCTTATATAACAAGAGGTCAACGTGACAACTCTTTACATCAGAAAAGTATTAGAGCACAAACATAAATACTAAAGGTAAGGAACTGACCCATTACAAATGCAAGCAAATTTAATGAGAGTTGTAAGAATTAGAATATAAATAGCACATATGAGATAATATTGTGAACAGCGACATGGCACTACTGGAGTAAGAATAATATAGTGTGGCAGATCAGCCTGACTACAGACAGACACCAGGACACACAGAAGCCCAAACACACGCTTTTATTTTGTTTCTTCACTATACATTCATTTGCACCTCACACACAGTGCACAACCCACCAGCACTATTGCTCACAGTCTTTTCTTTCCTTCTTCTCTGTCGCCCTCACTCCTCCACTCGCAAGCTCCGTCCTCAGCCTCCTGACTCCAGCTCCCTGAATGGAGTGAGGCGGCTCCTTTTATAATTCACCCTGATGTGCTCCAGGTGATCCGTGCTGACCTTCCTGCAGCACTTCCTGTTGTGGTGGAAGTGCTGCAGTCCAGGGCTTAGCCAATGTCCATTTGCCCCCACAGGGATGAGCTTCCAAGCTCTGTTCCTGTGGTCCCAACACCCACCAGGGCAGCTGTGTTCTCATGTTCCATGGGAGGTACTGCTCCTCTCCCAGTCCTTCTATCCGCCAGGTGTCCTGACTGAATAACAAAAGTGAGCCTGTTTTAATGCTGTAGAGCAGTGTTTCCCAACCTTGGTCCTGGGGGCACACTGTGGCTGCAGGTTTTTGTTCCAACCAGCTTCTTTTTTTAATTGGACTCCTGGGCTAATTAAGTGATGTGTTATTTTCCAAGTTCTGTGTTTTGGGAACAATATAGAAATCAGAAAACTAAGTTTGGTATTTATATATATATATTAAAATGTACCTAGCAGTTATATGGGAATAATGTTTTTTTTTTTTTTTTGTTTAACAGTATTTTCATCTTGATTTTCATTCTACCTTTCTTGGTGTTCTAATTGTTTAATTAATCCATTATTTACTAATTAGTGGGTCTGATGCTAAAGTAGTTGCAGCCTTTCATGATTCAGTGTTGCTTGTCAATTATTATTAATACGATACAATGAAGGGGAAAAACTGCACAGACAAAGGGCAAAATATAATGAAATCAATAAAAGAGAGTTAAGCATTTAAATCTATAGCAAAAGCAGAACTATTTCTAAATGTCTTATAAATGTAAAAATCACACAGCTGTGCTTTTCTGAATGTAGAATAAAAGACAAATACCAGCTAATTAAATGAGATCAGTGTTATCAGGTGTTGTCACTGATTAGGAATCTGGTTGGAACAAAAACCTGCAGCCACAGTGTGCCCCCAGGACCGAGGTTGGGAAACACTGCTGTAGAGCAAAGCTTAGGTTTGGAATTAGGTGTTAGGTGACAGAATATAATTAGTTTTATTGTTTTTGTGTAAACTTACATGCTTACTGGTTTTTACTACTAACAATGGAAGTGGCAGGAAACATGTCAGAAAATGTGATTTAAAGTTTTATATCTTTCCAGTGTCAACATTGGTTTTGTCGTGGTTCTCTGGTGTTCTCCAACAATCCAAAGACTTTGTTAGTTTAACTGGTGATCCTGAGTTAGCCTGTGTAATAAAAAACAAGGGATATTTTGAAAGAGTTGGGGTACCTCGAAGGCAAGCCCTGTATTTGATGACTAAATCAAGGAAAAAAAGCAAAAAGGGCCCTCCAGTTGTCTCCCAGTCGCACGTGAGTGATACCTGCTACTGCTATAGCCAATTGTGGATGTGTTTGTAGTAGGGTTCAGTACTGGATTAGAACTTCATCTAGGGTTGATTCCTGCCTTGTATTGATGCTTCTCAGATAGTGTCAGTCTTCCTGTGATGTTGAATTAGACTAAAGGTGTTCTTAAACAATCACATATTGTCCTAAGCTTAGAAGTATTTGAAATTACAAAATAACACAATTTTTCACAGGTAAGTTAAAAGCCATGCTCAATATAGTGAGCAGAACTCATGAAATAATATGCATTATATATATCTAGTGTATTTTAACTGATTGAAAATGATATAAATAAATATCATGGAGATACAGTAGATCTAGAAAGTATTCCATCTCTTTCACTTTTTTCACATTTTGTTATGTTGCAGCCAAATGCTAAAATCATAAATAATCTTTCTCTCAAATTAGCCAACGCTCAACACCCCATATCACAAAGTGAAAACAGGCTTTTATATATTTTTAGAAATTTATTAGAGCACATCAAGCTTCTTACACCTGGATTTGGGAGTTGTGTGCCATTCTTCCCTGCAGGTCCTCTCAAGCTGTGTCCAGTTGGATGCAAATGGACAACTTGTTTTCAGGTCTCTCCATAGATGTTCAGTTGGGTTCATGTCATGATTAAGTTTCACATCAATTCATATGTCTTCAATGCTAATTTTAAGGTTTTCCTATCACTGCTGTTTTAAAAGTCTGCTGCCCGTTCCTGCATTGCTAGGGGTGTGGCTTCCAGTGTTGTGACGCGCAGGTAATTGGCACAACAGGATAAAAGGCTGGCTGAAGGTTTCTTTCATTATCCAATCTGCAGGTACAAACCTCCTAAATAAATTTTAAAAAATATATACACAAAAGAAACTTTTTCTTACTAAATTCTCATGAATTTCATTTGCCTGTTTTTTCGACTTCAATTCTTGTTCTTGTGTGTTTACTCCATACAAGGTGTAGAAGCATGTCAATGATGATCAATAGAATTGGATGCATCTGAGACACAGTTAAAGGTCTGAATGCTTGAGCCAGTCATATTTCAGTTTTTTTATTTTTAATAAATTTGCAAAAACTTCTAAAATTGTGTTTTTATTTTATAATTCTGGAGAATTGTGTTGCTTGATGTGAGAAAAAATTAATTTAAGTGATTTTAGCATAAGGCTGCAATGTAACAAAATATGAAAAAAGTGAATACTTTCTGAATTAACTGTATATAAATTAAAACCAATTTCCATAAATTAATATTGTAGACATAGGGAGACACTATCATCATGCTCTTGCCAACTGGTAGATATGAGTGAAGTTTTTAAGATATGCTTCTGATTTAATAGAATATGGATCAAATGATCTACCCCTTCTAATTTTCACTTGATACTTGATTAAGATCTCAATGCTGTACTTCTGGGCTCAGAAGTGCAGCCAGTTATTTTATATTTGATTTTTCAATGTATTTGATTAACAAAACTCTAAGTTTTATTAGATACTATTCATCTTGCATTTATTCACCCTTGTGTACCCTTCAGGGATACTTCTACTGTAGACAATACAATATAATAGAGTATAACTGCACTTTACTTTTATTTGATACATACCATCTTAAGTGCTATGCTAAAGGGCTTTAAACTTAATGAATATACTGTTGTTTTCTTACACTGTGCCTTTTTCTTATACAGAGTGATTGGGAGTTGAAACTTATCTCATTATGGCTCAAGTTAGTCACTAATCAAGCTTTTGTATCTGGTAAAGAATCCAACATTGAAATGGGGAAACTTGAAAATCTCACAGAGATGGTGACCAGACTTGAATCATAAACTAGTGTTTGAAGTTTTAAGGGACAGTCTTAACCATGGCAAATGCTAGTGCTATCATTATAGTATTATATTGACTGACAATTAATTTTAATTTAACTCTTTCAGGGCTGATGTCGATTTTTTTGTCAAAATTCAGGAGTAGAAGATGGTAATCAGCTGTAAACTGCAACAAAACTCACCCTTATGTTTTAGTTTGACTCTGTTTGCTAGAAGGAAAGTTACATAGGTTTGTTGATTTAACCTCGATTCCCACATGCATGAGTAGCAAAGAGCAAACAACCTCTAAAATAGCACTGTCATCTGGCGAGAGACCAAAGCGAATGTTGCAAAGCAAAATACTCCATGGACGTTTTACGTAATTTCATTGAATAGGACTCTGACTTGTTGGACTCCGAGTATGATGCAAGTGATCTGTAGATGGATATCAAAAACGAAAGTGATGTACCAGCGTTATCTGATCGGCCCTTGGCTGATTGTGGTGCTGAACACTTTTGTGTAGCTGATGCGCCTACAGAAGCATTTGCCTGGTAGGACCACCACTTATGATGTCAAACCAGATTGTGTCACACTGCAACCACAACTGCCACCCGCCTGCTGTGCTAAGACAGCCAAGCAGCTAGCCCACCGTGCATTCCTGCTGACTATCGACATGCCCTCATGCAGCCACTCCCACCAGAGATGCCGAACATACGCTAACAGCAGCCACAGCAGCCACCACAGCACATAACAACAAATGTTTTATGTTGATTTATGTGTGAAACCATTGCTATGTCTGCTTTTTATGTGTGATTTTTTTTGGAAAAAATATTCAGCCCTCAAAGAGTTGAATTATGATTTTCTGTTCAAGGTTTACCTTTTGTAGGAACTCCTTGTGCCCCTTTTTGTTCAGTTCAGATTTTCTTTGTATTTTCCTATTTTTGGTAAATAGATTCTTGATTTATAAAGATCCTGTTTGCACTTTTGTTGCACAAACTGGGGGTTCTCCTCTTAGTGGGGTTTCTGATACAGTTTGTGCTATTTTGACATCTCCCTATTTTTAGTCCTGCCAGGTCATAGCTGAGTTATGGTAAGGGTCTTCTGAGCAGGATATTGAAGATCCCAGCCTGCTTAATTAGCTTCTGTTAGAGTTCTCAAACCATTTTGTGGAAGACTCTATATCATAATGCTGACTTGTTCCACGATTTTCCAGTCACAAAAAAATATACCGTCTCTCTGCCGCCTCACACCAGTATAATGGTAACATTTAAAGAAAGTCACCCTTTCATTGTTTAAACTGTGCATTCCAGTAAGGAATCCAAACTTCTAAAACACATAATACCATACTTTTCTTTTTTCTTTATCCATTGTTTTATGAAAAAATTTGAAGGCAGAAGCAGAAGCAATTTCATAATCTACAGTGGGAATCCACAAAATACCTGTGGAATGCAGAAACTGTCCGAGAACATTTCCATACAACATCGTCTCTGCAGAACTTTCATATTTCCAGGATTGCCCGCTTTCATAATTAAACTACAGACCAGCTCGATGACAGAGACACAAGCTACCTGCAGTCTGGTCCCCTGTGCTAAATCCCTGGGAATCACAAAGTTTTTCATTGATAAATGTTATCTAGCAGAGGTAAATAGTAAATATCAAACATATTTGCTGTCTGTTTTGTTTGTGAGACAGAGTCAACATCTGTTAAGTAATTTAACATAAAATGTTATGGTTTTAAAAACCCAATAATGTTGCAGGTGTACCAGACCCATGAAGATCAACTAAGTAACAAAAATGTGAACACCACACAAGGATTGTAAGTTGCCTTGTATAAAGGCATCAGCTAAATAAATAAATTAATAATATAATTCTATAAGGTATAGAGAAAAAAACAGAAAGATTAAAAGGCTAACAAACATTTATTTTAAAATATCATATCAAGTAAAAATAGACGTATAAAGAAAAAAAATCAAATATGTGAAGTGAAATACAATTACTGTACATCAGAAAAAAAGTGAAGAGAATTGAGTATCTTTGAATTGAGAATGTGGGGTGTTTGCCTCCATTAGGTGAGCCCCTCTTTTACTACAAGCAGTACTCACATGTGTGAACATAGTTTTTGAATATCCATCATACCAGTACATTGTGTTGTGTTATTCTGTCCTAATCTATAACTTCAGTGCTAAAGAAACCTAATGATTAATATTCGATCCCACCACCAGTATCATTCTGCCATCTTGCAGACAGCAAGTATGCACCTTATGGTGCATTTTACGTACATCTTCACCTCCAAAAATATCTGTTTTTACTGACTCTAAGGCCTCTATTAACTTTTGTTCATTTTAATATACGCTCTGATAAACCTTGATGATAAGTACATGTTTCTATTTTTATTTATTTATTCATTGTAGCTAGTGTCTTGAATGCACTGTACTTTTCTATTATTATAATTTTTGTTAAAAAAACATTTGGTGTATCTGGTCACCTTGGTGTTAGTTGTGTTCAGGGAAGGCTGATTAACCAGCTAAAATCCACATACCAAAGAAACTGGCACTCCTACAGCTTTAAGGTCTGTCATGGAAGAAAGTCTAAAAAAATGCAACACAAATTAAATTAAAAAGTGAAAAATGGTGAAGTTTGACAGGATCAGCCCATACCCACAAATGACAAAGCAAGAAACAAAATGAAAAGCCAAAAAAAAATCTTTTTGAACTGGCAAAAAATAAATTGCAAAAGCCCAAACAAAACAGCAAAAATAAATGTCAAAAAATGAAGTCTGATTTTTCAAAGCGTAAATAGAAGAGATGATTTCATTTTATAGGGAAATTTGGCCAATGTGGCAGCTCATATTTATAGACATCATCACATGGAATCTGTGAGCGGTGTCACAATGTAATGGCCTTCTAGCATCTCAACTAACCAAACCAGCCAACAAGAAAAATAAGTTTATGAAAAACAGTACAAAGAAAACAGTGAGAAACCTGATTATCCAGCCCCAGAACTTAATAGCCATTTCTTTTTATGACATCACATGAAAGACACCTTAAAAAGAATGGTTTGTGCCTAAAACAGCTGTTCTGTAATAAAAACTTCTGATAACTTCATCTATTGCTGTAATTCCAACTATGAACCCCATTTAAAAGGCTGATGATGCTTTTTCTGCAGCAACCCAAGTAATACAGTTTATGTAATATTGCATCACCCATTCATCAATTAATTTCCTGAAATTACTTTTATAATCATCTTATAGTTAAGGGAACAAGAATATATCACAGTAGCATCTGGAGTAATTGGGGAACCAACTCAGAACCTGGTCCAAGGCTATTGCAGGTAACATTCATACTTGGACCCACACTCACTCATAATTATTGATCATCTTTACTTGCATGGCTTTGGGATATGGGAGAAAAATGGAATAGCTAGAAATAAATTACTTAAACAAAACAGTGAAAACATGGATAGTTATGCAGTCAGCGACTGGTCCAGGATTTAAATGCAGCAGCAGTATAAACCTTTGTGCCACAATGGCAATGAGTATCGTATATTTATGTTTATTTTTACTCTGTTGTGCTCTTCTTTTCAGCATGTGGTATTAAAAAATGCCACCCTGTTGTGCCACTAAACTGTAAATTTCTGTATTGATTGGATGCGTGGTGTGCCACTTGTGCACCAGCAGTGCTTAGAAATAGTTTTTCAGGTGAAGACTTGAACATGAATGTGTTGCTATGGAGAATCTGAATAAATAATAACACATTTTCAGTTCAGTAAGCAAATGCATTTTCCCACATGAATTGCTGCCAGATCTGTATTATCATCTGAAAAATTCAGTTTATAACCTAGGATTCATTGGTTCACTATCCAGCATAATGATACTTGATTTTGCTATTTTCTCAGCAACTAGAATTCTGTGCAATATGTAAAAAATGCTTTTGTTACTAGTATGTAGAAGCAGAAAGAATATTTCAAATGACTTGAGTTTTAGATGCACATTATTTTATAAAAATTGTTTTACAATGATTATTTTTATAAAATGTTACCACCTGTGATGGGGGACTTTGTCCCCTGTGGCATTAAAGGCACAGAGGCAGATGGTGAGAAAAAAAATCAGGCATATTTATTAAGGCAGTAGGCTTACAATATTAATAATAAAACAAACACCCAAAGCTAACTCCCTTTTGGAAAATCCTTTTGAGCTGTGTGCTTTTTTGTTTTTTTTCTAATTTGGAGCCATCCCATCTTTTTCCTGAATCTGCTATTTAAGGAGTTGGAGCCTGTCCTGGATATGTCATTATAAGACCTAAATGGAATGCTGGTCCTTTACAGGAAATATTCACACAAACATCCACACTCATACTGGACCAGTTCACAGTTGCCAATTAACCTAAAATACAGAAATGGTAGTGTATGCATAGACTGTCATGAGCCAGTAGTAATCCTCATGCATTACATTAAATAATGCTCTTTATAACTGGTAATACCATAATGTTCAAGGATGTTTTTATAGCAGGACTGTGACTGTGTGTTTGACTTTGTCTTTGACTTTCTCTCCTACAATTGACTGTGGACCCAACGCCACCCCACCCTATAAGGTTTATTATTTCCTGGGATGCTGCTCACTAGAGTTTTTGTTTTCCTCCACTCCATTGTCAACTGGCCATAGTTCAACAATTAATTAATGGACAGATGATGTTGGCTTCCATGTATGTTAATCAGTTTCTGCTTTGTTTTGTGCTCGGGGTGAAATTCGGCAATCTTGTTTACAGGCTATCTGAATAGGAAAAGAAGACATATCCTCTGTGTAGACTTTGCGTAGTTTCTTCATGTTTACGCTATTTTTTCTTGGATCTCTATTTTCAATCCACCATCAAAATACAGTATATTGTTATATTGACACGTAATAAGCACTAAGGTGGAAGAGTGTAGGCCAGGGGTGGCGAACTCCAGGCCTAGAGTGCTGCAGTGGCTGCAGGTTTTCATTCTTACCACCTTCTTAATTAGTGACCAGTTTTTGCTGCTGTTTACTTCTTTTAAGTAACTTGACTCAGGCCCCATAGTTGTTTCTTTTTCTTTAATTAGCAGCCAAACAATAATGAGACACAAAACAAGCCATCACATGACCAGCTCCCCTGTGCCCATCACACAATATCTGAAATTAAAGAGAGGTGATGGTCTTGGTAAGGTTGATCTCTCAGGTTACCAAAACATTTTGACGGTGCTCTTAGAAAGAACAGAAAAGCACCAGTTTTTGAAATGTGTGCTGTGGCAGAATGAGAGCAGCAACAAGCCATGGAATTAAATAACAGGTTTAATTAACAGCAAGAATTGGCTTCTCATTAAGAAAGTGATTGGAGTGAAATTGGTTTGAAACCCCAGTTTAGCTGGTCATCTGTTAGCCTGTTTTTCATCTCATTTTTGCTTGGCTGTCATTTAATGAAGAAAGGAATCAATTTAGAGAGCTGAACTCTTCTAACAGGGCTATTAAAGTGATGGGGAAAAAGTTAATTAGCAGTAAAAACTGGTCACTGATTAGGAAAAGGGTTAGAATGAAAACCTGTAGCCACTGCGGCACTCCAGGCCTGGAGTTAGCCACCCCGGTGTAGGCTGTTTTTGTTTATGTCCATTGGTGAGTTTTTACCTTGAGCAGTTTGTTTCTACAATACGCTGAAGCTTAGTAGCTCTCTGAGCAAGATGAATGGATAATGAGAGTAAATAGATGGGTCAGTAAAATACCATACATATATTTCTCACAGTACAGTTTATTTTGCAGGAACTATAGCATTTAAATTAATTGCAGGATGTGAAACATATAATTAATTTCTTGTAATGTTTTATATTGTCTTTTCCCAAAATTCTTATCAGTTTGAGATAAGAAGTTAATGTTGGGCACATACTTTTGGCATCAAGATGGATAATTACACTTTTCCATTGAAGATGCTAATTTAAAGAGCAATTTGAGCAATGGAAGTAATTTTTAGTAAGATGTGGATCACCTTGAATGGAGGATTTCCATATCAGAATATTTCTTTTAGTGCAGAATGAAGATGAACAAGTTAAAGCAGCTGCTGCCATCTAAATGAGTCGGTGACCAGAAAGCAGAAGGTGTTTTTGTGTATAAATGTTAAAATAACAAACTGTACTTTGGGATGGTAGTATATCTGACTGCAACAGACAATAATGGTGTCTAATTTTTGCATGTAATGCTTTATCTCCTGCCATTTCCAACTGAAATGTACATAATAAATTACATTTATTAAAACACCAATTGCAATATTAAAAATAGAAATGTGTGTTTCACTTTTTTATTTTAATCATTTATCCTAATATTTTAATATTTTGGTTGTATTTTATATACTAATAAAATGTACTGTAAAAAAATGCAGTCTTCCTTTTGTGCAGCATCAATGATAAGGCCTCGATACCTGTCTCTTCTATAGATGGGACACACAAATGTTCTCATTGGCTGGAGAACAGAAGCCTGAGACACTATCTAGGTTGAGCTGCTCATGTTATGGTGTTCACAGATATTCCAATGTTGCTGTAGGCAAAGTGTGTGGTTCTTAGATTATAGAGTGGGCAAGAGTTGAGAAATCTCATTAATTCCCTTTTCTACAGATGCTTTGTACTTGTTCCTCTACTACTCACAGACAAACAAAAGCTATGAGATTTTACCTGCAGTTTATATGCCATTTTACACAACATTTAGAGCAATGTATACCTATTTATCAATAAAATGAGACACATACTCCATATAATAGGTTTACTGTAGGTTAGTAGCTACTACCTTATTTAACATTTCATTAAATACTTTTTCTCTGTTAATAAACACACAAAAAAATGATGAAACTGTAAGTGCAGTACACAATATATTTGTCAAATATCAAGCAAACCTTTCTCTTTCTTTCTTTTTCCTGTTTATTTGGTCTCATGATTGTTAAAAAACTAATTAGAAAGAAAAGAATGTATTAACTGCTTGACTGAAAATGCAATGCTTAATGCAGATGTAAAAATTTTTTTTCTCTAATTTTGTCTTTTGCAGGTTGTCTTAGTGTTTGCTCTCAGCATTGGTGCACTTGTAATATACTTCATAGATTCTTCCGAGTAAGTATAAAGAATTGTCATTTACTTATTTCTCTTAGTATTTTTTTCACTTTCATTTTGCTTTTTAATGACTTTTATGTGTGTATTTACATATTCTTAAAGTTCAGTCATGACCTTATCTCTGTGAAATTAGAGTTTGCACACTTTCCTGTGGTCAGAACATTGTTTTTCTTGAATCTATTTTCTTCTGACACCTCCATATGCTTGTAGTTTGCAATAAGTTAACTGGGTGCTTTAAATTGTTTGTTGAGCGAGTGTGAATGTGGCCTTTGATGGACCTGTGAGTTGTGCCGAGTACTGCTAAGGAAGACTGTGTGTCACTGTGGCTCTGTAATATGTAAAAAATGTATTGAGAGAAAAAGAAGTGATTGATTTAATTCAGTGAGTTAATTGTTTATCAGTTTTGCCTTTGGCAATGCCAGTCATTAATTAAATAATTTGGCAAGGCTCCTACTTTATTTACCTTACCTTTCTCTGTTGTAGGGGTTTCTGGCCATTAGACTAATATCAGGGTAACTGACACACACTAATTTTAAGAAACAATGTAATGCAATTTATTGATAAACATAAGGTTTATATATATATATATGATAGGATAACTGCACATATATCAACATAGAAGATGAGATGCAAGACAGATGGTGATGACAAACATTTAACATAGAAAAGGCTGGCTATTTGATTTCTAATTTATCTTGGCGCAGAAAAACAGTTTTATGATACCAAGTCTTTCTCTGATGCTGCATTGAGTTGAATGTTGCTGCTCTGTTTTCACGCAGAGGACTCCTCTTGCCTTGGAGTGCACTCTTGGTATTTGCTATATGGTCCTTGCTTGCTGTGGTCTGATGCTACATTCTTCAACTTGCTTATAGGCTCTTTACTATGTCCGGTGCAGTTTATTAGGAAAAGCATTAATCTTTCTGGCACAAGACTGTAGGCACTGAATTTCCCTTCCTGAAGAAATATTGCTTTTGTATCTTCTCAGACTGAACTCTGTCACTGGCACAGAGCTTTGCCTAGAATAGTGGATCTTAGAGCTAGTTCATGGCTTTCAATACCAAAGCTCTATGGAGAGTAGCTTCCAGGCCAAAAGAAAGTTTATTAACTTTTTGCTCCACAAATAGTGGATAGGTTCTTACCCCAAAGATAGTGGCTTTCAGCTTTCAGTGCCCCCAAAAGAGAAAGCATATCATCAGCTTTCAAGCCTCAAAGAAAAGGAAGAGATCAGTGCAGCTAGTTTTGAAGGAAGGTGTATCCTGAGGTTATTGGACCAAGGTTACTTCCAGTTAAAGACACACCACTGGATTTCTTCATCCCTGTTAAAATCTGCTCTCTTAACAGTCCTTTTGTGTCACTAAAATCATACCAAATTGGGCAATGGGCAGTTTCTCCCTTAAACAAAATTAGTAGTCTTGAGAAATAGGTGAATGTTATTTGGATGAATGAATGAACTAGCCTTAAATAAATGTACAATTAATTAGTTGAATTCATCAGTAAATTTAATTGTAGATCATTTCGTTAGAAGTTCAAAAAATGCATTGAAGAACACTTAAAAACTATACAAATTGTGTTTGAATTACATAATTAGGGGGATTGACCCAATGTTAGTTGTGCTATGTAATCCATTCACAAATATGTAGGATTTATACAAAATCTCACCACATGTCATAATGGTTTCTTCCTACGTTCCAAACATGTTCATTTAATTCTAGGCTGACCCAGTAGGAGTGAGGGCAGGAGTGTGCAAGCATGTGATGAAACAGCATCCTGTCTAGGTTTGGTTTGTGTACTTATTGCTCTTGAATAAGACTCTGGAGCTCCCTTTTTACAAGCTTTTTCCTCAAGTCTTTGTTTTGAGTGTATTTCCTGATGATCATGTAAAGGGACACTTAGGATGAATGAAGTTGTTTAGCTTTCTGTTCATTCTTAATATACTGTAGATTCATTTATCACTGTGCATGATAGTACAGCTTTTGCAAAGCACTTGAGACTGCAGCAATGAGTTCTGCATTTGACTTAAGCTGGTTTAAGCTAGCAGAGATCCAAAAATGCCATTTATTTTTTCAGTCCTGCCAAGACAGGGATTTACAAAAAATGCAGCACATGGCGTCCTGCAATTGGCAAACTGCTGTGAGCCCCTCAGCGTTGATGTTAAAATCCTAACAAGTCATTTTGGTTGAAATGTATACCTTTTATAGTTCAAAGACCTTAAAAAGTAAAGCAAATATAAGTTTCCATGCAAGGTG
Organism: Polypterus senegalus; assembly: GCF_016835505.1. NCBI lineage: Eukaryota > Metazoa > Chordata > Cladistia > Polypteriformes > Polypteridae > Polypterus > Polypterus senegalus. The sequence goes on from NC_053154.1 coordinate 263,543,772, forward strand.
TCCAGAATGTCTCAGAAACAAAACAAACAAAATGATGGTTTTATCTGTTTTATTGTTTGTAGTACTAGGGTGTTGTACCGTGTTAGCCATTATGGATGTAGTGAGAAGTCAAGCAAAATGACACCTTTTTTTGGCTAACTAAAACGATTACAATATGCAAGTGTTCGAGGCAACTCTGGCCCTTTCTTTAGAAAAGATGTAACTGATTACAACTTGCCTGAAGAAGGGGCCTGACACTTGGATATTGTAATCTTTTTAGTTAGCCAATAAAAGGTGTCATTTGCTTGACTTATCACTGCATTTTATTGTAAATCTTCATTGATATTAGAGCATATGAAATTTATATTAAATGAAAGGTAAATACAGTTATATAATGTGGTGGCCACATTTAATAATTTGATTTTCTTTTGTATGTAGTACAATGTGACTATTTCTTTTAGGTTTTTTTCTCCGTATTTAGTTATAGGAATTCAGTAAGTGAAAATTATGACAATTGTGGTTTAAAGTCCATGGGCTTACAGTACAGAAAATATGTATGCATGGATCTTCTGTACTTACAGTATATAAGGGTTCTTTGTTCTTTATTTAATAACAATTTTCCATATGTTAACTTTTAAAAAATATTCATATCCTGAAAACATTTTTCTGTTCTTTAGTATCCAGTTTTCTCTACAACATCATTGAAAAGAAATGGTAAACATATGTTGCATATATGGACTGCTTGTGTACATTTGTCTTCATCTTGAGCCTTCTCTCTATGCCTTTGCAGCATCGGGGATGAACGGTTGACTTCAAACCTAATTTTAATCATAAAATACACTAATGAGCTTGGAGCAATGATTCCTGTATATCGGAAACATACTGTACAACGTAAAACAAAACAGACAATTTTGTCTGTTAAGCTTGTTTATTTATCTAAAGTCTGGATTTCGTAATATATATAAAATTTTTAAAAGTACATACTTTTTTTATCTTTATTTGTATACATCACTTACTAATTTGTTCCAGATTTTCACAACCCTTTGCATGTTGAAATACTTCTTGTGTTCCATTTTGATTGCGTTTCCTCTTAATTTTCACCAGTGTCCTCAAGTATCCAATTTACTGTCTTGCTAAAAGAACTCTGCAAGAGATTATCTGATCATTTTGAAGACCTGCATTAGGTTCCCACTAAGCATTTTCTGCTCAAGACTAATGTGGTTTAATTCCCTTTGCTTGTCAGAGTAAGACATGCTCTTTGTTTTGGGGATACACTAAGTTGTTATTGTCTTCATAGCTGCTATTTTTTGTTTTGGTAGTGTTGCAACTGAAACCACATACAATACTGTACTTGTGGCCTTGTTAAGGAATTATCGAGGTGGAACATAAAATCCCATGATTAATCTTCAACTTCTCTCATGCAATGTTAGTTTTCATAATATAATGTGATATTTTGTTTTCCTTTTTAACTCTTCTGCAGATTGATTGCCTATGAAGAAAGGAATGCTCATCAGAGTAAACCACTCCTTCGTTTTCAGAGTTTTAGTGCATTGCCCTCCTTGTATTCATAATTCATTCCCCTTTACAATTTCCTAAATGTAGATTTTTGCACTTGCTCACAATGAATAGCATTTCCTTAGTGTTAGCCTCATTTTGGAGATTGCCCAGTTCTTTCTGAATTTCTTTTTCAAGCTCCCCATATTAGCTTTTCCTCCAATCTTTATAGGTTTATAGGGTTATTACTGTCATTACAGTATACAGCTTTTGTTATCTTAAAATTTCCTAAGATAGTCAATAAAACATTGATAACAAAAAAGAAAAACATGCACATTTGCTATTTATATCAAACCTTGTGTCAATAATGTCGTTTTTAAAAACTTTGCATTTTACTTTATGTACAATATGGTAGACTTTATTACTTTATGTTGTGTGGGTCACAGACGTGCAAAGAGAGAAGGGAGTGAGGCCACGTTTATGAACAAAATCAGCTTTATTGTTGAGAAGACAGGAACATTCTTAAAACATTTATTCATATGGGAGCTGCCACTCAGACACATGTAGCATGCAAGCGGTGACAATGATGTTGTCCTGCATTCTCTCCATTCTTAGATCAAAAGAACAGATAGCCTTCCTGCACAAGAGAGGAGACAGAAGTGAGCTGGTTTTAAATGCTCGCTGCATTAAGCATTGGGTGACAGATGCATTACAGGGTGAGCCTGTGAAAATGCAGCTCCACCACCGGTGGACAACCAATCCCTGCCTGCATTAACAGAGTTTTTGGTGCACAGCACAGTTGGGGGGTTGTTGTGATCTTAAAAATCTCAAGATGTGCAATATGATAGATGTTTATTGCACCTCCATCCCTGCATGTAGGTCCTCCAACCTACAGGGAAAACTTGGGGGTTGGTGGCAGAATTGGCACTCTAGCCCCCATAAAATAAAACCTCTCACTGGTTCCACTCCATCTGAACTAGTGTGGTGTTGAGGTGTCACTCGTTGGATGGCTGCACTCGGGTCCTAATCTGGGATCCTGAGTTGGTTTGTCGTATGGTGGGTGCAGAAATGCGCTGTATCAGTGCATGTGCCAAACCTCTCTCCTTCTAAATTTATAGCTTTGATTTTTTCCACATACTTATTTTAATTGCATGTCACTAGGTTCCAAAACATTTTTTATAAAACTCTGAAAAGTAAACAGGGAAACATGTAAAGTATGGTACTAAATATTAACAGACTAACCTTTAATTTTAACACTCTCAAGGAAAACTGCTTATGTTTGATATTTCTGCTTATTCATGGTTAGTCAAGAAGATATTTGAAAGCATTTTTATTATAACATCCATCCATCCATTATCCAGCCCGCCATATCCTAACTACAGGGTCACGGGGGTCTGCTGGAGCTAATCCCAGCCAACACAGGGCGCAAGGCAGGAAAAAAACCCTGGGCAGGGTGCTAGCCCACCGCAGGGCGCACATATACAGCAAAATAAAGAAGCTTCCTACAAGGCCAGACACAGTGTACTCATTCCTTTAAAAATGCTTTTGTTATGCTTAAAAGGCCCACCTTGTGTCACTTCACATTGTGCAATATGCTGCGAACAACATGTAGAAAACTCATAACATTCCAGAATATTCCTGTGCCATGTTGCCACCCTAGCATTCTGTGATTCTTTTAAATTTGCTTGCTGGCTTTTGTTGACTAAATGCATTTCAGTCATACATATACTCTATACTAACTGCACTTTTCAAATTTTAACTACATCTGCCTGCATGTACAGTTTTCAGTAATGATGCAATATGACACCACATTTATTCGTTGTACACAGTAACTCGCTCTGTCATCTTTCAAAGATTAGCTTCTTTTCATTATTTCTTTCTTTACATGAGGAGTTTTTCTCTTTTTTGATTTCAGAGGATCTCCTGTGGTGTTTTGAAAATGCTGAGAGCCAACAGTTTTCTGTAGTTCAGGTTTTCTACATTCAATTTCTGTTAAATTTCGTACATTTATATAAAAATATTAACGGGCTTATTATCAGGTGCAAAGATTTATCCCAGACTCTTTCATGATAAAAATCTATACCTTGTTAGGTGAGTCATGAGTAACTAGATAAAAAAAAAAATCCTCAATTAAAATTGACTTCTTCACAAAGGCAAACAAAGCACAGATGTTTCAGTTCCAACACAAAGCTTCAGGAAGTATTGGTTTGGGAGTATTTCTCTTCAAAATAAAATACAGTTGTCTGCTGTAACACTGAATTGCAACGATAGAATGTATTTATACAGCTCATTTTCATTTAACAATGCAGCTTAAAGTGCTTTACAAGATGACAAAGTTACAAGAAAAGAAGAACAATTAAAATTAGGCAATAATAATAATAATAAACAATAAATAACAACAAACCAAGGTAAGGTCAGATGGACAGGAGGACAACAAAAAAAAAATCCTCCAGTTAGGCTGGAGAAGAAAAACTAAATCTGTAGGGGTTCCAAGGCCAAAAGACCGCCGAGGCCCTCACTGGGCATTCTACCTAACATAAATGTTCCTAATTGAAACCTCTTAGTTTTTATGTTTTAAATGATGAAGGGAGTCTCCAGGGCAACTGAGACATCCACCTTCATTTCATCATCTTTGGGGGCTGCATGGTGATCTGATCAGGTGGTGGTGGCACAGATCTCCATCACAGAAGAACCAGAAAAAACAGAGAAAGTAGTGGGGGTTAGAACAGATTACAGATCCCAGAAGAATATGATAATTACAGTATATTCCCGTATAGTTTATTAGGAATACAACTAAAATAATGTTTTTTTTAGCAGTACTTTAAAATGATCCTGGCAAATTCCTATTGGTTAAGCATTCCAGATTTTAGGTGCATAACAGCAAAAGGCTGTCTCACCACTTCTTATAAGCTTGGCACTCTTGGAATTATAAGCAGAGCTGAAGATTTAAGGTTACATCTTGAAGTGTAGGGGGATAGGCATTCCAAGATATAGGACAGAGCAAAATTATTTAAGGCTTTATAAACCATCAGCAGAATTTTAAAGTCAATTCTGTATGACATGAGTAACCATTGTAACAACACTAAAAGGTGTGACATGCTCAAATTTTCTTTTTCTAGTTAAGATTCTGGCTGCTGCATTCTGCACTAAACGTAACCTATTTATGTCTTTCTTTGGTAGTCTTGTTAGGAGTGCATTACAGTAATCTCGTTGACTAAAAAAAAGTTAATTCATTTTTCAGTGACTTGGAAAGTTATCTAGATGTCTAACTTTTCCCGTATTCCTTAAGTGAAAAAATGCAGTCTTTGTAATCTGAAATGAATTAACTTACTATTACAGCAATATAGCCATGCAACACCATCTAAAAAGAAAACAAATGCTGTAGGTTTCACCCAAGACTGACTTGGTATCACAACTTCACCATTGCAGACTGCATAGATGTGATATACTACTTGACTTTGGGCTTTGTCATCTTGCTATACTGCCTGGAAATATCAGCGGCTCTGAATGTTTCCTGCGGTCACCTAAATATTACAACAAACTTAGACAAATTAGGAAGTCTTCAAATGTTTCAATAAATAACAACAACAACAACATTTATTTATATAGCACATTTTCATACAAAAAGTAGCTCAAAGTGCTCAAATAGCTAGCTTAATGATGAGGAAAAATATATTGCCTTTCAGTGGTTCGTGGAAAAGTAAAATTATTTTGTACCACTGGCTGCAAATATATTATTTGTGATTGTGTAATGCTATTAAAGTACCTTATGGATATTCACAACAAAACTCTCAAGATTTTCTTAACATATTAATGAAGCTTAATTACTCTTCCAAAATTCTAGGTATTATTTGAACTCCTATAATCTCAAGACACCTTGATGATAGTGCAAAAGCTGCCTAACTGGATTTATCACAGCAGTACACATGGGTGGTAGAGAAGTTACCTAAATATGTGTTTGGAACTTAAAAAAAAAACTATAAAATTTAATGTAAAAATGCAGCATATTTGCCTAATAATGGTGTATAACAAAAAGTCCTCTGGCAAGTACACATAGATACTCCAAATCACTCCCAACTTTGAGCATTGTCCTAATTGTGTAATACATTTGTTTAGACTGTTTTGAAAGCTGATAGGCTGTGGTTGAATTTGAAATATCTGATGTGAGACATTTGATTCACTTTAATATAAAGAAAAGTGGATAGTTGAAGCTAACCTGCACCCAAACAAAAAATCTCACAAAACAAGTTATTTTCCATGAATCTGAACGCTAAACTTCATCCTTTTTATTAGATAAAAGTCTTTCCAATTATCCAGAACTCCAAGCCCAGTTACATCTACCTCTGCATCAGCCAATTTGGTTGTGTCACAACCAGAAAGAATATTCATTTTCTCATCTCAGGTGGGGCATGTCATAAACAGTTTGGGCACTCTGATCAGTTTGTCCAGTACTATCTGTACATCTTTGTGTGTTTCCAGAATGATCCTAACGTTGTATTTAACACAGGGTATCTGTATTTCTTAAATTCAAAGCAGCTAACACCATTTTATTGTTGTTTCCATGACATTCTCTAGCAAAATTCTGCCCTGTACTGTTAAATATGTTAAATCGATCCTTTCTTTATATACACAGAGAAAAACAGTAAAGCATAAAAAAACAAACTAACTAATGACGCAGTAGCACAATTACTAGCATTATTTCCTTTTATCTCTGAAAGATTAGCTTCAGATCCCATGATACTCAATCTGTGTCAGCTGGTTACATATTCTCACTGTGTACACGTGTTCTTTTACTGAAGCTAGTCTAGTTTTCATCTCCCATCACAAAGACATGTTGACTGCTAACTCAAAATTAGCTTGGTTTAAATGAGTAGTAGTGCTTATGAGTTGATAGTTTCCAAAGTTGATTCTTGCCTTCTTTTCAATATTTCTGGGATAGGCCTCAACCCCCTTTGTCTTTAAGCATTGATTAAGTGAGTTTAGAAAATAATTGAATGGTCAACTAACATAATTATTTATCCTCTTCAGTTTTTTTAGATTTATGTTGAAATGACTAAATGCTAATGGGGGTACTGTAACGGTTTCCCTCCCCATTAACAAAACCTTTCATACCTTTGCCTCTTGCTCTCTCTTTTCTCTCATTAACACTCCCCTTTTTGCCACTCCACTTCAACAATACCATCCCACAATACTAATACCTATCTAAAAGCATTGTCCCCTAGCTGCCCATGATGCACAGATCCTGATCCCATCACATCATGCTAAATACCCAGCAAGCTCTCTCTATTCTTGTGCTCCCTGCTGCATCACTTGTCAAGAACCTAATACTGTGTTTCTGAGCTCCAGTTGCAGACTCTCGGGATGGAGGCTGTGTGAAAGGGACAGATGACCACCTGACAACTGGACCCCTAAAATCAAGGATGTAGCCCCCACTTCACTACCACCATACCAGACCATCCTCATGGTCTCTTTCTAATTTTGCTAGGATAATAAGAGGTTTAGAGAGCCTCCAGTTTGTGGGGCCAGAGAGATGCAAGTCAGCTGTTTGCAAATGATGAGCAGTTGTGGTCTATTCTGACTTTGACTTGACTGGCACAATGCACAACTACATTCTGCACTATAGGAATGAGATTTGTCACTTCCAAAATTCAGTTTATGGTTTTCTTCTAACAAGAGTAACTTGTTTCCTCCAGGTAATGTGGGAGAAGCTGCCACAGTTGGAATAAAGTTGTATGCCTCATGGTCTTGTTCATGAGTGAGTATGTATGGTTGTAAGAGTAAATGGCAAATAAATATAACAGAAGGTTTTTTTTTATATGCAGAAAAGAGCTGTACTCTTAGATCCCCTTCCACATACATGGAATTTGTCCTCAAAAGTAACTAATTAAGCCACTGAAACTTTACCAGCTTTTCCTGGGGAATTCCCAGATGTTTCCAGGCCAGCCAAGAAATTTAATCTTTTAGTATGCAGTTGGTCTATACATGGGTCTTCACTTAGTGGACCATGCCTGATACACCAACACGTAAGCCACCCATTGGCATGTAAACTTTATGCTCAGACTACTTCAACTGCCCCTACTTGATTAGGAAAGCAGTGTTTCTACTGAAAGTTTCTCCCATACTGCTAAAGTCCTCACACAGACACAGAGAATAACAACAGCAAACCTGCACAGGAAACTTATTTTTCCCCACTTGTTCTTTCAACATATTTTTTTCTGTCATTATCCACTGCCTGTGTGTGTGAAAATAAACATGTAGACTGATTGGTAAATCAAAACATTTATGGATGACTTAGCTCCTGTTTCATTACCAGAATATGGTATAAACTCCAAAAAAACTGAGCTGCTGCACTGGTTTCTTGATCATTTTCTCAATCACCTCAATTTTTACTCCTGCACAAGATCCCAAGGTACTTGAACTCTTCTGCTTGGGACAGCTGCTTAACCCTTATCTACAGAAGGAAAGCCATTTTTCTTTTTTTTTGTTTTTTGGTGAATGACCATGACTTCCAAAGTAGCCAGATTTAATTGCGATCCCCACCACATAACACTCAGCTGCAAATAATATGATGAGATGCAACCCTTTGCTTTCCATAATCACTTATTCATGGCTAATGTTCTGTTTGTAAAAATTACAAACTGTGGAGAAGACAAAACACACCCATAGTGGAGTCCCACATCCATATTGAATGGTTTCAACTTTATTCCATATATGCAAACACATTTCTCACTCAGCAAGCAATCTTTTAGCACCTTTCATAACATAACATACCATGGGGCAAATAGCTCTTCTTAGATCTTAGGCTTAGCTATCAGATGTCATCTCTGTTACACCAGCATAAATTGCTTACTGTGGAGTGCAAATTCTGGATAAATGCAATACACCCCTTTTCCAAAATGGAGACCACAACCCCATTCTACCAGTGTTTAAAGCATGGTCCTGCATTCCATATAAAATTGCTGCAGTCTTCTGTACATGGAGTTTTCAGTTCCTGCAGTGACCTCAGCAATAGCAGTGCACATAGATGTAGTAGCTTCTCTAGGTCCGGAAAAAAGCCTCAGATTGCTGCAGTAAGCAATAATCTCTGGAGTTGTCCTATAGAGCTGACTGGGGTTGGACACATAGGAAGTGGTGTGTGTGGAGATGAAAGCGGGACAGGAGCTCTTGCATCTGTACGAGGCTAAAAGCAAATCCGATAGACCGACCAGCCCATCTCCTTTATTCTCTTAACGTTCGCTCCTTGGAAAATCAACTGAATTATCTACAGCTGCAACTACATACACAGCATGAAGTGACAGACTACTGTGTTTTTCTTTTGACTGAAACTTGGCTCTCTGATGCAGCAGTCCAGCTGGATGTGCCAACTTCCTTTCGTGCTGATTGGAATGCAGGGAGCTCCTGTTAAGGCTTGACATGGAGGACTATGTATGTATGTCAACATTGTGTGGTGCAGTAACAGTGACATTTTTATACTGTAACTCACTGTTCACATCTGGTGGAATATTTGATTGTGGAATGCTGGCCCTTTTGCCAGCCATTCACTGCCACTGCACATTCCTACCAGTGTTAACACCCAGGAGGCCCAGTGGCAGCTCTACAGTGCCATCAATGAGCCCATCCAGACTGTTTTATTGCAATTGCTGGAGATTTCAACCATGCAAAAAACTGTTCTGCCTAAATTATACTAGTAATCTACTTTCTAACCTGAGAAGCTAACATGCTGAACTTGGTGTACACAAATGTCAAAGGAGCTGCCACATACGCCGATTTTCAAATTGATGTCAACAAGTACACTGATTCTGTTCTTGGCTAATGTTGAGAATCAGGGGTGCTGCCTTCAGATCGGGGGACAAAGTAGCTCTCAGGCTGGTAATAAGTGACCTCTCCCAAGCAACCAAGAAGGGTGAACTGCAATACACTGGAAAAATTAAGGGAAAAATTTTGTGATTCCAGAGACACAAGAGAGTTAAAAGACTGGACTGCTGAGTTAGCAGGTGTTTTCATAGACATCTTTAACATCTCTCTCCAGAAGTCTGTCGCACCTACACAGTTTAAGACTGCCACCATCTTTCCTATGCTCAAGAAAATGACTGTAACCTGCCTCAATGACTACTGGCCTGTGGTACTGACCTCTGTCATAATGAAATGCTTTGAATGACATGCCGTGGGTCACATTAAAAGTTACCCTCCCACCTTCACAGGACCCCTTACAGTTCTCGTATTGTGCCAGTTGGTTCACAGATGATGCAGTCACACTTGTCTTGCAAACCATATTTCCCACCTGGAGAAGAACAGCTATGCCAGGATTTTGTTTATTGACTTACAGTGAAACTTTCTGTGCTTGGATTGAACACCTTAATTTGTAACTGGATCATGGAGTTCTTGTCAGAAAGACAGCAGACAGTGTGTGTTAACACTAAGATATTGCACACCATCAAACTAAGCACGGGGGCCTGCAGGGCTGCATGCTCATTCCATTACTCTTTAATCTGCTAACACATGACTGTACTGCTAAATCCAGCATAAATCAACTCATTACATTTGCTGATGAATCAACAGTAGTAGGACTCATCAGTAATGAAAATGAAACACAGCAGAGGTGGGACAGTTAGTGAGCTGGTGTGGACAGCAATCTGTCTGTTAATGTCAACAAGACAAAAGAGTTGTGGACTTGGGAGCAAATTATGAACATTCCCTAACCCAAAATGCTTGGGTGTCTACATCACTGGGGATCTCTTCTGGTCTCTCAATACCACAAACCAGGTCAAGAAAAAGCTAGCAGAGGTTGCACTTCCTTAGGAGGTTGAAGCGAGTGAGAATCCCACCTCACATTATAACCACCTTCTACCAAAGCACTATTGAGAGTGTCCCAATGGTCTGCATCATATCCTGGTTCCGAAACTGCAGTGTGTCTGACAGGAAAACTCTACAATGTGTGGTGAGAATGGCTGAGAGGATTATCGGTGTCTCTCTCCCCTCAATTGAGGACATTTTTAAGGACAGATGCAAGAAGAAAGCCCTCTGCATTGTGAAAGACTCCTCCTCTCATGAACTGTTCATTCTCTTGCCATCTGGTAGGAAATATTTCTGCATGAAATGAAGAACAGCCAGAATGTGCAATCGCTTATTTCCTCAGGCAATAAAACTGCTAAACTCTCTGTAACAGGCATATCAGCCAGTTTTTATACACAAAATTATTGGTTGGACTTTGTGTATGTAGAACTTTACTTTTTTGTGGTTTTTCCCTTTCCCTTTATGCACATTTCAGTCTTGAGCAACACAATTCCGTCCCATGGTATTTTAGATATGCCTGGAATAACATACACTTGAATTTGAGAAAATGGACTCCTCACAGAACCAGTGCTTATAATTGGGTAACTGCCTTTTCCGTGGAGGAGTTCCTCAAAGCACTCCTTCTACTTACTGGGGTATCCTTAACCGAGGTCAGTGATGCCCACCCTTGCTGCGGACAGACTGGGCAATATCCTGCCTAAACTTACATATCAAATGGTTTGCCAGAATCTCCTAGAGGCAATCTGAAGTCATTCTTCATAATTTTACTAAACCCCTTTCCCAAAACATGGGCATTGACTTTGCTCACTTCTTTAACTGGTGCCTTTTTGGCCTGTTGGCACCCAGTTATTTCTATCTGAAATATAATCCCCATAAGTGACTATGTCACTTATAATATTTACCTTTCTATGGCATGATCACACCTCAACTTGTCTGCTGTCCAAAGTCACTCGTATTATTTAGGTAAATACTGACAAGTTGCATTACTGGTATAGCATGAATGACAAGGCCCATAAGACAACTTAGTTATGTTTGTTTTTTCATTTGAACTGCAACAATACAGGGAGAAAAGTCATAGTTTGATTCCAGTATACTGTGTTCCTCCAGAAGTAGGTGATAAGTACTGTATCAACTAAAATTTCTAAATCTTCAGCCTCCTTGGTCCACCAAAATGTAACAGAATATCTTGAACGGTGAGACCCTATCATCAAAAATGTTAAAGTCGTATATAATATCACAGATGCTTGCAAATTAATATATATTTTCCTGATCTCCTGTGAAACACTTTAGATATAGTCTACTTTTGTTATTACAATTTGTTTGGTTTTGAGAACTAATAATTCAGTTGCCACTAGAACTTGGGTCCTTCTTATTCACAGTCAGATTCACTTAAAAAGCTAAATCCCACTTTGCTTGTTATGCATTAAGTTGCTTTGCTGGTTTTTGTGGTTAGTGAATATTAGAAAGTGTAGCTCTTTACTCTCCTGCTATTGCTGAGATTTCTTAAGTGACAGTTTTTGGTTAGCATTTCTAGATTACCAACAACATACGAGGTGTGGCAGAAAAGTAATGAGACTGGCAACACTGCAAGCGATCTGGCAACGCTGCGCTGTTGTCCTTGATAGAACACGTGTATCAGTACCCTCCCATAGCTCAGTGCGAGTTTCAACTCCTTCCGTTAACTACGTGATTTTTGTGACTGCTATTAGCGAAGTTGTGTTTTTGGTTGTGCGTCACGCAAAATGGAACAGCGGAATTTGGAGCAACGTTGTGCCATTAAATTTTGTGTTAAGCTTGGAGAATCGGCAAGTGTGACATTTGAAAAGTTAAAACAGGCCTATGGGGAACATTCTTTATCCCGAGCTCAAGTTTTTCAGGGAGGCCTTCAACTTCGAAAACCAATGAAAACATCGAACATGTGAACACTCTTGTGAGATCAGACTGTCGTTTAACATTAAGAATGTTGAGTGAACAAAACTAAATTTGAACAGATTTACCGTTCATCAAATTTTGACTGAACATTTGCACATGCGAAAGGTCTGTGCCAAAATGGTGCCAAAAAACCTCACAATTGAGCAGAAGGACAATCGAAAAAACACATTGCTGTGGTTCCCCAGCCCCCTTATTCACCTGACCTCAGTCCGTGTGACTTTTTCCTTTTTCCTAAACTGAAAAGTGTCCTCAAAGGACGCCATTTCGGACTTTAGAAAACATCCAAAAGAGTGTAACGGACATGCTGAAGACCATACCGGTTGAAGACTTCCAGTGCTGCTACCAACAGTGGGAACAACGTCTCCATCGGTGTGTAGCTGCCCAAGGGAACTACTTTGAAGGGGATAACATTGATGTTTGAAAAAAATAAAAACTTTGGTAAATAAAAATCAGTCTCATTACTTTTCTGCCACACCTCGTATAGTAGTTTTTGCTTAGCAGAATTGAATGTGAATTTCCCCTTGGGATTAATAAAGTATCTATCTATCTAGTTTCACAGAAAAGAATGCACACAAGTGTAGTTTCACTGTATTTAAAAACCACTGAGACAAGACTGTATCCACACCAATTATAAAACTCATCAACTTCTAGTTCAGAATGCAGGAATGCCCCAATATAAGGCACAAGTGAGCAGATCTTAGTTTATTGAAGACTTCTTAGGTGTCTTTGCTCTTTACAAATTTGTTTTTGAGACTTGTTATCTGATTCTTTTTTAGACAGATTAATAAATCAAGTGGCAGAGTTTTTTTTTTGCAACGTTACAGAAAGTAATTCTGACATGATCGTAACAAAACATTTTAATAAATAAATAAATTTGATTTAAGGAAGACCTTAAGATTAATAGTCAAAAAAAAAATTCAAACACCACTTTAATTGCATGTCCTTTTATAAGACTGCCATGATGTCATGGCTTGAATAGCAACCAGAGACAGAAAATGCCAGCACTCATGAAAACACTCAAAAAAGTAAAGATACAATATCACACAAAATTATTTCCTTGATCCTAACATTAGGTTGGCTAACTCTACAAGAAGCTGTATTGTTGATGACTTAAGGGTTAAAACTTGATTTGAGAGTTGTTGTGGAAGGACTTAGCCTGAATATTTGGGGAGACTGGAGTAGCCCAGTTAGCATTTTTCACTGGCTGCTCACTAAACAGACCGTGTTTTTTAGGTCTAATAGCATATAAAACCCTTTCTGATTGGAAAGTCCTGGGTACAGCCTGTAAAAGTAGATGTTTGTAGTCCTGGAATTTTGTAATTGTCTCATTTTTATATAATTATCACACCCTTTATTACCATTGTACCACAGCAAAACCTACCTACGTGTTTGTTTTATTTCTTTTTTTTAAATTATTGACTTTTGAATCAATCTTTACACATTTAATGTTTTTTATTCATAAAATTACATTTTTTCCTTAATCATTTGTGTGGAGGTAATAAACACATGTTTTACCAATCTATTTCTTTGCATGAAATGGTATTTGAGCTTTTTCTTTTTTTAAAAAAGTCTGTTAATTTCTCTGTTAAGAAGCTAAGAGGTTAATTTTAGGAAAACACTTTTTATCAGTGGAGTTAAATAAAATATTGACTTTTTTTTGGTCTAATTTCTTTACTAACCAGATTGTGTCTGTTGTCCAATGAGGTACAGTGATTGTGCTCATACAAATTATGAAAGGGCCTACATGATCAAAAAGGCATAAATGTCTGTTCCTGTCAGGGTTTACTGAAATTTGGGTAGTACCCGTTTATTTAGGAGAAAAGAAGTGTGGCAGACACTAGATCCAGTAATTGAAAAGGGCTTAGGATGAATACTGCCAACATGTTGTATTTATATTTACTCTTTACTGACTATTATGTGTACACACATGTTAAGAGAATAATAAATTAACCTCTGCCAAGGACAACAAGTGCCCTTTACACTAAGCCAGGACTGCCAAACTCTTGTCTTGCACTTTTTTGACATGACCGTGGGTTAGCTTTGTTAACAATTAATATGAACAGTTAAAAACAATATTTTGTTAAGCTGGAAATGAATCCAGTTAGTAGTACTGGTGTTACTCTTTCTTGCCATGTCAGCTGCAAGACTTTTTTTTTTAATCTTTCAAGATCCTAAAATTTGCAGGTTGAATTTAAATTGGCTTTAGATGTGTTTAAAAATATGTACTAGAAATGTTCCTAGGTTTACTTTCCTGGTCAGTTGAGTTAAATGTTACTTTATAATTCCTCTCAATGTGAAGTTAATCAGAGTTTTTTTTTTGGTAAATATACAGACTGCACTCCTGTTGGCTCCCAGCTGCCACAGCAGATCTACTCGATGATTATAGAAGGTGCCATCTGCGTCAATAGAGTGGTTGCCAATTTTTGAGACCTACTGTAGCGTCAAGCTGCACAGAGTATATTTGAATTAGAATTCCCTTTGTCAATAGATTTGCAGTTATGTACAATATGTTGTGTAAAAGTCAGAATTATGTTTATTAAGTTAGTAGCAATTTTTTTTTTATTCTCTAGTCCTAGAAAGTTTAAACAAAATGTTCTACCCAACAATGCTTCCTGCCTTGCATTCAGACAATCAGTCAGAAAATGAGTGAATGTTTAACAAAAAGACATGGGTATTAGAATGTCCACATTATAATTATAAACTTTTAACAACATAGATGAAAAGAGATACAAAGGAAAATCAACAGTATGTGTTACCTGAAGGCAAAAGGAAAAATGTCACAAACACTGAAAAAAGATGCAGTGAAGCTCAGGACAAGGTTTTATATCCTGAAGGAAACAATAAATGACTTTTATGTCAGTTACTTCCCTGAAAAGTTATGTATCTTTTTTTTTTTATTTAAGGATCTCTTTAATTAAAAACTGTTGGACTTAGATGATTTGTAATGGGTCGGGTGGATGTGATAAAATATGGCTGTCATTTTTGTATTTGGTTTCTAAATGTTCAGTCCTTTCAATGTACTATGAATTTCATTTTTCTCTTTAAAACAATTTTGCTAGCGCTTCAAGGTATTGTGCTACCAGTGAGGTTGGACATAGAGCAGTCCCTCCTAACGGATATTCATTTGCTAACTGACTTCCTCAAGTTGTTTGATAGTTCATTGTGTAATATTATTCTCTTACTTTTGGGTACAAATTTTTTTTTTAATTTTTTTTATTTACAGATACAGGTTTATAAACTACTCCTAGAAAATTATGACTTAATATAAACTTTTTTTCCAACATCAAGTATTTTTCTTTAAAATGCCTGGCTTATTATATAATTTATACATATATGCTTATCAAAAGTTTAAGGCTAAGTAACTTTAAGTTAATTAGAGTAATTGATCGAATAGACTTTATCAATAACTTGTTAGCATATAAGTAATGTGTGCAGCATCTCTTTTGTTTGAAAATACTTAAAAGTATATTTGTTCTCCTCAACATTTCTCCTTGCGCATCTCTTTACAGCTTTTTGTACTTTTTGATAACATGCTTAACGTTTAGTTTGTGGAAAGAGTTAGTTAGATGTAAACATATAGATGTATGCATTCACAGCAGCTTTAAAGATTTTTCTGTCTATTTTGTATTTGTTTGAATTAATTATTATTTAATTTCTAATACCAATTCTTTTCCCATTCATTCCCTTAAAATGTACATTTTAGTACATCAAGGTAAGATATGCATGAACTTTGTTGCTATTAGGAGAGGAACCTAGGTCAAATTTGATATTTTAGCACCACAGTAGATCATGCTGTACCGTTTCCAGTAGAGCTTGCTATAATATCCTTTTATTATTCTACATTTTTGCACTTTATTTACTGCTTTCCTGTAGATAGTGTGTGCTAATTCAAGTAGAATAAACTGTTTGCTTTCTGGAGAATGCTTTTAATGGACTTTCTTTAGTTTCAGTGCATGATTAGATCTGGCTGCAATTTGTTAGATCAGTATCATGAAAATATTTCTTTCTGTCCTAAAATAGAAGAGTTAGTAATAACTTAGTAAAGATGTGTTATTCTTTACATACTGTAGTATGTGTATGATATGTCACACATGAAGACATTTATAGGAAATAAATGCCTACTTTCTATTTCTCAACAGCTATTTTAACAGGATGAATATGTGTTTCAGATTGCTGTTTTGGGCTCACATTAAGACTTTTAGTACATTTCAAAGTAATTAATTAAAAAAGTAGGGTAAATGTTGTTTTAATGTAATGGCAGAACAAAACATAAACTGAAATATGACATTGTATTGTCTGCATAGCATTTGTTTGTATAACTGTAAAATTGAATGGTTTAAGTAATTTGCAAAGCCATCACATTTTTGTCAGAATTTCTTTTGCCTACTATAAATGGATATATGTTGTGAATAGAAGAAAATAAATAGTATGAGAAAAGCACCTGGTCCTTACAGCCTTATCAAGTATTTAACTTGATTCCTCTGTCAATGTCAATGCACAAGAGCCAAAAGAAATTGGTATTTAGAGTGATGTAGCTCTGAGAAAAGAATGATCAAATCAACCCTGGGATGGATATAAATCACTAATCTGATCTATTGCTGCACGGCTGGAAAATGCTTCATGTTTACCTCATTTATTTATTTTGACAGTGTTTCCTTGTAGAAAACCACAGAGTTGGTTAAGTTTCATTAATTCAAAGCCATTATTATTTCGCTTTAAATAGGTAAGGACAGATAATGTGTAGGCAATGATAATGCAGACAAACTATTTAGATGTGGCTTGTAAAAGAAGGAAGATTTGTGAACTTAATAAGAAATGCAGATGTTCAGTTAGATGAACATTTAAGGCAAGTTTGCAGGTTCTTCACACTGGTTATATCTGCCTGGGTATCATTAAGAAGCAGTAGAAGTAATGGACCAAAAATCAGTAACACAATTGTGTAAAAGTTGTAGGACTGTACAACTACCTACCGTACAATTCTGTTGGTGTCTTTGATTGTATGTCCATCTTTAGGGGAGATTGAGGCATGTTCCTAGGGATAAGCAGAAGGTTATGTTTTTAGTCTTTCTGTCAGCCCATTTGTATATATTAAAGTGAAAGCAACTTTTAAAAGAAAGCTACATTTATCATTTCTTAAGTAGTTTATTACCATGTTATAATATCTTTGTCATAATTACTGGAGAGAGAGAGAGAGAGAAATTGGTGGTAGTATGGCTGCAATTCTAAAAGAACACATTCTTAGAGAGCATGTGCAACCTGCTAGTATGGAACATTTAGTTAATATATAATAATCTTTTACAATATATAAGAAACTATAACAGAATGAATTATTAAACACCCGGAAAACTCAAGGGTTAACTAAATGTAACTTAAAGCTGAAAGTACAAGAGTCCTCTGCCCTGTCTTAGATAGACTACAAACTATAATTCCCAAGATCAACAGAAAAATCCACAAAGCTCCCTTCTTTGTTAAGCAGTGTTGAGAAAAATGGGAGAATTGATCTCAGTCATCAATTACTGGTGGCATTAATTGATTGGAGGAATTATTAAAGTTCTACATACTAAAAATCAGATGATGTGATGTATTAGATGAGGTGATGTAATCAGAAAAAGTGTATAGAAGCAGATGAATTGTTAAATAGAATGCTCACGCTATGGATGGAGCCATTTGTGCATAATGCAGAGCAAATAAAGAAATATCCTGTATTCAACAACATGGATGTCAAAGTCTTAGAAGAATTAAGAAAAATTAAATAAATAAAGCATATTACAAAATATCTAAATCAGATAAGAAAATATTGTGTTTCCTAGTAGCACCAAAAAGTAATAAATAGTTAACTTTTTAGTAAACATTTTGGTAAACATATGCCAGCCATTTTTGAAGAGAATAAAAAAAAAAGAAAAAACACAGGAACTCTTGAATTCCTACATATTGGACAGACTGAGGCATCACGTTCTGCCTGTTCCTAGGAAAATGCCTCCTATTCTAGATGGACATACATTTGTCAAAGATGGCACTTAAGAATTTTAAGACAACATACTTCCCCCATCTTTTTGTATATATAGGTGTGAATGCATGCTTTTTAAAATTTGGCTATATTGTACCATATTTACTTGCCTTAATATCTGGGGAAATGTATTGGTTATAGTGTGGCTAGAGTTCTAAAAAAAAATGCATTCCTTGGGATAATTCGCTCCCTGCTGGACACATAGTAATTATGTTTACACCACCATTATGACAAAGAAAGCATTCATTTTAATAACAGATGTTGCAAAGATTTTACCAATTGTTCTTCCTCCTCCTTTCTTTGTATCATTATCAATTTCTTCACCTCTGTTGCTGGCATATCTAACTACTTTCAGAATTATTGCTTCCACATTTCAATTTAATTTAACGTGTGCCACTCTGGTTTTATGGTAACACTGGTTTTGTTTCTGGGATCCAGTAGGATCTTATTACTTAAACAGCTATTTTTTAAAATACATGTTGCAGGTGTTAATACCAGCCACATATTTTGTTTTGTATTATAGTTCCTTCCTTTGACAAACATCCCACTTTGTTCCTCTTTGTTTTGTGGTATTTTAAATTAATGTACCATTTTATATTATTAAATAAAAACCATTTATTTCAGTACATACAAAAATACAAATATTAGAGAGAAATAGTGAAAATGGTATAATGGATCAAAACTTTTTTTCTCTGTCACAACTTGTATTTTCATAAGTCACTTAAACAAAAGGAGTTATCTTGATAAAATATGAACCACAATGTTATAGTGTTAAGACAATAAAAACTGAACAATATTTCATATACTTCCTCTTTACTTTAGTAGTACTTTTTATCATCAATGTAGTTTAGACACCCATAAGCTCTGTTCTCTTTAATAATATCAGTACACAGAGAAAGAAATATTACTAACTGGACATTAAGCCTGTTACAATAACGGGCGCTAGAACATTATTGCATAAACATTATTAGGAACAGTCTATATTAAATGGCAAGGGACCTTGACCTCATTCTGTTTGTTGTCTTAATTTTTTTTGTTAAAAATATTTTTGCAAGAAGCCTAAAGTAAAATAATATTAAAAATAAAATAGAAACGTATATGACAATACAGTAAGTATAATTAATATTGCCTTAGTGTAAAACTTTATAACAATCTGTAATACACAATATCTGAAGAAGATATTTAGGAAAATGTTTTTATTTTTTTACCTCAGGAAATTTTTCAATAAAATTTCATTATAGACAACATTTTTTGTAAACACTCTTGTTCAGGATCATCTATAACGTTGACAACAACATCTGTAAAACTTCTAACTCTTGATAATGCAACATATAACTGACCGTGGCTGAATTCTGGTTCTGGCAAGTACTGTAAATGGCAACTTTTTCTAAGGTTTGCCCTTGAGCTTTATTAATTGTTATGGCAAAGGCTAATGTAACTGGAAATTGTCGCCTTCTTATGGTAAAGGGTAAATTAGTAGAGGATAGAGCCAAATCAATACGGGGAATATTCTGACCCTCATTTTCTTTTTTCTAATCGATCTATTTGCTCGTATTTTTCTTTGTCTTTCAGCCTTTCTTTTGTTGATGTTTACTTGCAGAGGTGACCATTCTTCCAGGAGATGTTGCTTATATACGATTTGAGTGTCTGTGTCTTTTGTCCTACTTGACATGTCCTTTTTTTTTGGGTGGCATGTTGTTAGTAGATAGTTAGTTAGTAAACATGCACAGGGCAGTATGTGTGGCGTCTCCCCAGCAATGGATTTTATGTACGTGGCCGCGACTACCCAATCAGCACTCTCCCCAGCAATGCTGTCCTTTATTTACTTATCATGCGTGGCTGCGGCTACGCCATTCACTGTGTGCTCAGCTTCCAGTGTGTGTGCGTCCACGATGCCGGTTGTGCGTGTCGCACCGAGCATCGCGCATGCGCACTTCACCAAAAGACACACACACACACGGTCACCTGGATGCACACAGGGGTTTTATTAAAGAGAATAAGCAGAATATGAAAATATCATTAATAATGTATAAACTAATGAACTAGTTTTTCACTACATACTATATTTTAATTTTTTACGTAAAATAGTGTTCTAAATTGAAGCATTTTTTTTCTTTTATATACTGCCATGGCTTATGATAAAAAAAAAAGAGGGCAGAGTGTCTGATATATTGGCGGATCTATCATATTTTCTGAAGTCATTTGATTTGAGTATGCATCTGCTGTGATTCATAATGTCTGCCATGCTGGTGGCAAATGCATACTGTAAATCATATTATTTTCTTACACCATGTGTGCTCAAACCAATTTTTTTCCTAAATGGTGCCAACTGTTTACCTATTATTTTTTGTTATTGTATACACCTTACACACTTTGTGTGGCATGTCATGTGCAGCCACAATAAATAAATACTGAGAAAATGAAAAAGCAGATTATGCCTTACAACAAAACCATGAGGACACCGATGGAAGCACCAATTGTAAAGTTTTATAGTGCATGTTGAGTTGCTGTTGCCGAGAATATAGCAATAAAACAACAGAGGACAACATTTTTGAATGAGTAAAGGTCATTAGTAAGTTTCACGGTTTATTCCTGGTAGATATCTGCTCAAACCCATAATATGATATGGCGGTGAAAAGTTGTTATTTGCATATTTTTTTAGATCAACTTTTAACTATTTTTATCACATGTAGTGAAATACTGTGAGTGTTTGCAAGTTTGCTGTTTTTCCAGTTTTCTGATTGTCTACAGAAAAGAGACAGCAATTCACAATGGGCATCACATTCAATAAAGTCAATAACAGCGCCTGGAGAGAAGTTTTACAAATTAAACCATGCCTAAGGGGCAGAAAGGTTGCCAGTTGGTGAGGTGAAGTGCACAGCTGGTCTCCTTTTAAAATGGCTGAATCACACAAAATGTTTTGATTTATCTCTTTTTCCTTCTTTAAACAACATCGATAAACTTTATTGCAATATATACACAAACTCAAATGCTCTTGGCTCGAAAATAGATATATTCACGTTTTCAAGCTTTATATTCATGTTTTTAAGCTTTTGTTTTCACATTTAGATACAGACCCAATCACCCTCAAATTTAAAAATGCAAGAACAAACTGGGCATTTTTAAAAATGCTTTATGGGAAATTAATATACACTATGATTGTGAAAAAACAAGTTTGAATGGAAAATAAAAGTTCTGCCCTTAATGGATAAGTTTATTTGGTCACAAACTATGTGACAGGGGTGATTAATGGTTTCTCATTATGTATATGATGTATCTTAAATGAAATGGAAAACAACAAGAGGGCCTGTGTATTTTTCAAATCTCCTAGATAAATAACCAGCTAATGGTATTACCTGTATTTTTAAAATGGAGTAATATACATTGAATGAAGTTCACTTTTTAGGTATGTCACAGTTTGTCATTTTATATAAAAAATGTAATTATAAATATTATTTTAATGTCATATAGTACATATTTTTACTTAAATAACAGTGTGGGGAAAAAAAAAATTGTACCCTTTAAAGTTATAGGTTTCTAACACTATTTCTATAGTATTTTAATAACTTTGCAAACTGCATCCATCTCCGTGTCTTCACGTGTTGATTTCAAGTTTTTCTTTGCATCTCTGGAATATAACAGTACTAAAGATTTTTAACAGTAGCATTTTTGTAAAGTTTCCAAAGCAGGTGTCACTTTGTGCCCAGGCAGAATAATTTGGATAACAAATTTTTCATGGATTTTGGTTCTTCATGAGAGAACCGCATGATTGTTGACTTTTACTGTAAATAATTTTTTTAAAAAAATATGTTCTGTTAAGTTTGACCAACCTATACCTTAGTTAAATGTAACTTTTAATTTCCTAAAAATGCTTTTTAACATTTATTACAGAATGTTTATTTGTGGAGTATTGTTTTTAAGTTATGTTCTAAGTCAAAAACTATTGGCATCTTTTTAATTTTAAACACATAAAAGCAATGCAAGTAGTATATAACTTTTAAAACTTTAAATAAAAATGTAAATTACAATTTGGAAGGCAAGGACAGCTTGGCTACACGTATACCTATTGTTTTTTCCTACCCCACCCCCCACTTTTTCCTAACAGTTTGTAGTTTCTTTTGCATAACATTTTATTGTGATTTAATTTTAACTTTGTCTGTCTTTTATAATTATTCCTTTCTGTCACTTTTGTCCACTCTCTTGCTTTTAGTTTGTGTGTGAGAGTGAGTTTTTCACTCTCTTACCCTAATTTTTGGGTGCTGCAATAATTCAGTGCGCAGTTACTTGAAAGTCCTATACTGTACTGTAAATATTTACTCCGAAGTTTTCTTTTGGAATGGTAGTTTTGGGACCATTGTGGTACTTTATTATTCTTTATTTAATAATATTGACAATTGCATGTTGAGATGTCATTACCCTAAAGATATTTAAAGTGGAGACATGCGAGTATTTTCAGGGTTAAAGACATTCTGCATGTTCATTTTAACAATATTTTTTTGATGACATTTCTAACTTGCTGTTTTGGTTTCATTTTGATTTCCCAGCTTTTCTGATCCACACTTTATCTTTATACCATTATTAATTCCTGCTCCCGTCTCCTGGTCCATTCCAAATAATTTCCCTCTGTCTTTTACCGTTAGCGTCAGCACATATAGCTGCCCAGGTGTGGGCACAGCCATTTTGCAGTGGCAGAACTTTGTTTAGTGAAACTGTGTTCTTTTGTTCTCCTTTGTGATTCCCTTTTTGTAAGTTTTTTTGGCATTTTCCAAGATTTGATTTATTTTTTGGTATTTTGGATTTTGAAATTTGGATTTCTGGAGTAAGGCTCTTAAATGTATTTTTACAGGTATTGGACTGGATGCAGAAGAATGCAGAGTATATGCTTTTTTATTTTTAATATTGGATTATGTTGTGGATTTCACATATATTCCTTAATATATTTTAGTGATGTTACATTATTTTAGAATAAACAGGTTAAAATGTAGCATTTGCTGTAAAGTATGACAATTAATCAAATTTTTATTTTCTTATTTAAATCCTCAGTTAAAGGTCTTACATTTACAACAAAGTATTGGGTATTGAATTTTAAATAACAATAAAAAAATAAAAAAAAGATTTGCATCAAAGAAAATATATCTGCAAATGAAATTTTCCTTTCCAGTCCAACATGCACAGTAACTCAAAGCTTTGAAACACCAGGGTCAGTGCCATCAATTACAATGGAAAAAAATAACTGCTTAAGAATCTTAAAATATTTTTAATGTGAGAAAATCAAGTATTGCATTATAGCTCCAAGCCAGAACCTGAAATGTCAAACAAAATAGATCAGTAAAACATTGAATGTAACTTTGGCCAAAGGTAAAGGAGCGTAGAAGACATGAGTAAGTAACCAATCTATACTAATAAAAGGCAAAGCCCTCACTGACTGACTGATCACTAATTCTCCAACTTCCTGTGTAGGTAGAAGGCTGAAATTTGGCAGCCTTATTCCTTACAACTTACTTACAAAAGTTAAGCAGGTTTCATTTCGAAATTCTACGTGTAACAGTCATAATGGTCAACAACTTCTGCCATGTTAAACTTTCTTATTTATGGCCCCATCTTCATGAAATTTGGTAGGCGGCTTCCCTGCAATAACCGAAATCGATCTACATACTTATTTTGGTGGTATGATGCCACTCTCGGCCACCATATTGAACTTTCCAACGGTCTTTGTTACCTATGGGCCCATCTTCAAGAAATTTGGTACGCGGGTTCCCAACGCTAACTGAACCCTACTTAAGTACATATATACATCCATAGCCTGCAGCTCGGTCACCGTGTGAAGCACCGTTGGGTCCCCCATCCCTATGCCTCCCACGTTGTTGTCTGCCTGCTTATATAAGGCTGTCCGTTGCTCCGGTCTCTTCATTCTCTTCCTTGCTTCACCACGGTATTTGCATCTCACTGCTGATAACTGCAGCCTTTTTATTTAATCCACAGCTTCTCCGCTGTTTTATTGTTCATTTATTACAATTATAGTTATTATATAGGTATTTTAGACTAAGTTTACATTGTTCAGGTACCCTTTTCCTTTATCATTCCAACCATACCCCTGTTAACACGTCTATCGAGGTGATCACCATCGATCAAAGAACTGTCACTTACCGAGTGGTTTCCATGCCCGGAGATGGCACCTGCCTTTTCCATTCTGTGTGTTACATATTTCACGGCCATATCAGGCTCACTCTTGATATTCGGAGGAACATTGTGTCTTATGTATTGAATGACTGGGACAGGTTGAAGGTGTGGACTGATGATGGTACAGGAGATAATCATACTACACGGGAGCACTATAGGAGTGAAATGCTTAAGCCCTTCACCTATAGTTCTGCATGCGAGTTGATGGCTGCCGCTGAATTGTTTGGTTGTCGCTTTCAAGTGTACCAAAATGGCCAAATATTTTACACCTTTGGACAACCGCCAATGCCTCTTAAACATCTTAGATTCACAGGTGACGATTTGAGTAGTGGACACTTTGATGTTTATGAATGTTTAAACTCTCAAAAGCTGACTGCGAAGTTATCGATGAAACCGGCTGTATGCTTACAACGCTTGACGGATGCCGAATGTCACTTCAGCACAAGTCCTGCAAATACTGTTGTAATTGAAACAAACCATGAAACTCAAACTGATTATGACAGCAGAAAATCTAAGCTGTGAGATTTGAAGCAAGATTGCTTTTCACATGGCCAGCTGTATGTTGCATGCTCAAGAGTAAGCTCAGCACAGCTTGGTCATATTACAACCGGAGGGCCGAACTGACAATGTGGTATACAAAGAGATCCTTAACAAATAATTATTGGTATATTTTCCCTCAGTTTAAAAAGGTTTACTTTTCTTCTTAATAAAAATTTTAAGGCAGTACTTTGCTGCTGCGAACCGCGGGTATTTTGCTAGTATAAAATAAATTACATAATAAATGTTTGAAAGAGATTCATGTGAAAAATAATTTATATAAATTAAAATTGCTGATCTTTTTAAAATTTATTTTCTCATATAAAATCCCAATTCCAACCGTTTTACTTGTATTGAACACTAAACTCCAGTAAATTACAATAAACTGATGACAGACGATTTTTACTTTTTGTAACCCAAATGGCTTATGCAGAATATAATGGAGATTTATTCGTTACACACAGTAAGCTTAATTTGCATTTTGGAGAAAGCACCAAACAAGCCAGTAGTACATTTTGTGTTATATTGTTTTCTCACTGCGTCTATCAGTAATATTGAATCACAACAGTCACAGAATTAAAAAGATGGGTAGTTTTATGCAGTGTATTCTGGTTGATCAATGCTTGTCATAAGGCAAGAGAAAATTAATAGTTAATTTTAAATCATGCTTGCCATTATATTGAATTATTGAATGTGGAAAAAACATGCATTTTCTGAACTGTTTATTCTCTTTACTGTATAATGAAAAATTATACATGGAACAAGAACATACACAGTATGGTGAAATGGCACAAGGCATTTTAGTGAACAGCTTGATTGTAGCAGAACATAGGAGATACATACCAATAAATTAAAAAAGGTTTTTCTATATTGACTGGAACTACTTACTCTACTTTCAGAAAATAAAGGACTACCATAGTTCTGACTGAATTAGAACCAACTACAGTGTACTTGGACTAGAAATAATCCATCTCTCCATCCATCTACTTAACTCTCTTATCTAGGACAGGATCACAGGACAGCTGGTTTAAAAGACTTTCCAGGCTGTCAAACAAGGCCTGGCCATTAAAGCCTTTTATGGTTCATTTTAGAAGGCCTCACTCCCTCTTTTTTTATGTTTGGGAATATCTCAAACACATTATTGTAAAAGAGTGTATGAAGGACTGAATAAATAAAAAACCTATATGTGCAGTGATCCCTCGCTATATCGCACTTCGACTTTCGCGGCTTCACTCCATCACGGATTTTAAATGTAAGCATATCTAAATATATATCACAGATTTTTCGCTGGTTTGCGGATTTCTGTGGACAATGGGTCTTAATTTATGCTACATGCTTCCTCAGTTGGTTTGCCTAGTTGATTTCATACAAGGGACGCTATTGGCAGATGGCTGAGAAGCTACCCAATCAGAGCACGTATTACATATTAAATAAAACTCTCTCAATGATATACGATGTGCTTCCCACGCTGTGCTTGATTGTTTGCTTTTATCTGTCTCTCTCATTCTCTCTGCCTGACGGAGGGGGTGTGAGCACAGGGGCTGTTTGCACAGAGGCTGTTCGCCTAGGGGATATGGACGCTCCTCTAAAAAAATGCCGCTTTATCGCGGTGCTTTGGCATACTTAAAAGCACGTATTGATTTTTTTATTGTTTGCTTTTCTCTCGCACTCTCTCTCTGACATTCTCTGCTCCTGACACAAATTCTTTGAAGAGGAGGATATGTTTGCATTCTTTTAATTGTGAGAAAGAACTGTCATCTTTGTCTTGTCATGGAGCACAGTTTAAACTTTTGACTAAAGGGTGTTATTTCACGTCTAGAGGGCTCTAATAATGTTAACAGTGTGGAGAGTTTATAAGGGCTTAAAATATATAAAACTAACCATACAAACATATGGTTTCTACTTCACGGATTTTCATCTATCGCGGGGGGTTCTGGAACACAACCCCCGCGATCGAGGAGGGATTACTGTAGGTTAATTTACTGGAGTGTATGAACCAACTGTCTACTCAAGTCATAAGCTTGATTAAAAATGGAACATTGAAAAAAGTTCTTTAGTGAAAAATGCTATACAAGTTGTGGAGTATGACCCGGACACAGACAGGCAGACATCATGTTGTCACCTAACACACATTTAAATTTTCCCTAATATTTTTTACACAGTTCAGTGCTCTCAAACCCCTAGAGTCCCCAAAGTCCTGGCCAACACCACACAATGCCTTCACACTTCAGGCCGCCTCTATGTCTCCTTCCAGACCTGGTCTCCTTCTCCTCCTGACTTCAGCCATCGAATGAAGGGAGGCAGCCCCTTTTATCCACACCCGGATGTGCTCCAGGTGCTTCTCGGCAATCTCCCGCCGACACATCCCTGTGTGGCAGAAGTGCGAGCTGTATCCCCGGAAGCACTCTGGGTGTCCCTGCTCCTGGTGTGGCGGAAGTGCTGAGGTCCAGGGCTCTCCAAGGCATCCTGGCCGGGTTGTCCCCCCAGCCATCTGCAACAAAGTATACATTAAGTTGAGGTATCTTAAAAAAAAAAAAAAAAGTCCTCCACAAGCATTTCCAACCCATGCATCCATCAGTATAGTAGTGATAGTACATAGTGTGGCAGTACATCACAGGGCATATCTACACACACAGTCAGACTCAGTCATAACAGGGTAATTTAAAAATATCAAGTAATAGAACGGACACTTCTTTGGGATTTGGGAAGGGGGTAAAACAAATGGAGTAGAAAAACATACTTAGACATGAAATGTACCTGCTGTACAAGTTAGGTGTTCTCTCGCTTAAGGTTTGCTAGACCATGCTGCACATTCATATATGCATTTAAACAATTGCAAGTCCTGTATTTGCAAAATCTTACGTATTCCAATCGCTGGAGTAGATTTTTTCTTACTTGCAACCATCTTTGCATTTTATGATCTTTTATGTTTTTTAAGCTTGAATGAAACAAAAATGTGTTAAGTGTACCCATTGTTCTTTGTCCAGGGTAATGAAATGCAGTGAGATAGCAAAATTTGGCATAGTGTATTATGGAATAGTTCTGAAAAAAATTAAGATACATTGATACTACCTTTGTGGAAATATAAAATGTTAAATATTGATATTTGTGTATATTTGGAATATATTTTAAAGTCATTATAAAAATGTTGACTTTCAAAATAAATGCAAAAGTTAAGACTGCTACTGGGTTAAGGTTTAGATTATTTTTCCAGTGCAGCAGGAGAAACAGATTATGTCTAAAGAATATGCAATTTCCAACTTTTTGGCCATATATAAGGAGCTGTAGGGATTTAATCCTTGAGCCTTGAAGTTGTCATTAGTAAGAAAAATCACCCCACTTTACCATTCCCAGACCTTTATTTGAAATTTATCTATTACATCTTGCATATATGCATAGTAATTTTTTCACAGGAATATGACACTTTACATACTTCAAAATGACTTTTGTAGTTAGATCACAACTTTATTTTGTGGTTATTTTCTAAAGATAAACGTTATGCTTAGAATATATTTGAATGACATGCTTTCAGTGGCATTTCAAGAATGGAGTAGCCTCAATTTTTTTTTTTTATAGTTTTTGAATATTACGAAGATAATGTATATTGTAATATTAGCTGACTCATCTTGTTGTTAGTCAACTGGCCTGTATTTTTTGTATTGATCTATTATGTAGACTGTAATACGGAATTTCTAAATTCTGCATTTTATACAGTAGTTTAAACGCACAGCATGAAAACATAATATTGTATTTTCTTAAAATTAAGCATTTTAAAATTTTAAAAATCAATTAAAATTTTTTTCCAAGCATTAACAATTTACTATATACTGTATATGATCATGAAGACAGTTTTTACTTAAAAAATTTATAGTAAATACTATATATATTATAATTGGAGGAAAACATAGGACAATATACCCATAGTATTAAAAGATTTTGCTAATTAAGAACTTATATTTGCTGAAAATTAAATTTTAAGAGCAACAATGTATACATAACTCGTTATTTTTAAATCCAAATATACAGGTGAATATATATATATATATATTATTAGTAGTAAGTACTTATATTTGTCATCAGGGCAACCTAAAGTATTTTATTAATTGCTTTGTTTTGAAAATTTGCTAACAGTCACAGCTTATTATCATATGAGGCAACGTGTGTGTGGCCTTTAAAAAAAGGGATCAGCTGGGAATGCAGTGCTGGAGGCAAACTCCTGGAAGAACAGAGAGAGAGAGAGAGAGAGAGAGAGAGAGAGAGAGAGAGAGAGAGAGAGAGAGAGAGAGAGAGATTTTGTCTCTGGGTGGCACACTTGATAACTCTTATTTAGAAAAAAAATATGTGAATATGTACAATATCAGAATGACACACCATTGTTATAGTTAACTGTTTATAGGGGACAAACAGAAAGGTCAGCATGTCTTAGTTGGGAGGGGGAATTTTGTATTTACTGTAATGAGCACAGTTTGTTGAATAAATGTATTTTTGAACTAATTAATTTTTGCCCTCCAAGAGTAAGTTGGCTTAATCTATATGAACTATACAAAAAAAATACATAAATGTAGTCAGTTTCTTACTTAGTAAATCATCTTGCAATTGTTCTAAGTAATATAAAAATAAAGTAAATAATTGCATCACATGTACACATATTCTGTGCATATTTTTAAAGGTAACACTTTAACTATTTGACGTTCATTCTCAACCTATTGGCGTTGTGATTTTTTTTTTTCCTTTGAACACCATTTTTTTAATTTCCAGCATATTCCTATCCAGCACTGTGGCCTTGTCTCTCTTTGCTGCAGGCATTATTTTTTTCTTCTGTCTTTTTTGTGTAGTAATATCTACCCAAATGCAGTTGCAGTTCTGCTTCATTAAATTTCACTAAAAGCCTCAAGCCTTAATTTATTTCACATGCACAGTTTCTCCTAGAAGAACACACTTGCTCACACAATTTAACTTTTTTTTTTTTTGGAGTTGGTGGCTGTCAATGCGTTTAGTTTTCAATTTCACATAAGAGTTATGAGAACAGCAGAACAAGTCTTGAATGGTTTTATTTTAATCATTGTGAGCAACTTACTCATTTTGAAGTTAATCATGACTGTTTTCCTATTGAAAGAAATCAGAAAATTGCCTTGTTGCTTTGAAAAGATACCATGAGTAACTGATCAACATAATGTCATTCCACTTTTTATAAATAAGAGCAGTGTGCTCCATGATATTGGACATAAAATTAACATTAAACTGGCCCCTTTTCCTGGTGAAATGTGTATGTCATAGGATATGTTTCAGGGAATCCATTTTACAAAAGCAGAAACAGTACTAATAACATACCGAGTTAACATGGACAGCCTTAAAAAAATGTTACATTTCTCATCTGTGTTCATTTTTTGATAGTGCTAGTCTATTGTGCTTGGCCCAATTTGACAAGTACATTCTTAGCCTCCACACTGGAGAATCTCACATTCTATTAACTTCAGCAGTATTGCTAATGTACAGGATATAGCCATCTTATTAGTGGCAGACTACAAATCCAGTGTGTGCCTGCTGATCTGTATAGAAACAGCAGATCCAGGTATTCATTTTTTCAAAACTTAAGGTCAAGATTTTAAAAATACCTTTGGTCTGGCAAAATCAAGGTCTTTTGCCTGTGTCTCCTGTTACTTATAAATAAATTGCAATATTTTAAAGTAATTGCCATTCATTCTAGAGTGATTTTCATATTTTACTTTAAAATATTTGGGGTTTGTTTTTTAATTTCTGAGTGAATATTAGGCACTAAGTTATTGATGTGTTAAATGTATTTTTCTTTTGAAGTAGTAATGTAACAGAAGGTGTCATTTCACAGTGTTGTTAAGAGAAATTATTTTAAAATTTTACCTTCCTGTAAACGGTTTCTCCAAAGCCAATTGATCTCTTTGGAAGAGCATGTTCCGTGATGGGTGAATTCCTAGAA
This sequence comes from Polypterus senegalus, assembly GCF_016835505.1. Taxonomy (NCBI): domain Eukaryota; kingdom Metazoa; phylum Chordata; class Cladistia; order Polypteriformes; family Polypteridae; genus Polypterus; species Polypterus senegalus. The sequence goes on from NC_053154.1 coordinate 263,574,647, forward strand.
CCTTTGTCACATCTTACAAAGATGTTCTTAAATAATTTAAATACATCTTGAAATATGTAAAGATGTCATATGTCAATATTTTTAGATATTTTCATATATTTATGAATATCTTAAAATGTTTTGCGATCTCTATATAATTTAAAAATATCTTAAAAATCACCAAAGAAAGATATCTACAACTTATTTCAAGAATCAATCATTTAAAATATATTTAAGATGTAATTAACTTAAAATATCTATTAATAATTCAGATATCTAGAAACCATTTCAAGATATCTCTAAAATATGTGATCATTTCAAGATGCCTTCAAAATACATGATCCATTCAAGATATCTTTAAATCCTGACCTCATCTTTTAAAAATATCTGTAATTAAAGTTTAAAGATGTCTTTAATGAAATACTGATATCTGTTAAGCACTTCCTGTTTATTTAAAGGATTTACAGAAGTTGTATCTTCAAATTGATTTCAGATATTTTTATATGTCATTTCCTCTTTATAGAAACATAGGCATGTGCAGGGGCATCTCTTTAATCATTCAAACACAGTTGGACTAGTTTGGATGGAGGTTGAGAATGTTATGTTACTGTTGGTCAACATTTCTAGCAATAAAATCTGTATCGATATTCAAAGTACATTACGTTATTAAACTAGTTTGGACAGGAGAGCAGAAATGACTTAAAGAAATGACATCCTGTCAGCCTGTAGATGTCCACATACAGCCATCACACTTCATACTATACTATTTCATGCCCTTCATTCGGGTGAAATGAGTTTGGGGTTAAGAAAATGTGTGCTTGTTACATTTGACCACTCAAATACTTCTTAAAGAAAAGTCCCTAATGTAAAATGAATGAAAATGCATGTGGCCATGCCATTAGCAGACTATGCTTTCAGTTTAAATTTGTCCCTTTAATGATCAGGCAGCAAAGAAACTGCTACCACAGTACACATTTTCCCCAAACTTTTTGAACTCCTCTCAGAATCTTCTCATCTAAATCATAGCAATTGTAGCTATTGTATTAAGCTAGTCTACAAATACCCACATTAATCCAAACATATTACGCTTTAAATAATGACAGGTGAGTAGTGATATTGTACACATATATTGTTCAGAAAAATGTGATTTAAGGTGGCATCATCCTTGAATACAGAAAACAAACCTTAACTGGCAACCAAACTGTCTTCTATAGATAGTTTTTCTTGTCACATTAGTGATCATACAGCCTTAATAGACTTCAGCTAATCAAGCCAAGCACCACTTAGTGTCCATTCAGATATTTAATACAGAAAAGATAAACTTTAATGTGTAGGAAGAAAACAAAAACTGAAGCTGCAGCTTTTACACTTTACTACGTGTTTGCAGCACATTTTTTCTGAACCTCCAATACATACTACTGCTCATGTTGCGTTTGTGCAAGACCAAGTATTGTTAGGGCCATTGTATGTGTGCTCTTAGGAAGTAGCTTAAATCATTTCACATTACCAACAGGTAGCAACTGGAAATGGAGGAGATATCCTGCCAGAGGCATAGTCCTGTGCATTGGAGGGCGTTCTCTGTATGAAGCATGCAAATGTTCTGCTGCACTAAACATATAGTGACCTTAACCTAACACAACATGTTCTAACCTTGAAAATATAAAGCACTGTTCCACTTTACTGTTTGATGTAGTTTGAGACTAAAGTCATTTCAAGATATCCTATAATGGCCAAACAAAGAAAAATACTTTTAAATAGCAAACTGGAAAATCTGCTAAACCAAATCATCATTTTCAGATATCTTACAGTGATATTTAGATATTGTTAAATTATTTGAAAATAGTTTTGTAAGTAGTTTAAATGGTTCACCGACAAAAGCGCGATAGACATATGCGCCCCGACAAAATCGCGAGAGAGGCCAAGAGAGTGGGACGCCCTTGCTGCAATTCTTCCTACATATGCAGGGCGTGATCTTAAGGACTATCTGCGTGCCGTGCTGATGGCATGCCGCGTCTCATAATATTGACTTCTAAAATAAACATTATTATATATGCTTTAAACTAGTAATTCATATTTAATGAAACCATCGCGATTTTGTCGATCGCGCAAATGTCGGGTCACAGTTTAAATATACATAACTGGAAGAACATAACATGCTAAAGTAATCTCTAACAGTATTAAGAGAAGCACAACTGTTGTGAGCAAAGAGAAAACAACTCATCCTGAAGAACTCACATCCATTGGGGAAAAAAAAAAAAAAAGAGAGAGATGCCAAATTCAGCAGTTGAAAAGTCAAAACAAAAATCCTGTCTGCATAAATAACTTGCAAATGTTACCGTTCCACAATCTTAAATAGCATGTGCTACATAGTGCCACATGTAGCATTGCCATTAAATGTGCATGGCAGAACATTCAGATGTGTGTGGGGACTTAGTTAGCAGATTTGAAAGTTGGGGCATTTTACATATTTTAAGTACTTCAAACAGTTAGCTATCACATTTTTGTGTGTTACATTTTTTTGTAACAATAAATCATTTTCATATAATATAGGCAATTGCATGACTTAGCAGACTACATTAAATATGTGCTTTTTAACAGCACTTTATAATATCATGCAATTAGAAATGTAGTCCGAATGCGCTTTTGATGGCTCAATAGCTTTCATAAACAGCAGATTCCTATTCAAGCGATGTAGAAACAGAATTGATTAATATGCTGTTGTTAGTTGTCCGTGACTAACTGTTGAAATTTGTTAAACATGACATTTTTAAAAAAAGTACCTGATAAAGAGTTAAAATCTCTGTTAAAGCGTCAAAGTCTGGAAATTTGCCGATAAATTGTGGTGTCACAGAAATATTGAATTATTACGTATGTTTTTTGTATTTAAAAATACATTTTTTTTGGTTTTTTTTTTTTATAACAAATGGGATTCCAAAAAATAAAAACTCCAGTAACCACCGCCAACAACTAGTTAATGCAGTAAATACAATCCAGGGTTTGTCGTGTGTTTTTCGGCTAAGCAACTCTTTCAGCACATTGCAAACTGTAGTTCTGCTGTGTCCTTAGTATTTGCAGCACAATCAACATCTCAGTAGGCTGTAGAAACTGTACACCACAGAACAGTCCTTGCTACGTAACCCACAGCTTTGATCTTCAGGCCACATATCAACTGCAGTTCCCATTCTAAACCCCATCTTCTGTTTATATTAATAAACGGAGCTTCCGTGTAATTATTAACCTGCAGCTAAAAGGTGTTTGAACTATTTAATGTCTGTTCTTTACAATAATAAATATTCAGATAATGGTAAATGGCCTGTATTTGATATGGCGCCTAACTAGAGTTCAAGAACCCCCCTAGGCGCTTTACAACACAACAGTCATTCACCCATTCACACACACATTCATACGCTGGTGATGATAAGCTACTATGTAGCCACAGCTGCCCTGGGGCACACTGACAGAAGTGAGGCTGCCGAACACTGGCGCCACCAATCCTTCCGACCACCACCAGCAGGCAAAGTAGGTTAAGTGTCTTGCCCAAGGACACAACAGCTGCATTCTCATGCCGGGAGCCAGGATCGAACCTGCAACCCTCCGATTGCTGGACCACCCGCTCTACCGACTGAGCTACTGACTGTTTATGTTAAACTTACCCCAAGCAGCAGGAGATGCAAGCTGGAGTTTGAGGGGCTTACATGCTCTCACACCTCTGCCAGCGTTCTGATTAACTTGTACTAGGAATTTGAGTGGCTGTCAGACTAGTAATAGACAAAAAAAAATAAACTGTACAAGATGAAGTAACCTCTCACAAGGTAAATTTGACACAGTAAACGAATCCATAACAGAAGTTTCACAGATTGTTTCTCGTTTTAAGATACATGAAGTGTACCTAAAATAGGTTTTAAATTAGGACAATTAAAGGGAAATCATGCCTAATGGAAAAAAACACTAAGATTCATGACAACAAGATGGTCAACATACAGTATATGACGAAGATCATCATGTATAGACAATGAACACTACTTCTAATACTTCAGTGACTGACTATCAGCTTTCATTTTACATTGACTGTAAAACACCATGGATTCTAAGAAGCATTCTGTTTTTGGTGACATGAATTTGTGTTTTTTAGAGAAGGCTGAAGGACAGGAAGAAAAGCGAGTTTTTAGCATGACTAGGCAGAAGGATGGTTACATAGACTGTGGACGTTACCAGGATTATGGGACCATGAGAAAAAACAATACACAAGATGAAGAAGTTAAATGAAGAATAGCAATAATTCCTGACTATGTATCGTTTCTTCAAACTGACCACTATTTTTGTGAGCTTGGCTGTGTTTGACTCAAAAAACGTAGATACTGAGGGCTTAGCACTACTGTCTTTTAAAGTGTCAGAAATTGATACCCTGATACCAACACATGCAGGTCATGTGGGCAGCAACAGCCTGTAGAAATGATAAACAAGATGGCTGCATTCACAAATAAGCAAAATGGGGTGACATAAAATACTACAATTTATTTTTTGTATAGCCCAAAATCACACAAGAAGTGCCGAAAAGGGCTTTAACAGGCCCTGCCTCTTGACAGCCTCCCAGCCTTGACTCTCTAAGAAAACAAGAAAAAACTCCCAAAAAACCCATGTAGGGAAATAATGGAAGAAACCTTGGGAAAGGCAGTTCAAAGAGAGACCCCTTTCCAGGTAGGTTGGGCGTGCAGTGGGTGTCAAAAAGAAGGGGGTCAAAGCAATACAGTACAAAATAATAACAACACATGTTAATTAAAGCAGAGCTGTCCATGTTAATTTAAGACACTTTGCCTTAGAATAGAGTTAATACAGTAATCAAAGAAGAATAGAGATTCATCTTGTTTGATATTTGCATATTATTCATAATCTCCTTTGGCCTGCAATATGAAACGATCAGTCATGCTGTTATGGATAACTCACCCTTACTGGATGAATCTTTCAGCAGGTCCAATCCCTCCCTAACATAAAGCAGTATTTTCTACAGTATATACTCACCTACTCCTTGCTCTTTGCCTATGACTAGGCCTTTGCTAATGTCCCTTGCCATATGCCCCCTTTGCTGCCTCTTGGGCTTTTCCTGGCTGACACTACCTTTTCTGGCACTTACTACAATCGTAAACGGCAATTTGTCACACCTGAGCCTACTTTGACACTAATTAGCCCTGATTACCACCATGCCTTCCTACACAAAGCAATTAACACACTAATTAAAGTCATTAAAACAATGTGACAGCTCCTTTCACATTTTATATTTTTGCAGTACAGTATAATGTACTGTAGGCCAATAAGCATAATCTATAATTTAGATGAACACACTTGATATATATCTAACCAAATTACATAAATAAGAGGAACATTATGTGTGGGTTTAGTTCTCTTCTAATCTTTTTTTCTGCTCTTCTGCTGTTTTATATGATACTTAATCATTAGCTCCTTTATAAGAATTTAACTCAAATATAGCAATTGCAAAGTAAGAAACTATGTAGCTTTAATTGTTCACTGATTAAGACGAATATTGTTAGAGAGACATAGTGAAGGGTATATCAGAGTACACATTGTCACATAGTTGCCTATGAGCAAAATATTTAAACTGCTAATTAAGGGTCACCATTCTTGTTAAACTAACACATCCTTGGCATAATCAACAGCAGCACATCTGTTTTTCTGATATGACCTTGTTGAAAATCACTATTGCTAAGGAACTGATCCATACAAAATATCTCGAAAACTAAAATTGCCTGGACATGGTTTCTTTAAATTTTTATATTATTTGATGACATTTAGCCCTGAAAACTTTTTTTAACATCTTAACAATTAGCATAAACTCAAGAAAGGACTTTTTTTTACTTTCAATTGGTTTTCTTTCATTTATGTCTTCTGTCTATTCATACTCAATTCTACTCATCAGTTGGCCCTGTTAAATGTATAATTTACTGTGTGTTAATTAATATATTGCATGTGTGGGCTAATGTCTAAGGTCTTGAACTTTAAACCAAAATGTTGACATTAAACCTAAATGCCTTATCTTTGACTCACTGTGTTAGTATAGGAAAGCCACTTTTAACCTGCTTGTGAACCAGTTGTAAGTTAAGTATTTGATAAATATATTCAAACAAATTTAATGCACGTTGTAAATCACCTTGGGTAAAGCTATTTGTCTTAACGATAATAAATGTCTAATGATGACCAGTTTTCCCTGGTTCAGGGTATATTTCTATTTGTGTGCAATGCAGCTTGAGAATATTTGAACTCTTCATTTCTCACGCCTTCCTCTACTCAGTTTAATCTTCTTTGAGAATGTTTCCCCATTTGTCGTTATGAAACTACTTCAGCGACTCTAATTATATTACATGACTTCCCATGTTTCAACTGGTTAGAGACATTGACTTTAGACAATGACAAAAAAAATTCTTTGTCTTCTTCAGTTATTTCATACTAGCCAACCCGCGGCGTACCATACGCCGCATAATCAGGCCGGTTTTTTAATCATTTTTAAGCACAGGGAGAAAGTTTAACATTTGCAAAAAAGGTAATGTAATAAATCAGCAAGAAAAGCAACATTGTAACAATGCACGGAACGAACCAACACACAATCGTCCGTGCGGCGTAGCGAGGTGGGAGGGGAGTGTGTACAAAGTGCAGGAGCAACTAAGAAGACGCATGTTTGTCGCGGATGCGAATTGCTGTATGTAGCGTGTACAACACTTTGCTATGCTGCACGCGGTCGTGCGTCGAAACCGAAAACTCATTTTTAAAGACTGCTCACTTCATTGTGTTTTAACCTCTGTTGTAAAGGAATGTTTTAATGATCCCATGGGATACCCCTCGCAAACAGTTTTACACGCTGCATATGGCGATTCGCCTCCGCGAGAAACATGCCTCTATTAACAGTCAACGTGTGGGAGGGGGGTGTGTACAAAGGGTAGGGACGAAAACAGTGGGAGCGTATGAGTCTCACTTAGTGGCAATTCCACGGTTTGCAGCCCGAATGGGGTTCAACGGCTTACCCACGCCTAGACACACGCTTAATCTCATGCATAATTATTTATTGAATGGTAAACACTTCTGGAAAGACACGGTTGTCTTAAAAAGGTTAGTGTGAGAATACAACAGTAAGTGAATGAAAAGATGGAAATCTGGAGAGAGCAAAATACAACACAATAGTGAACCCGCGACATAACAAACGCCGCATAATTATTTATTGATGGTTGAACACTTCTGGAAAGACACAGGGACACCCCTCGCAAACTGTTCTACACGCCACATACAGCGATTCACATCTGTGACAAACAAACTGTTTTACACACTGCATACAGCGAATCACATCCGCGACATGATTTTTCCTAGATGGTCCTGTTGCCTCCACCCTCGCACTCAAAGCATACACACTGCCTGCTCATGTGCCCGGTCGCAAGCCGCGTCCAGCCTCGTTCTCGAAGCATACACACCGCCTGGTTATGTGTCCTCTCACAAGAGAAACTCACGGAGAGCCGCCCACCAACTGCTGTGTGTGTGCCTCTGTCTGTCTCTGGCGCGGCTTTCTCTTGCGCTGCCTCTGTGTGAACCGGTCAGGCACAGAGAAGGTCAGCTGCTGACAGAGCGTCTCGACTGTTGCAGGGCCTGCATTGGTGAAGCAGGTGAGACGGTAATGGCACAGGGCTTATTGGTTTTTAAAGACTGATTCCTTCATTGTGCTTTAACCTCAGTTTTAAAGGATTGTTTTAAGGATCCCCTCGCAAACCGTTTCACACGCTGCATATGGCGATTCACCTCCGTGAGAAACATGCCTCTATGAACAGTCAACGTAGCTCGGAGGTACATGACATTAACCTGACCTGCACTGCATGTGGCCTCTACGACAGACGAACATAAATGACACCATTTTTCTGTGTCGTCGCGTCCGAGTTGGTGGGCGTGGCCCTGCGAGTTGTCGTCGTTTCCAATGGTCTTGGAGTTGGTGGGCGTGGCTCCTTCCTGTGTGCGCCATAGGTGTCTCACTTGTCGGCGGCTTAGTGAATCCACGCCCCTTCCGGCGTGCTTTTCATGGTTGTCTTGCCTTAGTGAATTATATATATAGATGTTTGTCAGAACGGCTGAGATCATTGTCATCCTGGAAGTCTCATTTTCAGCTACTTTAAAGTCAGGGACAAAGGACCTAACATTAACATTGCAGTTAAAATTTAAATAAAATAACATTCTCAAACCTGCTTAATCCAAATCACATTTGCCTCACAAAACTGTTATATGAAGAGAAAGGCTGGTCTTTCATTCAAAAGCCCAGTGCTGATAGAACCCTCTTCTGTGGAGTGCTAAACACCATTTTCTGGAAGCTTTTTATTTAATGATATTTTAGTCAAAATACATTTGGGACATTGCAAACAACTGAATATCTAACATGTGGATTATAGAACATGAGTAGTGTGAGATTTTATTTAACAGTTTGATACTTTTTGCAGTTATTCAAGCTGGGTCTCTACTCACGCCTATTGAATGAGAAATTTCATTTTCTGTTTTCTTCATGAAAACATGAGCATGAAAGTTTTTTAAGGCCATTGCTACAACAAAGTGGAGGAAGATACTGATACAAAAATTGTTGGTTTTGGTAGAAATATTACTTTCACATGAATTACTAGCTGTACCCCATGGCTTCATCCATAAAGTAATGAAACAGGACAAACTTTAAAAATCAATAGACGTTGGCACTATATCTGATCGTGTTCAGCTCTGACGGGAAAGCGTTCCCCGCGTGGGGAGAAAAGCACATGGCCGTGATATCTCTGGCAATTAGCAGCTACCCTCCAAAACACATGGAGCTCTGATCTCTCTCTCTCAAAAATGTCAAACGTTACTCCTTAATAATCTGTAAGTGATAATGTCAGTTGAACAAACAGGTATCACTAGCTAAGCGGAGGCAAGGTGCACTCCAACACGTGGCGAGATAAAGACCAACCCGAACAGAGGCTGGTGAGTGAATGAGGAAGGGCCCACCCCCTGCTCTTGGCCTACAGCCACTCTCTTGGATTTGCATAATTACATCGGTACCGCAAGCGAACCATGGGACTTAGCGCGATGAGAGAAGCCTCAAAATGAACCAGAAAGTTCAAGCAAACTATAGAAAACAATCAGATCTAAATCCGTTAAGTAATTCTCTTGTGAAAAGTGGACAGACATACAGACAGAACGCGCTTGGACCACAAAATTTTTAAAACCGTTTCATAGCGAGCACCTATGGCCCAAGGGTAACATACATTCCAAATTATAAGTCAGAAGTCCTCATGTTTCGGGAGATTTCGTGATGAGTGAGTTAGTGGTATTTGGCTTTTGTATACTGTATATAGATCAACAGGTAAAGAAGAACTGGTCAAAAATGTCATGAAACTGGTATATTAATATTGAATAGTTTAAGCAAATCTTTTGAAGTGCTTATGTTATGCTTGTAAACTCAGATTTACTGTATGTAGTGTTCCAACAAACTGAACTAACTAGTGAACTTCAGAATTTTGATTAATCTGGGTTATGTTTATGTTTGAAACCATGAAGTGACACATCTCCATCAACAAAGGTTTTGTACTTGTTTTTACTTGGTTTTCTGTATGCCATGAATTAAACAGAGGGTTAACATGTTGGGTTCAGATTTTGGCCCTGCAACTGCTTGTGTGGAGTTTACTTGTTCTCCCAGTGTCTGAAAAGATTTTTCATAGGGTGCAATGGTGAGGTCTTCCTTTGACCCTGATTTTTAAATGAAAGAATTACAATATTCAAAAAGACTCAATCATGCACCAGTCCCTTCATGAATCCTGTATTAAGCTGTGAAACACTCTGTTAAAGGGAAAGGAGAAACTGAGCCAAAAATATGTATCCCAGACATCTGCGTTGTTCACCTTTAATCTAGCAAAAACTCATTGTGCTTTAAAAATAAATCCCTATTTTTCTTTCTTTCCATTTATCTAATGGATAAATCCTTTCACTGTTCAGCTTCGGAAGAAGCTTTCAATATAAGTAAATGAGCTCTGAATTAGACTTTTCCATTGAAATGGCCTAATCTTCATAATGCATGATTTAGGACTTTTTTGGATTGAAAAAAAAAAAAGAAATCTTGACAATACATAATTTCCACTAAAAACGAACATCATCACTTGCTCTGCTAGGAAACTGCAATTTGGCATTTGGTTTCTCTCTACAATTAAATATAAACTAATATGTTTAGACCCACTCAATACAATTCAGATTTGCAGAAGGCTGGAGGCTGTCCCAGATGTGTAAGTTACAAGAAAGAAACCAGCCCCAGATAGGGTGGCAGTCCATAACAGGGTTTAATCACATATAGATCCTCATTCACATGGAGCCTAATTAGAATCACCAGTTCACCTAACTTGCACATCTTTACAAAGGTCAATAGAAAACTAGAATATTAAAAGTCCATAGACAAAGGGAAACTTCAGACAGACAACAACCAGATGTCTAATTCAAGACTAAGATGTGGAATCCATCAGGAGTCAACACAAACAACTGCACCACAGCTTTTGTTTTTTTTTTACCAATATCCAATGAAATATTTCATATTGACATACATTGAGCCCTCTTAAGTTAAAAACAAACTGCCAGAAGCAATCGTTCACTATTCTGATTTGAAACATGTACGCTGTGAGTTGAAGTCAGCCTGATAATATATATTGGGTATAGAAGATAACACAGAACTATTAAGAATAGAAACTTTTAGGTATAATAATGCAGAAATGTACTTAACACTCAGATTTATATATTACATATTAACAACTATATGAATATGTAACCTGTAACATTGTCTTTTTTATCTTTTTATTAATGATATACAACAAAAAATAGCTTTGTTAATCAATGTTACCATTTTAAGGTTTATCTAATTATGAGAAACCCTAAATTCATTAACATTCTCCTTTACTTTTTATAAGCCTATCTTATTCTGGTGGCATGGTTTACTTGTTTAGTATCATAATCTGGTCATTTCATTTTAAGCCTTGGCAGTCATTGACACATAGCTTTAAGAAGTTGTAGGAACCATTCATTGCCATCTGTCGCCTTTTTTGAGAATTCTTTTAAAAAAATCCTTTCTGGCTTTTATTCAGTATATATGAATTTGAGCTAGTGATTTAATCCAGGTGAACTTCACAAGTTTAGGTTGTTTCAGCTCTTATTTCCGTTTTATTGTTTAAGTAGTTTATATAAATGGCTTTTTTCTCTACTTACAATAAAAACCAAATGACAAAAGCTAACCTTCTCTATTTTCCTGTTTTCTGGGCTAAAACGTGTGGTTCCTTAACCCTGCAGGTACTGTTCATGCCCACTGAACTGAGGAGACTCCCCTCGTATTACATTCTGAACAATTTCTCAGTCTGCTGGTATAATTTTTTCTACATTAAACAAATTACACAGAGTATCATTTGTACAATACTTTGGAGTTGGCTCAAAAAATAGCCATGTTTATTTGGTTTGTATTTTTTTAAGGTTACCAAACTTTTTTAATATAGTGTGCAACCTGATTTTAACATTTTTAATATTTTAATGTTTATTTTTTTATAAATATAGTATGCGTCTTTTATTATGAAAATTAATATAGATATAGTATACTATAAATATGTGCATTTGTGTGTATGAATATTGTGTATAAAATATGTACAAAAATTAGATTTGTTCCTAAGAAAAATGTGTATAGGTCTTTTAGCCCACATTTTTAAAGCCCACCTATTGCGTTACAACAGATATACAATGTGAATGTGTAATTGTCACTTATTGAGTTTGATTTTGTTGGCCTTTAACATTCTCAGATCCATGCAATCCAATTCAGGGTCATACTTAAGATGGAGAGTAGTATTCCTGCAGCATTAGGGTCAAAGCAGCAACCAAAACCTTATAGGCGGTAGCATTACCCACTTGCACTCATGTCAGACAATACAAAATCATCACTTAACATAACAGAAATGTTTTTGAGATGTAGGATGAAAATCTAGAATTTTGGAAGATAAACCCCATACTGACACATGGAATATACAGACTCTGCAGAGATAGGACCCTAGATCAATGAGACAGCAAAGCCAACCACTATTCCACCCTGCCACCATTACAAATAATGAGGTGGAGTATTTATGGTAAATAACTTATAAATCTGTTATTGTCGGCTGAGGGGATCACTAAACCCTAAAGAAACGTTGGGACACCAATCAATCCTGTTTTATTCTTTGAAGACTTAAAACCAAACAAGAACTCTCGCTGGCACAAGAAACAAAGCATTCCAAACAAAGAATAACTAAACATAGCATTTAGGCTATTTTTATTTGTCTCTCTTGAGCTGTTTGGTTTCCTTCAGATTTCTGTCCTGCGGTGCACTCACTTCCACAAGTAGAGGCCATCTTCTGGGGGCACTTGGGCTTTATAGTGGTCACTGTTTTTTGCTGTTGACTACTGGCACTCTTACCAACTCTCATCTTGGTTATCTAGTCAGTTCCTTCGACCTGCAGCCCCCGTCATTGAGTTTCGATAAACAATGCTGCAAACCCCAAGGAAAAAACATAATTCTTAGATATTGGTGCCTAGAATTTCTAATAGGGAAACCACAGAAATTGTTTTGCAACACTTGAAGCTACTACTTCTCACTCTTCACATTAATACATCAGTGTACCAGGACTTATGTATATTACCTTCAAGCATTTCTTTGCATATATATTCATATCTCTGGACTTTTAAACATGACTACATATAGTTGACAAAATCACGGAAAGAAATACAGTACTGCACTTGAGTGAATGGCATAAACAAATAATAATTAAATAAAAAAAAAGATAATAATATATGCTCAAATTTAACATTATTCCTACTGATTATTCATTTCAATTGAAAATAATACACTTTCCTGTAAAATTGTGCTTTGCAACGGCCATCTCATTAGGAGAAGCAGAAAGAAAGTAGGAATTGATCTATTACAGGAGTGTTTTACTCATGGACGGTTGTATATAACATGTTCAGTTATTATTTAACTGACCAAGCTGACTTACAACATTTGAGACACAATTGGTTACATTTCTTTTGTTGACTTGCTCATTGTCACACAGTGTCATTAGCATGATCTGAACCCACAACCACAGGGTTTGATGTTCTAGGCCTAAAGCCTTAACCACTACCTGACACTGCCTGTCAATAATATTTGCCCTTGAGGAAAAAAGGTTAAAAAAAAAACAAACTACTATATTGTAGCGTGCAGCCGGGGCTCAGCAGCTCCTGCTGCAGCACCCCCTGGCGGTGCCTCGGACTCCCCCAGGGCTTCATGGAAGTTGGAATTTGGTGCAGCCCTGTTGGGATCCGCATGCGCCACCATGGGGTGCTGCAGCAGGAGCTGCTGAGCCCTTGTGGGCAGTTCTTCTGCAACACCCGTAAGTGCAGCTGGAAATGAGTCATCAAGCACCTGGAGCACTTCCGGATACCTTATAAAAGGAGCCAGCAGCCGCTACTCGGGGAGCCAGAGTCAGAAGGAGGAGGACAAAGCTTGACCGGAGTAGTGGAAGAGAATTGTTTTGTGTTTGTGCTTGTGTGGGACTGTGTTGACTTTGTGGGAATGGGGAAGGTGTTGCCCATAAGGTAAAAAAGAAAATAAAAAGTCAGTGTGTGCCTTAAACCTGTGTCCCACGCTTGTCTGTGTCGGGTTTAGCTGCCAGTGCCAGTCTAGGTGGTCCACAATATACATAAAACTAACTGCTTACTGATTAACCAGATTAGCTGATGGCATTATAACTCATGCCCATTGTCTTACAAAATTTCCAAGAGAGAGCTGGGTAACACAGCTAACCCTATATATAATTACAAATGTAATATGAAACAAAATAGAATAAACAAAACACTGCGTTGATACAAGAAAAAAGTCATCATGCAATAAACTATATAAAAATTAACCTGCTGTGTATAGTGACAAGTAATAATTAATTATTGCAATTAATTAAAAACTAAATAGTATATAACAGCCTAAACAGCAAATCCAGCAAGAGCATGCTATGCTAATCTAATGGGTCTTCAACCTTGAATTAAATACTGTGACTTATTGGGCTTCTCTACATTGGTAGGCAGACTGTTCCAAAGTTTGGAGACAGATTATTTCAAATTGTCCTGTCTCCTTTTCTCTTTACTTTGTACTCTTTAGACTACAAATATAACACCAGGTCATGTCATGTTTAGAAATTCTCAGATGATTCTACATGTATGAGGTGTACTGATAAGGGGGATGAGACAGAGTATAGGAGTCAAGTGGAGAACTTTGTTTCTTAGTGCAAGACCTGCTATACCACATACCTCCCCCCTTAAGCCGCCAGTTGCAAGGAGTTAGCGAATTAATTGGGGCGAGATGTACCTTCACGTGAAGTCATTGGCTTCATGCGATGTGTGATTGAGATTCTGAGCCCACAGAGCCTTATAAGAATGAGATGGCACAAATAAAAGGAAGGAATCAAAAGGAGTATGGAGGGTAACAGATGGAGGGATAGAAGGCAGGAGCAAGGGAGAGATCTGGTACAAGTGAATGGATGAAAGGCAGAGATGTGTGCAGACGATGCTCAGGGGCTGATGGCCACTCCACCTGAGTGACCTGGGAGTTGAAGTGGCTGAAGCGCTGCACAGTTGTAGCCACACCCTGGAGAGAGGCAGCACAGCTGCAGGGGAGTGAGGCTGAGAGAGGCATTCTGTGGGTGGTGCCATGGACCACATGGACGCAAGCCTGGTAGTGGGAGTCGGAGGCTCATTGGGGTGCCCTGTGATGTCTATTTTTAAGGTGTGTTTGTGTATGTATTTATTTAAAGAGCTTCCCTGGGATATATAACGTTCTATCTATCTATCTATCTATCTATCTATCTATCTATCTATCTATCTATCTATCTATCTATCTATCTATCTATCTATCTATCTATCTGTCTGTCTGTCTGTCTGTCTGTCTGTCTGTCTGTCTGTCTGAACAGTTTACATCACTGGCCTCAGTGAGTTAAGTGATTGCCTTGGCCGGCATTTTGGCTGTCGAGATTGATATCAAGGTGTTACAGATTGATATCAGTTTCTGATGTTAGTTGAATGGAGAAAGACTCTGAGTTTAAATAAATATGGACAGATACAAATAGAGAAACAGAAAGACCAGTAGCTACAAGTGGATAGAAGCAAAGCAGTAAGGAGTGAATTAAAGGTAAACAATGTTATTGTTAAATAAAAAAAGGAAATCAGACTGAGTGCATTGTTGTTGTTGTTCCCTGTGAATTGTTATAAATACACATTCCAGAGTGTAAACCTTAAAGTTTTTCTGTGGTATAAAATTATTTTATTTGGTAATGTGGTGATTTCTTTATTATGGGGTAGTTAGTAATTTTATTTTTTGATATGTAGTTAATAAACAATATTAAATATAAGAAGCGAACAATTAAAGATTAAATATCTTCCATGATATTGGGAAGATGAAACCATATGTTAAACATGGCAATTTTTTTGTATTGCCAGTTCTATTAAACAAAATAAAAGATCGTCCATGATATTTTGAAGACAAAACTATACGTTAAATGTTACAAATGTTTTTTTTGCATTGCCAGTTTTAAGTGACTTTAAAATGTAATGGTCAAATACATTTTAATATTTAGTACTGAATATATTATAATAATGGTCATATTTGGAGTAAATAAGATAGAACAAGTTCAATGTCAAGGAAGAGCCTAATAGCTGGTAGTGCAAACTCACTCTTTAAAGGACTTTGTCATTTTTAATAATCATGATGCCCTTGTTAATGCAATATGGTTTCAGAGGTCCGAAGCTCTTCCAGTAGCTAAAAAGTTTCAAGGTTTTATAAATTACATTTATACTGACTTACTGAGACTATAAATTTCAGAAAGCAAACATTATAATTTTTATGAAGACTACTGTACAATTGCCTGTAAATTATTACTAGTTACTATATTTATAGGGAAAATTGTAAAATGAAGTCTTTATGTTTAATCTAAGAAAGCAAACAATGGTGTTTCAAGGAAGGGTATGGTAAAGATATTTATAGAAGTCCCAATGTCAGTGTATTTGTCTAGTGGCTTTGTTGGTTCTAAATCATTCTTATTATATTAATAGTATATTGGCCTAAATCTATCAATGCAGTATTAACTAGGTCCTGTCTCGTATCATCTCTTACCTAGGGGACATACTGCAGGCTCATTGATGTAGGTTATACTGCACGGCAGCTAAGCCATGTCAAAGGTGCATGCTGATGCTAACTGCTCTCTCACATTCTGCATTGCTCTGCATGTAAATCTGTTTTATCCCCCTCCCACCTGCTTGCACGTGAGATGCTGTTGCATGAAAACAATTTTCTATGTTTTACGAATAAATAACAAGATATCTATAAGATCAGAACATAGTAAATGGTTTAGAAGAACAAGTAATTGAGAAAATCAAATACTCTTGATAAAGAATGCATTTATTCTTCAATTGAACTCGATGTCAAGTCGAATATACCAAATATTCATGTGAACAATGTAGTATAAAGAAAAGATTTGGGACCTTTTTTTAGGAATTAGCCTAATCTTGTCCGTGACAGGCTAGATCAATACATACAGCAGGACTCTCAAGTAAAATAAGGACTCTGCCTTTCTGGCACATTGAGGACCTGCGTGAGGTCCATCGCTGTCTTTTGATGCTTGAATGAACGTCATATAGCGTCTGTCTTTGTGGCTGACAGCTGTTAAAGTTACTCATAATGCGTTGATTCTACTCATAACTTGGATTTAAAATGTGTTCAGGAAGACATAAAATACATTTTTACTCAAGAACAGTATAGTGTTAACTCTTTGTAACGCATCATTTAAGACAAGTTTGTATTTTCTGTATCTTACAATATCTAAGTAAATACATTTGATTTAATGGCACCATATAATCAATAGCTGGTTTGGTGGTAGTTAGAGGATAGAAACAGCCGTCCAGAGTGATTTACTTTTCTATAGACCTTTTGCATTGTTTGGTTTGTATTAGGTACTACAAAATGTATGACTTACACAGGTATTCTTTAGAAAGGTTGGTACTAATATATAATTTTTTTTTATTCTGATGTGTTATGCTATATTGGAAGTTGAGCCCTCCCTCATCTGTAAAATTAGAAGTGCTTGTAGTGGAGTCCCTTGGATTTCTTGTCTCATATTTCTGGTTAGTAGTGATGCTTTATATTTTTGACAGTAATATTTCTGCATTGACACTAGAATTACCAGAGTCTATGAAAAAACTCCTAGATCCGGCCCAACTTAAATCCCATCACACCTCTCCACCAGCGTCCTTTGTCCTGTAAATGTGCCGATAAAGACAAGCTGCAAGCAGCCGGCTATTTCATCCCCCCACCGACTTAGAACATGCACAAACTTCTCCCAGCTCATGCCTTGATTGATTATCTGGGAGTGAAGTGGAGTTTTAGAGTGGAAATAATAGGCCGTTATTTGGAACACACGCATTTCACGTGTGTTCCGTTTCTACAGTAATCTGTGTAAACACATTGTTAAAACAGAAACTTTTCCGTATTTTAGTAATAAATGTTACAAAATGTAGGCATAAACTATAGAATGTGTGAAGCATGAAGTGCAAACATCAAATAAACACTTTGACAAAAGGTTCAAGACTGATACAACAGCTGTGGTGGTTTAGCGGTAAGTTTTGCTGACTCAGAGTGCAGGTGGCTTGCTGTGCCTCAGAGACCCAAGTTCGATTCCCCGCTTGGGAGAACGTGTTATTTTTTAACCTCAAACGGACATAAAATTTATAAATTGGTATACACTGTCAGTTAATGAGATCATTATATTTTCATGTGGGATGCTCCTTTTAAAATATTTTTTAACAATTGAGACTACAATTAACATGAACAAGTGTCCTCTTAACTGTTATTTTTAAGATCCATAACACACAGACAGACAGAGCACTGCGTAATAGAGAGACAGACAGGCAGAGAAGTCACTAGATATATAAACAAACAAGGAAGGCACATGTACTGAAAGAAAAAAAAGATCAACATGTACGTTGCTCCTGCTGCACTGAATAAGCTCACGTGCTCTAACCCCCTCCCCCGATCTGACTCTAAATAACAGCACAAGTACAGACGCAAACCAAGTGTATGTGTGTACTGTATAATATTAACAAAAAGAGCAGCTTACTACTGAAAACGGCAAATATAGGAGTGAGTGGGGATCAAACCGGGGACTCTTGATTACACTTGGTTTGCACAATGTGATAACACAGATTACTGTAGAAACGGAACACACATGAAATGCGTGTGTTCCAAATAACGATCTATTATTTCCACTCTAAAACTCCACTTCACTCCCAGATACTCAATCAAGGCATGAGCTGGGAGAAGTTCTAGTGCAAGTGCACGTGCTAAGTCGGTGGGGGGCTGGAATAGCCGGCTGCTTTCAGCTTGTTTTTATCGGCACATTTACAGGACAAAGAAGGCTGGTGGAGAGGTGTGATGGGATTTAAGTTGGGCCGGGTATGAGTTTTTTCATAGGCTCTGGTAATTCTAGTGTTAAGGGCCTCCCCAGATATTGTGTAAAATAAGTAATATGTGTCCCTTAATAATTTAAATTATTATTACAATGTTACAAGTTTTCATCATATACACAATGTAATCTCTTATCCAGAAAAAGTTTGCTTTTTGTAGTATGTGAAATTGTCTTTGTGCCAGTTGCCTAGCAAGCATGTTTCCAGCTCATGATCATAGCTGTATTTTCCATTTAGTATTCAAGATTTACCCTTGTGTGTGAACTTCCCAGTTTAGTGATGGAACTTAAAGACAACAGTCCCTTTTTTGTGTCCCTGTACATGTGTTTTAATGTTTGCTAGTCAAGGCTGTACAGAGCAAGCCAATGAAGGGATAGGAAAAGTCCAATACCTTTTGCTCACTGTCAGTTAGCCAGAGTAATTTAAAAAAAAGAAAGCCGATCAATATAAGAAATGCATCAAGGACAATATATTATGCTGATCACAGCATCTTTATCCACCGCTAAAAAGGACCACTCGACAATGCTAAATTTGAAAAAAGCCCCCAAGGCAGTTTTGTGAGTGCTTCTTTCATTTTGTGGGAAAGAACTCAGAAGTATGATACCCCTGTTTCAGGGAAGCACTGAGTCCACAGGCGAAAAGTAGAGTTATGTAGAAAAGTTTTTTGTGAATTGTTTGCAAGCTTCTCACTGTCCAGCAAACACCTGGCCAGAAAGTGGCTAGTGGTGCTACCTGATAGGCCATAGAGCCTTGTTTTTAAATCGTGCAATGTGTGTAGTCTACATATCATTTCCATGTTATTGTGGCTGGTCCTTTTTCACCTCAAAGCTATTTGAATCTAAACTTGATGTGTTGACATTTCACTTTAGGCAGTTCATAGCCAATATATTTTCCAGGGCAGTAAGTGGATGCAAGGCTCTCACATTCCTTAACATCTAAATCTGTAAAGCTCTATTATGTACGATGATAAAGGTTGCAGAGGGTATCACGATGATCTTATGCCAGTCAAAGTATACCAGACACCAGCATCTCATGTTTGTTTTTTGTTATTCAAAGTGTGTGTGAATTTACACATCTTGCTAGTTATTAGGAAAAGAGGTACAGATATTATTAATCAAGTAAGTTGATTCTAAGATATTCTAAATCATAATGTCATAGTTGAGTGGTGAGAAAGCAGGTAGGACTGTGCCTGAAAAGTTAACATTAAAGTTTTTGTAATGTGTGGTCAGCTGTGAATCTTAAAGTATTTCATGGGTGAGAGGATGTGTGGTGCTTGATTTGCCATCAAAGACAAATGATGGCCTGTGTGCAAAGTGATGGGAGCACATTTGGGATTAACATTTTTAACAAGTTCTTTCCGTGCAATAGGAGAGTGCTGTGGTTCAGAGCAAGATCAAGAAGAAGCAAAAGGAGGTTCAGTTTTGAAAGTAAAAAGGATAATGTGTATTAAACCTTTTTCAGTTCTCTGGTAAAGCTGGAGCCAGTGTGAAAAATATCAACGAGGACAGTTAGGCATTGAGTTAATTGAGCATACAGTAAGCAGTATATTTTGTTTAAAACCTAGGCTGAATTTTAGTCATGGTAGAAGTGTTAACAGTTGAATTCCTTACAGCATAGTCAAATTTTACAGGTTTGGGTACAGAAGAAGCAGAGTTAAGCCAATGTTTAAATGTGTATGTGATGAAAAGAGTAATCCTAAGCTTGTCACCTTCGCTTTGTCATTTGTGTGCATCTGTCAGTCTTTGGTTGACATCTGGCAGAGTCTATATTTTGTAGCTTTTTTATGGGTGAGGTCTCTTTTTATCAACAAGGGCCATTAAAAACCGTAGACCTTTAACTGCTAAATGCCGTCACCAGCAGTATAACCTGGCTTGTTACAGTCACATGTTTATCCTTATTCATTTACCTTTTTTTTAACTTATTTCTTGATAGGCTTTGCTAGTGTAATGTATCATAAGTGAGTTTGCAACAGCTACTGCCTAGGCAAACTATTATGAGTATTTTTCTGTAAATATTTCATAAAATCATAATTGTTGTATTATAGCTAAAGAGTTGTTATTTCATTCAGATATGAATAATGTGAAGAACATTTCTGAAGAACATCAGAATAATTGGGAGTTCCTAAAAAGGGAAGGAAAAGGAATGCTGATAATGGTTTCCTAGTATTTCTTTTTTAATGAAACAATTACTCCAAAATAAACGTTATCAGGTTTGAGCAAATACATATACTTGACCTTCATTGAATAAATATAATTTCAGTCCTACCCTTGAACAATTTTTCCTTCGAACGTTTAACTTATTTTGCCCATCATGTGCTGCACATTTGTTATCCTATATAGTACCTTGAAAACACATTTTTGCTATAGAAATCTGGGGAGCAGGGTTTGTTGGTAATTGCAGATGTATTCACAAAGAACATGGTTGTGGGTTCTTTTCTCCTGAATTTTAAGATTAAGGTCAGAAACATAGAAGATGGTTGCCAGTGATAGATTTTCCCTCTAAGCATTTTACAGTAGAAGTGAACATTGTTTACATCAATGTAGAATTTTGTTGTTTAAATCTAGTTGACAGGTTTGGATTTGGGTGAAGTTTTATAGTATTAGACCTTAGCTTCTGAATATTAGATGAGGAATCCCTGGTCTATACAATAAAAACTGAATACATTTTTAGCATGTTAAATGTAAAAGGTCATGAGTTTCACTATAAAAAATTTTAATTCGCTTTAGTAATAAAATAGGGATTTAAAACAGTATTGTTTTTCCAAACTCTTGATATAGGCTTAACATATTTATTTAACTGTCCAGCCATCTGTTTTCTAAAGCATTTATTTTTTATACAGGACCCTAAGCAGATGAGGCAACAGGCAGAAGCCAAGCGATACCCCAAGATAAAGTGGATAGTCCATTGCAGGGCAAGCTGTCATTTTAAATATGCAGTTGTAATTAAATAAACTAATCAAAGTTTTCATTTTATTTACCCTAGTCAGCATGTATTGTGTTTCTCAATGATAATGTACTTTTAAAATTATCGGGATTGCTTGATTGAGTGTAATTTAATTTTCTTATTTAATAGTATTAGTTTTGATTTTGTTATTGATAGAAAAATGTCATTTCTGAGGTATTTCCATTAAGAAGCACGAAAACCTGTATACAATACTATTTAATATACACGTTAAAATTTAATGTTTTATGTAAAACATACAACAAGGTATATTCACTCAGAACACTTCCGCCTATGACAAAAACATTCTTGTCCTAGTTTGCTTTTATTTTTAAATACTATTTAAAATGATGCTCCTCTTCATTGATCAATGTGACATTTTAAGTATAGTGTGTGTGTGTAAACATGCAGTACATATAAACTCAACACACACACGCAGACCGCTAGAGCGCTTCATCCAGACTGCATTAGAGGACAGTTAAGTGGGTTAAGGATATTTAACTCTTGTGAGTCACTTTTAAATGTCTCTACTGTTAATGAATACAAAAAATGACACTCCAGGGCCTCGTGAAGTCTTTAAAGTGCTAGTTTTACAAGGTAACTTCCAGTCTGCCTAGTTCTTAAAGTTGCAACATGGTCCCTCTGTTTCCGCTAGGAAATTTGTTCTACCCTTTGGCAAACACTTGAGTGAATAAACTGACAACATTCTCCCATTTCCCTGCACTGAATCCATTTCTAGCACCTATCAGCAAGTTCTTGCATCCTCTTTCCAAGACTTCATCTATCTATCTGAATAAAGAGTCAAAAGTCAAGAATAAACAGGTCTGTCTATGGCAAGGCTTTCAAAGTCATGAACTTAAGAACTGCAAAGTAAAAGTGAGAATATCCACACCAAATCCTTAGGTTTTCTTTTCAGTATTAGGTTTCCAATTAATTTTTTTCAAACATTATATATACTGTTTATTTTTTTCTTCATTCTTTTTTGACATTATTTGACATGTTTACCTTGTCTTTTGATTATTTTTTCTTCAAGACTATTTTTCTTTCTTTATCTAAATTCAATGGATTTTTTCCTTTATAAAGTCTTTCTTTTTCTGCACATTACCAGATCCTTTTAAAGTCTTTAGAAATCAAAGTCGGCACATAAAAATCAGATTAAAACATCTAGTGTGATTAGATACCAAATGTCTCCTGTGATATCATGTGCACCTTGCATACTGCAGCAATGACACCATCAGTGTTACGGCTTGTATTTCAATATGAGCTTAATGCTGCATTAAGTAGAAGAAACCAAAAGAAATGAAAGTAGCATTTTAAAGAAGTGAAAATAATGTGACTTTGAGAAGCAGGATATGTATTCAAAATATATAGGGAGTATGAAAATTTGACAATATCTGTTGCATAAAGAAAACTTTTAATCTTAGACACATAAAAAGGACAATAGTTGGGAATACATTTTGCAGATTTTATTTCAAGACCTCATAAATATGGAAAACAATCACATGGTAGTGTAGAAGAAATCAGCACATTGGGAACTTCAGAT
Source organism: Polypterus senegalus (assembly GCF_016835505.1). NCBI lineage: Eukaryota > Metazoa > Chordata > Cladistia > Polypteriformes > Polypteridae > Polypterus > Polypterus senegalus. The sequence goes on from NC_053154.1 coordinate 263,597,649, forward strand.
CAGGACAGTTTTCCTTGGTAAAGGGTTGTAGCTATTGGCCTTTTCTCTTTAAACTTTGTGTGCTCGTATGTTGCATATTTTGCAATGGATTCAAATTCTTAACACCTTGTAAGTTGACCATTTGTTGGTTAATCTGTTATTTATTAAGGCAGCATCGCACTAAATGAATTGTCCAATGATTTTCAGTCATTGTCTTCATTCATATAGATTAATGAAAACCACAGTGACGTAAAGACAGACACAGTGTACAGCCTTTACTCGCATTGGTATAGTGTGACACCCCCAGTGACTCTGCCACTTGATATGACAAAACAAGTCATTTGTCATAGGGGAAGACTCTTGTGTCTGTGAGATTTTAGAACCAATGAGCGCCCAACCAGAAGTAGAACAGCAGAATAATCTGAACAATTTTTACAAGAACAGGCCATTCAGCCTAACAGGCTTGTCAATCATATTGCATTTATTTCTCCTTAATAATATTAAGTCAAGTTTTGAAGGCCCACAGTATGGTCTACCACTCAACTTAGTACTCTATGTTGTTTGTTATTTATTCTGTGTGAGGAAAAACTAACATTTTTTAAAAATCTTTACTTAAGAGGTTTTGTGTCCCAGTGTTCTTGTTGAATAATTTCCTTTTAAGTAACAGCCAGGTTCCACCCTATTATTTTCCTTTATTAATTTTAAACTGTTATATATCATGTCACCTCTTAATCATTGCTTAAATTAAAATGGTTTAGTTTTTCTTTCATTCTTTCCTCTGGTGCTCTCAGGAGTGTTTGGCTGCCACAATGAGGCAACATATTTTCAGAGTATAATACAAGATTTTGAAACATGATGAAATATAATCAGAGAATCGTGTAATTAGTCACTACAGCTGTTAACTTTCTCTGATTAGAAGTTGTATCGAGACCTGCAGTGACAGTGAAATACAGTAGATCATTTTGGTTTGCAGGAGCTTTTTTATGTTTACAAATTTTTTAATTATTTAGTTTCATATTTTTCTGATGCAGTAATAAGAGGAAACATTGACAGGTAATACTTAAAGGATAATTGAAACTGAAAAGATTTCCTTTCAGATTACATTGACCAATTATTTATTTTATAGTAAAAAGAAATACGTGTATTCACATTCACAAAAAGGCAGAACATGTAACAGCAGACTTGTGCACATTCAGATGAAACACTTGTTCTCTGTTACTTCACTAAGGTAATCCACAGGTTAATTCAACTTCCACAATAGAGTGTCTTACTTTGTTTCTGTGTTAAATATTTTAGATGTTTGTTTGACAGAATCTTCCATTCCTAATATGTTTTTCATTCATTTTATCTTAATGGTTCATTTCCATGAGTCAGCTAACTAAAACGGTGCTTTAATGATGCTTTTATCTCTTTAAAATATACCTGTTAACGTGTTGGTTTCCATTTCTATACAGTTGAATTTTACTGGAAAACATTTATTACAATAGTGAAATAGAAGATGTTTTTCAATTAAGAGAATTCAAGTGTGATTCTGAAAATTTGACACTGTACTTTTTTGTATACTTTATTAGAAATTAAACTGGCATCCACTGGAAAGATTGTTTTGTCATTCTGTGTCTGTAAGTTAATGCTTAAAATATTCTCTCCAAAAAGCCTTTTTTCACTTTTCATGGCAATTATTGACTAGTGATTTTAAATAAAGCAAGCAAAATAAACACAAATTTACTCACTCCTTTTCATAATATATTACATGTATGTATGTTGTGGACAGTGGGAAGCCATCCCCAAACCCAAATAAGAACCAAGGAGGCCAGTATAAAATATAAGGGGTTTTATATTAAGAACAAAGACCTAATGCCCCAGCAGGGCCTTTCCAGAAACATTGATGCTCCTGACTACCACTTGACATAACTAGTTCACTTACCTACACGTACTCTAATAAGCAACTCAATCTCACCTTTTACTAGAATACTCCTTTTTCAAACACTGGCCTCTGTTCCTCTGGTCAGTTGAACCCTTTTTAATACTGATCACTGTCTCATCTACAGACTTGAAGCTCAGTCGCTGACTGAACAGAAACAGTTTGTAAACTCCTGACATGAGCACTTCTAGGTGTTCTTCAGGGTAGAAAAACCTGGGACTATATTCTAACATTGCCTCTTTTGCTCCCAGAGGCTCTTGTACTTTAGCTTCATAGCCACTGTAGAAATTGATTGGTGAGTTTTTTATTGGTTATCCTCCTTGGTATCCTATTGGTGTCCATACACATTGAATTAGGGAACCCCAATTACCCTCTAAAGCATTTTATCCTCCAATAAATATGGTAGGGTCTTGCTTGGCCTGCATTCGCTCAGTGGTTTTTGACAATGCTGAAGGAAAAGTCAAATGTAAAAGAAATATCAACCTCTGAACAAATTGAAAATTATATTTTAGTTTAAATATAATGTGGTTCATTACAGAGCATTACACTGTGTTGAAATCCGTGCTTGATGAAGTCTTACAACTGCAGATTTATAAAATTAAATGACCTGATTATCAGAGCAAGAAAAGGGTCCAGTAATGGCTGTATAACATGCAGAAGGGGTGTGATGACATGTTTATGAAAGAGAATCAGGTCAGAGGTCAGTGTGATTTAGAATAGCCAGTCATGTGCATGTAAATGGGGCAACCTACTACAGATTTACAGACATGGGTTATGGAACTGGACTTAGATGAAACCCATTTGGTCATTCTTTGCTGTTACGTTAAGGACAATTGAAGGAGATGCACTGAGGTACAACTGGTCTGATATTAGGTCAAAAGGTCTTATTTTGTGCCTGGCCCTTTATAGTGTGTTGGCTTATGTCCACACGTAACACCCACTTGAGTGATTCATCATTTCACTGTGTAAAGGATGTTCCTAAAAATGTGTTGTAAAATAGACCAGCTAACATTAGCTAGGCAGTGAGTGGCATAGTATTTAAGAGTATGATGGAGTTATGCCGGCAAATTTAGAAGCATCCTAACCAGTTAGAAGTACCTGCCTCCTATGTGTCCAACCCACACAAGGCGATATATTTTGTTATTTACTATTTCATTTTTTTAACTGTTTGCTCTTGTGCCTTATTTCTGTGCAAAAGCAAGAACAATATTTTTACTCCTGTTAGCCTGCTTTTTATAGTTCTGGATTTTTAGTGGCAACAATACACCTATACACATGTAATCCATATACTAGATACCACAATTCTTATGTAAAGTTAAAACAAGAATATTTCAGCCTTTCAAAATCAGCAGCCAGCCTATAAAATTCAAATCTCTAATATTGCTTAGAGAGAAGATTTTTGTAGTAGTTGTGTCCAACTAAAAGATTACAAAATCTAAAATGTTGTATATTTGTGTTGACTATGAAATACATGTCTTTTACCTATGTTGCAAGAACCACTGCCTAATATACTAATATTTAATACTGATCAAGGGCATCTCATCTTTGCATATGAAATGTTGCTGTTCCTTAAAAATGTAAGAATTATTGCAATAATAAAATTATCTTTACATTCTGTATTTTAAATACAACAAAATATTTATAAATGCTTTCATGCTTTTAAATGTCTAATGCTTAACTGTTGTCTCTCTCCTGCATAAGAATATACTGTGTTTTGGGTTGTTTATCATTGAAAACTCTGATTTTTCCCTAAATGTGAATATTATATATATATGAAGTCATTTTCAGAACTGCCTATACGTAGGTTGTTAAAAATAAGGTCAGCAACATAGTGTGCAGTGTCTTATTAAAAAATTGCCCTGCATACTGTAACTGCTAAATTTACACCTAAATGCTGAATTTAAAATATTTTTGATTTCTAAAGCAGAGATGAGAGCCAAAACAGGTTTGGGGTCAGTTTTTCATATTAGTGAATGTAGGTGCATTATAAAAGATGCTGTTTTGCCCATTAAAGGCCAGTCCTCTTGCATGTGTAATGACCTGATAGTACAACCAGGTACTGGTCACTGTTTTTGTTTAATCTATCTATCTATCTATCTATCTATCTATCTATCTATCTATCTATCTATCTATTTATCTATCTATCTATCTATGTGTTTACACTAAATGGACACTTAACAGCATAGCAGCAGCCTGGTTATCTACCAAGTCATTACAATTTATGAATTCTGATTCTTTAAACATTATATGGGCTATAAAGGTGAGATTGCACTTGATGCTAGCATTTGCAATGGCTGCTTGAACACTTAATAAAGACAAACCCTGCATGTATTAATTAACCCTTAAAGTACTGCTTCTGCTTTGCATTTCTATTAACAATCCACCTTTGCACATTGAAGCAAAATCCTATTAATCATATCTAACTATCTGCTGTAGATATTGAAATAGTTTCTATTCAATATCAGATATCAAGTATAATAATTAAACAGAAAACATAATAATTTAAATAATCTGCATTTTTGTTGATTATCAATTTTTTGTGTCTTTTTTTTATCAGCAAAGTTTTATTGCGTTTCAAATATACTCATTTTAAAGAACCAACATTTGCTTGTAAAATTTTGGAAAGGTTTTGGTTTTCACTTTTTTGCATTTATTATAAAAATCTGTAGACAAGGGAATTAGTTCTTTAAGGGTTAAACATCGGAAATAATAAATCAAAAGCATATTGTTTTGCTGTATGAAAACTGTGCATGTTTTTTTTTTACAGAGAGGTGACTTGAAAACCAATTGCACTTTTGCCGTACTAACTTTATTTTTTGCAGGAATGAAGACAATGTAAAACCTCTGATTGTATTGTTTGTTAATCTGTCTAGTTACAAATAGCATATTGAATAATTATAACTTTCATTGTTCTTATTAGCCCCATAGAATCCTGTCAGAACTTCTACAAAGATTTCACATTACAGATCGACATGGCTTTCAACGTGTTCTTCTTACTCTACTTTGGTTTGCGAGTAAGTATTTAGATGAATTCAGCTTTTTTTGTAAACTTTCTTCCAATTTTTTTATATTTAAAGAGGGCATAAAAAAATCCCCTATCCAGAGGATTGTTCCTGCCTTGTGTCCTGTGCTTGCTGTGGTAGGCTCCAGCCTCCTACAGCCTGCTCAGGATTAAGCATGCTTAGAATTTGTTACAGTATGATATAACTTTTAATTTTTTTTTAAAAAGAGTGTTTAGTATGCTTGGGTGCCATGCTACTGTATTATAATTGTATTTCTAAGAATACCATAAACTTCAAAAGGGGCTAAATAGCTTTTAATGCCATTGAGAGATTAATTTAATTTACTGTAACTTTATTGTACATTATAGTTTATGTACATATATAATGATGTGTGAACAGAAAACATTTTATGGAATTAAAATATAATTTCATGCTCAGGCTGGTGAACAGAACTCAACAACTTATGAGAAATCTGGTTTTTACTTTTTATCATTTGGATACCGATAACTCCTTCACGTCTGTCATTTACCAAATGAAGAAAATAAATAAATGCTTCAGAAATGAAATGTATCTGTCAAAAACAATTTCTGTAATTTTTAAAACATTTTAACTGTTTGTGTAATTTCAAACAATATATTATTTTTTCTTACAGTTTATTGCAGCCAATGATAAACTGTGGTTCTGGCTGGAGGTGAACTCAGTAGTAGATTTCTTTACCGTTCCCCCAGTATTTGTATCTGTATATTTAAACAGAAGCTGGCTTGGTAAGTAAATATCATCATTTCATTAAAGTAAATAGATAATTGGACAAGTCATGGATTTTATTCTTTTTAGTTACTTCTGTAACAAATCAGATCTTGCTTTATACTATGTACAGTGGTGATATTAAATCTGCACCCCCTTTATATTTTTGCACATTTTTTGGGATACATTATGAAATCGTAATGGATTTTTATTTGGATTTTGCAGCATTTAATGAATATGAAAAAAGTTGTTATAGATAAACATAATTCTATAGATCTATCCATATACATAAATAAAAAGAAAACAACTGATTTCATGAGAATTTACTCCTTCACTTTGTCATAGAGATACTTTATAAATCATTTTATAAAAGATTTTATAGTTTTCTACATCTGGACATTATAGTTTTTCTAAAATTGCTTAAGCACTCTTGGGTTACACGAGCACTGTTGGTGAACATCTTATCGCATATTCTTGATTGAGCGGAGGTGTTAACATTGTCTGGGCCACTCTAGAATATCAGCTGTTCAGTATCTTACCTTTATTTTACACTTTGCCATATTTTACTCCAAGATTTCTTGTTATTTTGCTGAATCCATTTAATCAACTTCACAAATTTTCCAAACCCCAATGCAGAATGCATCATAGGTTTATTGGGTCAATACTTCATCATAAAATGGTGCTGTCTTTGGTGCTAGATTTGAATTCTCTCTCTGTCTTTGTGGTGTACGTTTTGTTAGGAAGCAGTACTAACTAGTTGTGCAACTTTGTAGAGCTACAGTAAAACATCGTAAATACTCTGAGATGGACTTATTCAATTAATGTGACTTTCAAAGACACTTCTTTGTCCTGTGCCTAATTAGGTATGACAAAGAAAAATGGTTAATAATTATAGCATAAGTTTAATCTGTTTTTACTTTGTATTTATAATTAGTTTAGATACATATATTGTATTTTGTTTAATTTCTAGCCCTACTTCAAGCCAGTGTGGACTCTCTGTGACTATTTGAGATTTGATTCTCTGATTTGTTTTCACATTTCACCAATGTATGAGGTTTAAGTGAGATGGTGCTCTGTGTTAGGCCGATTCTTGCCAGAAGCTTGATGCTGTCAGGTTAGGCTCGGCTCTCCACAACTGTGTATTGATGCAGGAAGATTTACAGTAGATAAAAAATAACGGATGGATGTGACATTTTATTAACATTAGAGAGATATATTGTTCTGTTTCAATGACAAAAACATCTTAGGTAGAATACATTCAGTTGCTATACTGTAAAACAATAAACTGTGAAAAGGCACTAGTGGTTGGGTGAGGCATAAATACTTTATAGAGTCTCTGTATTTATATTTGTTGAATGAATAAAAACATGTTATACCATATTGACATGTACCGAATTATTAGCTGTTGTCTTTCTTTCCTTGTTTGTAATACAGGGTATATGGATACCCTACCAGAAAATAATTATAAAGCTTTTATCAGTGTCATAAGGAGATGAAGAAGTGACATTATAGAAGTGTGTATATAATTATATGCAGTAGGTTTAATGATATTTTGAAATTATTTTCTCAGAAAAAATTTAAACAGAGATGTAATCTGAATAAAAGTTTTTTCTAGAACTATTAAAGATATTTATTCATGCAGACAGAATATGAATACTTGGAATAAGCTATGACGTAGCGTAGTAGCAGATATTACAACTTTGGCGATCTCAAAAGTTAATACCATATCACATTACAAGACTTTTTCATTGGTTTCAGTCATAGACTTCATTGACATAACCTTGTTTTGTCGGAGGCTGTCACGGCCATCTCCCATGACTGTCAGTCATCTGTCTGACATCCTCAGTGACTCCTGTCTGACTAGTCTGTGACACGCTTGATTTTGCTTTAAGTTGTGAGGGTGAGTTCTTTGTACATGACAGCAGACAACCAATGAACGGTCACTCAAAAATGCAATGCATGTAATACCATGGCAAAGCATGAGGAATGCGGGTGTTTTTGACCTCACAAACAAAAGAGAGGCTCATTTGTCTGATGACACGTGTTTTATTTGCCCTGACAAGAACTGGAAAAAAGAAAAATAAAATGCAGAGATTGCAGCTGAACTTATTGTACCTGTAAATCCTTCACATGGCACCATCTAGCCAGACATTATTGGCTGTCATATTTTGCTAATGTACAACTGTACCTGAATGTCTTTATGTAGTCATGTAATTTGACATAACTTGTAAAATCTAGCCATGCAATATGACATGCTCAGGAAATGAGATCAGCAACTGTAGTCATTAGGTCAATAGTGACTAACCAACTATGTTAGACTAGATAGCCTGTTCTTCACAAAACATTTATGTTCTTAATGCTGCTGTACAAATTAGTGTTTTTAATAAGATCAAGCACTGAAAGATCTACTATTACGATTTGGTGATTTTGTACATTTTTCATCTTCTTTAGAAAACAGCTGTTAGTAGTGGAAGAAAAGTATTATACGTACTGTATTTAAAAAAATGTGTTTGTGCTATGGGTCAGGTTGTTTAAATTATTTTCTTTATGTGTTCCTTCTGCTGCCATGCTACTTTGTTTTTGCCATGGGCACAGCTGTGTTAAGTTTTCATTGCCATGGTTGCTTGAGATGGACTACTAAAAGTTTCACTGCATGATGTCACAGTGTGACAGTTTATAAGCTGGCAACAGGTGTATACTTATATTTGAGTTTTTTAATATTTAAAAACATAATTGGTGAGTTATTAAGTGTATTTCTAGCAACATACATTAGCAATTTCTTCTAGAGTTTGTTTCTCTGGTTTTGGCATTAGTTTATTTTGAACTCCTGGGAAGTGACAGTGCTTCTGTATTTTTGAATTCAGTCCATCTTATGATCTTCCTTTGCTATCATGCTTGTAGCAGGGAATTGTGGGCCTTACAAAGCAGGTGAGCTTTACCTGTGTTATGGTCCAATTGAACTGTGGTCTGGCACATATATATATATATATATACAGTCATATGAAAAAGTTTGGGAACCCCTCTTAATTCTTTTGATTTTTGTTTATCATTGGCTGAGCTTTCAAAGTAGCAACTTCCTTTTAATATATGACATGCCTTATGGAAACAGTAGTATTTCAACAGTGACTTTAAGTTTATTGGATTAACAGAAAATATGCAATATGCATCATAACAAAATTAGACAGGTGCATAAATTTGGGCACCCCAACAGAGATATATTACATCAGTACTTAGTTGAGCATCCTTTTGCAAATATAACAGCCTCTAGACGCCTACTATAGCCTTTGATGAGTATCTGGATTCTGGATGGAGGTATTTTTGACGATCGATGATATTCAAGTCAGGGGACTGTGATGGCCATTCCAGAACATTGTACTTCTCCCTCTGCATGAATGTTTTTATAGATTTCGAACTGTGTTTTGGGTCATTGTCTTGTTGGAATATCCAACCCCTGCGTAACTTCAACTTTGTGATTGATGCTTGAACATTATCCTGAAGAATTTGTTGATATTGGGTTGAATTCATCCGACCCTCGACTTTAACAAGGGCCCCAGTCCTTGAACTAGCCACACAGCCCCACAGCATGATGGAACCTCCACTAAATGTGACAGTAGGTAGCAGGTGTTTCTCTTGGAATGTGATGTTCTTCTTCCGCCATACAAAGCGCTTTTTGTTATGACCAGATAACTCAGTTTTTGTCTCATCAGTCCAAAGCACTTTATTCCAAAATGAGTCTGGCTTGTCTAAATGAGCATTTGCATACAACAAGCAACTCTGTTTGTGGAGTGAGTGCAGAAAGGGCTTCTTTCTCATCACCCTGCCATACAGATTTTCTTTGTGCAAATTGTGTTGAACTGTAGAACGATGTACAGATACACCATTTGCAGCAAGATGTTCTTGCAGCTTTTTGGAGGTGATCTTTGGGTTGTCTGTAACCATTCTCACAATCCTGCGCACATGCCGCTCCTGTATTTTTCTTGGCCTGCCAGACCTGTTGGGTTTAACAGCAACTGTGCCTGTGGCCTTCCATTTCCTGATTACATTCCTTACAGTTGAAACTGACACTTTAAACCTCTGAGATAGATAGCTTTTTGTTGCCTTCCCTTAAACCAGGATACTGAACAATCTTTGTTTTCAGATCTTTTGAGAGTTGCTTTGAGGATCTCATGCTGTCACTCTTCAGAGGAGAGTTAAAGGGAAGCACAACTTTCAATTGACCACCTTAAATACCTATTCTCATGATTGGATACACTGGTCTATGAAGTTCAAGGCTTAACAAACTAATCAAACCAATTTGGTGTTGCAAGAAATCAGTGTTGAGAAGTTACATGCATTCAAATCAGCAAAATTACAAGGGGACCCAAATTTTTTCACAGCCAGTTTTTCACATTTGATTTTATTTCATACAACTCAATACTGCTTCACTAAAAATCTTTGTTCGGAAAACACCCCAGTACTCAGATGTTCCTAGGAAATGAAAGACATACCACTGTTATCTTTTTTATTGAAAGTAAAGTAAAATATTATGCAGGCTGAGAGGTTCCCAAACTTTTTAATTTGACTGTGTATATACACTCACCTAAAGGATTATTAGGAACACCTGTTCAATTTCTCATTAATGCAATTATCTAATCAACCAATCACATGGCAGTTTCTTCAATGCATTTAGGGGTGTGGTCCTGGTCAAGACAATCTCCTGAACTCCAAACTGAATGTCAGAACGGGAAAGAAAGGTGATTTAAGCAATTTTGAGCGTGGCATGGTTGTTGGTGCCATACCGGCCAGTCTGAGTATTTCACAATCTGCTAGGTTACTGGGATTTTCACGCACAACCATTTCTAGGGTTTACAAAGAATGGTGTGAAATAGGGAAAAACATCCAGTATGCGGCAGTCCTGTGGGCGAAAATGCCTTGTTGATGCTGGAGGTCAGAGGAGAATGGGCCGACTGATTCAAGCTGATAGAAGAGTAACTTTGACTGAAATAAGCACTCGTTACAACGGAGGTATGCAGCAAAGCATTTGTGAAGCCACAACACGCACAACCTTGAGGCGGATGGGCTACAACAGCAGAAGACTCCACTGGGTACCACTCATCTCCACTACAAATAGCAAAAAGAGCTCACCAAAATTGAAGACTGGAAAAATGTTGCCGTGTCTGATGAGTCTCGATTTCTGTTGAGACATTCAAATGGTAAAGTCAGAATTTGGCGTAAACAGAATGAGAACATGGATCCATCATGCCTTGTTACCACTGTGCAGGCTGATGGTGGTGGTGTAATGGTGTGGGGGATGTTTTCTTGGCACACTTTAGGCCCCTTAGTGCCAGTTGGGCATCATTTAAATGCCACGGGCTACCTGAGCATTGTTTCTGACCATGTCCATCCCTTCATGACCACCATGTACCCATCCTCTGATGGCTACTTCCAGCAGGATAATGCACCATGTCACAAAGCTTGAATCATTTCAAATTGGTTTCTTGAACATGACCATGAGTTCACTGTACTAAAATGGCTCATACAGTCACCAGATCTCAACCCAATAGAGCATCTTTGAGATGTGGTGGAACGGGAGCTTCGTGCCCTGGATGTGCATCCCACAAATCTCCATCAACTGCAAGATGCTATCCTATCAATATGGGCCAACATTTCTAAAGAATGCTTTCAGCACCTTGTTGAATCAATGCCACGTAGAATTAAGGCAGTTCTGAAGGCGAAAGGGGGTCAAACACCGTATTAGTATGGTGTTCCTAATAATCCTTTAGGTGAGTGTATATATACACTAGGGAGTTACGCTCTGCTTGGTTCGCTCACCAAACCCCCTTGCCTGCGCTAAGCACCAGCCACTTTGTGTCTCTGCCGCTCGTGTTGTGAAGAGGGGGGATGACCGCACCCCAAGAAGATGCGGTCACTCCTGTAAAGCCCCTTTTAAATGGCGATACACTGGGAAACAAATACAGTTTTATTTTTACCTCCTCTTTGCTCGATCAGCTGCTGGCTGTGGAGCTTCGAACATTTAAAAGCCTGTACAGCAGCTGTCTTTGTCATCTACTCTTTGACTTTAATTTCCGGCCCTGGATGTGGTTAAATCTGTTGGCACATCGTCTCGTCTCGCGGGATGTCAGTTCTTGATATTTTAGTTTATAATTTAAAATCGGAATAAGAATCTGAAAATCTAACAACATCACATTAAGGTTTGATGCATTCTGAAAAGAATGATACCAAACACATATATGTAGGTTTTAAAATAAGCCCAAGTTAAAGCGTGACAAAAAATGTGACATAAAAATGTCACATAAAATCTTTGCACTTTTAGGCTTAGGATTTTATATGTAAAGAGTAGATATATAGGCTCAAGTATACACTGATCAGTCACAGCATTAAAAGTAGTTGTTAAAGTGGATACTTCTATAATAAGTTCTGTGACATTGAGCATTACAAAAATCAGACATCTAACAACAAATAATGGTACTGTGTTTATTCTGTTTGAAATAAGTTTATTGACTGGTTGGTAATTAAATAAAAAATGAATATCCAGTTTTTTCAGTGTGAAAAGTACTTCAAACTGTGTAAAAAAAAAAAACAAAACCCCCCACTAATTTTCCAGACAGACACAAGAGGCTTTTAACATACATAAACAAATGGTGCACTTTTCTCTGGAGATAACAAACAGATATAGGTTACACAGCTAAATAAGATTTTACATCCATTAGATAAATGTGTGCAAAACACTGAATGAAGTAATAGCGGATACACCAGTATAGTTGCTTTGACTTTTTAATTTCTGGATTTTTGTCAGATTTCGGAAAATATCCTGATTATTTACTGTGTACTGTTTCTTTATGTTTTTGTTTTGAAAAATCTGACGTATTTTAAATAACCAAAGACTCAGCTCAAAATTTAATTTACATTATGTTCTGGTAACTTGCTCATTATGTACACACAAGACACTATATTGGCAATAGCCAGCTTACATGAAATTAACATTAGAGATGCTGTACACTGCATAATGTTTAAAACGGTTTACTTACCTGATCATAGATCGTAGATCTTTTGAATTAGTGTGCTTATTTCATGAAGCTTTGATTAGTTCAATTGATTTTATTTTCAGATGAAGAGTCTTGTTTTTTTCCATATTCTTAATATTGTTCAAAATACATTTTTCTTTGTGTGATTTACTGTACAATTAAAAAAATAGATTTATACACATTTAAACATTATTTTGAGTCTATAATAACAGTTAAAGATACACTAGTTACATATTTCATAAAAAATAAAAAAATCAAACAGAAATTATAAACAAGTCACTATGTGGCAATAAATTATTTATTTTATGTATAGCTAAGCTGTTTTAAGCTATCTGTAGATTTTGGGGGACAAGACAATAGGCAAATGGGCCATTAAAGAGAACTAGAGGATACACATGCCAGTCAGCATTTCATTGATCTTTATCCTACGTAAAAATATGTGACATTCCTAATATGAAACCCTTATATAGAAGAAGGAGGGTTTTGAAATTAGCCCTAAATTTAAGTTCAATACAGTGTGAACGCTTAAGAATAGGACTTATGTGGTTGGTTGTACTTCTTAGTTCTAGCAGTGACTCTTGCTACAATATTTTGAAATAACAGAAACTACAAAAACAACAATTTGAGCAGCCATTGAATGTCACATTGCAGCATTTTACTAGAAATAAATACATAAATTAACTTCTGTGTAATACTCATAAAAGTCTTAATTTTCCTATACGTACTTTAAGCTGAACAGTGTTGTAATATGTGTGGTTAAAAATAGAGTGGTGTCCAAAAAACATGTGAATTAATTCTCCATAATGAAGGCCTACTGAGATAGAAAGAGGTATGACCATTTTGGTGTCTGTGTCATTCCCACCAATTAATAACATTTTTGTTTATTTTATATTCAAAGTCAAGTAATTAATTGCTGATACTGTATTTTAACTCACAGACACAGATAATGTAGGACAAAATGGGAAAAATGTAATTTGACCTGAAAGGAAGATACAGCCTATTATTATCTGCACGCGAGTGAAAGCGAATATTATGTTTTGAAATGATCTCAAAAGTGCAGCATGTAAAGTCAAAAATATAATGGTCTTAGTACTGAGCCCTGTGGCACAACATATTTACCTTCAGAGCACAATAAGGGAGTACAGTTATCATGCCATGTCATTTTCTAACCCACTTAATCCAGATCTTGGTCATGGTGGGGTACAAGGCAGGACAAAACCCTGGACAGGGCTTCAGTCCATCACAGGGAGCACAATTGTCATATACTAAAACTGATCTGATAACTGCTCTATGAAGTAAACCATGTAAGGATAGTGTCTGAGAGCTGAGCATAATACTCGAGCCTGTGTAAGAGAAGAGAGTAGTCAAAGGAGTCAATGGCTACACTTAAATCTAGCAGGGATGTGTATATATGTGAAGGCACCATTAATGCAGAAGCTTACACTGGAAATTTAGAGAGACATATACTGCTGTGAAGACAACGTGTTTTCCCAGGAACTCCATGTATAGTTCAGCAGGACAATGCCAGGCCTTATTTTGCACAAATTACAAAAACGTGGTTTCGTAGACATAGAGTTCATGTGCTTGAATGGCCTGCCTGCAGTCCAGATCTGTCTCCTGTTGAAAATGTGTGGCACATCAAGAAGGGGAGAATCTCTCAGCAGGGACCACAGACTGTTAAGCAGCTCAAGTCTTGTATTTAGCAAGAATGGGCAAAACCTCTGCTGGAAAAACTGTGACAGTTTATTCATATCCCAAATGATTAAGAAGTATAATTAAAATTAAAGGGCATGTGACCCAATGGTAAACTTGCCTCTGTCTCAACCTTTTTGTAGTGTGTTGCAGCCATCAATTTCTAAATTTGTTTCTTTAACAAGAAAAATTGTGTTTGTTGGTGAAAACACTGAAAATCTTTTCTTTGTCCTTTTGCCTGTTAAGTAAAGGTTCAAGTGAATAACCAAATTATAGATTTTCATGTTTTTTGCACTTTTAGAAAGTGGCTCAACTTTTTTGGAATTAGGGTTTATAGATTTCAAGCTGACATTTATCTTGTCTGTATTCAATGGATAGATTTGGTCTTTGAATTCCTGCAAATTAAAAAATAGCACTTAGCTGACTGGTGTAGTATGTATGTATCCTTCTGAAAACAGCATTTGGCATAGAAAAATGTATTTGCTCTTCTATATCGTGAGAAGCCACAATTAAATCCTCATAATGAATATTGTAGCGACCTCTGCGTCAGGTTCGAAAAAAAGAAGTAAAAAAAAAAAACCAGACAGACTTAGTTAAGTCTCACAAAAGTTTACTTGAACAATAAAGAAAAGAGCACCGACTTCGTAACCCCACCACACAACCTTCTAGCCTCTTCTCCAACCAACCTCTCGATCTTCCTCCCGTCCCGGGTACCACCCCCCTTACCACATCAATCATACCCCCGGCGTCAGTCCTCCGCGCTGTACTCCACCCTCCCTCAATCGGACCCAACAGTCACTCCAAAAAGGGGCTTCAACCCCTGGCTGGGGCGCTACAATATTGAAGGCTGGCTGGAGGCATACCTCTCACTGTTTCAGCACATTCTGCTGCTTCATGATGTTGTGTTCATCAAATCAATGTTATTTGAAACTTGGAAGCTATCGTAAAATTAGGCCATTTTCAGCGAACATGTACTCTTAGATTTGTAGCAACATAAACTGCACACACATCTCATCCAAAGTTACCTAAAATTTTTACTAAACCTCGTCACAGAATGCTAAATTTTGAGAGTTACAACATAATTTGTGCCATTTAGCAATGGCAAGATACATTGTTCTGCATATATAATAATGGTTTAAGAAGATGTTTTATACTGCCATTGCTTTAGTACTATTTCCAACCTAGACACCAGTGCTAGCCAGTGAGCTACACCATCACTAATAATTTTGACACACCTGCATGGCACCATAGTTGATGCTACTGCCTCATAAATTCAGTATCTTTAGTTTGAATTCTCATTATTGTCAGTGCCAGTTGTACACTCTCTGCCCATGTCTACATGGCTTATTTATCATTGCTTCAATTTTTTCTCTTCTGTTTCAAAGCATACAGTACATATTAGGATAACTGGCAATTTTGAATTACATAATATGGGTCCAGTGATGTACCATTGTGCTGTACAGGGCAGGTTCCTTGTGCTTGATTCTTGTGGTATACACTCTGAAACTTGTGATCCTAAATTGAGTGGAGATTAAAATGTTTATTATGTTATGCTGTTGAGGATGATTTGCAAATATGTAAGCTTTTAATAGAAAACAAATCCCATATTTTCATTTAATACATACGTTTTGAAAATAGCAACCCATGTTCATTTGTTTTCAAAATTACATTTATTATATAAGAGGGTATATATGCAAAAAGTACTGGCATCTTGCAGTGTGAAAAACTATTTTTCTAATTTATCCTTTATGACTTTATATAATTTAATATCTTTAGACCAACTGTGAAGGATTGCCTAGATTGAGTATCTAGCCTAGTAATTGAACTTTTGTCCAAAAAGAGGGATAGCCCTGACATGCCGAAACTTCTCTGAGTCTATGAGGCTGCCAGAAGGGAGGATACTGAGCAACAGAGACAAAATAATAGAGTGCTGGTCAATTTGAATAAAGCATTTGTGACTAGAGGCCACTTTTACCTTTTCTCTTAAGTTATAGTAGAAAACCTTAAAATTTAAAATAATTTAAATTTCTGACTTTACCTGTATTTTAATATTTTTAAGAAATAACATTTATTGAAAAAAGTTGCTTAAATCAAGATTCTTAATCTTTCACATATGAATTCTGGTGAATCAAAACTATTTCACATACTATTGCTTATTTAGGTTTTGCTTTCTGCGTTATACATGGATGCATTTGACAATCTCTCTACTCTTTATGAGCAGCTTGCATAGTTTTGGCATTGTTTTGTTAAAACATAGGCATGTAATAAGACAGTAAAGTCTGAACCATTACTTACAAAATTAAATACATTAAAACAGCTGCCCAAGTAATCTAGATGCGTTCTGATATTTTTGAGAAAAACCACTGCAAGTTTATTTAAAACACAGGAGTGGCAATGATGAAGTAAAATTAAACAAAAGGATATATTATTGACTTACAATAGGTACACATTTTGATAAACAAAAAATAGTTAGGCCCTCTGCATCAAATAAATTACAAATTAAGCAGCATTTTAGTGTAGTGAAAATAAATCCACCACACGCCACTGCATGGCACACTATATGTGAGTGATGCATTAATCTCCCATCACATCCACATCTCAGTTTTCTCTTTAAGCAACAGTAGTATGAATCATTAATGCTATGGAAGAGAATTTGATGGATGCTGCAATGTCAACCAGGTTTGGTGAGATGCTGTGAAATGCCACTTATGAAATCATAGTTTCCATGTGACCCAATAGCTAGCTAGGCTGTATATGGTTCCATGTGATGGCCAGGGTAAGTCACCAAGCTGACCATACAGAAGCCACAGGGTTAAAACCCTTAAAAATCACAAAAGATGCTCATGTAAACATTCAAACAAACAAAGAAAAAAGACCAATATGAAGAAGTGATAATAAGTGAATATTATGCATTACATAGGCTTCAGCCACAACTTAAAAATAACAGTAGTCAGCTAACGTGATGCCATATCCATCTGTGTGTCTATTGCACAATGTGTTTCAAAAAAAAAAAAAAAGTAAAAATGATGCAGAAATATTGGACTTGGTCCACAATCCATTTTGATGGTGCTGTCAGAAAAAGGAAAACCAAAAGTCTGTTATGGTGGAATAAGAACACTTACAAGCCATATAATTAAATAGTATATTTCATTACCAACATGATTTGGCCTTTTTTTAAGAAAAATGTTGTCCCTCTGGGTTTCTTTGAGGTTTATGAGTTAAACAGTGGTAATTTTACAGTGATTTAGAACTGAGGTGAAAATATGGAACAAGATGATCCGCTGTGGCGACACCTAACAGGGCCAACGAAAGAAGAAGAACTGAGGTGAAAAAAGTAGGAAATGATAATGCTTTGAGAATTTGTTAGGCGTTGACTGACAGATATGTTCAGGCAAACTGGTTTAGTGAAGTAGTTTTTAAACTGGATACTTCTATAACAATTTCTGTGACATTGAGCATTACAAAAGATAAGACATCTAACTTCAAGTAATTATTAATTTAAAATAAAAGGAAATTTAAGAGAAAAGTAGCTCTTTTAAAAAATATACAAAGTAAAACAGAAAATAACAGCACTAACTTCTCTGATGGGGAAAGAGCCTAAATTAGTATTGCATGACTACCTAAGTTTTTTCTGGCACAAAGCCCCTTCAAATTGTAGCTGTGATGATTTATAAAAACTTTAGAAACGAGAGTGAAATGCAGCAGCATACTGAAAGGACATTCATCCTTTGCTGGTGAGCAGGTTTCCAACCCCAAGTTTTAGTTTTTAAACTGCTATTTAAATGACATCATTATTTAGTGTCTGCATAGTGTGGACACAGTGGACGTGACTGCTAATGACGCGGCACATTGAAAAGATGAGACAAATGTAAGCTTAGGTGCCAGTTTAATAAAATACTGTTAAAATATGGCACAGCAACTTTTTTCTTGTTACGAAAACGTGTCATGTGCAATAGATCACCAATGTTTTAATAGCCATCACAGGAGTAATGTTAAGGTGAAACAATGACATAAGCTGTCAATGAGATTCTATTAAAAATGCAGTATGCTGCACATTTGAGGCCACCAATGGCTTATACAGACATAGTTTCTGAATAGCCTGTGTGAAACCACATAACACAACAAAGTTTCAGTTGTGTTGGTTTCTGAATGTGAAGCTATGGTGTGATTTGAACAACAATGGCAACAAATCAATAAAGTAAAAAAATGTTGCCAGCACTTTTAATTGGATAACAATTTGATAGCATGAATTTACTGTAGAAGAGCGTTAAGCACAGCATGGCAAATGGTTATGGTTTCATTATTTATATAAATTTGTGGCAGCAGCTAAATTTTTAATTTGCTAGAAATGCTTGTCATATGAAATACATGTGTAAAGGAAAAGTGCAGCACATAATGATCCTTCCTTATAGCTTCAGAGGCCTGGGTCAAAATTCCAGTTCAATAGTTTCCAAATTCTTCATGTAATTACATATTTTCTCCATGTACAGTACCCTGATGTTCTCTCACATCCCACAGATGTGCAGGTTATGCTTAATGGCAATTCTAAATTGGCTCCATAAGAAACAACTGGTGCTCTACCAGGAGTTAGTTCATACCCTGAAACAGATGATAATAGGATGGTCTGCACCCCACAATTACAACTATCACTGAAATTAGGTTTGGTAAAAAATAAACAAATTAAAGCTTTCTAGTGAATCATGCAAGAAAGGGCATTGGTCACTAAAACAAAATGAATTTCTGTTATTCTATTGTTGGTTTATTGATATGTTAGCATCTGTGAAGGGCCATTAAATGATTAAAATTTTAATATCTCTAATTATTGTTTTTGGGTTGAACATTTGTGCTACATTTCCTTATTGTTAATGTGGATTTAACAGACTGGCCTCCTGCTTGTGTAGGTTTTTTCCTACTACCCATAAAACCAATACATTCTGGAATTAAGGAATTATCATAACTTGATTGAAGCTTTAATGGAGGAAATACGGATTACCCATAACTTAATGTTGAGTTTAAAATAGAAGACCTATTGGCAAGATAAAATTACATTATATTTTCTGAAACATAAAAACAAAATTTGCTTCTTGCCCCAAGCAAATTCCATCTTGTTAAATATTTGTATGTCCAGTATGTTATTCATTTGTGTTTTTAGTTTTTAGCTGCCTGCACAGTATCTTGTTATAAAGATATTCTCATTGCAACATCTGTGTATTAAAGTATAAAAATGCTTGCTGACTTCTAAATGCCAAAATATATTAGGCGCCTGCTAATTAACTAATTTTCTAATCCTTGTTTCAATTATTCTTTGATCATCCTGTTATTACTTATCACTGATTAGCACATTTGCAGGTTTGTGCAGTGTTAAACCCTCAGGATGGCAATTTGTCCATGAAAAAGTAAGTCGAACTCCATCTGGCTTTCAAGGCTTACACTAGTCTCATTAGTAATTAAAATATGGGAAATATTGCTTAGCTGACAACTGACAAACGTAGATATTTGACAGTGTAATTGTATAGTGTAGTAGATGACATTGCAACAATTATTTCAATATTCATTTTAATCTTAATGTTATTAAAAGGTGGGGAGGGGGACTTATTTAAAAAAACTGAGGACAGCTCAACAAACATCCTTCACTCTATCCATTTTCTGAACCTGGTATTTACATAACCTTAGTTGCAGGGAGCCGAAGCTTATCCTGGTAGCGTTGTCTCAAGGCAGGAACCAAAATTGGTTTAAATGCACATTTATTACAGGTAACAGTTACTCAAATACTCACTTTGTCTTACTAGGCCAATTTGGAGTCATTATTTAATCTAAGATGTAGTTGTAATTATAGTATTGTCAAATGTAAAGAATACAGTGCAATTTCATATTTTAGGAAATCAGAAAATCCAAAGAAAACCCACAGTATATGCACAGAGTAAATATGCAAAGTCCAAATAAGGACTTGAACCCTGGTCTCTGGATGTGTAAAGTGGCGGCAGTACTAATCACTGTGCTACCAGACTATCCTGGTCACCTTTTAAGTAAAAATGAAAACTGTATAGAGCATAATTTTCAACAAAATAAAATAAATACCTAATACATGTATTGCAAAATGTGACAAATGTGTAATTAAATGAGTTCTAGAATATATGTTTTGTGTTTCTTATTTTCAATATGGGTTTTGTGCAGTAATTCTTGCCAGCCTTGTCTTTCACTCATATCTGCCACTGAAGTCATAAGTTTGATTATGCACTTTGCCCAGTTGCACTACTTTAATTTAACAAGTTCATCCATAGATAAACATCATGAATATGCAAACTCATGTGCGCAGAAGTGTGTAGTTCCCTTAAGTATGTTTAATCTCATTTAGTGAAAAACTCCTTTATTCCAGTCATCATGTGTAGCTGTGATTTTTTTTTTAATCTAATTGACATTGGTCGGTTTCACTTATTGTACCTGTTTTACTTATATGCAGTAGTTGTAGCAGTAGTGGTAGCAATAGTAAGAATAGCAGTGTCTTTAGCATTTTAATTAACAGAAAACAAAAATCTGTTTACCTCATATTCTTTTCCACTGATAAACATTAAACTAGCTGCATATTACATAAATTCTAGTCAAAGAGTATGTCAAACTTAACAACCACAACTGCTAAATCTTAGGTCACATTTCACAAAAAGGAATCACAAAGTATGATAGTTATACAACTCCATACAGAATGTTCAGCACAGTTTCAAATTCCAAAGTATTGCAACTTGCCATATTTAGACAACCAATAGTGCTGCCTGGCTGCAGCGGAGCTTGTACGAAGGATTTCCTGGTATGACGAGTTCAGCTTTTCAGTTTTGTCATGGTATTTCAAACGCAAGATATCAGGCAGACAAACCTGATAACTTTTGTTTATGTGGTCCAAAACACCTGCAGTCCATCTTTCCTCAGGATGGCATTATATGTATTATATTTACATGTTTTTGTTTCATTTGTTGTTAGATCCTTCTCACACGTGAGCCCATCCCTAAAACGTAATCAAACCTGTTTTATATTCTGCTAGCATGACTCTTAATTATAGTTTAACTGAAAGTTATTGATCTCAGTGTTTTTGTATGCTATGTTTTGCACAAGGTTCCCCCCCAAACCCCAGCTGAGGTTCAGATTTATATCTGTTTTGTTCGTTTTGTTTGTTTCTATATTTATATACATTTCTTTCTATGTGCCATGTGTTTTGTGAGTGGCTCACAAAGAGGCTAGGACACTTGCCTAATACTGTAGCCTTTTAAAGGCTGAGGAAAACCTACAGTCCCTTGCAGTTCACTGAATGCTTTGAACTGGGGGGTTTCCGCAGCTATTTTTCTGTGCTTTTGTGTATTACTCGATTTTGACACTTAGGCTCTTGACTGTTCTTTGGATTCATGTATTCGGACATTGCTTGCCTTGGATTGCCTTTGATGTTTCAGACAATTCCTGTGGGCTATTGTGTTCTTCAGAAGTTTTGCTTTTTGTTACAGGGTATTTTTGTTAATAATAAATCCTTTTATTTATAAAGAGCATACATTTGCCCTTTTGTGACTAGCTGGGGTTTGACAGTTTCCTCCCTGTAGTGGGCACTTTTATGCTTAGGAACCCCAGTTCACAACATTAGAAGTCAACAGGTTTTCTGAAAAAATGTAAAGACATATCAATTATGCACTGTTTTGATTTTCCCAGAATAAGGAAAATGTTAAATTTAATGAAAAAAGAAGGTTCTGATTTTGTTGAAAAACTGACTTGTGCTTGATTTTGTGATCCAGACAGGAACCAGACCTGGACAGGGCACCAGGATTTCCTTGATTCCTGCAGTCAATTATAGGTTTGCTGCTAAAATGATAGAACTGCAAATATGAAGGCATAGTGTATTGATAGCTTGCCAAATTTTATGATTAAAGGGATTAGAGAGAGATTGCTGTGGGCTTTTTCTAATGGTGAATTTTATCTGGTGATAGAAACACAACAAAAACATTGTAACAGTGAATTTACTATCATGATGTTTCTTAACAGTAATTGAAAATGCTTATACAGTAAAGTGTACATCTTAGAAAAGAAACTGTAACTGTAAGAAATACTGTACTACAAAGTCATTTCAAGAGGCATTGATGAAAATTAAATTAAATTAAACAAGAAGTCCCATTAGAGGCAATGCTTTTCTTTTAAATATGTTTTGGCTGTAATGAAATTCAGTTGTTAATACTGTCTTTCAGTGTCATGAACTGGAAATACTGCTAGTGGAAAATTACACCTATTTTTAGGAGTTTGTATCCCTATTTTCCTTGCATTACACATAATTAATTGTGGTCATGCTTATAGCTTTATAGCTTTCATTCTTTGACATAGCAGTGTTTTCTTCTCATCCACTATCAGATAGTAATGATTTCCAGTCACTCCTGCTTTGTTTCAACATGGTATTCAGGACATGAAGGCAACACACTCTTCTCAGAGGCAAACATTGCTTTGTAAGCATTCAGGACAAAAATCCTGGACAAACAAGAGCTGACATTTATAAATGCCTGCATAAAGGACATTATGAATGACTTCTTTAAAGTTTTTAATGCTGACATGTCATTTTAATTCTAGGTCAAAGACCATAGAACATATTAGGCCACCTTTGCCATGGCCTAATCTAATTTTGGACTAAATCTAATACTGTAAAGTGAAAAAATATATGCAAGTAACCTTTACTATGTAGGGTAGCTTCATAAATTAATAAAGCCATTGATTTAAGTAAATACAATCATTAATCATACCTTATATTGAAAACATTTTTGGAAAACATGTTTTGAAAAGCAAATTTGATTTTTTTATAGTCCAGTAAGTTCACGTTCATTTGAATCTAAGAAAGCAACAGTGAATTCTGGCAAACCTGAAACATGAAATAAAATTCCATTTTTGGTTTTTGCTCAGAACTTAACGAGGAAGTTACTTTAGCTACACTAGCTGAATGAACATGTGTCTAAGTTGCAACATCTGTTATCAAACAATACATCTATTTTTGTTCCAAAAAGGGACCATATAAAAAAAAGGTTGCAGCTGAGTAAACGTTATTTTTGCTTTTTGTGTGATATTTAAAATAAGTATTTAGTACTATGTATACTGTGTTGAAATGGCATATAAAAACAATTTCCATTCATCACAATCCAGGCTGTCATGTACACAGTAAAAATTTTCACTGTAGATTTTGCAGAGTTGCCAGTAAAATACTGTAAAATGTACAGTAAAAATTCTTAGAGTAACTTACTGTAACTATAGTGTATATACAAATACAGTACACTACTGTAAACAAACAAGTATACATCCAGTAATTTACTGTAAAATGCTCATAAATTTGAATGTCTCGTTTCATGCACCTGTCATCAACAAGGGCCTGGAGAACAATAGATGGCCATCCTTTGCGATTAATGTAATCGCGGTAGCCTTCCGTCGGAGGAAGAATAGGCACATGCGTGCCATCCAGCGCACCGTAAATCTGTGGCACAAGATGCACCAAGGAATTGCGATATGCAATTTCATTGGCCTCCGCTACAGTCGGAAGTCTGATATAACGCTGCATTAATTTTTCTTTAATAGCGGTGCACACAGCATATACACATGAATGGACGGTAGTTTTACTAACCCCTAAAGTTTCTCCAACTACTCTATACTTGGCGCAGGTTGCCAGCTTGTAAAGGGCGATGGCAATCCGCTTTTGGGTTGGAACCGGTGGTCGGTGACAGGACTGATGAATCCACACAACATCTCAAACTTTGGCCGTGTCATTCTAAAATATTGCAGCCAGAGATTTTCTGTGAAGTGTCTCCCCACCACCTCCTTCCAGAAGGTCTTATTCCGTCGTCTCTCCCATACCTGCACTGGGGTACTTTCTTCGAGCTCAAGGGCTATCAGACAAGCAACTGCTTCATTTTGCTGTCGTCTTTGGATATTATGTACAATTCCAATTATTTGTGAAACTGAAATAACAGTAAGCTGGCAAATAAAAAAAAAAACTGTCTGAATAATCTCTCCATTTCTTTGTTTCTTTGTTTGGTTAAGGAGGTGTAACGTGGAAAACAAAAGGTAGATAATTTGCGACATACACAAAATTATGTATGGAAATGGCTCAAGGGCAGATTTTTTTTCACGATACAACAAAACTTATGCGACAGTTCGTTTTGGAGTGGATGACGTCATCACGCACACCATTTAATCGATAAAAAGCCAGTTGGATGGAAACAGGCTGGAGACAGCAAATTTCGCACTTTTTTTTACGTATATTCTGTTTGACGATAACAAAACGTTGTAAAAAAATGGATGGAAACTTGGCTATTGTCTTAAAAATATATAACACAAGATAATAAAATTAAACGTTCCAGTCTAGTTCTATGGTGTTTTTTGAACATAAAGAAATAACATTTCACAATACAAAAATCTGTCTGGACAATGTGTAAGGAATGGACTTTACAGTTTATACTTTGGGCAAAATCAACAGAAAAATAAAATTACAACGATAGCAACAATATTAAAATAAAACAATTTAAATTTGACGAAATAAATATTAAGTTCTTAATATTTAAGTTCTTAAATAATTAAGTTCTTTATATTCTTAAGTTTTAAGAATATAAAAAACAGTAATAAAATAAAGCAACCCAAATTCCATCCAGTCTCATATTAATTTATGTTTATGGGCATAGTTTCAGGAAAATAATGATTCAGAAAATAAAAACATGATTAGACAATATGCTGACAAGTGTACAAAAAACTCTTATTCACAATAATTTCTTCAAAATCAGTAGAACATGGCTGAAACTAGGAAGAAGTATATAATTTGTCTGCATAAAAATAACACATAACAATTCCTCAACAATAAGGTAACTATGTCGAAGAACACAGAAAAGATCTTCTTTCTTCAGATATAACTCAGTAGAACTATGGAATTACAAAGTTTTGATTATGTTCATAAGGAAAATATTTAAAGATATGCCATTTTTAGACTGCTCTGTGACTCTGTTGGTTTGGTCCTCTTTCCCATGCACTGGGCACCAGTTATGCCCCCATTTTACAGTTTGTGTGCCACCTGGTTCACCTTTTGTCCTTTTAAAGTTATTACTGTTTTCAATCATTCTATGAAATTTAAATGTAGTGTTCCATAATGCCGATTTAGCAACTACCCTAAATGTCTTAATAAAGATCAGACTCATAACAATCATTTTAGCTACAGTATATGTATTCCATTATTAGGGAACACTTTTCATAGGACTTTCTATATGTGACAGTAATGGAAGCAGAACAATAATCACTAATGATATTGGTTCAGAAAATCCCTACTGGGTCAGCAACGTCATGGGTTCAGTAGTGTATAGTTTAGTAGTGATGCTTCTTAGTGCCTAAAGTCCACCCTGGGTTGAGTCTCCATATTCTCCTTGTGCTTGCATGAGTTTCCTTCCACAATCCAAAGATATGGATGTTAGGTGAATTGTAGAAAACTAAACTGGCTGTGTGTGTGACTGCGTGTCTGTCTGTCTGTCTGTCTGTGTCCTGTTCTGAGCTGGCACCTTTTCCAGGTTGTCTCCTGCACAGCACCGTATGATCCCAGAGATTACTAAAATTACTGTAAAACTAAGAAACAGGGCTATGCGCTTTCAAAGAGTGTATGTGTGCGTGTGTGTGTGTGTACATATCACTATTTTCAACAAAACAAGCTTACAAAAAGTTACGTTTTTTCACTGTCTTTTATAGAGAATTCAAAAACAGTAAGAACTCAAAAAAGACATCAGTTAACAAATAGAAAGGAAAAGAATACACTAAATACAGACAAGTTAGTAAACTTAAATTTTCCACCTGGACAACAATAGCGGTCGTCAAAAAAAAAAATTTCATAAGTGAAATTTGTTAAAAGGTTTACAGTTGACAATGAGAGTCTTTCTTTTTGCTATCCCTTGGTATACAAAAACAATGCTTACCATTCTTACACTGCACTCCACTTGACATTGGGGAGTTCCCCGAGCAGAGAGCCCATACACGGATTAAGGGATGCAGTCTTTTTTGGGCCATTCTTCCAGATAGCTTACTGACAAACTTCCAATGGTAGGCTTTGGAAACCTTTTCTGGATTGATTCCCAGAAAACACCTACAAGCAAAGATCCAACAAATATGAAATCAAATAATTACAAAACCTGTGGTCTGTAATTGCTAAATTACAGATAAAATATTTTTTTTTAAACATGCAGTCATTATTATTTCCCAATCAAATTATATGTCATGTAAGTCAACATGCCATTATGAGTAAGTCTTTTGCTAAGAATCAAAAAAGTAAGAAAATTGAATAGTTTTGGCATCCCTTAAAAGAATAGAAATATTGACATGAAAATCATATTTTTGTGTACCTTGTAGAAATTCAAGGGTAAATGGGGCTTCTACTTGATATACAAAGTATACATTTTAGAAGCATGAAAAGACTGCTGCAATTCCACTCGCAATGGATGTGGGTGAACTTTGCCTCTCACACACCACTTGGCTCTCAAGGCTCACCGTCCACTTCTGTGCAGTCATTAGTGTGTTTCCTGAAACAGATAATACACATACATTTTTGTATTTTTCATCATACTTAATAATCAGAACTCATAAAATGAAAAAGGCATTACATGACTGTTATTATCACATTTAAGTTTTATTCACATTTAAAGTATGGATAATATGATTTACTTTAAACAATATATTAAATTAATCATTGGATAAGTAATTGTTTTATAAAATATCCACTGTACTATACAATAAATGATAGGATACATGACAAGAGCAATCAGTCTTGGGGTTTCTGGCTGGCTGAGAGGCTTCTCCATGACATCATGTATTTAACATTGTTTCTTTATTTTAACATTATGCAATATATGTCACCTTATAAGCTATTTTGTATTCTGGTTTTGGATGGTCACTGCCAGTTTGTGGCCGTATTGTTTACAGTCACAAGCTGGAATACAGTAAGTCATCTTGTCCATCCTATAAAAGTGGGGCATAGTTTCTGGTGCACTAGTGTTGGATCTTAGTAACATTACAGCTTTGTTTTTGACACAGAGACTGTAGCTATTGAGTTAGTATAAGGACTTTTGTAGCTTTCATGTGATTTTGTCTTTGGTTAATTTTTTGGTATAAATGAACAGTTCAGACATCTTATTTTGGTTTTACTGACTTGCAGTTTTCCTTTGACTACAATTCTTTCTGCTGTCATTTAGTCTGTCCATCTCCTTCATATTTTCTCATGCTTTCAAAATTACACAGAGCACTTGTCTTTTCCAAGGTGGTCTTTACACCATTTAAGTCACATTCTGCACTCTCTGTGACTTTCCGTATTTACGCGTGTACCACGCACACATTTTTTCCCGAAAATTAGCATTAGAAAATCAGGTGCGCGTTATACACGAGGAAATGTAATTCTGTAATGTTTACTTCTTCTGCTTGGGCTCGCTCGCTCTCTCTCTCTCTCTCGCGCGCACTCGTGCTCTCTCTCGCTCAGTTGCTCGCACACTCGCTGTCTCTCTCTCTCTCACGCTTCCTCATGCACTCGCTGTCTCTCTCTCTCTCTAAACGCTTCCTATACAGTCACAATACGCGTCATACACTGGACAAAACCATTTTCCCTATTTTCTTTGTAAAGATTAGGGTGTGTGTTACACGAGGGCGTGTGGTACACGAGTAAATATGGAATTAATTAATCTTTGCTTGGGATTGTAAAATTTACAAAAAACTTTATATCTAGTTAATCAGTTAAGGCATTTGTCATTCTACAGCATTTGTGACACTTGAAATTCTACCAATTTTATAACAGATTTCCTGCTTCTTTTCTTATATAATCATACAATATTCTCTGTTCTTATCACACCATTTCATGAAATATACAGATCAATATTTTATTAATATGAGTCTGGTTTGGATGCTGAAATTACTTTATTTCAGATTATTTAATGGTTTTCTGCTTGGTAATAACAGTACCCAGGTATTTGTCTGTAGCTAACTGTATAAGTCAGCAAGATTTTTTTTTGAAGATGCAAACTATGGTGCAAAATGTATATATCATATTCCAAGTAAAACTAGTACAGTATCCAGTTCCAAAAAAAAAAAAATGTGCTAACATTTTTCTGGAAATTAATGTGTCATACGTGTCACACACGTTATAGTCCCATAGACAGTACGTATTTTGTACATTTATAGATAAATGAAGAAATTATGAAATGACTACCCTCTTTGGGTTTGATAGAGTGACTGTAGGAGAGTATTGTCATTGTCAGTTACTTGGACATTGTGTGCTTCTTCTGGAAAATAGAAAAACAGAAAATCAGTATTTTATCCAAGATTATTTTTTTATTTGGTAGATTTTGTGTATAATTATTTATTTACAGCACAGTTTTTTGTGCAAGATTTATCTTTTTCTTGGGGCCATTTGAGTTTCTTTTTAGTGCAAAGGGAAATATACAGTATATGGAGTTTCTGGTTAGAAGTCACTATCTAAATTCTGACTTAACATTAAAGTTTTAAAAAATTATAAGCCATTCTGTAATCTGATCTCCTATTGCTTTCTATTCACTTTTTTTCAGTTTCCACTGTGAATGTCTCAGCCTTTTTCTGTCAACCCTATTAGTGATTTAGATAATGTTTTTTTTTTCCTTAGGACCTCAGTGGATATTTCCTGAAACAGCAAAAACACCATTGTCCTGATTTTTTTTTCTTTTTAAATAGCACTTTTTTGATTATGTATTATTTTCTTTCATGCACTTTTGTGAAACCCAGATTAGGAAAGATTAGTAGACTCCTGGCAGATATACAGAGATATGGCCGTTGTAGAGGCACAAATGGAGCTGCTGCAGCTTTTTAGAGGCATTATCTTGAAATCTGCAGAACTTAATTTCCTCCACTAGATGGAGTAAACCTTCATTCACCAATCCATTTCTTTCTTTGTTTGCACATTCAGCAAACTTTGTTTCATTACTACTTGGGCAACACTGATAAATAAATATAAATTTTAAATTTATGTTCTTATTGATTATTACTAATGTTTTGATTTTATATTTAATTTTTAGATTATTAACCACATAACTGTTTAACTTTATACATTTTTCGTAGAATCTTAAGTTGACAAAACACTATAAATATTATATATATATCATAATTAAATTTAATTATAATTTCATTATATGAATTATGCAGGTTACACCCATATTTCCAAGTTGTACAGTATAAACCAACATAAAGAAAAACTGTCCTTATGACAGTCCCATAAAATATGAACATGTAGTGTTAAACACTATCCTGCAACAATAAAACTGAAATATCAAATGTTCCCAATTCTTCCTAGCAATTTACCAGCTGAAACCTTGTGAAGGAACCAGTTGATTGTATAATTAAGTTGCATCCTCTATATTCTTAATAAAATATAATGCTGAATAAAAATAATTTAACAAAAATAAAAAAAACACAAAGGGTACCCACCATCCAGTTACCCAGTGTTTTATTTACAGCATTGCATGTGCCTTTGCCTTTTGATTATCCCCACGTATTTCTCTCACTCTCAATTTTTTCCCATTTCAGTTATACATTAACTCTTTCTTCATAAGGTTTTAGCATCTGATACATGTGGAGCTAACTTCAAATATGAGTCATCTTTAAAAATGTTTAATCCAGTAAAAAGGACCTCTATGAAGCAATTAATTATTATGCATTTGAGAGTTTCTGTTTTGTGATGACTTGCACATATCGTGGTTGTTACAGGGTTCCTAATGAAGATTGACTCCAGAACTTAAAGCACATTTTAAAATATAAAAAACATAGATATTTGGTTTTCTGTTTATTGTTTTATTAATTGGGACTACAGTGACAAAGTGCTAAGTCTTCAATGAAAATGACTATGAGGAAAGAGACTGATATACATAAAGTTACTTGCAGTTGTAATAAATGTTAACTACAGACTGTGATGCATTTCTTTGTGAAAACATAAAGAGCAAGGTTTGTGATTAAATAAACATGCGTATTTAAGGATCATTGACACCTAAGTAAACGTTTGCATGCTATGTCACTGTGGTTCAGTTTTGATATAAATCTCCACCACTGCTTTACCATTGTATCCTGACTACTGAAAGTCATAAATGATCAGTCATCAAAGGTGCTGTGTGTTGGACTGTTGATTTATTAGCCAAATTGAATTAAAGAGTAGATTGCATTAATGAAAGTTTAAACATTTTAATGAACAGCCACATAGGCATTTAATTACACAGTACATGCCTAGACAGAAGACATGCAGATAAAAACTTTAAAAAGTGAGATTGCCACCCAGTCTATTATAAAGCATGTTAACAAAATAACATTATTCTTTCACTATTTGTCCAGTAAGGTATGACAGCAATTTTGAAAAGGTCAGTGCTGAATTTTTGTTTCTATTAAACACATTCAAATCATGCGATCAGAATGGTAAGGGGCTCATTAATTATCCTT
Source organism: Polypterus senegalus (assembly GCF_016835505.1). NCBI lineage: Eukaryota > Metazoa > Chordata > Cladistia > Polypteriformes > Polypteridae > Polypterus > Polypterus senegalus. The sequence goes on from NC_053154.1 coordinate 263,628,479, forward strand.
TAGTGAGCAAATATTCATATTGCACTGAATGTACAGTATACACTATTCTTTAACGTATACTAACAACTTCTTTACTCTGTAAATCATGCACTATTCTTTGTCTCCTCCTTGTGGCCATTTGAAGTTAAATAATAAGCAAATATGAAATATTACATTTGACACTCAAACATAAAAACAATGCATTTATTTTGCATAAAATGTTAAAAATATAAATAATGATATATTTATTTAAATGTGTAATACAATTTGTACAATTTAAATGTGATTTATTTAATAGCTTTTACATTTTTTCACTCGAGCTCCATATGCGCAAAGCATACAATTATACAACTCAAAATTATTTATCGAGCACATCTGTCTCGACTAAAACTCTCCAAAATGTTTCCAGGGCAAGATTCAACCTGCGAACGTTGCAACCAAGCCCCAGCCTCACTGGGTCACATGTTCTGGGCCTGCACCAAATTAGCATTATTCTGGACAAAAATTTTTAATTACCTCTCAGACAGCCTTGGACTCACAATCCCTCCTAACCCATTAACAGCTGTGTTTGGGGTTCTTCCAGAGAGGCTTAAAGTGGAGAAGGACAAACAAATTGTGATTGCCTTCACTACACTGTTGGCACACAGACTTATTCTGATAAACTGGAAGAACCCAAACTCTCCTCTTTTAAGTCAGTGGGAAACTGATGTGTTATATTATTTGAAATTGGAAAAAATCAAATACTCAGTTGGAGGATCTGTACAGACTTTTTTCAAAACATGGCAGGATCTAATCAGTAATATTTTAAAATACTGTAAGTTTATAAAGCACAGAGAATTTATTAATTTAGGTATTTTTACAAGCCTTAAATTTTACACCGTTTGGCTTGCTCTCTCTCTCAGGGGTGGGCATCGATCTGTTCTTAACATAATTCTTTTTTTTGTAAAAACTTGATTGCTATGTATTGATTGTAATAAAATTAATAAATAAAAAAAAAATGTTAAAAATATAAATAATGATATATTTATTTAAATGTGTAATACAATTTGTACAATTTAAATGTGATTTATTTAATAGCTTTTACATTTTTTCAGTAATGTAATAATATTTTGAGAAAAACAATACATTATTTTTTCAAACATCATGCCATCATTACTGTATATATTGATATATTTCATAATATATAAAGCCAAATGTGTGTTTGTGTGTTTGGTATGCAAATTCACTAACTCAGCCAAATTTTGCACAGATTTCTCATTTGTATAGGGGATAAGCAATGTTTTGTTCCAAATTTTTTCCTCTGGGGAACTTGGGTTTAGTGGCTGCACCTAGGGCCTTGTTTCTAAATCTTGTGTATGCACAAAAAGAGACTTGAAATGTGTATATGCAACTTCCCATGCAAATGGGAAGTAAACTTGATGGGGGAATGTGAGTACATTTACAGCAACTCTAACCTATACGTACAAAACATTTTGGAGAAACTGAGAAATGAAGGCACCCGTGTTAAAGTAGGGAAATGCAGCCAAACCAGCTAAATGATGACTTGCACACATTATTATAATTTTCTAATATAATAATTTATATCGCCAAGCCGTTATTATAATATGTGTTAATGTGACAAACACATTAAACCTCAAAAGTGTTAAATATGATGTACAGACTGTATTTCAGTTCCTTTTTAAGGGGGCCAATATATTTGCACTGAAGAACTCTTTTGGTTTTTATCAGTTTTTATGAGCTACCTGTTGTCACTTCTCAGTAAACTGGCTGACAAGTCAGGAATATCTCTGCCAAGATTTACTTTATCATTCCCACTGTGCTGAAAGCTATTAGCTGACTGAGGAGCGACTACTTTCAGTTTTCATATGGTGTGGGTGTACATATATTAAACATAACATATTTTTGCCAATATAAAAAGCCAGTCTGCAGCAGTGTCCAGTTCTCCTAACATAATTGCATCACTTTACTGCACTAATATTGCAATAAGGGCATCTAGCAGGAATTAAGCTGCTTTTGTTATCTATAAGCTGTTATACTCCATTTACACACAAGTCATATGTGATGTCAAGAATGAAGCTACCAAACATCACTTCCCCATCAACTCTGAAACGCCTACCGTTGTGTATGCTGAAGCAGGTGCAGGACATGGGATGGGGTGGGGTTTGATGGCCAAGAGTAACCATATAAGAAAGGTACAATATTAATTTATTTATTTAATAAAATAATAGTGAAATTGTTTATTTATTCATTACTGTACATAGTAAGTACCATCTCCTACTACACTAGAATGCAGGGGTATGTCTTGTTGTATGCCAACAGCCTGGCTTTTGCCTATGCCGTATATATCACTTATCTCTGCGGATGCAGCATCTTACCTAAACCTCAGCCACAGCAGCTCACTTCTTCTCTTTCCTTGTAACTGAAGTGGGTAAATGACACGGTGTTCATGTGTGTAAAATTAAAAAATAAAAGTAGTTTAAGTAGAAATGTGTGATATGTGGCTTAGTGACATTTGTGAAAGTTAGGGTCCCTTGTCCCTAGTTTGCTCTTTGGAAGTGCCCAATCAGTCAATAAAACAGGCAAGAGAAACCTCAGTGTTTTTATTCTTGCAAGAGGTAACATGCTCATGGAAAGTACGGACACCAGAATGACAGTAAATAAATGTTACAAAAAGGGAATTACTACAGCACTAGTTTTATAAACGTTATCAATTATACAACAGTTCCAAAGAATTAATTGTATTAGGAAAGACCTTTCTCATGATTGGTTACACTTTGTTTTTAACAAGATACGGCAGAACTGAATTACTTAGTATGGTCCTAATTGACCGGATCCACTGTTTTCTGGCAGTCCATCAACTCCACTGACCTATGTGTACGTGACTTAAAAACCCGTACTAAAGCACTTTGTTACAGTCTGGCTCATCGATTGTTGCAAAATCGATTTATTTCAGGAGATCTCAGTTTACCTCAAATTCCCTCTTCAGCCCAGCAGGGCCTGTCAGCAAGAAACTTACTAAACCACAAGTGTCACATCAGGTGCACTAGAGAAAAGAATACCTTACTGTATTCTTTATTTCTGATATATTTTGAAGCCGTATTTTCCCAAAATGTTAAACATTTTTGTTACTTTAATCTATTTTCAAGCTGCTTAGTTTTGTTACATTCTAAATCCTTAAAATATAACTTCTAGTACATACTTGTTTGCTGCAGCCAACTTAAATGTTCTTTTTTTATCCAAGCATTTCATTAATGCTCAAATTCAATTACTATGAGATATTGTTATATCTCCTGAACGGGTATATTTTACATTCATTCGTTATTATTTTCTTAGCAGGACAATTCAGTGCTAACCCAGGAAGTAATACAGTTATTTCAACCTTTAGACTGCAAACCTTCATCTCTTACTAGGTGTACACTAAGCCATTTCACTCCAGTAATGGATGCAGTTGCCTGTATTTACATATCACCCTGCTGTGATACCCCTTGGCAAAGGGGCAAAATGCAGTGTGCTCCAGTGGAACCCTGTTAACCCTTTTGACCTCCTGAAATCTAGAAAATCCAAATTTTGATGAAGGAAGGACCTGAAAGTATATTTTATAATTTATTTTATTATATATATGTTATAGTGTAAAAAGTATCTGTGTACACGTTATCTAGTTTACAATAAAATATTGCAGCAGCCGACAGATAGTTCTTAATGGGTTAGGGGGCAGGAAAGCCTCTGTCAATGAGCCATTCATAGCATTGGTGTGGTTAGTCAACAGAGAGCAGCAAGCCTTCCGGCAGGGAAGGGGAGCACATCTATTAATAGTTCTCCGGAGGATTTGGAAAAGAGCATAAACATTTGTGTGTAATGAATAAATGGGTCAATTCAAGCATTGTAGAGTATCAGATTGCTGATACCCTGACACCATCAATGTTCACATTGCCAGGCAACAGCATGAGCCTAGCTGTTCCTTGTTCCCAATTCCCATCTATGGTTTTAGAGACTTTTTCTGTGATCTGTAACTAACTATTCTCATTAGGCTACTAAATTATGGTTTTGCTGTTTTTTAATTGTTCCATAAACAAGCATGTAATTGGATTGAATTGTTGTTCAGTGTATGCCTCAGTCTTTCTGTGTTTGTGCTTGTTGCAATATGTTCAAATCAAAGTTCAAAAGAAGGGAATTGTTAGGGTGATTCCTTATGTTGCAGTCTGCTTTACCATCAATATTTTTCCATGCTCTTCACAAACTTGAGCTGCAGAGCTGGTCTGAAATATGGTGAAGTTGTAGAAAATTGAACTGTAGCCAAAATGACTTTGATCCTCATGATTTAATGGCCATTTTTGCACTGTACACACAGTGTCTAAATACATGTGTGTTAAAAAAAGTGCACTTTCTTCATGACGGCTTTTTCTTGCAAATCTTATATCTGTGCATGTGTTTTGTCTACTTAAGGAAGCGCCCGGAATCAAACCCGTGATCGATCTCTTGATTATGTGTCAGCAGTTCTTACTACTGCACCACCCAAGCAGTCATGTTAGTGTTGTACCCTAACCCAATTTCTTTTTCTTCAGTTATATTCTTGAATAAAAGCACACTTGTTTTGATATATGTGTTGTGAAAGGCAGTATATAGGCACCCGACCCAACACAGATGGACATGGAGGGACACGTAAAAATAAAACACAAATTTATTTTTCTTTAGCTGGAGGGCACATCTTCTCCGTGTCCCCCAGCCACAGCACAGTCCCAAAAACACCAACACAAAAACAATACTAATTCTTCCTCCACTCCTCACAAGCAGTTTTGTCCTCCTCCTCCCATGCCTGTGGCCCCAATGCAACCCAGGGGGCTTGCCACCAAGTGTTCCGGGGGACGTAGCGTGGATCCCATGGCTGCTCCCCCGGATCCAGTGTTGGGGGGCATCCGGGCCGGGCCGGGCCGGGCCGGGCCGGGCATGGGTCCTGGCCGTCCGCCACAGTGTATCTTTTGTGAAAGTGTTTATTTGATATTTGGACTTCAGTCTTGACACATTATACACTTCATGTCAAATTTTGTCATTAGTACTATAACATGAAAAAAGTTTCTGTTTTAGGTATGTGTTCAACATTTCTTGCCTCACACTTCCTGTCATCTTACATTTACGTAGATTGTTGTAGACCCAGGAACACACATGAAATGCATGTGTTCCAAATAACAATATATTATTTATCCTATACAATTCCAAGCATCTCACACCCAGATAAACAGACTTGAGCTGGGAGAACTTTTTGTCTGAGTTGAGCTGTGGCGGCTGAGGGGGAAGGTGGGGTCAGGATAGCAGGCTGCTTGTGCTGATCGACGCATTTACAAAACAAAAGATGCTGATGGAGAGGTGTGAAGGAATTTAAGGTGGCCCAGGTTTACAAGTTTTTTTTCGTAGGCTTCAGGGATTGTAGTGTTTAGATTAAGATTATTGCAATAGGTATATACTGGGCATCTGATCTTGCACCAAGTTTACCATTGAGTTTCACCTTTCAATACTATGAACAGATAACCCATTTTGAGATACAGTAAATTAAAGGAAGAAGATTTTCAGACGATAAAACAGAGGGAATAAGGATTTCCAACAAGAGGCTAACTTTGTTTTTGCACCTAAACCTAAATAACAACTGATGTTTAACAGTAAAATGAAGAGAAAAATCTAACAAAATGAATAAGTGAGGCACTAGAGGATAAATTAGTATAAAAGAATGGAGAACAGAAAGTTGGAAAGTTCAAACCAAAAAGCATGAGCAGGTGAGCAATTCCTAAACATACTAAAACATGAATGGAGCTTTCATTATACAAAGGTGACAGTTAAGGTTCATCATCAGGAAAATGGTATAATGTTTACAAGGGTAAGATATAAATGGCTTATACAGTATACTAGCAAAATACCCGCGCTTCGCAGCGGCGAAGTACTGCATTAAAATTTTTATTAAGAAGAAAATTAAACCTTTTTAAACTGAGGGAAAATATGCCAATAATTATCTGTTAAGGATCTCTTTGTATACCATGTTGTCAGTTCGGCCCTCCGGTTGTAACATGACCAAGCTGTGCGCTGAGCTTACTCTTGAGCATGTAACTTACAGTTGGCCATGTGAACAGTAATCTTGTCTCAAATGTCACAGCTTGGATTGCTGCTGCCATAATCGGTTTGAGTTTCATGGTTTGTTTCAATTACGACAGTATTTGCAGGATTTGTTGTGTTGAAGTGACATTTGGCATCTGTCAAGCGTTGTAAGCACACAACCGGTTTCATTGATAAAATCACATCCAGCTTTTGAGAGTTTAAACATTCATAAACGTCAAAGTGTCCACTACTGAAATCGTCACCTGTGAATCTAACATGTTTAAGAGGCATTAGCGGTTGTCGAAAGGTGTAAACTATTTGGCCATTTCGGTACACTTGAAAGCGACAACCGAACAATTCAGTTGCAGCCATCAACTCACATGCAGAACCATAGGTGAAGGGCTTAAGCATTTCACTCTTATAGTGCTCCTGTGTAGTATAATTATCTCCTGAACCATCATCAGTCCACACCTTGAACCTGTCCCAGTCATTCAATACATAAGACAGAATCTTCCTCCGGATATCAAGAGTGAGCCTGATATGGCCATGCAATATGTAACAAAGAGAATGGAAAAGGTAGGTGGTATCTCCGGGCAGGAAACCACTCGGTAAGTGACAGTTCTTTGATCGATAGTGATCATCTCTATAGACATGTTAATGGGGGTTGGAATGATAAAGGAAATGGGTACCTGAGCAATGTAAAGTAATTGTAAAATACCTATACAATACCTATAATTGTAATAAACAAACAATAAAACAGCGGAGAAGCCGTGGATTAAACAAATTAGGGCTGCAGTTATCAGTAGGGAGACGTGAATCCCGTGGCGAAGCAAGGAAGGGAATGTAGAGAACGGAGCGACGGACAGTCTTATATAGGCAGGCAGCCAGCCAACAACGTGGGAGGCGTTGGGATGGGAGACACAACGCCACCTCACGCGTGACCGAGGTGCAGGCTATGGACGTATATATGTACGTAAGTAGGATTCAGTCAGCGTTGGGAACCCGTGTACCAAATTTCTTGAAGATGGGCCCATAAGTAACAAAGACTGTTGAAAAGTTCAATATGGCGGCCGACAGTGGCATCATACCACCGAAATAAGTACGTACATTGGTTTCAGTTAGTGCAGGGAAGCCGCCTACCAAATTTCGAGAAGATGGGGCCATAAATAAGAAAGTTCAACATGGCAGACGTTGTTGACCATTATGACCATTATGCATAGAATTTCGAAATGAAACCTGCTTAACTTTTGTAAGTAAGCTGTAAGGAATGAGCCTGCCAAATTTCAGCCTTCTACCTACACGGGAAGTTGGAGAATTAGTGACGTTGGAAAGTTCAATATGGCGGCCGACAGTGGTGTCATACTAACGAAATAAGTACGGACATCGATTTTCGTTAAAAGTTCAATATGGCGGCCGACAGTGGCATCATACCACCGAAATAAGTACTAAATTTCAGCCTTCTACCTACACGGGAAGTTGGAGAATTAGTGACGTTGGAAAGTTTATTATGGTGGCTGACAGTGGCGTCATACCACCGAAATAAGTATGTACATTGGTTTCAGTTAGCGCAGGGAAGCCGCTTACCAAATTTCGTGAAGATGGGGCCATGAATAAGAACGTTCAATATGGCGGACGTTGTTGACCGTTATGACCGTTACGCATAGAATTTCAAATTGAAACCTGCTTAACTTTTGTAAGTAAGCTGCAAGGAATGGGCCTGCCAAATTTCAGCCTTCTACCTACCGGGAAGTTGGAGAATTAGTGACGTTTGGAAAATTCAATATGGCGGCCGACAGTGGCATCATACCACCGAAATAAGTACGTACATCGGTTTTGGTTAGCGCAGGGAAGCCACCTACCAAATTTCGTGAAGATGGGGCCATAAATAAGAAAGTTCAACATGGCGGACGTTGTCGAACGTTATCGACCGTTATGACCGTTACGCGTAGAATTGAAACCTGCTTAACTTTTGTAAGTAAGCTGTAAGGAATAAGCCTGCCAAATTTCAGCTTTCTACCTACATGGGAAGTTGGAGAATTAGTGATGAGTGAGTGAGTGAGTGAGTGAGTGAGTGAGTGAGTGAGGGCTTTGCCTTTTATTATTATAGATTTAAACTTAATATGCTGATGATTTGGGTTTTTAGCAGTGTTTTATCTTGGTAGAGTAATATATATTGCTCTACTTTCCCCTATTGTATTATTAATATGTAGCCTTAGAATGCCTAATCTCACAGACTTACCACTGTATATAACTAATCCCCACCTTCCCTTCTATATCTATAACCTCAGGCAATTAGATGTAGTAAAAAGACAAGCAGGAGTTAAGTTACACATAAAATAATGTATTACTGATAATATTCATAAATAATAACAAAATACAAAGTACATTTGAATATGGGCAACCATACAACCTGATAAAACGGTGATGTGTAATTCAGGTGGCACACAGACTTGTAGTTACTTAAAATGTCTCTAGTTAAAGCATCGTTGGTGCTCAGCTTTCAGCCACATGTCTGTTCAATATGGCTGCTGAGCTGTGCTCTTCATTGTGTTGTCTTCATCATCACAGGTTAGCAAGAGAGATGCTTCTATCATCATATGTTGGTTAGAGAGAGAGAATGTGGTTGAGCAAGTACAGTACATGGGCAAACACGAATACCTCTCACCACTTGGTTTGCCTAAATTTTAAATAAAGACATACAAAACATTTATCAAGTTATATGCAAAATCCCACATCACAACAAGCAGAAAACATGATAGTTTTAAAAAACAACCTCTGTGAAATAGAGGGGACACAGGGAAGATTGCGCTGTCAAATTGAAGTTATGGATAATTGCCTGAAGAATGCCTTACAAAGACTTGCATACAGGGCAGCCACTGGCTTTGGTTTTCTTTCTTAGGATTGATCTTTTGGTTTAGACCTCAGCTTGTTTTTAATCTTCCTGTCATCTTCTGATCCTTTTTAATTTGTGTCTGTGTTATTTCTTCCTTTAAAAAGATAAACTGTATGATTAATTGAGTCCATTGGAAACTTAAAAAAATGGTTAATTTTCAAGGACATTCTAACATTTCTACAAATGTATGAGGAGATTGCAGGATTAGCCCTGAAAATAAAAAAAAATACTCTTTCAAACTTCAAAGTAATGGAAGGAATGCCTTTGACTTAATTAACAGACAACTTTTAAATGAACGAGTGTGCTGTATCTTTACTGTAACAAATAAGGCAGAAACATTATTAAACACTAAATTTTAAAATGTTTTAGCTAATCCAGCATTTAACAAATTCATACTAATTTTTTAAGGTTGTTCCCTGCACATTGATGGTTATACTGTGCTGTATGTAAAGAGAATAAAGACTATGCAGTTGGCAAGACAAGGTGCATTTTATTATGATGACAATTGAAATTAAATAATCACAATTATAATATCAAAGGCATATATATAAAATTATATTTATATTTATATAAATATTCATACATACATTTATATATATAAAGGCATTATAATTATCAAGCATTAATTTTGTCATATTGTACACCTCTATTAAAATGTTCAGCCCATTGCATGCACCATGTAAATGTGCAGCCTGTAAACTTAAATGATGTATGTAATTAGTTAAAGTAAACCACAATTCAGTGTGTATTCCTTTTGATCTAAACCCTCAAAAACTTTGTAATGGTACAAGATTACAGATCAAATCATTGTATTCAAATCTGATTGAAGCTAATTATATTTATACCCAAAATTCCCATTATTACTTCTGATTACCTATTTCATATCAACACAGTAATTTCCTGTAAAAGTGTGTTTTTCAATGACCATTAAAAAAAGTTAAGACCAGTCGATAAAACAGGAATTGGCAGGAATATTTTACTCCTGGGCAATTGTATTTAGCATATTCTGGGGTAAAGAATGCCATGGAACCAATAATATTAACCCCTAAGAAAGAAAGAAAGAAAGAAAGAAAGAAAGAGAAAATAATAATAATAATAATAATAATAATAATGAATATCATATACAGAAAAGTTACATAGTACTTCTGATACATCCAATTAACCTATAACTGAGGTCCATTGCCATTTCTTAGGCTTCACAGCTGGTGTCTTATAAATGCAAAAAACGCACAGCTGTTCATTTGTGAATGCCAAAAAAGACAAAAGAAGGAACCCAGCTAATTAAATAATGAAATCAGTTAGAAGTGAAATGACTCACTAATTGTGAAACTGGTTGGAACAAAAAACTGCAGCCACATGGGGTCACTAGGACTGAGTTTAAGATCCACTGTTGTGGAGTCTGTGGCCTTAGAATTTATTAGAATAAAAGTATAATCTTCCCAGTGAACTTACTCACATGGCAGATTAGTGCATATTTAGCTAAAGACCTTGAACAGTTTAAATATTTGGGAGTCACAGTCACAAGGAAATTCAAAGATCTTTTTATACTCAGTTTTTGCAACTGAATGGAAAGCATCAAATTAAATGTTCGATGGTCATCTCTTTAGCTCTTGGAGAATTTATATTGTTAAAATCCAGTTCCTCTCCATATGTAGCTATGAAGAGTTGCATCACTTGCTCAGAATATGGAATCAACGTAAGAAGCACTTCAAGGCAGACATGCTACTTTCTGCAGCTTCAGCACAGTATAATTTTATATTGTAGTCCTCATTAACTTACCCAGTATTTAATTCATAAAAGACATTATATATCTGTTTCATATAGTATAATAACAATGTGATGGCATTCTTTGATCAGTAACATTTTAAATATGTAATTTCCAAAATACATATTTTTTTCTATTTACAAGTTAGAGTCTGCCGTTTGTTGTGCACAATGCAAATGGAACATCGATGATAAATACAAGATAAGCCACATTGTCCTACAGAAAGTAACTTCTGAAAAAAATTTAGGGGTTTATGTTGACTGAATGTTTTCATCATCTAAGCAATGTGCAATTAAAAAGACAAATAAAACAATAAGATTATATCATACTGCTTAATATAAAGCAAGACTGCATCTTGAGTATTGTGTGCAGTTCTGGTCACTATTCTACAAAAAAGACACAGCAGCACTGGAAGTGCAGGTGAGAGCAACCAAGTGCAGCCCAGAATTTAAGGACATGTTGTACTGTGACAGGCTCAGGGAATTAAACCTGTATGGTTTCAAGCAGAGGAAACTACGTGTTAATGTAATCTAGGTCTTAAAATTCACAAAAGCATTGATAACGTTCACACAGTAATTTACAGTATTTTGGCTAGGAATGAGAATAATATTAACAGTATTTCTGGACTTTATCAAATAATGACATGATGTGAACTTCTAAACTGTTAGAATTTTAAGTAGGAGTGGAGGACTTTGTTGGCAGTTTAAATAAACGCAACTGTTCTAACAAAGGAAATTCTTAGGTGCCCCAGATCTGCTGAGAACTTCAGTCTGGCTCAGATCATTAAGTGTCCTGACAAACTGAAATTTTCATATAAAACTGTACTGCTGATTTTAAATATCATTAGTTCACCAGTCCCTTCTAATTTCACATATAACTGTAAACAATTATTTTTTAAATGCCTATTCCCCTTACAATACAAGCATAATGCCTTCAAAATGTTATTTTACATTGAGTTTGATCTTTATTGTCTGGAACAATAGTAGTTTCATTATTTTTCAGTTTTATTTTCCTTTCAGAAAAATGTGTCTCCAGTTTCAATAGAAATGTGATTATATCCTCTGAATTATTTCTGTCTTTTCATGTGAGACATGAATATTTCTTTTATCCGTTTAAAGCATTTTAATAAGCAAGAAACTAGTGCTGTCTCTTCCCAACTAGTATTGGATGGTATAGTTTTAAATACACTAAAGGAATAAGTTCTCAAATAGATCTATTTCACAGCCTCAAATTAAGCCTGTGTTTTATGGCTTTATTTTTATATTTTTTTGTCAGGCTTGTCAAAGATGGAGCAAAATTCATGTATGAGGTTTGTTAAATTTGAGCAGTAAGGATGATTGCTGGAATAAATTGTTGAAGCCCATTCCGAAGTCTTATCTATTAACAATTAAATTATATAAGCTATTTTTACCATATCAGAGGCCAATTGTACTGGCTGCATTTCATATTCAAGATTGCTTTAATTTAACCAAACTTGCATTTCACAGGGTCTCGAGGTAATGGAGGAGAGGTTCCTTTTTTACTTTTAGTGACAGCTATGTAGCTACAGCACTATGAAATCCCTTTATTTTTTCCTGAACGGTTTAATTTGATTTGCCAAACAAGGCATTTGTGAGTGCTCATATTTTCTGGTCGGAACTTTTTGTAGGAGTTTTGTTAGAAGCAACAGAGATGCTAACAATTTGCTGAGAAAAATCATTTCAAACTGTCAAATAAGCACAGTTTAATGATATCAGGTGTACTAAAAGCAAAAATAAATAAATAAAATACTATACTATAAAAGTTTGATACATTGCCCTAAGTCTTTCCTTTGAGAATAAAACAGTTCACTCTGAATTCCCGCATGTTTTACAGTGCAAGCTTGGTGACCTCACATGTCACATGACTTTGGATCACATGATTTACAAAGTAGTGTCATTGCTATCAATATTGTGGCTGTGCCCATGGAAAGCACAGAATAATGGTATCCATTAAACAAAATGGTGATGTGATAAGATCACAGAAAATGGCTCTAATGAATTCTGCCGTAGAAAGGGACATTTCTATTAGTACTATACAGTATATCAGGAAAGGAATGGAATTCAGTTATTCATAACATACACTTTATACCAGTTTATGCAAAACTGTTATCAATCCTAGTTTTTTTACACTCCCTATCATTTCCATACATTATCATAGAGTTATACATTTTTCATTTGACATTTTTATCATATTTGTTTATTTTTGCCACAATGATGATGATTTTATCACATTGCTATTTTGAAATGCAATGTTCTTGTGAGATTTTCACTTCATCACAGGATGGGTATTTGAGATTATGGTATGAAGAGTATCCTAGTTTTGGGATAAAATCAAAGTAATCTTCTGTGAAAGTGCTTTTGTTTCTTTTGTTAGTTTGTTGCTGAACTTTGCCTTTTGGATTAGTTCACTATCTTATTCTTTTGATCTCTTGCTCGTTATTAACCAAGAGTTTTGCTTCACTCCCTCACAAGAAAGCCACTTTTATCTCTTGATCATATTCTTATTAACAATTATAATCTAGTTGCCCATCACTCGCTCAGAATATGAAACCAATGCAGGAAGCACTTTAAGACAGAGAAGCTCTTATCTGTTGCACCTTTAAATTATTATCACCTTTTTCTAACCTTTCAAACCTAAACAGTGTTTAATATTTGAAAAACTTCCTGGTTTAAAACACTTAGAGATTTGTGCGGTATATAGATAACGCCTTTCCGTCTTATGAACAGATACACTTCAACTTCCCATCAACACAGTTTTTTCATTACTTTCAAATCAGAAATTCCACTAAAAGAAACCTGCACAATTTTCCTCACCTTGCGCCCATTTCTATTCCAGAGGCAATTCTGATCAGTTTTGAAGACTCAGACAGCATCTCAATATATAAAAATATTTTAAAGGCCCTTCCTTTCAAAGATCCCAGGTTACAATGGGGAAAAGATCTTTAACTTAATGTCTCCGATAAGGATTGCAGTGCAGCTCTGCACAGAATACACTGCAGCTCCATATGCACAAAACATTCAGCAATCCATCCTAAAATCTTTTATCAAGCACATTTATCTCGTTTAAAATTGTCCAAAATATATTCAAGGCAGGATTCAACATGTGAACATTGCAATTTAGCTCCAGCCTCTCTGGGCCACATTTTTTGGGCATGTACCAAATTAATATGATTCTATACAAAACTCTGGTTTACTCCAGGAGTGGAGAAGAACAAATTGATTATAAATGTTTATACCACACTACTAGCACGTGGACTTATCTTGCTCAATAGAAGAATCCCGACCCACCTGTTATAAGCCAGTGGGTAACTGATGTTCTATACTATTTGAAACTGGAAAAAAACTTAAGTTCTCACTTAGAGGAACTGTTCAGAACATTTTTAAAAATATGGTAAGATCTAATTAACCAAATCTTAGAATAAGCATTTATATCAGGGAAAGGGACATTCTTCTCTATTCACTTTTTTTTAATAGATATATTCTTGTTGTTGGCTCTGTTCTTTTTCTGTCAGGTGGGAGTTGAATTATGGTTTGTTAAGTTTGACATGATTGTTTGGAATGTTATTTTCTTCAAATAATACCAAGAAAATTTAAAATATATATACAGTATAAGCCTCCAGTTTGAACATAAAAACATGTAATTCATCCTAAAATTATTAATTATACATTTCTTTCTATATTAAAATTATCCAAAATATATCAGTAGCACCGAGGATTTGGAGAGACGCGAACCCGCACTCTTCTACACTATATGAGCGGACCACCCGGTTGAGCTACCGAGTCTGTCATGTTCCGTGCCTCTATTGTTGAGGCGGCTGACCGGAGCTGTGGCCGCAAGGTGGTTGGTGCCTGTCGTGGCGGCAATCCCCGAACCGCTGGTGGACACCGGCGTGAGGGATGCTGTCAAGCTGAAGAAGGAGTCCTATAGGACTTTTTTGTCCTGTGGGTCTCTGGAGGCAGCTCATAGGTACCGGCAGGCCAAGCGAACGCTGGCCGGTTGTTGCTGAGGCAAAACTCGGGCATGGGAGGAGTTTGAGAGGCCATGGAGAACGACTTTGGACGGCTTCGAGGAGATTCTGGTCCACCGTCCGCGCCTCAGGAGGGGAAGCAGTGCAGTGTCAACACCGTATATAGTGGGGATGGTGCGCTGCTGACCTCGACTCGGGACGTTGTGGGTCGGTGGGAGGAGTACTTCAAGACCTCCTCAATCCCACTAACATGCCTTCCATGAGGAAGCAGAGCCTGGGGACTCTGAGGTGGGCTCTCCCATCTCTGGGACTGAAGTCACCGAGGTGGTCAAAAAACTCCTTGGTGGCAGGGCGCCGGGGGTGGATGAGATACCGAGTTCCTTAAGGCTCTGGATGTTGTAGGACTGTCTTGGTTGACACGCCTCTGCAACATCGCATGGACATCGGGACAGTGCCTCTGGATTGGCAGACGGGGTGGTGGTCCCCCTCTTTAAAAAGGGGGACCGGAGGGTGTGTTCCAACTATAGAGGGATCACACTCCTCAGCCTCCCTGGAAAAGTCTATTCGGGGGTTCTGGAGAGGAGGGTCCGCCGATAGTCGAACCTCGGATTCAGGAGGAACAGTGTGGTTTTCGTCCTGGTCGCGAACAGTGGACCAGCTCTTCACCCTTAGCAGGGTTCTGGAGGGTGCATGGGAGTTTGCCCGACCGGTCTACATGTGTTTTGTGGACTTGGAAAAGGCATTCGACCGTGTCCCTCGGGAATCCTGTGGGGGTGCTCGGGAGTATGGGGTACCGGACCCCTGATAAGAGCTGTTCGGTCTCTGTACAACCGTGTCAGAGCTTGGTCCGCATTGCGGCAGTAAGTCGAGCCCGCTTCCAGTGAGAGTTGGACTCCGCCAGGGCTGCCCTTTGTCACCGATTCTGTTCATAACTTTTATGGACAGAATTTCTAGGCGCAGCCAGGGTGTTGAAGGGGTCCGGTTTGGTGGACTCAGGATTGGGTCACTGCTTTTTGCAGATGATGTTGTCCTGTTTGCTTCATCAGGCCGTGATCTTCAGCTCTCTGGATCGGTTCGCAGCTGAGTGTGAAGCGGCTGGGATGAGAATCAGCACCTCCAAATCCGAGAGCATGGTCCTCAGCCGGAAAAGGGTGGAGTGCCCTCTCAGGGTTGGGGGAGAGATCCTGCCCCAAGTGGAGGAGTTCAAGTATCTCGGGTCTTGTTCACAAGTGAGGGAAGAATGGAGCGTGAGATCGACAGGCGGATCGGTGCGGCATCCGCAGTGATGCGGGCTCTGCATCGGTCTGTCGTGGTGAAAAAGGAGCTGAGCCGTAAGGCAAAGCTCTCAATTTACCAGTCGATCTACGCTCCTACCCTCACCTATGGTCATGAGCTATGGGTAGTGACCGAAAGAACGAGATCGCGAATACAAGCGGCTGAAATGAGTTTCCTCCGCAGGGTGTCTGGGCTTTCCCTTAAAGATAGGGTGAGAAGCTCAGTCATCCGGGAGGGGCTCAGAGTAGAGCCGCTGCTCCTCCGCATCGAGAGGAGTCAGATGAGGTGGCTCGGGCATCTGATCAGGATGCCTCCTGGACGCCTCCCTGGTGAGGTGTTCCGGGCACGTCCAACCGGGAGGAGGCCCCGGGGAAGACCTAGGACACGCTGGAGGGACTATGTCTCCTGGCTGGCCTGGGAACGCCTTTGGGATTCTCCCGAAGAGCTGGAAGAAGTGGCCGGGAGAGGGAAGTCTGGGCCTCTGCTTAAGCTGCTGCCCCCACGACCCGACCTCGGATAAGCGGAAGAGAATGGATGGATGGATGGATGGATATCAGTAGCAAGCCCTTAGCTGTAAGTGATGCCATCTAGTAAATAACCTCACTACGTCATATGTTTTGAGATTGTCATAGGACAAAACTATTTCTTCGCTTAGCTATCAGATAGTGTCATATTTACAGTTATTCTTAATACTCCTTATGGTTTTGTTCACAGTAACCCTGGATAGGATAAGCTTTGCCACAATAAACTCACTGTGATTTCCTATAATGCATTGTTAGCATTTTAACTGATTTTGTTTAACTGGAAGAATCTTCACAAGTATTTACTAATCTTATTTTAAAGTAAGTCTGGCAGTCCTCTGTATCTGCTTCTGTATCTGTACAAAAGTGGGTTGATGACTGCCAACATGTTCAGATATTGCCAGCAAGTGATATTATTTAATTATGCAAATAAGAGAGAGAGAGAGAGGTTAGGAGGATGCACTAGTACAGCGCATTGCTGCACCCCCACACGACAAACCAACTCAGGATCCAGATTAGGACCCGAGTGTAGCCATGCAACAGGTGATACCTCAGCACCACACTAGTTCAGATGGATTGGAACAGTGTGAGGTTTGTTTATGGTGGCCAGAGTGCCAATTCTGCCACCAACCCCCAAGTTTTTCCCTGCAGGTTGGGGGGCCTACATGCAGGGACGGATGCAGATTAACGTCATACCCAGGATGGATTCAAATAAGACATGTGCAAAAATGTGTTGATTGTGTACTATGTCTTCTTTCCAAACACTGATATGAAAATTTTTCTTGTATATATAAAAGAGTAAATTAATATTTGAAAAAATCACGGTTTTCTTTACCCAGTTCATTTCGATTCCCTGCATTGTGTAACATCTGTCTATTAAAAGTAATTGAAGTAAAGGATTCTTTGAGAAGCAGTAATCACAAATTGATTAAATGTGAAATTTCCTAAAATCGTCTCAACCTCTGTAGCATTCTCCTTCTGGTGTTTTAATTTATACGAATAACTCTTTGGGGTTTTAAGTTTGATCCTGTTTCAATACATCTTAACCTTTTCTTTGCAAAGTTATATTGAATGTAATTTTGATTGGATTGTGCTGAATACATTATGACATGATCTATACAGTATTATATGTGTAACAACTTTTTTTTAACTTGTTCTTTGCAAAACTATTAAAATATGTTGTGTTTCTGCTACAATATATTAGAAATCCCACATAATATTTGAATAGTCCTGATGAATATATGGTGAAAAAATCAACTTGTCCCCCTCTTTGCCACCATATAGTTTTATATTATCATGCCACACCTACTATATCATGTCCAGTTTCCAGTCTCACTGTACAATTATTATTGTTGTTATAGAATTAATATAACTTTTAACTGTTTTTTTGTAACATTTTCTTAAGATATCATACTACCAGAACATGAAATAAGATGAGATCATTCAGCCCATCTATTTTCTTTGGTTAACTAATAATAGTGTGTTAACGTATTCTTTTGCCAGGAGGAGCCCCTTTATAATATCACTCAATGGTTATTTGCAAACTCTCTTAATAACATAATGAAGTCTTTTACATTTGGGACTGATGCATATATGGAAATTTTCATCCCTCCGCCATCCACTGATGTCACTCTGAGCTAAACCTAATACCACTAAGTCTAATACCACAAGGATCAATGATTAAGTCAGAACAAGATCAACGCACAGAAATCTAGTGAATCTTACTTTTCTGAATCTGTGGCAAACTGTTTTCAGTTCTGTCAAGTACAGCACCCAATGTTTTCATATACATGAAACACTCATCAGTTTATAAATATTTTGCAATTAACATCACCTAAAAGAGTTTGAAATTTGTAGTGCTGTTTTTAATTTAAAAAATCTAAGTAAACAGCAAAGTTCTTGGATACAAATCTACAAAACTCCCTGAAAGTAAAAGCAATCGTTCTAGGGTCTTTATGACTAAGTGCCATTTAGATTTGTAATAGAAGCATTTTTAATTCTAGCTAAAGATAATTAGAAGAAAGCTAGGTTATAAAACCAGTCCATCCGTAATATCATCCAGCAAGAGTAGTCTTCTATGGAGGGGATTGAAAGGTAAGGTATAATATAAGGTAGATGGTAGATGAAAATATCTGAGAAAGATAAGGAAACATCCATCCAAAAGGAAAATAATTGTAGAATGACAAAACATGAGTAAAAACATCCATAGGTATGCCCAAGGACATTAATGGCATATTCCTAATGAATTGTTTCTGTTGTATAAAGTACAGCCTATAGAGTGGCATCACTGTAGTTACAGTATGTGAATTGTTTGTTTTTTAACATAACTAAACATTATTAAATACACAGTAGTATTTCAGCAGTAGCGGCAGTCATTGCTTTCAAGTCAAGTCCATAAGACAAGTTTGTGAAATAATCAAATCCATGCAACAGAATTTTCAAAATAAATAATATAATAAGCTGCAGGCCCCTTTGCCCAGGGTTATAGGAGAACTAAAAATACAAAAAAGGATTGGGCAGTTAATAAAGAATTGAGTGGAACACCAAGCATTAAGACAAAGTTGTTATATTATTATATAATATTTAATTTCCTAGAATGTGTGCAACCTCAGTACCATCTTTAAACATGTCTCTCAATTCAAAAATACTGCTGTTTAACCAGGTAGGGCATTTGTATGGTTGACTTTCTAAAAATAAATTCATTCATTTTGTTAAATATTAGAGTGAAAGTATTCTATTGAAATGTGCTAATCATTCTGTTCTCTGCAATATTTAGGATCTGAAGAGCATATAATGTAATTGGGTTAATATCAGCTCTGAGAGATGTAGTGTTTAGCTTTACAAAAACCACCTGAGAAAGTTCACATAGTGAGGCCAAAGGCAGCTCCGCTGCTATTGAGGAGCATTAAGCAGAAGCATCACACCAAAGTCCAAATGATTTTTCAAAGTAAGGATCTGCCAGAAGTTCTGTAATTGATAAGACAGGGAAGTAGAATCATTAAACTAACAAAAGTAAATTTCAGAACGGCATCCATTTTACAAGTCCGTTAACTTCTGGCAGAACTCTGTGATAATTAAGAAACTATCATAAAATGAAGAGGAATATACTGTAAATATACAGATGCCTGAAAGGAGATGCCATTGGACTAATAACTATAAACATTTTAAGAGCTGGGAAAATCCAATTTGGAAACAGTACTGCTTGTCCCATTTGATCTAATGACCAGAGTAGCTCTCATATAGTTCGAATAGTTTCACAATCTGTAGTAGGTCAGGCCGGTGCTTTCTAAAAATGAAAGAGAATCATATGCATATAGAGCGATGCTGTATAATGAGAATTATGGTTGTGATTAGATCTGAATTGCAAATTGTAACTACCAGTAGCTCAAGTGACAATCCTTAAAGCACAGGAGTGTTTTGGGCATCAGACTGTATGAATCCAGTGATTTATCTTTTTTCATTGCATCCAAAATGACCATCTCCTTTGTGGATAAATGAGGACTATTAAAGGTGGTTAAGAAATAGTTAATGACATACACAGCTGCTTCCAAAACTGCTACAATAACCAAAAGTAGAAATGGACAAACTGTGAATATTTAATTTGCTATTTGGTTGATCCTCCTATTGCTATGCATCAAGGATGCTAAGAATGATAGGAATGGGGAAGTTATTTATTTATTTTAGTTTAAATATACAGTAAATAAATGATTCCAAAAACAGCATAGGAAACATAAATAAGATCAAGATATATACTTGTACTCTATTTAAGCCACAATATTAAAGAGTTGTGGACGGACATGCTATGATGTGCATTATTCTTCATCTGCTGTCAACACGAATTGATGTAGTCATTTCTGACTATTAAGTGTGAAACATCATCACGGTTTCCTCTGATTTTTTTTCATGATTACATTTTTCTGAAGTCAGATTTTTCTGGGATGGAGGGTTATGACATTGATTTATTAATGAAAACCAGTTTTTCCTGTTATTGCCAAGAATTTCTTATCATTCGGACACTGATCTAGTCAGGGACATGCAACTTTAAAGACATATATTTATTTTGATTGAATTACTTATGTATGTATTCATTGGAACCAAGTCTTAGCAAGCTGCAAAATTAATTATTTTGTTAAAATTTATAAAAAGTTTGCGGGCTATGTTTTTCATTTTGATCTACCCTCCTTGGGTTTTGACTCCAGAGTGTTTATCAAGGGCCACTTTTAGGCATGTTTCTTTTTCGATGTGGGGGATATGCAAGTAGCTTCTCTTAGGATGGATTGGGTTTTTAATCCTAGGGAAGATGTCATACTTATACTTTGTAATCTGCAGACAATGGTTCTGGAAATTGGATGTGATGAATTTGGGTAATGTTGTAAAACAGTGTATTATTTGAGATTGATGGTAAATGACCTGCTCTGTGTGCCATGCCTTTTACCTTCTAAAGCCTAATAAAGTGTTCCTTCTCCCTAATAAAACTAGACACATTTTAAAGTTTCACGAATATGAGGTAGTTTTTGGAATTGATGTGAACATGGGTATTTCTCCTCTACTTCATCGGTCTCTACCCACACTTGAACAGTTAATTCCTCACTCTACTCATTCTCTGTGCAAGTTTGTCATGGATTTGGGCTTGATGGGCCCATTTTCACTGCTTAACCCTGCTTCCAGGACTTGTTCCTTTTTTCCTTATGCTATAAATCCAGCTCAAAGATTGATCATTTTTTCTGTGTCACTGGCCTGACTTTTTACAGATAAAGGAATCAGCTCCACTTCCTTATGGTACCAACATCCAGTACTAACTTGCTTACATCTATCACTTTTTGCAGTAGTGTTAATGTAATTCCTTTTTCCTACAAAAAACTAAATAAAAAAATATATATATTGGCTGTAATGAAGGAGTTTATAGCTAATACTTCTAATTTAGTTTATGGTCCTGCATGTGTGTGAAAGGTGATTGGGTGTGTGTGTGTGTGTTAATACGGGATTTTATGATTAGTTTCTCATTAGCATTAGCTAGAGAGAAAAGAGTGAAGGCACTGGAGTTAATTTTTGATCCTTGTAAGATGTGTATGCTTGTGTGGCAGATTAGGAGTTTGGGGATGTCATTGCTAATATTCATCCTGAATCAAAGGATAAGTTTGGTATTTTTCAAGTTAAAGTTATTTTTTAACAATCATGAAATATTTTAGTTTGCCACATGAAATCATGTGCTAAAATGAATCATATTTTATACATTTTAAAAAATAACTAGCCCATTCTTACATTTTATAATAGAGTTCATGGGTACTGGAGTCTCATTGTGAATAACAACTTTATAATTTACCAAATACGTCAATTTTTCAAGCAAAAAATGTTATCGAGTAGTGATCCATGTCTTGAGATTACAAACATATTGCAAAACAGCCTATCCATATCATTTTAAGAAGGAAAAAAGCAAATAAGCAAATAATTGTTGTGAGATTCAGGGCCTTTCAGCATCATACACCTTTGTCTGGGTGCCCTAAAAGAGATTGATCAAATTCCCCCGCCTGTGCCTGAATATCATTTATCTACAGTTAGGGTTGCCATATTTCCTGAGCCAAAAAGTGGACAAAAAAATGAAACAAAACTGCTTTAATGTCTTGTAGTTTTTCTCCACCTCAAGGGGGATGGTGGTTGAGCATACTTGTAATTACTTCCATAATGTGCATGGCCCACAATTTGAGAACCACCGATCTGTGGCGTTGCTGTTGCAGGTTCATCTGATGTTTTTTAATAATAATTTGGTAGGTAAAACGTTAAAAAAAGGGGGTAAATTGAAAAAAGTAAGCCTGGTTGAGAATGGTAAGTGTGAAAAACCCAGACAAACTGACAGTTTAGTAAAATCTGCCTGGACACCTGGATAGGTGCCTAAAAAGTGGACACTTTTTGGAGAAACCCAGATGTATGGCAATCCTATCCACAGCTCACTTGTACTCAACCACAGCCATCTGAAGGCCCCCTCTGCTGAATCTGTGCTTTTCCTGATGACCTGCTTTATTTTGTGCCACCTCAGTGCCCAGGAGATGAAATGGCCGGCAAATCCTCTATAGCCCATCTCTGTGGGGGAACATTGCTTCCTCCACCCTTGTCTGCAGCATTTCTCCACCAAGTCTGGATACCTGGCATGCTTTCTCTCTGTGGCCTCCTCCATCCTAATTTCCCAGGGGACTGTAAGCTGCAGCATGATTACCTGTCTTGTTGACTCTAACAATACTGTATTTGGCCTAAGCATGGTCGCAGTGATAGACTGGAGTTACTTCCCTGTTTCATCCTCCAACTGCCAATACTGGGCTGCTGCAGAAGCCCTGACTACACCCTTGGTTACGCCTGGGTCTTAACACCTGCTTTAATAAAAGGAATCATCCACAGTGGTGCTTGTGCTGAATAATTTCTGAGCTGATGGTACCAGCTACCATCCTCAGCACTTGATCATGGTGCCACAATAGTGCCCATTTCCCAGGGCTAGTGTTTTAGCTTTTCTCCAACTGTAGAGCTTAGATCGACTCGGGAGCTAATATATATCATGATTGTTAAGACATAATTTCCTTTAAATGTTCTACTCATGCAAATGCAGAGTTTGTGATTTGTTGTACCATGGCACATTATTATGCATCCAGAGCTAAGCCAGTAAATTTTAGCATTTAAACTATGAAGAAATTAGACCTTTGTGGCTGGTTGGATATGAATTGAATGGATTGTGGTGAGAGTTTAATCAATATAATTAAGAATTGTACTCCCCCTCAGTGTCTATAATTCTTGCCAACTCTGTTATTCTGTGGGTTTTTCTGATTATTAAAGGTGCCAGGCAGGTATGACCACTCTCACCCCTACCCTTCAGTATCTCTCTTTATCCTACTGTCATTACTCTCCACACTAAAGACCTGATATCCTATATATCAGTGTATATCTCTTACCATAAAATATCACTTTTTAACAATTACATGTTATTACTCCTCAGAAATGCCCCTCTGGGTCTTCCACATGTTCTGACATTGTTTAACCCATTTGAAAAAATATTGGTCTACAAGGTTATTTGGAACAGATGTACTCTTCTCTCCCTGATTTGTCCTCCCCCTTTCTATAACCCGCTGGCTAAATCAATCATATATCTTGGCCTAAAAGTTTTCCCCCTTTACTTTCAGGAACAATAATTTCAAATTAACATTAGGTTCTTAGATTTCAGTCCTGATTAGCTATTATTAAAACAGTGTCTTGGTTTAATTTTGTTAATGCAATACTGCCACTCCAGTCAAGTATTGGTCAGTGGTTAGTTTCCTTCTCTGACAACTAAAGGAACTCTTACTTAATGAGAGGGTTAAAGTGACACACTTTATAGATTCTGTATCCAAATCCTTACACCAATAGGGTGTTGTACAGAATTGCTTCTGATTCAAAACCAATCAAACAGCCATACTTCAGACCAATGGGTGCAAACACACTGCCTTTTCGCACCTGCCCCCACGACCATTTGTTGAGTTGTAGTAGTTTAGTCTCCTTGTAGGGGTTGGTTGAGAGTATGTCCTGCAGAGAATCACTTGCCAGACTGGTTTTAGGCACTTCACCCAACCCATAAATAAATTCCTAAATCTGTGCAGGGGAGGACGAAGGGGAGGGTTGGTTAGACATGAAAGCATTGCTCATCTCATCAATGTAATGGGCTTTTATTGGCTAACTAAAAAGATTACAATATGCAAGCTTTCGAGGCAACTCTGGTCCCTTCTTCAGGCAAGATGTAAACCAATAAAAGGTGCCATTTTGCTTGACTTCTTATTACATCCATAATGACTAACACGGTAAAACACCCTAGTACTGTTCTCATCAATGAAATCCTGACATACTAATATTACATTAGCTTTGTCTGACTTACAAATAAAGACATACAAAATATTTATCAACGTATATACAAAATTTCATGCCACATCAGATATGTTCACAAGATGTGTTAGTTTCCAAATCTTCTGCTATCCTTTTCTGTTCTTCTATTAATTTTCCTCACTCTGAGGTGTTACCCGTTGCATGGCTGCACTCAGGTCCTAATTTGGAATCCTGTGGTGGTTTGTGGTGTGTGTCTTCCCAATCTCTTTCTCTCTCTCGGTCTCTCTCTGTCTCAAACTCTAAAGTTTTTTGTCTGCACTAAATAGTATTTTATGCAAGACATCTTACTAACCCCTACCGATAACCTGAGTTAGACAGCGTGACCTTCCTTTAGTACCCGCCTTAACGTGATATTATATGTTGAAAAATATCTCACTTTCCTCCAAAAACAACAACATAAAAAACCCTTAAGCATATTTATTTCATATTTCATTTATTATATCTTACTACCTGCAAATTTCATGCTAAGGGGCTGGCCAAAGACACAATGAGGCCCTTAGAATATTGATATATATGTTCTGGGAGTGTCCTCCAATCCTTGACTTCTTATCTCCAGCTTCAAGTTTTCTATCATTTATCTAATATTATTATTATCTTATTTTATTTTTTATTTATATAACTTTCCCCTTTTGCTAAAAAATGTTCTCCCTCTGGATTTATTATATCTGTTGTTTGCTTATTTCTAGCAGAGTCTATTCTGTTTGGCATCAATAATGGCACAGGTTTGGAAGCCTCACATTGGAAATTTCTTGGCCATCTTTCATTTAGTGTTTGGTAAAACTACCCTATCAATTTAACTTTTCTTAAACTCTCTGCAGCATGGATTACCATTTCATTTGTATGAAACATTACCATACGGCTCTTTGTGATGAAACTTCTCTTGGGCCATGGGGTTGGTAATCAGAACTGTTAGCTCACATTTTAGTTTTTACTGTTTCTTTTTTTTCACTAAAGATGGCCTGGTGGGTGCATTCACGGGCATCCTTTTATGTTTACTTTTACTTTTACTGCCATCCCTTGATTTCTTTTGGAGTTTTTGGCTGGGGGTTGGGGGCTGGTATCAGAAGGTGTTTATCGTGGGTTAGATGCGTTGTCTTTCCATTTTGATTTTGATTTTTTGATTGTTTAAATTGGTCTGTTTTGTTTTTTGTACTTTCTTTTAGTGTTTGCTCTCAATACAAATTTAAGAATGTTCAAAATTGAAATGAATGGCTGAAGAATTTATAAAATAATACTAACCTGCTTGAATGCTGTTCAAACATCCATTTATTGTACCTGCTTAATCCAGTATAGGACCATGGGGAGCTGTTCCCTACCTCATAGTGAATTATACACAAACCTGGGACTGACCTTGGACAGGGAGCTAGTTGACTGCAGGTCTCTCATACAAACACAGCAGGCTAATGCAGAGTCACCAATTAGCAAATCTATCTAGACTTTACAAACAATGTGACTGGGCAGAAACTTCTAAAACCTTACGTTTCTGTAGAATATATGCCAATTGTACGCAATCCATAACATACATTTCAAAGGTAACTGTATTATCTTGAGAAGATATTATCACTATATATATAAAATCCAATGTCTCTTTCTGTCTGTCCACTTTTCACAAGAGAACTACTTGACACATTTAGATCGGGTTTTTATCTATAATTTGCTTGAACATTCCGTTTGATTTTGCAACTTCTATCATCGCGCTTAGTATCATAGTTCGCTTACAGGAACAACTTATTCACGCTAATTTGAGACAGATGTTGTGGGCTGAAGGTAGGAGGAAGCGTGATGTCTGGAGTGGGAACTGTGTGGGGCCCTGTTCACTCAAGGTGTCCCAACCTTGGAGCATACCTTGCCTCCAGCTAACCTAGCAAATGAGAGAACTTCTCAACTGATTTAGATTGTTTTTTTCTAGAATTTGCTTGAACATTCTGGTTGATTTTGCAACTTCTTTCATCGTGCTAAGTATCATAGTTTGCTTGCAGGAGCAATACATTTGCGCTAATTCAAGACAGAGACTGCGGGCTGAGGGAAGGGGGAAACGTGATTTTAGGAATGGGGAGCTGGGTAGGGCCCTCCTCACTCACGCACCAGCCTCCGCTTGAATCGGTCTACCTCTGGCCAGGTTTTGGAGCGTACCTTGCCTCCACTTAGCTAGCAATACTTGTTTCTTTATTGATTTTTAAAGTTTGTCCTGTTTCCCTACTACTGTACGTGGGCCGAGCCGCAGGGGACAGCTAGTTATATATGTAGTAATGCTTTCAGTCATTGAGTAGAACAAATAAGGCAAACAGAATACTTTATGAACTGCAGCAGCAGTAGCTCACTGCCATTATGCAAAGTCATCAAAACAGAAATGTATGATAATAGGAAGAGTTTTGATTTAGTCAGCAGATCCATCAGGTTAAAAAGCTGTCAATTTATCCAAGACAAAAGCAGAAAGATTATCCCTCTGATATATGTTAAAATGTTCAGTTTATTACAATTCACTACCTTACCCATCAGTGATGCCTTGGTCATATAATTTCTTTGCTTGATAGCTTTTTAAAAATAAAGAAAAACTGCACCTAAAGAAGTATATGCAAAAATGGTACAGCTCAGTAAGTAGCATTAATGTTGCTGTAGAGAAGCAGAATGAGAATTTAACATCACATCCTGGGATTACTGTGCATTACTGAGGATACATTGACAGAAAATACATTCAATGAAACGTTTGTATGTGCCCATTGAAAAAAATGCTGCCTACTGGTTCTTTGGATGATATTTAACTTACATATTACATGTACACTTTGAATTTTGTCAGTAATGTGACTATTTTAAGGTTAAAAGGACCAGATATACAGTATTAAATGTTTTCTAATTTTGCCGTGGGGGCAATTGTGAAATGTTTTACCAATGAATGATTTTATTGCCATTCATTACATGCCCAGAATGCTAACATGCTGGATATGTTTATTTAAGAATTGCAGTGGCCTTTATGTGATGCATTAGCTAATAATGCAGTCATCATTAGAAAGTAAACTGTGTTTATGCTCGTATCAGTAAATTTACTTTTAAAAGCACATATACACACAGCTATAGGGTAATTTGATGATCAGAATTAAAAATAAACTATTTTAGCATGCAGACATTTTAGTTTGCTGCAGTCTGACAGCATGTATGTACTTTTGCCATTAAAATGCACCCTTCAGTAACAAAACAGATAAAATATTTTCTATGGTAAACAGTTGTGATTAAATCAGGATTATTATTATCATTTTTTTTCCTTTCCAATTTCAGCTCAGTTTAATCCCTTGTGGAATTCAATGATTGCCAGGGCTTTTCTAAACATAGTTAGGCTCTAGCAGTAAAATGGGTCATGTGACCTGATGGGTTAAAAAAAAGAGAAATGTGTTAAAAGTCTGCCTTGAGATTACAGAAGTGGTCACATGAGCTACAGACTGTCAAATGTTTGTACCTCTTCACTCAAGACATTTCATTTCACTTTGAAACTCTAGGCCTTAGGTTCGGTTTCTGCATTTCTGTGTTGGTGATTCCCAAAGGAGCTTATAGTGTAATATCCTGATGGAAAAAGGATTTTTAAGCTGCAGTGCATGACTGATCATAGCTAGTGTAAAGCAGGGGACTCGTGTTGAATCTGATCTTTAATGGAAGTGTGTGCGTTGTTTTTCCTCTTGTCCTCTTAATACAAAATTTTATTTTTTAGCTATAATTTGTTTCAGTCAGTATATAAGTGTAAATTATCACAGTAGGATGTGTGTGACTAAACTAATGTCCCTAATGAGTCTAAGAGGAATGGCATTAAGAAGGATCTTCTTTGCGTCTTATACAAAACAATACAAGAAGCAATCTCAAAAGGGGAACAAAAACTGCAACAAACTACAAGATGTGTGCTGCTAATGTGGAAAATCAGGACTTTATCTTTTTTTTGGGGAAAGAATTTTTGTAAGTAACAGCAAAATCTCCAAAATTACATTTCCATAATCATGATTCCCACTAAGATGCTTGTCTATCGGGGGACTGATGGTGGTACCCGTACAGAAACAGTTAGAAGCACCAGAAGACGTAAGAAGTCGTGTGGAGACTTGTTTCAGAATGGGTACCGTGTCAAGCCTGGGTATGGGTTGGCTGGAGACAAGCGTGAAAGGAGTAATCTTCAAAGTTCCTTGGCCTCCTGCTACCATGTTGTCTCCTACTGGGGTAAGCCTAATTACATATAAGATTGTTATTTGTATTAGAACTTTTCTTGTGTTTTGGATCCACACATTGGTTACTTTTGAAATCCTATTTCGTAAAAGAAAACATATTCTATTTATGTTTAAGCATGGTACAAAATTATCAATGTGGTAAATGTACTGTATTTTTGGCAAATACAAGTAATTGGTTCTTTGTAATATTTACTTAGATTCTAAAAAATGAAGTCAGAAAAATTATACTCAGAAATAAAGCACTCTGTTTAAAAAAATGTCTTAGTTTGCTGGGACAGGTTCCTAGTGACCCTGTAATAAAAAACATGGGCTTGCCATAAGGAAAGTTGAGCGAAAAACACTTAAACAGTGAACCTAGACATGCAAAAGTTGGATTCATTGTGTGACATTTCTACCTGATTCTTAAATCAGGATTTGTTCATCAATCATAAAGTATGTTTCTGGAAGCGTACTAAGATTTTAAGATGACAAAAAATCTATCAAGCATTACTAGTACTTGTTTCTGTCCAGAGATTTAACTGATGTAATTTTTCCACAGTTTCTACACCTTTAAAGGTTTGTGTCACTAGAACTGATTAGTTCAAGTTTGTCTTTTCACCCGTTTGTATTTTTAGTCCAGGAGTTCATTTCATTCTTTTGTTCATAATCTGACAATTAAGTCAGAGGTGACCAGATATTTTAGAACTCCTCTCCACTTATCTATGTGTCTTTCATACCAAACAATACATTTGAAGTGATCAGAGAAAAAATTTTTTTCACTAATTATAAAGCACCTTATATTAGTTTGGTACATTATTTGTAACATTTAACACCTGCATTTGTTTCACTTGCTTGTTAATATTTAGTCACTGTGTTATTTGCTTGCTGTTAGAAAATGTCTTTGCTAGATATTCACAGGTATTTGACACCTTTTTAAAAGATTTGAAAAATATAGCTTAACATTGAAGTGAATGAGTTCCTGCTTAATAATTGTAGAAAACTTTTTATGCAGGTCTGAGGTTTCTAAGGGCCTTAAGATTGATACAGTTCTCAGAAATATTGCAGTTTTTGAATATATTAAAAACAAGGTAAGTCCTTCACCATATATGATCAATGAATTGTAGTTTTTCTAACTATATTAGTATTCTTTTACAGATGGCTATTTTTTGAAATATCATATTTAGTTAACATGTTTGTGGCAAAGTGATCATTCAATCACTGGATTTTAACCCAGTAAAGTATACATGAATTATTTCACAATTACTGTATATTGCATGCATGTGTGGACTGTTGGGCATAATATCAGCAATCTGATGCTTAAACCTGATAGATTGACTACTGATAATCACGGTTTTTATATGTCATTGAATGTTTTTGGAATAATAATACTAAAGCCTCAAATGGCTCTAAATGCAAAATTCTTATTTGCTAGAAAAATATTTATATTGCCAGTTGTCTTTTCTTCACACATATGTCAGCAATTGAAAAAACAAAACAAAAAAACAAAACCTAAAAACAGATTATTGAGAATGAAGCTGTTTTATCTGATTTTGTGCAAATTATGTTATATTGTACATTGCATATGTAGCTTTATTTCATTTTTGGCATAATGGAATGTATTAAGAAATGCACCTTCTGTGTTCATTTAATATAATATTGTACGGTAGGAAATAAAAAGGACATAAGAATAGACCGTACCCATCACGAATAATTAATAATTGATTAATAAGAATTATATTTTCAAAATGCAAAATGCTGACACACATTTCAATCTGTAAATTGTTTTTTTACGAAAACTATACCAGTTTCTGTACAGCAGAGAATTAAGTCTTTTGCACAGCTGTTGAGAAGAGCTTATAGATCAACAAAATGTTTTAAATTAATCCTTTCATTCAGTTTGCAGTGGTTGAAGCAAGGCTAGAGATACTTCTCAGGATATAAATAAATATTTTAATGGTAGTCAAAATATGAATAACATTTTTTTATGTTTACAGTCCAAAAAGAATGCTCAATTACATTAAATAAAAATGAATCATGTTTATCTTAATACTGTAAATAAAATTTTTCAGTTTCAAGGATTCCACGTCAGATTCTCCACTATTGTATAAAATGTTTAATTTGAAATGTCATGGACTTTTCAGCTTATATATGTACAATGCAATGAGACATACACAATACGATTTTGTAAACAAGGGATACTTCCTTCGCTCCATAGAAGGCTGCAGTAGTTTCAGGATTTTAATATAGCCTGTTTCTTAATCAAAGACTATAAAAGCAGGTTTTAATTCGATTGTCCCATTAGTTTAACTTCATTTTCCCCATTTCTGCACTTGATTATTTAATATAGAATTGGGGGGTTGGGAGCACACACTGATATAGCATTGCCACCCACCACACGATGAACCACCTGGCAAGCTGTGTATTAATGCTGAGACAGGGTGGTCTGCATAGCTATACTTACTTTGTGGTGGATTCAGTAATATTATGTTTTATATATTTTTTTTTTCTTTTGTAAACTGCAGACAATCTGTATTTAATAGGCTCAGGGTGTGAGTGATTATTAATATGTGCCTTGTGTGCAGAAGCAGATGCTTGCTTTCATATTGTTTAAATAAAGTTGAACACCTATTTTAAAAAAGTTTAGAAGGTGACATAACATTCACATGAAAGAGTCAGAATACAGTCCTGAGAACTAAGCTGCAGTAAGGATTATTGAATGATGTACAATCATAAATTGTCCCAAACTGTGCGTTCATTAAGAATTCCCAATATGAAGAGGGAAATTAGATATTACAAGACTGTGCATAAGAACAGAAACAAATCAGCCTCAAAATTAAACCTGCACACTGCATATGTTTATCCATGGACTGAACTGAGTAAAATGGACTGTAAACTCTTGTTCATAGCTAAGTCTCTCAATTTGGTGGGCAAACTTCACCAAACCAAGAAACAATGAAACAACGTTTTAGTAGACAGATGGCTGTTTAACAAACATGCCAAAGGTTATCATATATTACATTATTGTATGTCTTCACCTACTGTTGACAGGATCTAGTATGTGTGGTAACCTGGGGGCATTCAGCTCCCCATACCTGTACACAACAGTCACAGAGGCCTAGTTCAGTACATAAGACATGTCTATTCACATGGGTAACAGTTTTGTCTCGTTCCCCATAGTATCACAACTCCCAAGCACAATACAATACAGCACTCCTTCTTTCCTTCCTTCCTTCTCTCTTCCTCATTCTGCCTCCACTCCTCTCCTGGCAAGCTTCGTCCACTTCCTCCCAACTCTGGCTCCTCGAGTTTTGGCACCCGATCTCCTTCCAGGTGCACTTCCGGGTGTGGCAGCAGCCCTGCAGAAGAGGGCTCAGCCATTTTCCATGCGCCACCTGGAGGGGGCCATGGGCCCCAGCAGGGTTGTGCTTCCCTGATCTAAACCTGTGGCACTGTAACAAGCCAGGGGGGCTGACCTCTGTCATCCCGGGGGAGGTATTGGCCCATGCAAGCTCTTTCCCCAGGTTTTTCCGTTATGGAGGCATCCCAGCTGGGTAAGACTCCTGGCTGTCCGTTATATTTGGTGCGCATACTCTCTCTACTTAATTTTCAGATGACAGAGTATTAAAACCATTCATTATATCAATTTGTTTTATAATACTACAAGATTTTTAGTGTTTTATTTATATTTTTAATATATTGAAATTTTAATCATGGTGCACCATGTTTCATCTCAAATACCAACAATCATGAGAAAAAGTAATATTATAGTAATCATTTTGATAACTGTTAACGAAACATTTAAAGAAACTAGCTTTTGTGGCTCTTGAATTTTGATTATTCATTTTGAGTTTTTTTCCTTTGGGTATTTATTACAAATAACCTTTGTTCTTTGTAATATGCTTTTATAGAAAGCCCATCTGGAGGCTATTTGCACATACAGATAAACTATGCAACTGTGTTCATATATTCTTTTACAGCATGCATAAAGTGTTAAAAACTTTGCTTTGCTTCGGGCAGTAATTCTAGGTTGATTCAGTTAAGTTCCTAGTACAGTGCATCACACTAGCCAAACAAGAATTTGTGTCTGACTTCTCTGTTAAGGAGAAAACGGTCAATACTTTTGTTGCTTAACAACAGGCATTCTGTGAAAATCAAAATGCTATATTATGGACCATTGTCTCTCTTAAATACAACAGAATTCATTGAAAGACTAAGTGAATTTTGGATTTACCAGAAGTAAAAACAATACTAAAGCAAGTGCAGTGTATGTTACTAATGAGTGCACAGTATGTATGACAAGGCTGTGTTAAATGCCGATGATACTTTTTTTCAGTTACCGATTAGTATTTTAATGTTCTAAAAAGATTAGGCCTTCATTTGCTGGGAACATTGTATTTTCACATTTTTGTTCTTTTTAGAGATAGAATAACCCCTTGACATTTGTAAGAGTTAGATTTTTTGACACACATATGGCTAAAAATTCTAATTTTATGTACTGTACTATTGCTTGACAACATGGCTTTAAAATTGGTCTATCAAAGTCTGCAAAGCGTAAAAACAAAAACTATGCTTGTGGAAAGATTTTGCACAAGTCAGCACCCAGCCTTTGCAGCCTATACAGTGTAAATGAAGAAAGTATTCCTTACATATTTTCCTTAGCTGACTAGTTCAAATATCAAAGTTCATCAGAATAATATTAATGGTTATGTGGGGTTTCTGAAATGTGAAATCAATAGGGACTACACCATCAACATCATAAAAAAAACTGCACACATGGTCTTGCTTTTGTTTTGGAAAATTGCCATGCTTTTAGTTTTTTATTAATTGTGTAGACTCTGCATCATAGTGATATATATATACAAATTCAGCAGCTCAAGATTATCCATGGATCGCTGATTGTGGTGACACTTCATTTCAGGAGTCAACATTTCAAACAACCAGACTTCAGACTTTGCTTATTTTTAATTGTTTGTGAACATTAGACTCAGCTAAATCATAAATGATTCAAATGATTGCAGCATTTTCTGTTGTCATTGATGATGAAGCCTTGCCGGTCCTTAAGTTATTGTGTGATTCTGATTTATGGAAGATACACTTAAACCATGAGTGCTAGAAATCTATGATTAAGACATGTATCTACTTAAGTGTTTATCTTTTGCTAGTTACAAATCAATACTTTAGAATTCCTGTATTAAGGTCAAGTTTAAATCTTTTTGATCAACCCGTAAGGTAGGTGCATGATCATATGGTCAAACCAGAGTTCTGAGTGTCTCATGACACTTAACTGGAACTACTATTCATTAATAATACAGAGTAAACTAATATAGTTAGGTGTACCCTATGGTGTCCACCAGTGGATTGCAAGTTTCTTGACAGGCAGGAAGCAGTATGTGAGACTGGGCCCCCATCTGTTAAATCCAATGTCAATTAGCATAGGCTCCCCCCAAGGCTGTGTTCTTTCATCCATCCTGTTTTCACTTTATACAAATGACTGTAGATCTGTGCACAAATCTATAAAAATCTTAAAGTTGGCAGATGACACAACTGTAGTGGGTCTCATTTCTAATAATGATGTGTTGTCCTGTCATAGTGAGGTGGGCCATCTTGTAGTATGGTGTTCTTGTAACCACTTGGAGCTCAATGCTATTAAGACAGTGGAAATAAGGATTGACTTCCACTGACAAGTAACTTACTTTCCACTTCTGCAAATTAATGGCCAGACTATGTCTCTGGTTCAGTCATTTAAGTTCCTGGAGACTACTTTCACTAATACATTTAAATAGGACAAGCACGTCTCCTCCATCATTAAGAAAGCCAGAAAGAGATTGTTTTTCCTTCCTTTCCATCTTAAGAAGCTTGGTTTATCAAGGCATTTATTGTTATTACTCAGCCATCACTGAGAGTATTGTGACCACCTCCATCACCTTTGTGGTCCTTCTGTCTCCTGTCTTTCTAAGAGTCGGTTGCAGCGGGTGATTTATTCAGGTGAGGAAATCATTGGCTGTTATCTCCCAACATTAAAAGATCTGTTCATTGCACAGCAGGAAAGATTGCAGCTGACTCCACCCACCCCAACAGCCATCTGTTCATTAAATTGCCATCACAGAGGAGGTGCAGGTCTATTGCAACCCAAACTACATGCCATCTCTACAGCTTCTCTCCTCACAGTATTCAGATCCTAAAAATACATACATAGGGTCACTCCTAACTGTTTTTACAACATGACACTGGTAGCTGTGCTGTTTGTGTATTCGTAAATGCTTCATACTTGCTCAACATGTATTATTTGATATCTATATTATTTTGTATAGTTTTTCTATTTATTTCAGGATATTATTGAAGTTTGTAATTTTTTTTTAAGAAACTGTTTTATTTGTATAGTTGTTTGCACAATGTCAGATTAATGATGGGTTGAAATTATGTTGCTTTTAGTTGGTAATATCTTGTATTCCATGTTTTTGCACCTAACCAAAGTCAATTCTAGTAGCAATAAAGTGATTCTGATTCTGATCTGCTTTAATACAATTTTACAAAATTAACTGCCTTTAACCATCATTGAGTGCAGTAAATTAATATTATTAGCTAGCAATATACTTTATCATTCTTTCTATCAAGTGCATCTTAATATTCTGAAACAAACACACTGGAATTTAATGAAAATGTTATTTAAAGTGTATTGTTAATGTATTTAGTATTTTTCTCTCTTTTATAGCAATTCCATCAAACTTGTGAACCTGCTGTCAATATTTATAAGCACATGGCTAACAGCAGCTGGCTTCATACATTTGGTAAGTATCATTGATAAGCATGTTTGGATATCTAAGTTAAAACCACAGTAAAATTTAGGTCTCCAAAAAACTTGGTTCACAATTGGGGTATTTTTTGATTACCTTGTTTTTATGGAATGCATTGTACCTGCTAGAATGTTCATCCACTTAAGTTTATATTGTTGCAGTTATTGTTGGTAATTTTTACTGCATAACATTCAGCTTATCTGGAAGCACATGCATCAACTGTAGAGATTCGCATAAGTTAATCGTCTAAGGCCAACCACAACCAAACACTATGTAACTATACCAAAACGTTCTTGATCATGTATACAAAACTGCAGCATTCAACATTGCAGAACTTTGGTAACATAATATGACATTCACCAACCTGTGTAAACTATTTTAGGGCTGTAGGGGGACCAGATCCCACCCTGTCAGCACTGGGTACAAGGCAAGAAACAGCCCTAAACAAGACACCACTCTTATCTCATATCCCTCTCACAGATAACCACACTCACCCAGGGCCAACTTGGAATCATTATTTAGAACAACAGAAATAACTTTGAGAAAGTAAACCTCAGTACCAGGGAAAAATTCATTCAGACATAGGAGAATGTGCAAACTCTACACAATGTTTAGGCATGGCTTTCAAACTAAAGATGCTGAATCTGCAAGGCATCTGTTCTACTCATTAACCCAGTGAAAATATTAAATAGATTGAATATTAATATGTGGTCAAAATGCATAAATTTGCATTTTATTTTGAAATATTGGTTTACAGATTCTCTTCTGTTAATAATGAATGCACTGAACAACAAAATGCAGAGTTTCTTTGTGTATACAGGAATTAGGCAAAGCAAGAGAAAATTATTGGCTATAAGCGTGTGGTATTCTAAATGTTTCTACTGTATAATCTACCAGAAATCCAAGTTGCACAGGTGTGTACTGTATGACTTCCCCACACTTTCTTTTAATAGCTTCATAATCATTAGTCATTTAGGTTTAAGTTCATGCTGTGACGTGGAAAACAAACAAGGATTAGGTAATCATCAGCTATAAAGGCTTTTTAATTTGATATTGTGCTGGTGATATTATAAATGTCATGTTTTTGAAATTGCCACTAGATGTCAGTGAAGTCATGCCGAAGTTGTGCTACACTGAAAATTGTCATTGAGAGCTGTGCTTGTGGCACAATTTCTTAACAAAAACCAGTTAAATAGTTGTCTTTTTAAGTGTCTTATTTTAGCTCATTCGAACTGGAAATGTATTGGTTATGTTGTACTTCCTGTTATCACATGCTCAGTTTGACATTTTCTTCTCACAATGTCATTTTTTTTTTTCAGATTAGATTATTTGCAATGAAAATCACTGGAACCGTATGCTTAAGTAAAAGAGTGCTGAATCTCAATGTCTATTGCAGGTGGAGAACTCAGGGGACCCTTGGGAAAACTTCCAAAATTCCCAACAATTGACATATTGGGAATGTGTCTATTTACTCATGGTAACCATGTCCACAGTAGGTTATGGAGATGTTTATGCAAAAACAACCCTTGGACGTCTTTTCATGGTCTTCTTCATCCTCGGTGGTTTGGTAAAAAAATCTTATTTTTGTTTGTGCAGTTTTTCTCCTTCTAATGCCCCTTATGTTAAATTTACTGTCCCATTTATGCAAATTGCTCCTCACTATATATTCACATTAGAATTTCATCAAATATGTATATTTTGTATTTTAAATATTACATTTGTTTTGTAAAGTTAATGATTAAAATAGCATTTCACATTCTGCCTTTTTAATTCATGTAATATTTACAGATAATGCACAGTTGAACTTGTAAACATTTTTGATATTCATTGTGATAATGTTATTGACATTTTTTTAAAGCAGTGTGCGGTTTCAGGAGCTCCCCACCCTTCTGTGTCCCTACCCAAATTCCAACAAACACTGTGGTAGGAAGATTCAGCATGAAATAGTCTGAATGAGACAAATGAAAACTTAATACAATATCATGAGAATTTTGAATGCTACAGTTTTTCTCATGTAGGAAATTTAAACCTTATAAATGGCAATTTGGCAATGTAGTCAGCAGACATATTACTGCTATAAATATGGACAAAGATTAGAGTTTTTTTTATTTCTTAGTTTTTAATAAAATAAATTATAAAACATAAAAGTGATCACTTACAGAAACAGTTGTAACTGTGTGCAGTTTTTTATTTAACTATTCTATTTACTGTGGACTATACAGACTGTTTTTAAATATAGCATACTGTATGTGTATGCTAGCTTATGTGATGAACAGAGAAAGAGAAAATGTAGCTCAGTCCATAAGACAAGCTTCATAAGCCTTCCTACCATATACGCACTTTTAAAAATCTTTGGTAATGACCATTCTTCTTGAGCTGTGAAAAAGGAAAGCAATTTTTTTTATTCGTCAAATGTTATATACAGTAGTATTTACACAAGACATACTGTTAATTTTATCTATCATGTAAAAAAGGAACTTTGTTCTCATCAGACTGAACTGCCTGAATCAGCCTGGCACAACTAATGTGTTTGTTGGACAAAACATGGCACATAGGTTTCCCCCTCTTCACTGCTGTTTTGTTCTCACACAGAATGACTCAGTGTCACCTGTGTGCATCTTTTTCCGACTTTTTAAAATCTTTTTTATAACATAAACAGT
The DNA here is from genome assembly GCF_016835505.1 of Polypterus senegalus. Taxonomy (NCBI): domain Eukaryota; kingdom Metazoa; phylum Chordata; class Cladistia; order Polypteriformes; family Polypteridae; genus Polypterus; species Polypterus senegalus. The sequence continues at coordinate 263,666,512 of NC_053154.1, forward strand.
AGTTTTTTTTCCCCTTGGAATGGCTGCCTTTAATAGCCTCCTCTTTCTATTTTTGTAAATTAGCAATCCTCATAAGCTTTTAATAACTGCAAATATTATCTTTTCTTTAGCTTTTTAAAGAATCCATTCTTTTTTGATTTTTTTTTTTTTACTTTATTTTGTACTTTCTCCAGTTTTCCTAGCTTATAGACAGACTGAACTGGACATTTTTTCTTGAAATTATTCTTATTCTTTTGTACTTTCAGATCTTTCGACAGTAATCTTCTGAAAAAATACCCCCTTTTCTTGGCCTATCTTTTTTAGTCTTCTCTTCTGTCTCCTATCTTCTCCTTAGGCCATGTTTGCCAGCTACGTCCCTGAAATCATAGAATTAATAGGAAACCGCAAGAAATATGGTGGTTCCTATAGTGCAGTTAATGGAAGAAAGTAAGTATTCCATGAGGCTCTGCTGCCTCTACCGCAGTAGAACACTCTCTGCATGCCATTTTCTTTTTCTGTTTCATGCATGTAGGCCATGTTTGCTCGCTACGTGCCAGAAATTGCTGCTCTCATCCTTAATCGGAAGAAATACGGAGGGAGTTATAACTCAACTCGAGGCAGAAAGTAAGTCAAAATCAGAGAAGGTGTGATTATGTAACCGTTAATACTGTGGAGATGTATCTGACCCACAGGGCACTTTGTTTTGCATTATAATTCCAGCTATTGATAATAAAGGGGAAAGAAAGAAAAATCAAACCAAAAAACAGTTGTACTGCAATTAGAGACCATGAGAAACTGCATGTGGTGCTATTCTGTCTGTATTAGTGAAACAACAAACTAAATTCTTTTTCTTTCATACAGTATATTACACTATTGCATTTGTCATTCTCATGGAAGAGACATTTCATGAGTAGTTACTAGTATTGCATTGCATTAGCATTAGTAAACTAACTAGGCACCATGCTACAGACTGTCTCCAGTTAACTTGTATTTGTTATGAAAATATTCTTGATTTTTAACAGTTAATCATAAAAGCCCTGTTAAATACTGATGGCAGTGAACTAGTTTCAGCTTGCATTATCTTTGACATATTGAGAATGCCTCCAATGAAATCGAATTTTCATTTCTTACAAAAGGACCCTGCAATTAAATATATTTTTTATCATATGTTTCCATAAATGTAAAATCAATTAATCATGTAAAATATTTTTCTGCTATTTTATCACTTCTCATTAATAACCTGTGTCAGCTCACACCACCTGAACTCATGGGTGACAAAGTTCATAACTTTGATGGCTTTTCAGTTGCTCTTGACTTGCTTGTCTGCTACCTCTTCTACCAAGTCACTTTATTTATGTGATGTCCTTCTTAATAGTCCTATAGCTACTCTGCACTACCAGATTAAAACTTTGCTCTGACTTCACTACACAGGCTGCCTTATTTACATTAAATTTGATAAGTTGATTCCATGTTTCTGACTAAACACTTTAAGAAGTTGTTTGGTCACATAGACCTTTCATCAAATCATGCATATTTAAAAGAAAGAAAACTGCAAAACCCATTATCACCCTTTTGTTTGATGTTGTTTTCCTTTCAGTAAAACAAGATTGATGATATGTTTTGTTTGGCAAAAACTTTGCGTTTTGATTTGAGGAGAATGGATTCTCAAAACCACACCGTTTTTCTCTCACAGGGGACCCAGGCATGTGTTAGCAATTAGCAGTTCGCAGCCTTTATTATAGCAGCCAAGCATAGATTTTGGCAAAAAGCATAATAATAATAATAAGGAAAATATAAATGGTTGTTCCATTTTAGATGTAAAAAAATCCACATAAAAAGAGTTATTTATTTAAAGAACAACTAAATTTTACAGTTTAACCAGAGCTGTACTTGAACCTTATGTGATGATAGAAATCTTATTGACTATAATGATGTAATAAAGAGAGAAAAAAGCAAACATTCTGGCACACAGAATGCACATATTTTGAGGGCATGATTTTGGAAACCATTAGCCTACACTGAATATGTTGGAGTTTCTTATTTATTCTCTTATTTTTAAGTGTTGCAACGGATGATTTATAAAACATTACTGTGCTGTTGTAGCAATGTTTCTCAAATTTCTCTGCTCTATTGATTGTAAAATTTACTGTATAATAAAATGTGTATACTGTATATATACAAATCTAGCTTACAATAATCTGCAACATACTTAAATTCACAGATAAGTAAACAATTATAGAATGAAGGGATACACAACAAAAATATTTAAAATTGCTATGCAAAGGCTAATTTTCAACTTAATTGGCCACCACCCATTTCCTCCTCCTGTAAGACTCGTGACTATTTTTTCCATTCATAAAATCACTATCAGCAGAGGCTGACTTTCTGTCACTCATACATACTCTAGTGTTGCATGTTAATTAGCACATGCAATTATACAGTATGTCTTTTACTTAATTCCGTGACAATAATGACCCTGTAAATCTATAGTATTCCTGTTTAGGGTTATTCTTCCTAAAAGTCACGGAGATCTTCTTAGTGCAGCCAGTCTAGCACTGACATTTGTGCTTATAATGTCTTTCTCTGTACTCAGCTCACTTTCTAGCACTCCTACTTGACATGGTATCCAGATCTTCATGGCATGCTTTATTGTGGAATCTTTCACACAGGGCATCCTCTGTCATGACTGAAAATGGAGAAAAACATATTGTAGATTCTAAGCATTTATCTCTTAATGAATTTACTACTATAGATACTTTATACAATTTTTAATAGAATGTTGGGGATAATGTTTTTCTAATTTCAGAAACAAACTAACTTTAATGGAGTCATTATTATTCGGAAAGTGTTATCTTAACTATTTTATCAAACACATGTTATGATAATCGGTGGCGCAGTGGGTAGCGCTGCTGCCTCGCAGTTAGGAGACCCGGGTTCACTTCATGGCGTTTGCATGTTCTCCCCATGTCTGCATGGATTTCCTCCCACAGTCCAAAGACATGCAGGTTAGGTGCATTGGTGATTCTAAATTGTCCCGTGTGTGTGCCCTGCGGTGGGCTGGCACCCTGCCCTGGGTTTGTTTCCTGCCTTGTGCCCTGTGTTGGCTGGGATTGGCACAAGCAGACCACTGTGACCCTGTAGTTGGGGTATACAGTATAGCAGGATGGATGGACATTATGATAATATAAACATATGATTATGTGTCATTTTTCTTTGCTTCTGATTTTGGACATGCAATATTTTTTAAAGGAGGATTAATGAGTTGTAAGTGAAATATAAATAGAGACAAAACACTCTGTATGTCCTACTGCTAATGAAATGGCTCTGTGAACAGCAATTGAAAGTTAAAAAGCATATAAAGTGTGCATTTGAAACAGCAGATTTAACACTAGAATCCCTGAAGCCTATGAAAAAAACTCGTAATCCCTGACCACCCTAAAATCCCTTCGTATCTCTCCGTCAGCGTCTTTTGTTTTGCAAATGTCTTGATCAGCGCAAGCAGCAAGCAGCCTCACAAAATTCTCAAGTCTGGCAGTGAAGTGCCTGAATTTATATAGGGTAAATAATATATCGTTATTTGGAATATATAAATTTCATGTGTGTCCCATGTCTACAATGATCTGTGTAAGTGTAGGATGGCAGGAAATGCGATGCAAGAAATGCTGAACACATACCTAAAGAAGAAACTTTTTCCATCTTATACTAATAATGATGTGAAGTTTATAATGTGTGAAGACTTTAGTCCAAATATCAAATAAACACGTGTGCTTTTATTCAAGAATTTAACCAAAGAAAAAAAAAAAACTTTTGATTTACATGTTGCTGTCAATGAGTTAAAAACCCAAGCTCAAATGTCAATTGACAGGAAGTAGATATGTATTCTTGAATGGTGTAGAGGTAAGGTTCGGGCACTCTACGTTTTGAGTAGTGAGCTGTTATTACTAATCTATACTAATAAACGGCAAAGCCCTCACTGACTCACTCACTGACTGACTGACTCATCACTAATTCTCCAACTTCCCGTGTAGGTAGAAGGCTGAAATTTGGTAGGGTTATTCCTTACAGCTTCCTTACAAAAGTTGGGCAGGTTTCATTTCGAAATTCTACGCGTAATGGTCATAACTGGAAGCTGTTTTTCTCCATTTACTGTAATGGAGATGAGCTTGAAACCCGTGGGGGCGGAGTTTCATGTGACATCATCACGCCTTCCACGTAATCACGCAGTACGTAGAAAACAAGGAAGAGGCCCAAAAAGCGCTGATGAAAACATGCATTATATAATTGAGAAGGCAGAGAAACAATAAGAAGCGAGCGAGTGACATATACAAACCATATTCATGAGTTCTGCTACTTCGGAAACAAAGCACGATGTAAACCTAAACTTTAAATTAAGTTCATAGACAGGCTGTTGCTGGCGTTTGTAATTTAGTGCCTACCCATATAAGGCCGTCCATCAGCGGCAATCCAATAGCAAACTGCCACGGGTAAATATTCAAAGGTGAAGGACTGTCCTTATGCAGAGGAAAATGAGATGGTCAGAGTGGTGTTTGGCACAAACTCAGCGAAACTGCGAGAGAAAGTTTTAAGTGCCGGGACTTCGGTAACATTAGATACAGCCATTTACATAGCACGACATGGCACCAGCACAGCTGGGAAACTTCGATGCATGTACACCGAGCGGCTCACGTGAACTGACGCAGTGCACAGACAAAAAGCCACAGTTCCAAAGAGCGCTGAACAAAAAACGAATTACACAATTGAAAAGGCAGCAAAAAAATATGAAGCGTCTGATAAGCATATTCATAAATGCAGCTACTGTGGAAACAAAGCACACGGTGGAAAAAGTCAATGTCCCGCTAAAGGAAGACAGTGTAAAAAAACCCGTGCATGCAGTGTGTCGGGTCTCAGATAAAGAAGAAGACGAGCTGTTTATTGATGCAGTAAGAAACGAATCGATGAATGAAACCTGTCATCTTTACAACGATTGACAAACACGGAATGTAACTTGAACACATCCTACAAATACGAACCTGATTGAATGAAATAATGATAATCAAATCCTTGATGACAGCAACACTCAGTAAAACTCACAAAACAATTACTGTATATTGACAGTCATGTTACGTTATTTTTAAAATGTTCCCTTTTCTTTTTCATAGCTTCTTTAACACACTACGTCTCTATATGTATATATATACCCTGATCTACATACTCGAATAATGGATACTTTATTCGCCATCAATGATTGTTTTGGTAAAGCTATACTCAGTGTATTCATTAGATGAACGGTAAAAAAGTAAAAGCGAGGGGAGGATGACTTATTGAGGCATGCAAGCAAAACCACAATAGCACGCGGGCTCGATGTACGAAAAAATATATCTTTTCAAGTTCTATTTACTCCATATGTGTCAAACTCAAGGCCTGCAGGCAACATCCGGCCCGACGTGTAATTATATCCGGCCCGCGAGATCATTTTATATACTATATTATTGTTATTAATGGCCGGGATATGAAGCACTGCTAACACAATAAACTACAGATCCCATAATGCAGCGCTTCAGCTGCCTTGCCGAACACTTACCGCGTCACCGCCGTCTCTTCAGTCGTTTCCTTACTTTGCGAAGGAAGCAGCTTTCTCAGAGCTTCTGCACTGTTTTATAAACGAACTATATATAAGAAAGTCCCTTTTCCTTGCTTCGCCAATGAAGCAGCCTTTTTATTTAATCCATGGGTTTTCCGCTGTTTCATTGTTCATTTATTACGATTTTTATAGTTATTGTGTAGGTTTTATTTAATCCACTGGTTCTCTTCTGTGTTCACTGCGGTGTCTTCTTTCGTTTACGAGCTTCGCCAAGGAAGCAGCTTTCTCACAGCTTCTGCACTGTTTTAAAAACGAACAACATATAAGAAAGTGCTTTTTCCTTGCTTCACCAACAAAGCAACCTTTTTATTTAATTCACGGGTTCTCTTCTATTTTATTGTTCATTTGTTACGATTGTTACAGTTATTGTGTAGGTTTTATTTAATCCACGGGTTCTCTTCTGTGTTCACTGCGGTGTCTTCTTTCGTTTACGACCTTCGCCAAGGAAGGAGAAACTTACAACCACCGAAACTTTGTAACGGCACAAGACTTCAGGTCACATCTCTACAAAACAACCTAATTGAAGCAACTATATTTACTGGCAGTGCCTCAGGTGACACAGTTTTTATTCCTCGCATCCCCGTTATACCATCTAATCTCCCATTTCAATTCAAACGCGTTCAATTTCCAGTAAGGCTCTGCTTCGCAATGACAATTAATAAGTCTCAGGGACAAACACTACAAAAGGTTGGCATTGATTTGAGGCAGGATTGCTTTTCACATGGCCAACTGTATGTTGCATGCTCAAGAGTGAGCTCAGCACACAGCTTAGTCATATTACAACCAGAGGGCCGAACTGACAACGTGGTATACAGAGAGATCCTTAACAATTAATTTTTTACATATTTTCGTTCAGTCTAAAAATGTTTACTTTTTTATTAATAAAAATATTCAGACAGTATTTCACCGCTGCGAAGCGCGGGTATTTTGCTAGTCCTATAATATAATAAAAAATGTCATTTGATTTGAGTCTGTAACACCCGGTGTAAATTTTGGCTACTTGTAAAGGTTAGAACTTGTTTTTTTATTATTCAGTTTTATTCTGTCAGTGACATTCATATGGTACAACAAACTTGCCTCTTCCTCTCTGGGTTGATGGAATTTATCTCCATTCTTTTCACAAGAGCAGCGATGACCACAGTTTGTGCTGTGGTTGATGCCTGCTCAGAAATATTTTGTTGTACCGGCAATCAAAGATACGATGTCCTGTGATCGCTATCAGACTGGACAAAGAACTGCAACAACAGACAACGTCTTCACAGTCCTTTCACTGGCTAATAGACTCTGCTTGCCACCATAAGTAAAATGGGACTTCCACCTGCAGCTATAGTCACTTTAGTATGCAAGCAACTCTCCATGTTAGTGTTTAGATCTGGCAGTGCCATGCTGATGTTGTATGCGCCCAAAAAGAAGTAGCCTTTGATTTCAGTCTGTAGCAGCCGGTGTAAAGTTTTGCTACCTGTAAAAGATATTGCTGAAGTTCCTGACATCCTACACTTACACAGATTGTTGTAGACACAAAACACACATGAAATGTATGTAATCCAAATAACAATATATTATTTACCCACTACTCCAGGCACCTCACTGCCAGATAAAGAGCCTTGAGCCCTGAGAATTTTGTGACAGACTCAGCTCCATCGGTGTGGGAGATAGGATAACAGGCTGCTTGCAGCTTGTGCTGATCGATACATTTGCAAAACAAAAGACACTGATGGCGAGGTGCAAAGGAATTTAATGTGGCCCAGGATTACGAGTTTTTTCATAGGCTTCAGGGATTCTAGTGTTAATATGATGTACTAAAAACCGAGGTGTCAGCCATTGTAATATTTTTTTCATGAAGGCAGAACCTTTTAGAATAAATGATTTTTATGATTTTTTTAAAGAACAATTGTGCTTCTGCAAGTGTTTATGTTCAGAAATAAAGTGGGGGTAGATTATTAGGCAAACATAAAACACAAATCTTTTTACCACTAGCCTCTACTTTTTTTTTTGTTCTTTATTTCGCCTTTGTTTGTTTGTACTCACATACCCCTTTGGGTCAGAGCGCCCCTGGAGCAATTGCAGGTTAAGGGCCTTGCTCAACCGAGTATTAATTTGTGTTGTAAAAAGGCAGAAACCTCATGAAGAGGATGTCACTGCATACTCTGCTTAATCATGAAATACTACTGATGAACTAAACCTTAATAAAAGCACGTACTGGTGTGACATTGTGGCATCTGGTTCTTGTTCTGGTTAAATGACAGCTTCTCCCCATATGCTGCATTTTCTATTGTGGGAAGACCAGGAGGGAAATGGACAGAACCTAGGCTTGGTGACTTCAGGCATCCTTGTATTGTTAAACATCTTTTTGGCTGGAGCAGAAGTGGAGAACTGTTACAGTATGATGTAACTATCATATTTTTCTTCTGGGTCAGTACCCTTCACAGTGAACTCTAGAAGAGACAGACCAAACTTGTGTAAGAGAAAGTGTAAAAAGAAAAGCTGCTGAAATTGATCTCTTCATTAAGCATACATTTTTTTAAGCTACTGCAAAGTTTTCTGACTGAAAGTTATACAAAATTTAAAAAAAATAATGAAAGGATTCTAATAATATTAGCCTTGTGAAAGGTAATAGCCAATTCCAAAAGCCTGTGTTGATGTACATATGTAAAACATATCAAATATTAAAGGGATATTCTTCTTTGTTAATCACATGCTATGATAAAAATAAAAGTGCTCTGTCCCACAAACAATACGTAGCATTTATATTCATTTCATGTTTGCCACAAATTATAATTTAATAAGACTAGTTCATTTTTTCAGTTGTTTATAGCGAGTCAAGTACATGCTTATTTCGAATTCCAAACAACAGATTTCCACAAATTTGAATATGTGAAGAATGTCTTTTAATACTGTAAGCGAGTTTACAAGCCATAATGAAACTGAATTTTTGTGTGTATAAGGACAAAGTCTGAAATGGTTTTCTAATGCAGTTGTTCCAAGTTCACCTCGCTGCTGCCCATGTAACTGAGCAGGGTGGGACATTTGAAGAGCAGCTAAATTTGGGACAGGAAAAGTTGATTGCACCATAGTGTGTGCAGCATCAAGTCAGAGAATGACTGAGACTGTGATTGTTCATTACTAATGTCCAACCTCATTCTAAACATCCAGCCCCCACTCAATGTTACAGGCTGTAGTGAGATGCACTTGGAATAACTGCAAACATGATTGGGTGCTAGTGCCAGGGGGGCATGTTTGAAAAGCATCCCAGACTTGGTATGTGTAACAGTGAAAATTTAGCTTCATTGTGGTTTGAAAGTAAAAAAGGGCCTTAAATGTTTTTCTAGTGACTTGCAAAAGAACTTAGACCTTTGACCAGATTTTTGCGTTTAACTTTTTTCTTCTTTTCAAGTTTATTTCAAACAGAAATTAATATATTTAAAAAATACATATCTGTTCAGTTACAGCACTTTGAAATGAAAATATCTTGGAGAACATTGTTTCATTGCAGGATTTTTTAATTAGCAAAATTATTAAATTGGTCAAGAGTTTTAATGTTTTTAAATGCAGAGCCTCATGCTGTGCTACTAATTCACTTGTTACAGGGTACCCAAACACAGCTCTAAATCTCTGATTAAATTTGCTGATGACACCATCATCATAGATCTGATTACCAATAATGATGAGATGGCGTATAAAGAGGAGATTTGACATGAAGGTGCCACCTGCAATCTCTCCTTTAATGTCAGCAAAGACAAGGAGTTGGTCATAACCTTCAGGAAGCATTCATTCTAGTCAAATTTAGAGTTTTTACTGTTTCTATTGTTGTTAATAATTGTTATTGTTATTTTTCATTGGTGCTGCCATGTTGTTGACTGTAGTGGCACACATTGATAGTCCTGACAGCTGCCGGCAGCACACTTACTGGTGTCCAAGTTTTTTAGATTAACTAATGCAGTGACCCACAATAGTTTAGTGCTAACACAACTCAAACTCTAGTCAAAGAAAGCAAAAAATTAAGAATGAAAGTGTTTAGTTTGGTTTTGACTGTGATAAGATTTTGATGAGGATTTTTATTATAACATCTTGGCATAAATAAAACATTTTTAAACCTTGAAGATAGGTTATGAGTAAGTCTTGCTTAAATCAATAAGCTCCACCAAAGAATATTATGACAAGTCACATATGGAAACTAAGAGTCATGTCATAACCTGCTCCGCATCAGTCTAATGATGAAGCTTACTTAGCACAGCAGTGTGGCTTTTGGGTTCATAAAAGTCACATTTGATGAAAAATAAAATCTCTGAAAATGATTAAAAGGGAATTTATTTAAAAATATATTCATTGCAAAATGGTTAAAGCTATGCTATCTACTGATAATGCTAACAATTAATATTTTTCACATTTGTATTACTGCATCATTCATTCAGATCACTTTATTTCAATAATAGCAATAAAATAAGTTGCAAAGGTACATTATCACATAGATTCATTACTGCAGATACTTGACTATTTGTGCTTTTTTGTATCTGGCGTGTTTCTGTAGAGAATATTGGAAAGGCACCAGTACATTAAGAAGTTCATAGATTATGTCTTCCTCCTAAATAGGCCCTTAATATTTTTGTGGTGTTTTTCAAAGATCCTTTTTTTGCAGTGGCTGGCAAATGTAAGTAGAAAAAAATGCATTTGTCCTTAACCGAAATTTTAGCAGTAATACTAGGTAACATTTTTAGGCATTTCAAACATCAGAGGTGCAATAGACAGCACTTTTGTGAATAACAGTATAGCTGGGTCCAGTAAAGGCTGACTAGATAAATCATAAATCATTTGTCAATGTACATGTAAGTTCTTTTTAAATGACATTGCTATTTTTATCCATTTGTCTTTGGCAATTAATTATTCTGATCCAGGGCAAACTCCTCAGCAGGAGTGGGGTTTGGAGTTGGGAGCAGAAGATGTAGCTTTCATTTTGGTTAAAAAAAGCTCCATAAATCTTTGCATAAAAATGATTATTACAGTAATCCTATAATATGTTCTTCTGCTTAATTTGCACTTCTTTCCAATTATGTTTCACACTACTCATGTTACCACTGAAACGTAATTGTTTTACATATGACCATGTCAGGTAGGGAATTCAAAAGAATTTTTAAAATTTGTTTAACATCAATAAAATTAATTATGTAACGCATGGAATCAGAACCATAATGCAGAGAGACATTTAATCAGTCTGATATAGATTGCCACACAGCCTCTCTCATTTTTTTATAGTGGATGTATTTTCTTTTTGTGTTATATATAACAAAGTTGTACTATTTGTACCACTCACATGTTACTTCTTGTTTACTTGCTGAAAAAAACACTACTTTCTTTTAGCTGTATGTTCCTTTAATATAATCAATGTTATTTTGGAAAACCTAGGTGAACAGAATTGGAAAGCTCAATGGGGTGAAAGGCCTGTGCTTGTCGATTTTTTTAATGTTGTAACATAAATTAAACAAAACACCAAATAACAAGATGGTCTGTATATCATGTCCTTTTCTTTTCCAAGCTATTCCATAATATACCAAACATCCCATCAGCTTTATGCTTAAATTCAAAGGCTGTCAGCTTGTAGATGTTATACTCTCTTCTGTATCTTCTTGAGCCATGACAGATGTTCTTGACAACCATTTATCAGGGCAGCCTAAATATCATGAGTGCATGTGTATTTGAAGTTTGCTTTAACCTGTCTTGAGTTAACAACAAACACTTTGCATTTGTGAAATCAATTATGCAACAATTGTAAGACTAGGTTTATTCACGTGAGACTTGCTCATCTATGTTTCAATTTCATAACCATGCTCGGTAGAATACCTCCCAAGGACTCTGCAGCTTGCCTGTCTTGTAAATGTGGGTTGGACAGTCTTTTATGTGTTATTTATGTGCAATCACAAATAGTTTGTCATCGGTCATTCCTCCATATGTCGACATTTAACTGAAGTTTAATGTCACATTATATATAATGACTTGTAATTTAGGTGTTAGTCAAATGAGTTTATTAGAAAATTTTGAGACCATGAATCCTTCTAATTGTATATTGTTCACTCACACACCATGACCAGGAACTGCAAAGAACAGATCATTAGTAGCTTTGGCATGCAAAAGCAGAGTGGGTGAAATCAATCAAGAGTCAATGCATTATTGATCTGAAAGTCAGAAAATTAAAAGATGACGCAAACTGAACACAAAATAAATGTTAGTGGGATTAACACAAAAATTCAGTTTGCTGCCACTCCTTGTATTGGCTGTTTGTTATATGTGAACACACTTTCTCTACAGTGTTGCGATTGAAGTCACATTTTTGGACATGTCTCAACTTACAGAAATCTGTAATCAGAACTGTTGTGCCAGCACTCACCCGTTTCCTTAATATGAAGAATTAACTTTTTCTGGATAGCATCAGAAAGCTCACTTATAAACATTTGCTATGTATGAAAAGTTAATAAATAATGGAAAAAGCTGTTCACATAAATTATTGAGGGTAATTATTAATCATAAATTGAAAAAACAATTTAGGGGCGTTAGTTTTGTTCTTACTAATTGTGAAAAATTAGTTCAAGTCTCTTTAGTCAGTTCTGTTCTTCATTGGTGTTTTATATACAGATTTGAGCTAAAAAATATTAAACAAGCATTAATGTCTTTACCAGGTCAACAAACATGCTCAGTTTTATGTGTAAGCAAAACACTTGCTCTTCAAGAAAACATTTTGATATCTTACTGTGTAACCAACCTAGCTTGTTAAGAACTAGAGCTGTGTCCAGGGATTATATGGGTCCTGGAAAGTCATGGAAAATAACAAGCCAAAGTCATGAACTGAAATGTTCTTGAAATCCAAAAAAAAATTAAATGCCACTTAAAAGTCATGGAAAATTAATTTAAAGTGAATTCGAATAACGACATATCATTAGATAAAACATCCAGTATTTCGAAAACAAAACCCCCACATTTTGCATTAATATTCCACGGAAATACTGCAGTGGGCTGGCATCCTGCCCGGGGTTTGTTTCCTGCCTTGCGCCCTATGTTGGCTGGGATTGGCTCCAGCAGACCCCCGTGACCCTGTAGTTGGGATATAGTGGGTTGGATAATGGATGGATGGATTCTGTGGAAATATGGGAATATTATGTGGGAATATGGGTGGGTCTGCTTTGAAATTCCATAATGTATAAAGAAGTAAACATTGTGAACTGTAGAAGAACAGGGAAGTGAGTAATTCTGTTAAGAAATTGTTTTGACTTTTAGCATGGCAATCGTCTCATCAGACAGCTGCTCCTGTGAGTTGTTTAAGTGCTAGTGGATTAGCTGGTGTTCTTTCCATTGGTGATGCGTTGTCAAATTATATTACTATAGCACTAAACGATAGTTATGTCTGTCGATCTGTCGTACCCTATCGAAAAATAGTATCACACACAGTTCCTGCAACTTTAATAGCTAAATGAAATTAAGGGTCATTTTTTGATAGGAAAACGACTCTAAGTAAATCATATTCTTATTTTTATTAATTTGTCTGACAAACTTGAAAATGTTCGGTTAGGACACATTGACAGAACTGTTTCCTTTATCAGGAACTTGTGTCAAATTTTAATAAAAGAGATTTTTACTAATGATCAATAAACATTGACTGCTTGGTAGCATAGCTCGGTAGAGTAAAATGCGTTATCATGAAGTAAACAAGGATCAATGTAAGCTTCTTGGTAACGTCCTGCAAAATAAAGAGGAAATTAATTGTGTGCAAGAATGTCATTAACTAAGAATGCATATAAGCGTCAATCTAAAAATGTTAATGTTACTGGCAAAATTCACCTAAGTGTTTGCTTATTTGAAATAAACCCTGAGATTATGGATTTTGTTTTGTATACATAAGTATTAGAAATCCTTGACAAATGCAGCAACAACACGTAAGAAAAATAAAGATAACTGTATGAATCAAATCAGTTTTAATCGGGCTTTGACTATTTGGTTTAGACAAACAAAGGAAAAAAACTAAAAAAGAAGATAGATTAGATAATTTAAATCATAAAATGTTATAAACATGAGAAAAAAAGCATGAAACAATTGCAATACCAAAGGGAAAGAGCAGACAAGATCAGCCTCCACTGAAGAGCAAATTATCATGTCACAAAAACCAGGAAATCTATTAAAAGACTCCATCAAACACTTAAAACACTAGAAAAATGATGAAAAACTCCAGACAAAATGTCAAACAACCTGCAGTAAACTCAGGTAGCACAATTCTATGGGTGTGTTAACAAACATGAGAAAACATGACATAATTGCATTGTGAGCATGCTCAGTAATGCTAAGCAGCGCTGTTTGATTCATAACATGTTTCGACTGAACACTAGCAGTAGTTCTAGTGAGAACTCTAGTCAGGCTATTGATACTTCTGTGATATTTTCATGTTTGTTTTCATATGTGACTAAAAGTATGAAATCTAAAATCCTCTGGGTGTTAAATGTGATGGACAAACATTTTTCATACAAGTCATGGCAAAGATGCAGTAAATGTTTTCAGGCAATGTTTCCTGATAGTGAGATCATAGACAGTGATACAGTGTTCATGGATGCCTCCCAACATATACTTTGAACTTTTTTCCACAAACATTAACTACCTAAAAAAGGCGAAAATTACTTTGCTATGATCATTTATTTGCCTAATAGGTATTGGGTCACTAGCACCCCAAAGTTTCTATATTTTTACGTGTGCTTTAAAGATTTTGTAAACAGTGTTTGAACAAAACATGCTTTCTTCAAGATTTCTTTGTTATCTTTTGCACACCAAAATATTGCCACAGACCAGCTCTTTGCACATCACTTTTATAATGGGACATTAATTTTAGAGAAAATGTATGTTTTTGCCAAGATTTGCATATAGTGCATCCAGAAAGTATTCACAGCGCATCACTTTTTCTACATTTTGTTACGTTACAGCCTTATTCCAAAATGGATTAAATTAATTTTTTTCCACAGAATTCTACACACAACACCCCATAATGACAATGTGAAAAAAGTTTACTTGAGGTTTTTGCAAATTTATTAAAAATAAAAAAACTGAGAAATCACATGTACATAAGTATTCACAGCCTTTGCTCAATACTTTGTCGATTTACCTTTGGCAGCAATTACAGCCTCAAGTCTTTTTGAATATGATGCCACAAGCTTGGCACACCTATCCTTGGCCAGTTTTGCCCATTCCTCTTTGCAGCACCTCTCAAGCTCCATCAGGTTGGATGGGAAGCATCGGTGCACAGCCATTTTAAGATCTCTCCAGAGATGTTCAATCGGATTCAAGTCTGGGCTGTGGCTGGGCCACTCAAGGACATCCACAGAGTTGTCCTGAAGCCACTCCTTTGATATCTTGGCTGTGTGCTTAGCGTCGTTGTCCTGCTGAAAGATGAACCGTTGCCCCAGTCTGAGGTCAAGAGCGCTCTGGAGCAGGTTTTCATCCAGGATATCTCTATACATTGCTGCAGTCACCTTTCCCTTTATCCTGGATGAGCGGTGCCTCGTTTCCTCCAAACGTGACGCCTGGCATTCACACCAAAGAGTTCAATCTTTGTCTCACCAGACCAGAGAATGTTGTTTCTCATGGTCTGAGAGTCCTTCAGGTGCCTTGCAAAGTCCAGGCAGGCTGCCATGTGCCATTTATTAAGGAGTGGCTTCCATCTGGCCACTCTACCATACAGGCCTGATTGGTGGATTGCTGCAGAGATGGTTGTCCTTCTGGACGTTTCTCCTCTCTCCACAGAGGACCTCTGGAGCTCTGACAGAGAGACCATCGGGTTCTTGGTCAACTCCCTGACTAAGGCCCTTCTCCCCTGATCGCTCAGTTTAGATGGCCGGCCAGCTCTAGGAAGAGTCCTGGTGGTTTCGAACTTCTTTCACTTACGGATGATGGAGGCCACTGTGCTCATTGGGACCTTCAAAGCAGCAGAAATTTTTCTGTAACCTTCCCCAGATTTGTGCTTCGAGACAATCCTGTCTCGGAGGTCTGACAATTCCTTTGACTTCATGCTTGGTTTGTGCTCTGACATGAACTGTCAACTGTGGGACCTTATATAGACAGGTGTGTGCCTTTCCAAATCATGTCCAATCAACTGAATTTACCACAGGTGGACTCCAATTAGGCTGCAGGAACATCTCAAGGATGATCAGAGGAAACAGGATGCACCTGAGCTCAATTTTGAACTTCATGGCAAAGGCTGTGAATACTTACCTGTATATACATGTGCTTTCTCAATATTTTTATTGAATGAATTAAATGAATTTAATCCATTTTGGAATAAGGCTGTAACATAACAAAATGTGGAAAAAGTGATACGCTGTGAATACATTCGGATGCACTGTAAATGGTGTGTAACTGCACTATTACTTTGGGTAAATAGCATGCGTTTCAATGTCAGTTTTTGTTAGCAG
Source organism: Polypterus senegalus (assembly GCF_016835505.1). Lineage (NCBI taxonomy): Eukaryota > Metazoa > Chordata > Cladistia > Polypteriformes > Polypteridae > Polypterus > Polypterus senegalus. The sequence continues at coordinate 263,682,568 of NC_053154.1, forward strand.
TCAACAAAAAAATAGGCCACATGTTTGAGTTCATACGTGTTCTTATTTGGTTCATTTTATTTTACTGTATCTATTCAGAACCAGAGTGTAAAATAGTCCTCGATTCTTGTGCTGGTTGGTACTGGAAAAGTCATACAAAAGCCCAGGAATTTGGAAAGTGCTAAAGTGTGCATTCCTCAGTAATGCTGCTTCAGACTAAAGTGTAACAGTCCTCCGTGTTGTATGTTTTCTGGCTATCTCATTATCTTCTCACATCTTAAGAATAATTTGGTTAATTGGTGACTTTAAATAGATATCATGAGTATAAGTAAGTAAGTGATTTTCCCATTGATGGACTGATAATCCTGTCCAGGGATTGTTCCTGCTGCAAGTATAGGCTCTGGCTTTCCATGAATTGCATTAAAGAGGCACAAAACTGAATGGTTTAAAAATCAAGTTTTATGTTTTGTAAGACCATTTGTTTTAAAATTTTAGATATGTTTGGACAGCAAATTGCTGATCTATAGGGTTTTCTTATTTGTACATTTTAAAAATCCATTCATAAATCAAAGTGGCATATTATAATCTAGAGAGCTCTCCATTCAAGGTTATCAAATAAATAGTATGTTTTACTAATAGTAATAACTTGCTTTGAAGAAATCACTAGAATCATACCACCTTCAGTAGAAAGTTTGGTAACTAAAATGTAATAAATGAATTCTTGAATTTGTAATTCATTCTTCTGATGCATGTTCCCATGACAGCTTTAGTTTTAATCAGCAATAAACACTAGTCAGTCATCAAAGTAATAATTTATGAAGCAATATTTGCAGATAATGAATTTGAAGTGAACATGAACTTGAAAAAAATGCAAAAAAAGAGAAACTTTATGAAGCAGTGGCTGGACAATAGCAACCTTTGATAAATATAGTAAACATATTGTTGGCACGTTAATAATGTCTTAATCTTCTCGTTAGATATGTGTAAAAATTGTTTATAATGTAAGGATCAGAGCAGTGAAAAATGGTGTGCCTTCTTCTGTGATTCTGATGTTGGAGCTGAAGTCTTGGGTGCTCTTTACTTCACATTTTAATCATGAAAGCTTTTTGCATGTCACCGTCTGCACGTTATCATATCAGTTTTCCTATTTTTTTGCTTGCTTTGGTTAAGAATGTTAATTGTAACAATTCTCCACAGTATATATGAACATGTATTAACATAACTATGCTATTTTGACATGAACTTTTAATTAATTCATATTATTTATTGTCTTTTGAAAAATCGTCTTGCAGCTTTAATACAAAGTTCTATTTTTAATACATGCTATTTTATTGTCATGTTTTGTAAGACCATTTGTTTTAAAATTTTAGATATGCTTGGACAGCATTTTAATAAAATCCATTTTTACATTATTAAACTTGGTAGAGAAAATGAATTTGGCATGCTGTGTGCTGGATTTACAATTACATTAATTCATTTTCTGCTACAACATTGGTGAACTATGTAAAGTCAAAGACTCAATCATTTTATATATATATATATATAATACAGTATATATGTATATATATATATATATATATATATATATATATATATATATGTGTATAGAGTAGAGAAACAAGATAGGTCCACATGAAAGGTATTGGCCGGCAAAAGAAAAATGCACTCGGGATGCAAAAATATGGCATGCTCCCATCAAAAGAAAAGATGCTCCTGAGGGTAAGCTCCATTCTCCTCATCTGTTGATTTTAATTGAACACCAACTTCTTGTGGCTTCATGGTCACTAGTTATCTAGCTGGCGAGCCTCCGAAGTGCTGGTGAAAAGGAGATGATGTTAATGGTAATATCCCCTCTGTTCTTTGAGTAGTATTTCCTACCTTTACAGAGCCTTGAAGATGTCCATGAAGTGTCCGTGATTGACTATATATAATGTATATATACTCTATGTATGATATATGTACATAGCACATACAGTAGACCCCATTGACATGTGAAATCAGAATAAAACGTTGAATTATTAATTTTGTAATTAATCTATGCTACACCCACTATAGGGTGGTTGCATTTTAAACCTGAACCTACCACCTCAAGGTTTCCAGCCTAGCCACCTGAGGCCTTTGCACTGCTGAACTGAGTATCCTACACAGCTCCATCCAGAATGCACCGACCATGGAGTGCTCCTCCTCTTATAGTATTAATAATGGAGTTATGCACAAAATAGTACTGTATGCAAATAATATTTTAAATATTACAGCTATCAAATATGAAGCCTTAAATCAATCAACTTTGACAGATTTTGTAATGGGGAAAGCACGTTGGCATAATGATTACTCTATTTAATTTCTTGGCAAATAACAGGGGATACTTGAGTATTAACAGTGTCATGTACCCAGGGGCAACATAACATAACGTAAAACATTAGGGTAATTCCAAGGGCCTTTGACTGCTAGGGGCCTTCAAAAATATTGGAACATAATTTTATCAGTTTTTATTAGCCAGTTATTGAAACTATATTTTAAAGAATACATTTCTTACAAATTAGAAACTGTTTTTGCCAAAGTAGCAATCCAGGCACTCTCTACATTGTCTTTCCCCCTCTCTGTTTTAGCCAGAATGATTTAGACTAGTCCTCACACACTTGAATCAAAGAGAATTAAAATCCACTGACTTGCTAGCCAACATTAGATGCATTTTGTTTTAATTAAATTATAATGTGGGATCTACTTGAGGTTTTGCAAATTTATTAAAAATAAAAAAACTGAGAAATCACATGTACATAAGTATTCACAGCCTTTGCTCAATACTTTGTCGATTTACCTTTGGCAGCAATTACAGCCTCAAGTCTTTTTGAATATGATGCCACAAGCTTGGCACACCTATCCTTGGCCAGTTTTGCCCATTCCTCTTTGCAGCACCTCTCAAGCTCCATCAGGTTGGATGGGAAGCATCGGTGCACAGCCATTTTAAGATCTCTCCAGAGATGTTCAATCGGATTCAAGTCTGGGCTCTGGCTGGGCCACTCAAGGACATCCACAGAGTTGTCCTGAAGCCACTCCTTTGATAACTTGGCTGTGTGCTTAGCGTCGTTGTCCTGCTGAAAGATGAACCGTTGCCCCAGTCTGAGGTCAAGAGCGCTCTGGAGCAGGTTTTCATCCAGGATATCTCTATACATTGCTGCAGTCACCTTTCCCTTTATCCTGGATGAGCGGTGCCTCGTTTCCTCCAAACGTGACGCCTGGCATTCACACCAAAGAGTTCAATCTTTGTCTCACCAGACCAGAGAATGTTGTTTCTCATGGTCTGAGAGTCCTTCAGGTGCCTTGCAAAGTCCAGGCAGGCTGCCATGTGCCATTTATTAAGGAGTGGCTTCCATCTGGCCACTCTACCATACAGGCCTGATTGGTGGATTGCTGCAGAGATGGTTGTCCTTCTGGACGTTTCTCCTCTCTCCACAGAGGACCTCTGGAGCTCTGACAGAGAGACCATCGGGTTCTTGGTCAACTCCCTGACTAAGGCCCTTCTCCCCTGATCGCTCAGTTTAGATGGCCGGCCAGCTCTAGGAAGAGTCCTGGTGGTTTCGAACTTCTTTCACTTACGGATGATGGAGGCCACTGTGCTCATTGGGACCTTCAAAGCAGCAGAAATTTTTCTGTAACCTTCCCCAGATTTGTGCTTCGAGACAATCCTGTCTCGGAGGTCTACAGACAATTCCTTTGACTTCATGCTTGGTTTGTGCTCTGACATGAACTGTCAACTGTGGGACCTTATATAGACAGGTGTGTGCCTTTCCAAATCATGTCCAATCAACTGAATTTACCACAGGTGGACTCCAATTAGGCTGCAGGAACATCTCAAGGATGATCAGAGGAAACAGGATGCACCTGAGCTCAATTTTGAACTTCATGGCAAAGGCTGTGAATACTTACCTGTATATACATGTGCTTTCTCAATATTTTTATTGAATGAATTAAATGAATTTAATCCATTTTGGAATAAGGCTGTAACATAACAAAATGTGGAAAAAGTGATACGCTGTGAATACATTCCGGATGCACTGTAAATGGTGTGTAACTGCACTATTACTTTGGGTAAATAGCATGCGTTTCAATGTCAGTTTTTGTTAGCAGTCAACAAAAAAATAGGCCACATGTTTGAGTTCATACGTGTTCTTATTTGGTTCATTTTATTTTACTGTATCTATTCAGAACCAGAGTGTAAAATAGTCCTCGATTCTTGTGCTGGTTGGTACTGGAAAAGTCATACAAAAGCCCAGGAATTTGGAAAGTGCTAAAGTGTGCATTCCTCAGTAATGCTGCTTCAGACTAAAGTGTAACAGTCCTCCGTGTTGTATGTTTTCTGGCTATCTCATTATCTTCTCACATCTTAAGAATAATTTGGTTAATTGGTGACTTTAAATAGATATCATGAGTATAAGTAAGTAAGTGATTTTCCCATTGATGGACTGATAATCCTGTCCAGGGATTGTTCCTGCTGCAAGTATAGGCTCTGGCTTTCCATGAATTGCATTAAAGAGGCACAAAACTGAATGGTTTAAAAATCAAGTTTTATGTTTTGTAAGACCATTTGTTTTAAAATTTTAGATATGTTTGGACAGCAAATTGCTGATCTATAGGGTTTTCTTATTTGTACATTTTAAAAATCCATTCATAAATCAAAGTGGCATATTATAATCTAGAGAGCTCTCCATTCAAGGTTATCAAATAAATAGTATGTTTTACTAATAGTAATAACTTGCTTTGAAGAAATCACTAGAATCATACCACCTTCAGTAGAAAGTTTGGTAACTAAAATGTAATAAATGAATTCTTGAATTTGTAATTCATTCTTCTGATGCATGTTCCCATGACAGCTTTAGTTTTAATCAGCAATAAACACTAGTCAGTCATCAAAGTAATAATTTATGAAGCAATATTTGCAGATAATGAATTTGAAGTGAACATGAACTTGAAAAAAATGCAAAAAAAGAGAAACTTTATGAAGCAGTGGCTGGACAATAGCAACCTTTGATAAATATAGTAAACATATTGTTGGCACGTTAATAATGTCTTAATCTTCTCGTTAGATATGTGTAAAAATTGTTTATAATGTAAGGATCAGAGCAGTGAAAAATGGTGTGCCTTCTTCTGTGATTCTGATGTTGGAGCTGAAGTCTTGGGTGCTCTTTACTTCACATTTTAATCATGAAAGCTTTTTGCATGTCACCGTCTGCACGTTATCATATCAGTTTTCCTATTTTTTTGCTTGCTTTGGTTAAGAATGTTAATTGTAACAATTCTCCACAGTATATATGAACATGTATTAACATAACTATGCTATTTTGACATGAACTTTTAATTAATTCATATTATTTATTGTCTTTTGAAAAATCGTCTTGCAGCTTTAATACAAAGTTCTATTTTTAATACATGCTATTTTATTGTCATGTTTTGTAAGACCATTTGTTTTAAAATTTTAGATATGCTTGGACAGCATTTTAATAAAATCCATTTTTACATTATTAAACTTGGTAGAGAAAATGAATTTGGCATGCTGTGTGCTGGATTTACAATTACATTAATTCATTTTCTGCTACAACATTGGTGAACTATGTAAAGTCAAAGATTCAATCATTTTATATATATATATATATAATACAGTATATATGTGTATATATATATATATATATATATATATATATATATATATGTGTATAGAGTAGAGAAACAAGATAGGTCCACATGAAAGGTATTGGCCGGCAAAAGAAAAATGCACTCGGGATGCAAAAATATGGCATGCTCCCATCAAAAGAAAAGATGCTCCTGAGGGTAAGCTCCATTCTCCTCATCTGTTGATTTTAATTGAACACCAACTTCTTGTGGCTTCATGGTCACTAGTTATCTAGCTGGCGAGCCTCCGAAGTGCTGGTGAAAAGGAGATGATGTTAATGGTAATATCCCCTCTGTTCTTTGAGTAGTATTTCCTACCTTTACAGAGCCTTGAAGATGTCCATGAAGTGTCCGTGATTGACTATATATAATGTATATATACTCTATGTATGATATATGTACATAGCACATACAGTAGACCCCATTGACATGTGAAATCAGAATAAAACGTTGAATTATTAATTTTGTAATTAATCTATGCTACACCCACTATAGGGTGGTTGCATTTTAAACCTGAACCTACCACCTCAAGGTTTCCAGCCTAGCCACCTGAGGCCTTTGCACTGCTGAACTGAGTATCCTACACAGCTCCATCCAGAATGCACCGACCATGGAGTGCTCCTCCTCTTATAGTATTAATAATGGAGTTATGCACAAAATAGTACTGTATGCAAATAATATTTTAAATATTACAGCTATCAAATATGAAGCCTTAAATCAATCAACTTTGACAGATTTTGTAATGGGGAAAGCACGTTGGCATAATGATTACTCTATTTAATTTCTTGGCAAATAACAGGGGATACTTGAGTATTAACAGTGTCATGTACCCAGGGGCAACATAACATAACGTAAAACATTAGGGTAATTCCAAGGGCCTTTGACTGCTAGGGGCCTTCAAAAATATTGGAACATAATTTTATCAGTTTTTATTAGCCAGTTATTGAAACTATATTTTAAAGAATAAATTTCTTACAAATTAGAAACTGTTTTTGCCAAAGTAGCAATCCAGGCACTCTCTACATTGTCTTTCCCCCTCTCTGTTTTAGCCAGAATGATTTAGACTAGTCCTCACACACTTGAATCAAAGAGAATTAAAATCCACTGACTTGCTAGCCAACATTAGATGCATTTTGTTTTAATTAAATTATAATGTGGGATCTACTGTATATTCCAGCTTCCAGAAAAGAAAGGCAAGAAAATCTTGAACAAGAGAAGACAGGGCAACAGTTGGTCACTCTTCACATGGTACAAATGAACAAATTTACATCATTCACTCTAACCAACAACCAAAAGATCCAATAATATTAATTAGAAGCCGGCTTAAATAAGATATTTATCCATATGCTTATTATTAAGTAATCCACAAAGAAAGGACCAGATTGCTATAAATAGAAAAGGACACATTTCTGTTGCTAATGATTTTAATACGAGACAACTTTTTAACTTTGTTATCTTAGAACTTTCCTGGTAAACTCTAAAGCTCATTTTATAGGATTTAACAGTTTTAGCAGTTTAGTGAGTGCATTTAAGGATTTTGTTGTTTACATATTTTTTTACCAAATATATTGACGTGATAGACATATTTTTGTATAAAAATAAGTCTATTTTGATGCTTGGGTTGATAACAATGTTATTTTTATTTTAAAATGTAATAATAAATGTGTTAGGATTTCTATGGCTTTATTAAATCGGATTAATCCAAGAGCATAGTGTTTATAAAGGGCCTTTGTAAAAGATAAAATTAATTGTCTGAAAGCTTTGTTAAATGCTAAGAATTATCCTTTATTACCAAAGGTTTTTAAAAATCAATATAAAATTCTTCATACAATTTATCCAATTAATTGTAAGTGCAATATTTCCAGATATACAGTAGGTATTAATTGTGCATTTTGTCATTCACAACCAGAAGAAATTTCTTTCTTTATTTTTTTTTTGCTTGTCCTGTCACCAGAAACCTGAGGAAAAAATTGTGCTTTTGGATTGCTCAGTAACTGGGTTATTTTATTTTTTTAGGTTGTTTTTCAGATTGAAGGATACTTTTTCTTTTGTTAGAATAAGTTTATTAATTATACCACTTTATTTCTGATCAATCATTTTAATATTATTTCGTAAATATTCATTTTTAAGTGTAAATCTCATTACACATATTTGACATTTTTCTTGGTGAATGTTTGGTGCATGTGAAATCTCTTGAGTTATTTAAGAACCGCAAAGCTCTTAATTTGGTTGAAGGCTTACAACCTGTTACTGCATGATTTCCACACGTATGAGAGTATTATTACTATATTTTAACTTATTGTTTGTACTGGAGTATCTATTTTAAAATGTTTTCTATCATATTATATTTAAAACATTATTATTTAAATAAAGAATAAAAAGAAATCACAGAATTTAAGTTGCATGCAAATATCAATATTATTTTTTTCTGCCCTTTTTTGTTGATGGCACCACTGATTACGTATAAATAAGCATGCAGAAGCAAATAACACCTAGAATCATTAATCTAAGTTCAAATATATGTGATTATTTTCTTATTTTTACTTTAAATGTTCAAGTCGTACAAGCATTGCTTTTTTTTTTTTTAATCTTTAATCTTTAAGGCATTTGAGTTGACCTGTCGTGTATGTTGTAACATGAAAGTGCTCAAGTGTGGCATGGACACACATTCCATATTTTTAAAATTCTAGTACATTCTTGACATAAATTATACATTAGCAATGGTTGACTTGGCCATTTATACTGCATGAGTATGTTTGAAATGTTTGAGGCAGTACATTGGTTGCTTAAATTAGATTTTTCATTTTTTTGTATTGGCTTTCTGTGTCTCATAATTGTTTTAGGCACTGATATTGATTGCTGTAATGACACATTATAAAGCTCTTCTATCTTAGAAAAGCAGCACCACTTAGTATTAATAATTGTATAAACCTTACATATCTATTGCCAGAATGATATTTGTTCTGTCAAGGTTTAACACCTGTGAAGTGATATAAATTTACAGTGTATTTTTTAAACAGTACATTATAATACACCGTCTTGCACATGCACATTCACATTCAATTTTGGGATATTCATCGATAAATGTGTTTCACCTTAGGTTGGGTTTCCCATCAATGTTCAGGTATCTGTCCTTAGAGCTAACCATCAGGTAGAATGAAAGCTGCCTGTGGCATTTCTTGTAAAGGTTGTGAAATAGGATGCACTTTACAGATGTGAAAGTGGTTATAAATGGTAATGGTCATACATAAGAGCACTGGGCCAAAGCAGGAATCAGGTCTGCTACCAGTAAATCAACAAGGCTGAAAAATAGTCTTAACACAAAGTAAATTATTTAAAAATAAAAGAGAAACTGGAAATGTTTGGGAACTCCAAACATGTTTAGGTATATGAATAAAAATAAAATAAATAGATATATATGGTTACAATTGATTGCGTTTCCTTTAATTGTTTCAGTTATGTTTCAAATGTTACTAAATCTGCTGTTTCATCTTTTTATTATAAAACATGCTACTTAACTTTGAATTGCATTAGCAGAGCAGGTATGTGTTGTTTATTTTCATTAGTATCTCTTCGTTCCCATCATCTGGATGGTCCAGATACTGCCATGATATAATGGCAAAATAATGATCTCCTACATGAGGTCATCACATGGAGCAATGCCAATTGGTCATATGTGTGCACCAGTATACACTTAAACTACGTATATTATTTTGAGAAGTTGAGCTTCCTCACGTGGAATGTTACATTCAGAAACTTAAAATTTTTTTCTAGTTAGCATCATGCTGCCTATCATAAAAAAGAAAACTACTAATGTGGAGGAAGATAGAGCCTGCATCCTAATTCCAGCCTTATACTAGTTTTCTGATACTGCAGGAGCATATCCTGTATAGAGTGAGATGAAAAAAGAGATATCTAATTACCAAGATATATATCATTGCTGTAGCACTGAAGCAAATGTATTTGATTTAATACATGGGATTATAATCTGTAGTACACAATTATCCTGACCATATTTGGTCTGAGTCTTTCATCTGATGCTGCTGGGAAAGGCTGCAGGGCCTTTTAACTATAGCACTACACAAGAAGATGATCACTTAAATATATAAAATAAGTTAATGCAAAACCAAGCACACAGAGCAGACAAAGACATACATCATCATTTTATTGAATAAATTAAACTTAAAACATTGGAACCACATGGATCTTAACATCAGTATGGCTACAGAATTATTAGTGTATTATTATAGGGGAGAGGGTGATCTTACTCTACAGCTTATTAATGTCCAGGCTTTGGAGAGCGTGTTTATTTTTAGCTTTGCTTCTAAGTACATCTGTCACTCATGAAATGACATGAACCTTATTATTTCAAAAGCCCATTAGAGGCTGTACTTCTTAAAGCAGCTGAGAATGTTTAGTGTTTTGTAGGAAATGAAGGAGTTTTAGAGAAATGTAACTGAGTAAGGTCACTTTTTCAGTAACTGTCTTTTATGGTAACATGAGAGTTTAGGAAAAGAAATAGCAGAAACGAGCTATAGGTACATATTTTAATATCATTAGATGTAACCTTATTTCTGTTACCTCTATCTATAGTTTCTGTATTATATATAAACCACCTTATATAACACTGTACATTTCATTTTTCCCCAGCAAGTGCTCTTAAAGTCTTGTGCACTTAAAGGCAACGACAAAGGTATGTGAGAAGAGAGGTCGAAAAATCCCCTTAGAGATCCCCATGGTGGATTTCTTGGAGCTATAGGTCTCACAAGGATGTCTACCTGGACTCTTCATAATAAATATAGTGTGTAACTAAACATGAGAATGGGTTCATTTAGAATACACCTCCCCTTAATATAAAACTAATGCTAGTAAGCAAGTCTCTAGTTTTTTAATTGAGCTTTCTAAACTTTAAAATCAGGGTATTATTAGACTGTAATAATTAATTTGTAGTAGTGCCTTACTATTAAACAGCTCTGAAGCTGAAGTGATTATTAGCTACTGTAGACTGTAATAATTAATTTGTAGTAGTGGTGCAGTGACTACTATTAGCTACTGTGACGGTGCAGGTTGGCTCGACATCCCTATTAAGGGAACCTCTTGAACCTGCAACTGGGATGAGCCAGGCAGATGAGGACACTCACACACAAAGCAAAGGGGTAGGTGTTAAAGTGCTCCAGTGCTTTTATTAAAAACTATCAAAAACAAATAGTGTCCAAAACAAAGTGCAGTGCGAAAATTCAATAAATAATCCATTAAAAGATGCATCTGTGCAGGTTAAAAACGCGGTTCAAAACACACAGGCAGGAAATTGTCCTCTGCAATTCACAGCCTAGTTCCCCTTTAAAACTGATGTCTCCTCAACTTCCCCTATTTTGTCCTTGCAGCCCGAAGAGAAGCCCACCAGCAGGAACAAACAACCTTTTATATTAGCTGGTGTCCCCACCACCAATCACACGATGTTCCACGGGGATCCACCAAGCCCTGCTTCACTTTCGCCGGTGCCAATCGCTGGCTCCTGCCGGCGAGAGCATGCTGTCCTCCCACCACTGCCAACTGCTTGCTCCTCCTGGTGAGAGCACACCCGGAGCAAAATTACTGCTCCTGCTGCATGATTGCTCAACATCCCATGTGCCTGCTTCCTACCATCTTACACCAGTTCTCCATCACTCCCACCTTTCTCTACCCTTCCTTTAACCTTCTTTCCTTTCCTTTCTCTCTTTTTGATCCCCCCTTCTGTTCCATGCAGGCTTCTTTATCCGCTTATTTTTTTAACAGCATAATTGAGGTGTCCGACTGAACCGAACACATCTTCACACATGCATGTGGCACAGTCACCCAGTTCCCCAGTTAACCACGGAGCGAAATACACTCACACACATCTGCACCCTTCTGGAGCCTGCACCTTCTCAGGGTGGCATTATTTATTTTAAAATTCTACACCTATCTTACCAAACTTATATAACTGGTTATCCACTGTTCATTGAGTAAAATCTGTCTAAAATCAAAAATGCCTACTGCCTTCTAGGCAACCTTCATACACAAAATACAGGAGATGGGTTTTGGTTCATCTGTGTGTGCTCTTTAATAAGAGTAGACTGAATTCCTTTAAGTTTGATAAAAAAATATTAGCTGTAGGAAAATAAAGAATAGTATGTCTACAAAACTATATCTTTTAGGAATGCATTGGAATTATGTCTAATTTGTAGGGTTTTTGCATGTCACGCATTTCTATTCCTATTTTGGCATTCATCACTTTAAAAACATTGCTTGGGTTCCATTTTGTTCATTGCTCTTTGTAGTCATCTCTGTTTGGTATGTGGTTTTCCTTGAGCACTACCATGTTGTTTACAGCTGTGGCTTCTGTTGTTAGCCATTTGACAATGCACAATATGTGATACCATAATGGCACACCAATAAAAGATATTTTTGACCTTGGCTTGCTTTTGACAAATCCTGGCTTATTTCTCTAAAATAGTATGTTTGCTATCTTTGTTACACATATTCAAATTAAATAATCAAAAAATGTGCCTACTAGATAATATGTTTAGTAAGACCATACATAGTAAGACAATTCTTAAGTAGATAATAGATAGATAGATGGATAGATAGATAGATAGATAGATACTTTATTAATCCCAAGGAGAAATTCACATACTCCAGCAACAGCATACTGATAAAGAACAATATTAAATTAAAGAGTGATAACAATGAAGGTATAACAGACAGACATTTTGTATAATATTAACATTTACCCCCCCGGGTGGAGTTGAAGAGTCGCATAGTGTTGGGGAGGAACAATCTCCTCAGTCTGTCAGTGGAGCAGGACAGTGACAGCAGTCTGTCGCTGAAGCTGCTCCTCTGTCTGGAGATGATACTGTTCAGTGGATATTTAGTGCCCGTCGCTCTGCCACGGATGTCAAACTGTCCAGCTCCGTGTTTACAATAGTGCCTGCCTTCCTCACCAGTTTGTCCAGACGTGAGGCATCCCTCTTCTTTATGCTGCCTCCCCAGCACACCACCACATAGAAGAGTGTGCTCGCCACAACCATCTGATAGAACATCTGCAGCATCTTATTGCAGATGTTGAAGGATGCCAACCTTCTAAGGAAGTATAGTCGGCTCTGTCCTTTCTTATACAGAGCATCAGTATTGGCAGTCCAGTCAAATTTATCATCCACCTGCACTCCCAGATATTTATAGGTCTGCACCCTCTGCACACAGTCACCTCTGATGATCACGGGGTCCATGAGGGGCCTGGGCCTCCTAAAATCCACCACCAGCTCCTTGGTTTTGCTGGTGTTCAGTTGTAGATGGTTTGAGTCGCACCATTTAACAAAGTCCTTGATTAGTTTCCTATACTCCTCCTCCTGTCCACTCCTGATGGAGCCTATGATAGCAGTGTTGTCTGCAAACTTTTGCACGTAGTAGTTGTATTGGAAGTCTGATGTATATAGGTTGAACAGGACCGGAGAAAGTACAGTCCCCTGCGGCGCTCCTGTGTTGCTGACCACAATGTCAGACCTGCAGTTCCTGAGACACACATACTGAGGTCTGTCTGTAAGATAGTCCACGATCCATGGTACCAGGTGTGAGTCTACTCCCATCTCATTCAGCTTGTCCCTATGGAGCAGAGGCTGGATGGTGTTGAAGGCGCTAGAGAAGTCCAGAAACATAATTCTTACAGCACCACTGCCTTTGTCCAAGTGAGCGAGGGATTGGTGTAGCATATAGATGATGGCATCCTCCGCTCCCACCTTCTCCTGGTATGCGAACTGCAGAGGGTCAAGGGGCTGGCGGACCTGTGGCCTCAGGTGGTGAAGCAGCAGCCGCTCCATGGTCTTCTTCACATGTGATGTCAGAGCGACTGGCCAGAAGTCGTTATAATAATCATAATTAGTTAACAACAGATATATTTGTTCCACACACAAAGACAGATAGATGGGTGGACTGAATCCAAAGCCTTTTAACATTTTTTAAATATGTTTGCTAAAATTTCATTCTCATTATTGTAATGGTTGATGACCCTGTAATTGAAAATGTCAGCACGCCTGTAAAGTTAGGTAATACTATGAGTTTGTCAATATGTTGAAGGGTAAAAAAACAGATTTTAACTCAACATAAACACTAATAAATTTCAGAAAGGCAAAATTTAACTGTACTAAAGAGCAAACCTGTACAGTGTCACTCCACATTGAAAAAATCATCAGTATTGCAAGCTAAACATACAGTGGCAAGAAAAAGTATTTGAACCCTTCAGAAATGACCATATTTATGTAACAATTTAAGCTGTGATCATCATCTAAGTTACAATAATGAACAAACAGTATCTGGTTTATACACAATTATTATGTATAAGCCAGACTATCCTCTTTAATAAAGGCCCAGTGTGCATCCAGGTGTTCAGGTGTTCTGCTGAAGTGCACATGCGCGGGGCCGCGACGCACATCGCACCGTGCCCCGCCCATGCGCACAGCACCTTGGTCGCACACACACTCAAAGCTGGGCACACAGTGAATGGCCTATCCGCGGCAACTCATAATAAGCAAATAAAGCACACACACTGGAAGCTGGGCACACAGTGAATGGCCTTGCTGCGGCAGCGCATGATAAGCAAATAAAAGACATCATTGCTGGAGAGATTGCTGATTAGGTAGTCGCGGCCCGCACATAAAATCCGTTGCTGGGGAGATGCCACACGTACAATAATCAGCTACATGCAGATTAAAATACTTGCTGGGGAGACGACACAGTCACGATTATTAACTGCATGCCACACATTACATCAGTTGCTGGGGACACTCTGCTGATTGACCACTGTTGTGACAGAAAATTAAAGTCATATTACGGACATCAAAGCCAGTATTACTGTCAGAGAAAATTACAGGCATTTTACGGAAATACAAACCCATATTACTGCGAGAGAAATTTAAAGGAACACAATACACTGGTGCATATTACAGCCACATACAAGCCAGTATTACTGTAAGAGAAAATATTACGGACATATCTACTAACAACATGCCACCCAAAAAAAAAGGACACGTCAAGTAGGACAAAAGACACAGACAATCAAATCCTATATAAGCAACATCTCCTGGAAGAACGGTCAGCTCAACAAGTAAACATCAACAAAAGAAAGGCTGAAAGACAAAAAAAAAATACGAACAAATAGATCGATTGAAGAAAAAGAAAATGAGCATCAGAAAAACGCTAAAAGAGAGAGACTCAGAAGAGAAAACCTTACAAAAAGTTGGCATTTACTTGCCACAACCAGTATTCAGCCACGGTCAGTTATATGTTGCATTATCAAGAGTTAGAAGTTTTCCAGATGTTGTTGTCAAGGTTGTAGATGGTCCTGAACAAGGCAAGTTCTTGCCAAACTCAGACAGAATATTTACAACAAATGTTGTCTATAATGAAATTTTATAGAAAAATTTCATGAGGTAACAAAATAGAAATTTTTTCCTAAACATCTTCTTCAGATTTTGTGTATTACAGATTGTTACAAAGGTTTACACTAAGGCAATATTAATTATACTTACTGTATTGTCATACGTTTCTATTTTATTTTTATTATAATTTTTACTTTAGGCTTCTTGCAAAAATATTTTTGACAAAAAAAAAATTAAGACAAGAAACAGAATGAGTTCAAGGTCCCTTGCCATTTAATATAGACTGTTCCTACTAATGTTTATGCACTACTGTTCTAGCGCCCGTTATTGTAAGGGGCTTAATGTCTAGTAATATATAATTATTGTGTTTTTCTCGTACATATTGAATGCATCATTGAACCATTTATAGGTATAGGTTAAAAAAAGTATGTGAACCCTTAGGCTAATGACTTCAACTAAAGCTGACTGGAGTCGGAGGTTGGCCAACCTGGAATTTAGTCAATGAGACCAGATTGGAAGTGTGGTTTAGGGCTACTTTGTCCTATAAAAAGAATCATCTGCTGATATGAAGCTTGCTCTTCAAAAAAGAGATCTCAGAAGTTCTACAGTCAAAAATTGTTCACTTCTATATGGCATCAAATCTCAGCCCAGACTCTCTTTTTAGATAGATTAATAGAAGGAAGTTCATTTGTCCCCAGGGAGGAAATTTAGCTTTTTACAGAAACTCTTTAAATAAATAAATATATTGAAAAATAAATAAAAAAATATGCACACACACTATGGTCTGAATACACACCAGAATGAATAAAAAGCAGGAAACCTAAAAAGAAGGAAAACTTCTTACTTTGCTATCACAGTAGGTGATTTTCTGTTGGTATAAAGGAGCTCCAGTAGTGTTTCTTGACAGACTTTTGCCGAATAATTTGTTGGCTGAAAGTCCTCATTGTTAGTGTGTCAGAGAGAAGATGTGCAGCATTGTTCATAATGGCACTCAGTTTTGTTTTAATTCTCTCCTTTGCTACGACCTCTAGGTGGTACAGAGTGCATCCCATAACTGAGCTTGCCCTTTCAATTAGCTTGTTGATTTGGTGGGCTTCTGTTGATGTTACCAGCCCAACACACCACAGTGTAGAAAATTGCACTGGCCGTCACAGAGTTGTAGAAGATGTGAAGGATGTCACTTCCCACATTAAAGGATAAATAGTCTGCTCTGCCCTTTCTTATATAGTTTCTCTGTGTCTTGAACCAGTCCAACTTGTCATTAATGTGGACCCACAAGTACTTGTATGAATGGACCACCTCTATATCCACTCCCTGAGTAGTAATCAGAATTAGAGGCATATTGATGCAGCAAAAGTTAATAACCAGTTCTTTGATTTTACTGATGTTTAGATGTACACATTCTCTTTGCACCAAGAAACAAAATTCTCTACCTGACTCATATACTCTGTCCCATTCCCTTTACCAATACACCCCATCAATGCAGAATCATCTTAAGAATTTCTGCAAGTGACATGACCTGGTGTTATATTTGTAGGTTTGTTGTCTTAGGTGTACAGAGTGAATAGGGAAGGAGAGAGGACTGTTCCTTGTGGTACTCCAGTGTTGCTCACATCCATATCAGAAACACACTCCTTGATTCTCACAAACTGCTGCCTACCCAGCAGATAGTCCATTATCTAGGACACCATAAGCTCATCCACCTGCATATCTCTGAGTTTACCCTTTAACAGTGATGGCTGGATGGTATTGAGGGTGCTGGAGAAATCAAAAAACATAAACCTCACAGCACTGCCAGCTTTGTCCAGGGGAGAATAAGTCTTATGGAACAGATAGATAATTGCATCCTCCACTCCAATCTTTGTCCGATAGGCAAACAGTAGTGGGTTCAGGTGGTCTACCACAAGAGGACTCATACCTGTATAGTCCAGGACCAGTCTTTCAAACGTCTTCATCACATGAGACGTAAGTGCCACTGGTCTGTAGTCATTAGGTGAAGAGGTGCCTGGGTTCTTTGAAACAAGAACTATGCAGGATGTTTTCTGCAGCAGCAGCTCTTTCTGAAGCCTTAGGGACAAACTGAACAGGTGATAGAGGACACCACAGAGTTGGTCAACATAGGCCTTAAGACCTCGAGGACTTACGCCATCTGGTGCTGCAGCTTTTCCTGTTTGTTGCTTCCTCATTTGTCTTCTAATTAGGACTTCATTTATGGACAGCCCACACTGATAATCAGAGGTGGGCTCATCTTTGGCTATTCCAATTGATGTGGTAGGAGTTGTTGGTGTAGTATGGATGGCGTTGAGAGACTGGTCATTGGAAGAAGGTGTCAATGGGAGGGAAAATCTGTCAAGGATTAAGAATAATTAAGAAATTGGTTCAAGGCATTAGCTTTGTTCACATCTCTTTCTAGCACTTGAGCCCTGGATTGCGTAAGTCCATCAATTACTCCCAGTCCATTCCAGACATACTTAATGTTATTCTGAGTGAGTTTGTTTTCTATTTTAGCTTGTAAGCTTTCTTTCCTTCACTCGGCTTTTTTTAGCACACTCTGTATGTCTTTTAGAGCCTCTTTGTCACCAGATTTGAATACTCTCTTTTTCTCATTTAGGAGACCTTTTAGCTCCTTAGTAATCTAGGGCTTGTTCTTTGGAAAGCAACACACTGTCTTTGAGGGTACCACAAAAGTTAATATAGCCTGTGATGCAGTGACTGAATCCCTCAATAGTGTCTCAGTGTGACTCACAAATCATTTCCTCACTAACTTGGTGATAGCAGTTTGCCATCTAATGACAAGCTTGTAGCTGGGAATAAGATTAATGCCCAAAGAAGCCAATAGTTTACATTTGAAGTCATCTTTAGCATTTGAATGCAACAGGTCCAGCTTATTATTTCTTTGAGTAGAACAAGTCACAAACTGATAGAAATTTGTTCATATTATAACTGTAGGTTTAGAATTAATCATCATTAAAGTGTTGGTGACAGAGTGCATCATTTTCGTTACTGAGTCCTCATTTGCAGAGTGAGAAATATAAACATTAATAAAGATGATGTAATTTATCTCCCTGGTCAAATAATGTGTCGCTCCTAGCAAGTGAAACAAACTGCCCACCTCCATTTGAACTTCTGACGCCCTCAATGTGCTTAAGAGTTTGAAGAGTCTCTTGTTTAGTGAATTTCTGTTTCTAGGTTTTGTTACCTAGTAGTTTGTATTTTGTTCAGAACTGTTCACTTGTGATGATCAATTTTGTACTGTTGTCCTTTAACACTAGTTCGTAAAGAGTTCCTCAGACTGATGTTTACTCAATTACAGTATGTTGACCATATTGTGTTTGTCTATATTTGTGACTTAAAATAGGATTTAATCTTAATCTATGACCAGTTAATGCAGAAAAATGGGTAATGCCAAAGGGTTCACCTACTTTTCTTACAACAGTATGTTCCTTTAGCCTGCTGTCTAAAATGAGTGTTTTTTTTGTTTTATTTTTTTCCTTCATTTAGCAAATATGACTAAACAGTATGTGGTTATACGTTAATGTTAAGGAGTTGAATAGAATTCAATATTCTGATGCATAATAAATGTGCACATATACAATAATTGCATTGTATAAAAATGACAGTAACACATGTACATAGTTTCCTACTGTATTTTTATCATGCAAGTGGTAAAACCGATTTGATAAAATTAAGAAATTCTCAATTTCATGTCATCTAAATTTTGTCTCCTTTTTGTATAAACTAGTAACTGGTTTTATGTGACACACACACAAACATAGAGTTGTGATATTTGAATACTTATTTTTGTGTCATTATCTTTATCTATGGTACGGAGGCAGTATAGTATTTAATTTATTCTAATAGAATATGTGCTGTCTTCAGATTTTTATACCTCATTTCCAGCACCATTTTCTGTTTATACTCCAATTGGTTAATTTGCTCAAAGCTTGATGAACGTCTGCCAGTGCACAAGTTCATTATTTTTCCAAGGTACACTGAATATGTGAAATTGACTACAGTAAATGTAAAGTATTTTATCAGAATGAAAAGAATTTTATAAGAATTTATTTTAATATGCATCATTTATCATTCTTCTGGTTAAAATGAACCTACTTTTACCTATTAAAATTAGTATTTTCATTAGGTGGATAGAAAGATTGAGTGCTATTTGTAGCCCATTATTTTTTGGGTTCGTTGAATTTTAAATAATACCCTGAGTTGTTGAAGGTGTACAAGAGTAGTCTGACTGTACAGTAGGAAACATTTCACAAGACTGTCAGAAAACAACTTGATAGTAAATAGGTGTTTCCTATATACTTATAGTAGTTTATATCAGTTTTGATAGGATTAAAAAATTATGTTAATTTATTTTTAAAGCAGAGTTTTGTAGAAACTAATTACTGATTAAAATCTGTTTTTAGTTCACAAAATAATTCAAAATAATTTGTTACAGACAAGCTTTTACAACTATTAAATTGTCATCACATAAACGCTTCATTCAACTAAATGCTGTACATACAAGTATAGTATGAAATTATAATAGAACTGCTTAATATTGTTTAATTTGCATGCCCAATGTAAATTATTTCAAACTGTTACCATTTCACTACAGTACTTTTCATCTGATGGTTCAGTATCCAGCTATCCATACATTGATTTTGTGAGTGCACTTATTTCAGATTTAGGATTGTGCTGAGCCTGTAGCATCTGGCAGAAGACAAGAGCTAATTTTGGATTGTCAAGAAGTCAGTCACGGGGCACTATCTTACACACCCACACTTAGCTTCTTTAGAGTTGCCAGGTAACCCAGCACACATTGTTCATTTTGTGGGAACAAAACCAGAATGCTTACAAGAAAAAAAAAATAAAACACACAAGGAGACCTCGGAAAATCCACATGTCAGGGGCTGGGCTCATATTTCAATTCAGGACTCTAGAACTGTTAGGCAGAAGTGCTAATCACAAAATTTCAGTATGATTTTCTTTATTTTCCAATCTGCTTAATTTTTAACTTCACTTCATATAACATAAATCTTCCCATTCTTTTCTTTTGCTTTTTAGAAATACTTTGTAATCATGTTTACTGAAGCTTTCAAGAAGTAATCATTTAAGAGACTAGAATTTTTAGTAAACAGAAATGATGGTGTTCAGTGAACTGGGGCTTTGTCCAGAGCAGTTTCCAGCCAAGCTTCGACTGTATCTGGGACAGGTTCTTGCCCTCCAAGACTCTGAAATAAATCAAGTGTTTCTAAGAATGTTATTTTATGTAAAAATTATGGTTTTATACATCATGCTGACAGATTAGTTTTAGTTTCATGAATCAAGACTATACTTTCTAAAATTTTCAGAAAAAGTGCAACAGTTTTTATTTGCAACTTTTTTAAATTCTAAAATGTATACAGTGAAGTAGAATGTTTGAGTAATAAAATGGTTTCATTGATACCTAACTAAATAAAGTTCAAGCTATTTCCTTTAATTAAAAAAGTGCAAGACTTTTTAATTATTTTGTTAATTGTTTTGTTTTTTATGCTGAGGTGTATTTTTTGTGGCTGCTAGAGGGTTTATATTTAAAAGTGTCCTTTAAAATCAGGTGTATCCACAGTTTTTACACTTTATACAGTACTTTAAAATGTTGAATTATGAAGTGATTTTCCAGTTGTAAGCTCAATACCAATGGCTGTAAAGGCATACACATTGTTTAAATACATGCTGCATATATGCTGTATATTTGATATATATATAGAAATAAACATATATACTGAATATATGTTTATTTGAAGACTTGTATATAAACATAATTTCCTAGTAAATCTTTTTTGTATGATGCCAATTTGAAATTGTGTCATTCTAGTAAATTTTTGAAAATTCACTTTTATTATTTTTTAATGTTTATTTTAACTTTTTTCTAGGCATATAGTGGTTTGTGGTCATATTACTCTTGAAAGTGTATCCAACTTCCTTAAAGACTTCCTACACAAGGACAGGGATGATGTCAATGTAGAAATTGTTTTTCTCCATAAGTAAGTATTTATCACTAATATTCAGGTATTTTTTCCCATTTATTTATCAGTTTTCCAATTAACAGCAACATACATACACATCTCTTCAAATACATAAAAATGCCAAAGGTATCGACAAACATATTAGTGTTGACTATCAGACGCGAACAATAAACCTATAATGCCTAAAACCCATAGCCCCACAAAAAAGATAAATAGATAAAATGGATAATGATTAATTAAATAATTAAACAACAAGAAAGTAATTTAAAAAAAAAAACCCTAATACATAGGATGTTACAAAAAATAAGTAAATAAATAACTAGCAATTAAAAAAATAATAGTAATACAATAAAATAGGAAATAAATAAATAAAGTTCAATCAGGTGCAATTGTTTCCAAGGATCTAAAATAAGAAACAAAAGGTTGCCAGACCTTCAAAAACCCATCAGCTCTCTCTCTCAGACAAAGCTTGATTTTTTCAAGTTTTAAAAAGAACATAAGATCCTTCAGCCAGCGGGCCATGGTCGGGGGATGCGGAGCCTTTCAGGACAATAATATTCTACGTCGTGCTAACAGTGAAGTGAAAGCGATTGCATCCAATTGTGTACTATTAAAAGACGTATCAGGATCTCCAGGAACCCCAAATATAGCGATCAAAGGACAAGGTTCCAGTCGGATTCCAAAAACATGAGAAATAATGTCAAAATAGGAAGTCCAGTATAACTGGATTTTGGGGCAAAGAAAAAACATGTGGCTTAAATTGCAGAGAGAGGAGTTGCATCGGTCACATAGGTCAGGAACATTTGGGATAAATTTTAGATAGTTTAGACTTTGACCAATGTAGCCTATGTACTACTTTAAACTGAATAAGAGATAGTAAGCCTTGCACTCCCGGAAGCACTCCGGGTGTCCCTGCTTCTCTTCCCCCCAGCACTTCCTGGTGTGGCAGATGTGCTGAGGTCCAGGGTTCCCAAGGCATCGGGGCACCCCTGCCAGTGACCACGGGCCCCTACAGAGTTGGGCTTCCAAGTCCTCTACCCATGGCCCCCAAAGCAACCAGGGTGGTGGCCTCCACGTGGTCCGAGGTGGGCACACGGCCTCTTCCAGTCCTCCAAGGCATCCCAGCCGGGTCGTCGCCCCTGGCATTCCTGACAGCAGAAACAGATTTGAAGTGGCGTCGAAACTGATGGCATATCTTGAGAGAGTTAAGTACAACAGGGTTATCTGTATATTGAGTAAGGGATACAGGGAGGGATGAAAATAATAAAGCAGGGAGGGAGGTCGAGAAACATGATTGAGCTTCTAGCTGACACCAAAATGCCTGAGGATCTTTTAGCCAATAAATGTATTTTTGGATGTTAGTTGCCCAATAATAAAACATCAAATTGGGTAAAGACAGACCTGCACTGAGTTGGCACTTTTTTAATAGTGACTTGCGAATTTTGGGAATGGGAGACTTACCTCTCCATATGAATGAGGAGATCATTTGATCAATAGATTAAAAAAAAGATTTGGGTAAGAACAAAGGAATGCACTGGAAAAGGTATAAAGATGACAGTAAAACATTCATTTTAACTATATTAATCCTGCCCTTATTCAGGTATTTAAAAATGGTCTGTTTTATGAGAACTGGGGGCTCACGAACAAAGCAATGAGAATCTAGAATTACAAAAATTTGAATAAAAGACAAAATTATAAAGCCTGTGTACTGTACATAACAGTATATTTATAAAGTGCTGTTCTCAACAAGCTTCTCCACAATTTTTATACTTACCAGAAATAGACTGTCTTGCCTTATCTAGTTTTCAAGGCAGATGATTACCCCAATTGTTACTTATTCATGTTGCCATCTTGTTACAAAAAGTACTGATAGACACAAACATTTTTTGTCGACTGCTTAGACATACAGAAAGATCTTAGCTTGCTCACTTTATTTGAGAAGAGCTGAACTAGGCCAACCACCAAGAAAAACAAAGGACATCTTCACACAATAGCATCCCCTTACTCTATACATTTGCTTCTTTAGTCCTATCCAGAGTCCTAAAGTACCTCATAAAATAACATTTAGGTTTTGACAGTCATCTCAATACAACAGTCTAATAGATTACAGTGTTAGAAGGCAACAGAAGGTTCCCACATGGAAAAGATATGCTCCTGCTACTTATTTTACAGAAGAGGGCACTGGAACAGCCAAGTAGGACTTTAGTTAGAAGTTGGCTCT
Source organism: Polypterus senegalus (assembly GCF_016835505.1). Lineage (NCBI taxonomy): Eukaryota > Metazoa > Chordata > Cladistia > Polypteriformes > Polypteridae > Polypterus > Polypterus senegalus. The sequence continues at coordinate 263,705,826 of NC_053154.1, forward strand.
GTTTTACAGGGATACATAGTGCCACTGGAGGGATCTCATGGGAAATAGGCTCAGTAGTTATGGAAGCAGTTTCCAACCACACATTCCAGGGATTGTCCTGTAGAAACGTATTTAAAGGCCACTTCCTGAAACTAGCCAATGTAGCTTTCAGTTGGAAAGTAAGTTAGAGCTAGGGGTCAACTAAGACAATGCGTTGTGGCCAGAGTGGTATGAAAGTAGCAGCGAGAGAGGGAGAGATCTAAAGGTGAAGTGATAGTGTTATACTGTTGAGTCGTGGGGTTTTGGCAGATGGGCAAGTGGGTGGGCTAGCCTGAAAGATAGTTAAGGACCAAACCCTGTTTAGTTACAGTCAGTGGGACTGTGTTTTCCTGACTACAGAGTAACCGGAGCAGTGAAAGGACAACTAATTAAACACATTAAATTAACTCACTGATTGGAAAGGAAATCATGCAGTCTCAGCACTGAGTTTAAAGACTCCCGTCTCTGAAGGACATTTGACTATGTTCTTCAAGTTCAGCAACTCTCATTGTTGGTTGACAGATTTGTTACTGTCTCCTGCTGATACAAGTTTCTGTTTTTCATTTTTTGAAATCCGGAATTTCACTATGCAAATATATATACACATTAATAATTTTCTTCTATTGGCACAGTGCTTGTTTTTGGAAGAAACACATTTACTCATTAAGCATCAAATTATTTGGGAAATCTGTAAGTAAGTCATAAAATAAATTTGATGAAATCATCTGAACAATATAAATCTATCTATTGAACAATATGTGTGGCCTCGTGTCAGTCTGATTGTATACTGTCAATATAATTCGGCCACCTTATTAGATTTCTTTTAAACTCTATGATAAGATTTTCATTGTAGCTGCGTTCATTCAAAAATTCTAAGGCTTTGCAGCTTTAGTTTACTTCATAGCACAATAGTGTGATGCATGTTCAAATAAATCCACAATCTAAATATATATGTTTTACAAATTTTAGTAAAATTCAAAGCGAAAAGAAAACGCAAAAAAAGAGAAAAAAATGGTATTGCAAACAAGAGAAAAGTTGTTGTTTAAAGAAAGTTCTGTTTAAGCTTAGTTATCTTGCTTAATTTCTCTCTATATTTGGTCATGCAGTCATTCTTTCAATTGTTCTTGTGCTCATTAAAGGTTGTTTAAAGATCGGGAGACAATCAAATCGTTCAGAAAACTGCATGCCAATGTTCTATTTGTAAACTAACCAAACAATCATCCAACAATCTATGCTTCTAGAACTTGAGACGATTTTCTAACTAACTTAATTAACCCTTTGTTTTTATAGTTATAGATAAGAAAGTTTTATTTATGGAGAGTAAAAGACTATACCATAATCTAAGTAACTGCAAGAAACTGATATTCTATTGAAATTAAGCACTTACATGAATTTAACATTTACTTTCTTAGATTACATTCTTACACTCATAGAAGACTAAAATATTGAAGTGCTGTTTTGTTGTGCTTTGTTTCAGTATTTCCCCTAATCTTGAGCTGGAAGCCTTATTTAAGCGGCACTTTACTCAGGTGGAATTTTACCAGGGATCTGTTCTTAATCCCCATGATCTGGCTAGAGTAAAGGTAATTATACAATGTTATACTATAATGACACTGCTGAATTAATAGAAAATAGACCCTTCATAAATTAGACTGTTCCAGAATTTTATAGAAAAAGAAATATTAATTTTACACTTTGGTATATTAGTAATGCATGGTCTTTATTATTTTCAGTTTGTTGACATATTTTCAAATAACAGCACAAAATCAGGTCTTTAAAAGACTGTAAATGTCTGCCTTTTGCAGCATTTAATATTTTGTACTTTGCAGTATTAACTGGTGTGCAGAATCAGAAAGAAAATGTGTAGTTCTCCCATTCCATTGCATCTTTGACAGGCAGGTCATGCATAAGACAGTTTAAAAGCTAAACTGTGTCTCCTTGACTTAAGTTTGGAGAGAAGGAGGGCTGAAAGCCAATGAAAAGGAAATTAAAACCTTTACATTTTGCAGCAGGAGTTGTAAACCTTTAGTTAGACTGGGCTAGATAATCAAAGTGATATCACTGTCGAGAAAATGATCAGTTATGGTAGTGTTTATTCAGTGTTTTGTGCACATACTTGCTAGATATAAATTAGTATATCATCACTAGTGATAGTTTTTAAAAAGGGTTTAATGTGCATTTGTAACAGTGTCATTACTCTTTACTTCAGTTTCCTTCAGTTTTTTTTTTTGTTTTTTTTTTCACACTATGGCTACTTTAGTGAGAGACTTTTCCAAGCGGTTCAGATGAACTGTTCAAGTACTGTATTTGTAAAACCTTTTTTTTTAGTTTATGTGGAAAGCCAAGGAACTGTTAAGTATCACCAGTGATATTACTAATAAAGCTTAGTGGTTCTTATCTGGTCCTAATGACTACAATTGACAACTACAACTGTCTGCAGCACTGAAGTGATCAGGTATACACACCTAACAGTACATTGTATGCAAGTTTTTATTTTTTGAATATTGTGAATTGTCTCGTATTGACCAGCCAAATCCTGACTGTATGTCTGAAATATCCCTTATATATTAGACAGAAAGTGCTAGTGATGTTTGTTTTTAATTCTGTCCTTTCTGTTATTCCACCACTTATGAAATTGTATAGTACCACTTTGGTTACACCACTTGCTGTATATTATAACTATTTGCATTATTGCCTTCTGAGCTAGGTCCATAATGATCTCTCATGAAATACCAAGTGAGTTTTATAAATACTGATGACAAAAAACTCAGAGTGTCTGTCTCATGTTAGTACTACAGTGCACTGTATCATGGCCAAATTATACATCTAATTTCTGTTTAGTGTCAAAGTATTTTGTAACTTGGTTTCTGTTCACTCCAAGCAATTATGTCATCCCAGGTGAAAAAATGCCAGTGTGCTAAAGTACAAAAAACATACGTACATAGGCCAGGACTAATGCTAAGTATATTTCAAATGTGTTAAAATGAACAACTAATTCTCTGCTAAATGTATTTAAATTGTACCAAATTGTACACAATATCAACTTTGTATTAAATGTACTTGAACATACTAAAGTGGGACTATTTTAAATATGCTTTAGTCTAATTGAACTGTATTGCTTTATATGTACTTTTAAAAAAATGTATGCATACTTACAATAGATTTAAAATGTACTATTATTTCATTTTACTTTAATTATAAATGTATTTGAAACAGCTGACAAATGTATTTAAAGTATTATTATTAGTGTTAGGTCATACTTTTAATTTATTTAAATTTTCAAAATAATACATTAAACTTTAATTTTACATTATCATAAAAGACACACACTTAAAATAAATTTAAAATACATTTTTTTATTACCTGACCACTATAATTACATTTTAAGTGAATAATTCATGTCTTTGAAATAGTTGAAAATATAGACTTAATGTAATTTTTAGCACATTATAAATAAACTTTGGTTGTCTTAAAGTTATACTTTTATTGTGTTCCAAACCTACTATAAAGTGTAATCTGATAATGCAATTACTTTTATATTAGTAATACACACATGATTTCAATCTTGTAAAATACATTATATGATGAAATTAATACATATGAAAAAATGCACAAATTTAAATTGAACCTTTATTTTATAATAATTACTGCATTTATTTATAATAAACCAACGGTACTTAATTTTGGCCCTAAAACAGAACAATATAAGACACAACGATATACATTTAATCAAAAGACAAAATAACATGTCTAACCCTTTTCTTGCAAATGCTCATTTATAAAGTAAGTTCAACTAAACTAAAAACCATCTCAAATAGTAATATTAATTATAGTGTACTATATTTTGGCACATTCTAATTTGCATAGTTTCTGTGTGATGTTAGAGAGTTTGATGGTATGCACCACTGTCATTGTTGTTCTGAAGTAATCTGTAATGTAACAAAGGATATATCAAAAGTTAGAAAAGTACAAGTACAGTTAGGTCCATAAATTTTTGGACAGAGACAACTTTTTTTTAGGTGCCTCACATTTTTATGCAATCTTTTTGTTCAACCCACTGAATTAAAGCTGAAAGTCTGCACTTCAACTGCATCTGAGTTGTTTCATTTAAAATTTATTGTGGTAATGTACAGAACCAAAAATAGACAAAAACTGTCTCTGTCCAAATATTTATGGACCTAACTGTAGATGGCTACTGTATCTACTATGTGCTATGTGTACACAATACTCACTGTCAAGCACATTCTGATCATGCAGGTTCTGCTGGGATCCCCCATGGTCTGGACCTAATGTAACCTGTTAAAGGTACATTACAAAACTAGACTTACTATGACAAGCTTTGATTAACAACTATACTAAAGCGAAAGTAAATTTCCCAAATGCATACATCTGTATATTCTTTGTCTTGAGAATGGCTACTGTACATCAGTCAGAAGCTACTTAGCTGGTGTTCGTGGTAGCACTAGTGGTTCTGGCCCTGAGTGAGAAATTATCAAAATGTCAAGTTAGCAGTGGTTTTCTGATGTGGTCTTTGTTATGCCAATTATAGAAATAAAATTTTTGTCACAGCACATGAAAGTGTTATAATATCCATGGATGCTTGCATGCGTTAGTGTAGAATTACCTTTCTGGCGAACAGCTTTTTTTTGGTGATGTGGTCCATAAAGTGCAACTTGAAAAACAAAATGCGTACTACTTTAATGCAATACTGTGAGGGCAAATGTTTACTTCACACATCATCATTACACAATGTTGGAAAAAATTCATGGTCGAGTAGTAGGCCCCACAGAACTCACATACCTGCATGTTATAAAGAGACTGTCAGCGGGACTGTACATTTGGTAGGGTCCTAAGTGTAATTTAAATATTTTGATCTAACATCACCATGCATATACCTTTTGTTTTGAATGAATAAACAGAATGTATACAGAGCACACAGTGTGTAGTGAGAAAAGACAAAATACCTTCAGAATGAGGAGTGTCAGGCCTAACAGAGTGGTAAGCAAGATTGTCAAAATGCATGCATCAGTGCATTTCCATAGTGAGGACACCATCATTTTATCCTTTCATGTTTGTCCGGAGAATAGTTGCATCATTCACAATGGTAGAGCTATTTTTTCTGCCCCATTTGAGAAGAGTGTTAAAATGACAAGTATTTGCGATGCTGTCTTTGTTATGCACTATCCAGGTTTAAAAAAAAAATAGAAATTATACGTATCACATGTTAACCATTTGGGACTTAATAGTTAAAACTGACAAGCCATCTTACTTTTATTAAATCTTGGAGGTTCTGGGCTGCTGGTATCATCTTCATAACTTGATCAAAGTGCAGCATTGCACTTCCAATTTGATCTAAAATAAGATTTTCTGCTTAACACTAAACAATATATCACAGATAACCAGTTGATATGAGTTTTGTGAAATTTTATGTCTCAAATTCTCTTGTTCTTCTTGGCTTTTGTGTCCAAGCTGGATCCATGTTCTGAATGAAGTAGGTAGTCACGAGCCTTCTCATGTGAATCTGAAAAACAATGCCAAAAAGAGCTTTTCTAATGTGCTGTGCTGCCAAAATTGGCAAGAATTGCACAAAGTAGTACTTAACCTGATTGTTAATAGGCAGATGTGAATTGCTATCTCTGTTATGTAGATCCGGCGGTGGGCTGGCGCCCTGCCTAGGGTTTGTTTCCTGCCTTGCGCCCTGTGTTGGCTGGGATTGGCTCCAGCAGACCCCTGTGACCCTGTAGTTAGGGTATAGTGGGTTGGATGAATTGATGTTATGTAGTTAGTCAGGTAATAATAACTGGAAAAGAATACACTTAAGATGGCTTATATTTTTTCACTATGAATGAAGCTTATTTAATTATTTCAGCGGCCACTTCCACCATTTGGTGCAACGTGCCTTCGCCTTCAAGCCCTCGCCGCTGGCGAATCTTCATTTATGCTGGCTTCTGCAAGTATTAATCAAGTATTAATCATGACTTATAGTGGCAGGGGTTTGAAAGTTTCCCCCATGTATTTATGGATTGATTGTTATTTGTAAAAAGTAATGGAAACTCTTACATTCTCCATTGATTATTCTTTTTTTTGTTCTTAAAAATGAAAAAAAATGTGCTGCAGACTTTTAGACTCTAGGCCCTGAAAATGTCCAGACACATCCCAGTCTTGTACTTTGACATTTAAACTTACCAATTTAGCAATACTGTATTATTCCTTTACATCTTTGACAGATACAGTAGATGATGCTTTTCCTCCACTGAATGTTCATTGCAAAATGTCCTAATTACATCTGTACAGAAATGAGGTTAAATAATGAATTACTTTCAGGAAAACATTTACTTTCTCCCATAACTGTTACACTATGTCTTGGTCAGCAAACATTTTTAGGCAAGTATCATTTATAGTTTCAGAATTAAAGCAGGTGCAAGTCAAGTGCCACTAGACAGACTGGATTCTATACCAAGGAGCTGCTGTTGTGCTTGTATCTCTGTTATACTTGTTACTACTGCACTGTGCTCCACTCCTGATAGCTTCATGAATACAAAAGACTGTTTTGACGATCATATTCATACATTGCTTCTGCAAAAATATGGAAACATTTGGCATCACTGGCTGTAAAATCTGGGAATGGACAGTACTTGGGACAATTTCTAAAGCAGAAGCCATAAAGTGTTTTGTGTATTTCTAAACCTGTACAAGCAATTTCTGGGCAAAAGACAGGAACAAGCCCTAGACAGGATCTCAGTCAATTGCAGGACACACTTTTTACACATACCACACTTGCCCTCACACTGGTGCCAATTTATAATCATCATATGATCTTAAAAACATGTCTTTCCCTTTGTTTTTAACTGGAAACCCATGTCCATTCCATTCCACAAATAAATGGAATTATACTGGTAAATGTTATTCTTGTAGTTTTTAGTATAGTTAATGAATTTTTCCTTCATTCTTGCTGCATGAAAAAATACATATATACTGTATATATGCTGTATTTGTGTATTAGTATATATATATATATATATATATATATATATATATATATATATATATATATATATATATATACATACACAATATATAAATGTCTTATATCATTTTGGAGGTTTTTTTTACTTTATTACATATTTCATGTTAGTTGTTTCATTTGAAACTTCTAGATTAAATTTAGTTTATTTCAAACGTTATTGTGACACATTTCTGCTGTCATACGGATGACACGACATTTATGTCTTGCCATCTCCCTGATAACCATACCCAATTTGCAGATAAGATCTTACTTTATGGCTTTCCAAAAGACTAGGTTTTGCTAAAGAGAAGTTTTGGTTACTGTTTACTCCCACTAGTAGTTTTTGATTTCTTGATTTGTAATTAGGTTTTGCCTCTCTGGGTTCTGACCCCTGTTTTTTCAAGCCTATACGTATCTCCAGGTCATTTTCACCAAATCTAAACTGCCTTGCTCGAATCAGTATAATATATACAGTCACTTTTGTTTTTTCAAGTGTTAATTTGTTTTTAATTCAGATTTGAGGTAAAACACTAGCATGTCAAAAAACAGAGCAATATATGAAAAGAAAAACTTGCATATTGTAAAACTAAATTCATTGTTGATTATTTGAATATAAGGAGACCCATAATTCAGTATTCATGAAGACAGCAACATTTGTTAGTTCTCAGACACAAATTGAATGTGTTATTAGTGTATTAAACTGTTCTAGCAAACTCAGTTTATCATTTAGACATAGATTTCCTATCAAATTTCTCGATAGCAGTTCATGTGTCCTCCATTTCTGCCTTCTACTGCTACATGATTGTATTCTTTTATTTCTTGTGTTTATTGTTTAATATAAAATTCTCCAAAATGCTTGCTCCAATTCAGGGTTACTGGTGCCCTGAGCCTAACTGGGAACAACTCCGGACAGGGTGACAAACCTTTATAGGTCCCACTCACACATACATCCTCACTCAGAGTAGCCAATATTTATTTGCCAGTTAAGTTAATTTGCATGTTTTTGACAGTGGGAAATAAAACCAGAAGACTGCGAGAGAAACATACACAGACACATATTGAATATGCAAACTCAACACAGACAAATGAACAGCTGTATGTTTAATGTAAATAGTTGTATGTAATGCATACAGGGCATTCATACCTACCTTACATCTGACAAGAATGTATTCCTATTTATCACAGAGGAATTGTAGTGCAACATACTGAGGTGTGTAGAACTCCAGTCATGGAGCTTAACTCACAAGACCGACTTACATCTTACCTGTGCTCATGTGCTGATATTGATTATTTTCCTCTGTTGTGAATTTTAGATGTATGGCAGTGTTACACCATCTAAAAACAAAGCTAATTTTCTGGAATATTTCTTTGCGCTCAGTCTATGCCACATTGTACCAAATGTTGTCTAAGTCTAATTACATGTGAGATGTGAAATTGCAAGTCATACATAAATATGAACCTGGATACAGAATACTTTGTGTTGAAGTTAGTACCAGGTAAGTATAAACAGATACAAACTAGGAAAAGAATGGATACTGAAACAATGCTTAAAAAAAGAAAATTTCTATCTTGTAAACAAAGCAGGAATGAGCATGCAGCTGGAATTACAATTAATGTACAGTATATTGTTTTTTTAATTGTCTAGAGATGCTAAAGAAGAGCTGTGATTACTATCTCCAGGTCTTAGACTGTAGGGAGGGACACTGTTTTTATTTGTTCCTTTATTCACATTTTAAAAGATGAATATTTATTAATTAATGTAATTTATGTTTTTGTTATTGGTTTGTTCCTCATTGTTTAGATAGATAGAGAGATAGATAGATAGATAGATAGATAGATAGATAGATAGATAGATAGATAGATACTTTATAAATCCCAAATTCACATAATCCAGCAGCAGCATACTGATAAAGAACAATATTAAATTAAAGAGTGATAACAATGAAGGTATAACAGATAGACAATAATTTTGTATAATATTAACATTCTCCTCAGTCTGTCAGTGGAGCAGGACAGTGACAACAGTCTGTCACTGAAACTGCTCCTCTGTCTGGAGATGATCCTGTCTAGTGGATGCAGTTGATTTTCCATGATTGACAGGAGCCTACTCAGTGCCTGTCGCTCTGCCACGGATGTCAAACTGTCCAGCTTCATTCCTACAATAGAGCCTGCCTTCCTCACTGGTTTGTCCAGATGTGAGGCATCCCTCTTCTTTATGCTCCCTCCCCAGCACACCACCACATAGAAAATGGTGCTCGCCACAACCGTCTGATAGAACATCTGCAGCATCTTATTGCAGATGTTGAAGGACGCCAGCCTTCTAAGGAAGTATAGTCTGCTCTGACCTTTCTTACACAGAGCAACAGTATTGGCAGTCCAGACCAGTTTATAATCCAGCTGCACTCCCAGGTATTTATAGGTCTGTACCCTCTGCACACAGTCACCTCTGATGATTATGGTGTCCATGAGGGGCCTGGGCCTCCTAAAATCCACCACCAGCTCCTTGGTTTTGCTGGTGTTCAGTTGTAGGTGGTTTGAGTCGCACCAATTAACAAAGTACTGGATTAGTTTCCTATACTCCTCCTCCTGCCCACTCCTGATGATAACAATTTTACGGATACTTTGCATGAAACTTTTTGAGTCCTCCCTTTACTGACAAGTTGGTGTGCTTAAGGCTATACAGTTATCAGTGTCTCAGTTTAGGAAAACTAATGAAAAAAAGGAAATGACTGATGAACAACAGTTCAGAACACTTTTAAGGAAACAGTTAGAAGTGATTGCTCAAAAGTTACTGTAAAATGTGATGAAAAATAAATGACTTCTAGTACAGTCCGTCAGATTTTCAGTGCATGACTACACAATACTCTTTTTTAGAAAAGCACCAATACTTGCTACTCTCCAATTTTTTCTATGCAATTAATTTAAAAATGTTCCGGCCTACATTATAGAAATAAATACTTACTGAGTAAGCTGCTTGACCTACCATTTGCTAAGTAATCAAAGGGGAAATTCAATTTTAACCATTTAACATATTAATTAAATTAAAAGTCATAAAATCTGATATTTTAAAAAGAGATTAAAATGTCCTTGTTGTTCATACTTCAAATGAAAATGAAAAAAACTTTGAATGAACATGTTGATCATTTTTAAATATAAAATATATCTTCTCTAAGATATTTGAAAGAGTTTTTTGCTATGAAGTTACAGTGAAATATTGCTAAAGGAGTGCTTATTTTCCATTTCAGACCCTTACCTTTCTGTTTAGTATTTATTTATATCAAAGCTGATTATTTCCAGCTCTAATTTTCTCTTTATCTGTAGGTTCTCCCCCATTACTTTGTCTGTCTTCATTGCTTATTATTTGTGTATGGCTTAGCACCTTTCCCTATTTATTAATACATTAATATTTCTATTATTTTTATTTTATTGTGTTTCTATCAATCTTTGTGTCTGAACTTCTTATTTTCAAAACTTACCAAAAAATGTATCTTGTGCCCAGTGTGTCTGTACTTATATTACTACATTTTAATAACATAAGTCATAAGATTTAAGGGAAATCTTATTAATACGAGGGACTTTCAAAAAACGTCCGCACTTTTATATTTACTTTGGACACGGTGAAGGAGCGAGGAGTAGTAATTGGACATTAAAAAGTTGGTACAACGCTGGGAAAATTGCACTGCAAATGAAGGTGACTATGTAGAAAAGTAAAATAATTTGTTTTTGAAAATCTTAATAAATAGAGTTTGAAAAAAAGTGCGTAAACTTTGAATGTTTCTCATAATTGCCAGCATGGTTAATCAGCAATCAATGTTGGTACTTCAGCTGTATAAGTAGTATTTTTGCATTTTTCGCATGTTAGCATATACTAGTTGAGGCCCAAACAGACATAAAGCATACTGATTCTAGAGTTATACAATCAGCTAATTCCAAAGAATTACCCAGGGCAAGCGATGTGAACGCAAAATAGTGGAGGTGTTATTACTGTTAACTGACTTGTCAGCTATGCTCATTGCCAGCAGAAGCCAAACAGTCTTAATGCCAAAGAATTTTTCCATGCAAACTTGCACTTCACTGCACATATATTTTTAATGCATTCGCTCATACAGAGCTCCCTCTACATCAGGGATCCCCAACTGCAGTTCTAGAGGACACTGTGGCTGCAGGTTTTCATTCTAACCCTTTTCTTAATTAGTGGGGACTGTTTTTGCTCCTAATCAGCTTCTTTTGAATTAATTTTAGTTGACTTGTTTTTTTAAGGTTTGTTCCCCTGAACTTCTTCATCGTTCCTCTGAATTGCTTCATTTCTTTCCTTAAATGGCACCAAAACAGAAATGAAATGTGAATGAGTGAGCCAAACAGAAGATCAACTAAGTCAGGGCCTCAAAATTCAACCAATTTCACGCCAACTAATTACTTAATTAGTTGATGAGTCTTGTCGTTAATTAAATCCATTGTTTATTTCCATGACTTGATACATTTCACTTAATACATTTCTGAAATTGTTGATTTTCTCTTATCTAAGCGCAGTGTTAAAATGTTTTGGGGAACCTGAGCAGATCAACATTTCTGAGACCTTCATCTTTCATTATTTTCAGATATTATATGGTGGTTACAGTTTGCTCTTATTATTGTTTGGCAGCTAATTAAGGAAAAAGAAACAATTAAGGGGTCTTAGTCTTCAAGCGCAAATCAATTAAAATTAATTCAAAAGAAGTTAATGAGCAGCAAAAACATGACACTAATTAAGAAAAGGGTCAGAATGAAAACCTGCAGCCACTATGGCCCTCCTGGACCGGAGTTGGAGACATCTGCTCTACATTAAGACATATACTGAAGTATGATGCAAGATGCAATGTGAATAATCATGCTATAGGAGTATCAAACTAGCACGTATCATGTATGCAGTATCTGATTAATACGAGATACTTACCGACCCAGGAAAACTCTTGCATAAAGGAATATACAGTAGATAGATTTTTCTTTTTACTTATTTTTGCCTTGCAGGCCTCAGTAGCATCTCCTAGAGACTTTAACTGATGTATGTAGTATCTGATTGATACCAAAGTGCTGGACATATTTATTTATCTACCGAGTAAAACTGTCATGTAAAGAAACAGATGTTAGGTTAATTGCTTATAGTTCCAATATGAAATCAATACAGTATATTTTGGAAGTCTCTCCGTAGCGCATAACACCAGAATGTACCAATTTCAAGGAACTAGACACCAGTAACAATGCACTTAAAAATAATTCTGGTTACAAGATATGTACTTTAAAGTGATAGTATCTTGTCAAAGCACACCACGTGCATTTTTAATATATGAAGATTAGTTCTATTTTTTACCTTTATTATTTTTCTCCTGCTCAGATAGAGTCAGCAGATGCTTGTTTAATCCTGGCAAATAAATACTGTGCGGATCCCGATGCTGAAGATGCCTCTAATATAATGAGGTAAACAGAGTAACTGTTTAGTTATGTTAATACTGTATAGTCCCACATTCTTATTTTTACAGAAAATGATTTCCAGTTCTGAATATTGTTTATCATGGTTAAGCATGTCTCAAAAATGTTTAAATAAATGAATCTTGAGTTATGGTGGCACAGTAATTAGCACTGTACAATTTATAAAATGGTTTTACCCCTTTGCAGGTTTTACAGTAAAAATAAACATGACTTTGTGATATTTTGATATTAAAATTGTTGCTGATAAATGTTGCTGTTGCATTTTGCTTTAGTGAAACTTGAATTTATCACCCACCCCCTCTTGAATCATTCCAAAAAGTATTTTTTGACAATTGTAGGAGACTTTTTGGCACTTCTAAAATTAAAGTATATACTTGTATTTAATATGTTTTTTATGTATATTTTAATATAATTTTAATATATTGATGTAAACACACAATGTGTAAAAAATAGCATAGCATTCTTTTCCTTGTGGAATTACCACATTAGAGCCTACACACTCTCTGTTTTAAAATAAGGTTTGTCTGAAGCTTGTTAAAAAGTTGTTGAGAATATGCAGCCACTGCTTTCTTTACAAAATGACTAATGGCGTTTTTATGGTCTTACAATAGTTTACTTGCGGTAATTTGAAATCTTACAGAGCTTAAATGCTATATAAGAATTTTAGCAAGGAAAACTAAAAATAAGTATAAATAAATTTAACCACTGAGACTAGGTTTCTTATAAATTATAATCTATAATTTGAGAATGCTGTTGATCCAAAAATAGTGTAACCACTTACTTAAATATTACTGGACAAAGAAAAGCACAAATAAGAAAAACAGCTGTCAGGGAAACACAAAGTGTCAGCTACTGGAAATGAAAAGCGCAAACTATTAATCTTTCAATCTAATGCAGTTAGACATATCAGTAGTTTTGTTTTACTGTGCAAAAGGGACAAAAAATTTAAAAGTACATTCAGATACTCCATTTTCAGATAATGTTTCCTTATAAGAAATTTTCACTCTAGCTAATGTACCTATGTGGTGCGTTCTTCTACACTTTAAACATGTCTCGCATAATAATAGAACTTTCTGTTTTTGTAGAGTTATTTCAATCAAAAATTATCATCCAAAGATAAGAATCATCACTCAAATGTTGCAATATCACAATAAGGTAAGATTCAACAGATGTTTATATAATTGACTACAATTAAATTAGATTCACAACAATACATATTTGGTTTTAAAGAAGACCACATATTTTATAGGTATGGTACCTAATCTTCTGGTGTTTATTGTTTGTGCTTATTCAATCAGTCTGACATTATAAAAGTGATTGTAAAATTCCTTTTCTTTTGCTTTGTTTCAGGCCCATCTGTTAAACATTCCTAGTTGGAATTGGAAGGAAGGAGATGATGCAATCTGCCTTGCAGAGTTAAAGTTAGGCTTTATAGCCCAAAGTTGTTTGGCTCAAGGTCTCTCCACGATGCTAGCCAACCTCTTCTCTATGCGGTCATTTATCAAGGTACTGTCTTTTGTTAGTACATCCCAACTCAAGTCAGTTTTTAATTTTGTTTTTGGTTCTGTATGAAACAGAAATGTTTACAAACTCAAAACAGAGGGTAGGATTTTCGAAGCTGTATGACTGTATTCTGTTAAACTTTTCATTCTCAGTCAGATCCTTTTCGAATATGGTATATTGTTATTAGTATTTGGCATGTATACGTTGCTGTTCAGCTGATCCTACAGAGCATCATTCCCGTTTAAGAAACCCACATACTTGACAGGCAACAAATTTTTTCATTATAATAACATAAGTCATATGGTTCTTTGATACCTCAAAGTGAACAAATAAAGAAATTACTGGTTTGGCGTATACAATATACAGCAACTTAAATTCAGACCATGTGTTTATTTTATATACCATAATCCAACATCATGATTCATTTGTATTTTATAATGAAGATGTCCAGCATGGTTGCATTCCTAAACTCTGTAATTGAATGGAGGGCAAGTTTTTCCATTGTGTAATATTCAAAGCGGGAGCTTAATTTTCATTAAAGCCATGTTGTGTATGAAGCTGCTTTATCCGCAGATGTAAATAATATCAATGGCCTAAAAATATCGGCTATATCAAGGTACAAGATGTAGTCCTCAAGCAAGTACTCTGATTCTAAAGCATACTTTAGTTAGACATATATTCTTCTTCAATACCATTAATTCACTGTACTAGAAGGAATAAAAAAGCATATTTTTTGTCAATAATGTCCAAAAAATGTAAAGTGGCTGCTTTATCTTGTAAGATACAGCAGTTGTAGGTATGTTAGACATAGTCATACCTTAAAGGACTTATTTTCTTATTTTCACAAGAAAAAACACATTATACTCCTTATTTGATTTGTTTCTTATCATAAGCTGTATATTTTTATAACTTTTTAAACTGAATGGAAGTGGAGATAATCACTCTTGACAATGATTGAAAGGCAGTCAGTTGTGAAGGTACAGTAAATTGCATGAAATGAACTACTGTACTGTGTCTGCAGTAAAGTTTTTCCATAGCAGATGTTGCAATGCAGACATTTAAAGTACAGTAGAAAATATTTTAATGGCCTTTGCTAATAGGCAATCAGGCAATAATGTGAGCAAGGACACTGCTATGCTTTGTTTAAGAAGTGTTTAAGGTAAAGTTTCATAGCTTTATTAGGGCACTATGAAAATCTTAATGGGTATAAGATGTGTTGTCAATCTGAAGTCCCACAGCATGATTGATGGAGCAGCTGAACAGATTTAATTCATTATGATGAGCTTTGCTGCAGTTTGATTTATGCAAACTGTCTGCCCAATATTTAATTTAAAACAAACACAGAAAACCAAAATGGTACATTTGAATCTAATTTTTTCCTTTCGGTTTTATAGCAATGCAGCATATGGAATCTTTTATTTCATTTTTGGCAGAAAATTAAACGAACTCTTGTGAGCCAACATGTATTATAGCATGCAACTATAATAAAAATACATGTAATAATGAAGCATTGAAAAATACAGCATTATAATTAGTATTGAAGTGAGAGCCATTTAGAGAAACAGTTCCTGTAATCATCTTGCACTTTCCTGTCTCTTCAATGCTCTGGCTCCAGATTAATCAATCTACTGTATGAGACAAGTAGTCAAAATATTAACAGAATAAATGCACAACAACTAAGAAATACTGAATACAATGGAGGTAAAGAGACAAATAAGAAAAATGTAATTGTTAAGAGTCAGTAAATCTCTAACATCTTGCTAAAATTAATTTTTCTTTTCAATTTTTGAGAATATTCTTAAAGCTTTATTATCAAATAACATTACTCTATATGGGGTTTGGGTTAATTGTTTTGCTTGAGAAATTTCTTAATATTTTTGTTTTTTAAATAAAATAGTTTACGATTTTATTGGTTAGTTGCCAGGATACACAGCACCATTACTAGGAAATGCCTGTTCAGAGGAACTACGTACTACATCATGAAGGCTCTGCTGTAAAACTCAACACAGCACTTCAGCTCTCTGTCCGAGCTTACGGATTTGAGCCTTAAGCAGTGTTAGTTTTGACCTCACTGTTTGATACTTTGGTTAATAACTAATTGCTTTCCACTGGTTTTAATTATGACTTCTGGCAATTTCTATTTTTGACTTCACAAAAAAAAAAGCAAGACTTTGGCATTCTAGAAAATAGTTTCTTGAAAACATCCACATCTCCTGTTATGTTTTTAATAACATATTTATAGTTGCTCAGAATTCACTGTGTCAGCACGCAGTATAAAGAGGATGGTTAAATTAAAAAAGTAGGTGAAGCAGGTCTGTGGTGCAGTCTAACCAAGTTAATTTGAGTATTGTCGGTATAAAAATGTAAAAGTTAGGAACCAAACCTGGATAGGGTGCCTTTTTATCATAGTGCCCACTCACATCCACATGAAGTGCCAATTAATCCAAAACACTTGCCTTTTGAAATGCGAGAACAAAACCTGGAGTACACAAAAGAAAATACACAAATACTGGGTGTTTGATGCTGGATCTGTGATGCAGAAGCACTAACGTCTGTGTCAACATGCTGCAGTTATTTCGTAATTCTTAAAGGACAAGTTTGGTATTTTTCATGTTAGTGAAAATTTTGTCTTCACAATCATGTTATATTTCAGTTTGCCCCATGAAATTACATTCTAAAGTGAAGAAAAATTTATAAATTTTAAAATATATATATATATATATATATATAGCCCACTCTTGTACTTTATAATGGGCCTAAAGGGTACTAGAGTCATGAGAAAACTTCAAACTTTTCAAATCAAAAATGTTATTGAGTATTGATTCATGTCTTGAGATTATACATATATTGCAAAGCAGCATATCCCAGACACTGTAAGAAGGCAAAAAAACAAAAAGCAAACCATTGTTATGAGATTCAGCCATTTTAAAAATAGACTGGTTGTGCACCTCACTTTCCTAAGTTCGTCTTCCTTCTGGGCCAGGAGTGTGGACTCACCTCATAAAGTCATCGCCAGGCACCATTATTGACATTGAATGTTGATGTTCAGATGTGAATTGCTGTATCACTTCTTAACAATAATAACTGAAAAAAGTAATGTGATAGCTTACAGTATATTCTTTCACTATACAGAGACTTTTTTCTTTACTTGGAAAAAATCCTGCCATCTGCTGCTGGATTGTTAAAGTACACTTATGCTGAAAGAGAGTATTGAGCGGGCATTTTTCTTTTTCATTGGTGGAGTACCCACTGTAAATGGTTGTGGCATCTTACACTCTGACAGCAAATACTCCAACCCCCCCCCACATTTGATATAATATACTTTTAACAGCATGCTCAAAACTCTAAGTGGGGTCCCTGCACTCACTCAATTAAGAATTTGTGTAAAATTTTAAAATTGTTCTTAGATCCGCAGATCAGTTGCTCCTAACTGTTTCCAAGGCACGTTTTAAAGCTCGTGGTGAAAGGCCTTTTTCCGTCTGTGCACCCAGGCTCTGGAACTCCCTACCTTTAGTGGTTAGAAAAGCCACCTCAGTCGCCTCATTTAAATCACGCCTAAAAACACACTTCTTCACATTGGCTTTTACTTCTTAACCTGTCTCATTTCCACTTGTTTCTTCCTATTTCCCTATTTTATTGGGTCCTCTGGCCTGTTTTTAGTATCTCTGTTTTAATTTCTCTCTTAATGTTTGTGTTTAATATTTTGTTTTTAGTCTTGCTTCTTTTTAACTGTACAGCGCTTCGGTCAGTTGTAATGCTGTGTTTTTAAGCGCTCAACAAATAAAAATGGTATGGTATGGTATGGTAAAATTTTAAAAACATCGCACAGCTAAATAATTTTAACAGTCTGAGCAAATTAATCGACTTGCTTCAATTGTTGTTTCATGGACATGGACACAGTTACAAAAAATGAAACTGTATGTTTATGTTTATCTCTTTCAAGGGTAGGTGTCAACAAAGGTCAGTGTAAAGGGTAGAAGGCCGGTGTTGACACAGTAGAAGATTTAAACACAGAAACGTCCCCTTGAATGTATTATTTAGTTTTATCCACTAGATGGCAACAAAGGTGCAGAACAAACTGAATCATGCACTTGGAGCACAGTATCAAACACCATTATTTTCTCTGTTCAAAAAGTAGTCTGCAGAAGAGGTTTTGTGTATTGTGGATGAGAATGTCAGATGAAGATTTTCAAATGTCAGAAGAAAGTGATTGACAATGTGTATGCTGCTGAAAAAGTGTCATTGTTACAAAATATTGCAAACATTGTGACTTAGTGCATGCAATTGTTTGCTTTGAATGACACCACATGATTCAGCATTATCACGTACAGAGAGCTCATGCCATTTGTTAGCTGTAAATTTTCTGTAGTTTAAGTAACAAAGAGCTAAAATGGTTTTGGACAGTTTTTTTGAAAGGTATAACGTAAAATACATTTACTAACTTGTGCTTCTTTAGCTATTGCTGATACTCTAATCATATCTTTTTTTTGTTTTGTTTTTTTTTTGTTGTTTTTTTAGTATATAGTTGTTACAGTTGTTTAGGCACCTGAAAACACCAGGAAGGCCTGACCTTATTCGTACACAGTGAAAGGTTGTTGTCTTTTTAAGTTTTGCATAACAAACAGTAAATATCTGTTTTGAAAGTAACAGTACATTTAGTTATGTTCACAAATTTTCCAACCTTCTTTATCCATGTTCACGGTTTTTAGAGGTCCCTGAGTGGGGTGCTAATCCGTCTCAAGACTAACCCCACACTCTCATCTCCACTCACTCTTGTGCTAATTAGTCTCACACATTAAGTCATCGTGATATCCGTGAAAGAATATCCAGAGAAACATCCATGCAGACATAGCAGAACATGCGTGATCAAAGTTAAGCTTAAATGAAACACCAGACCGATTAACAGTTTTGTCCTTTTATTAAAAGACATATTGCATGAAGAAATATATTTGTAATTTTTTCTTCACAAAACTATTTTAGTGTTATAAATGTACTAGACTTTTTACACCCAATTATTCAACTATACTGACAAGCCAAGGTGGAGTCAAAAGAAGTAATGCTATTGCTTATTACTTGTAGTGCATTATTTAATATTCATGTACCATGTTTGACACTTTCAATTCAAAAATTCAATTAGTTTAGAGAAGCATTTTACAGACTAAGTGAATGCATTAACATTACGAAATAACAGTCACATGTTGTCTTTTATATTTACACATAAATAAATACAGAGAAAAATTATTTAATCACTAATATGTAGCAGTGCTACTTAAATGAACTACATATCTGAGTGTCATGTAACTGCTACACATATACTTGATGACTGATAAAAATGATCATTTACAGTACATAACAATACATCTGAAACACCTTAAAGTCCTTCTAAAACCAACTCTATTCAAAATGAAAAGTGCCTAAGTACGAACATGTGAAAAACAGATATCATGCTTGGCACAATGGTCAGCTGAAGACTATGGCAAACAGCAGAAGCGTGGAGGAAACTGACATTCTCCCATTTTCATTTCATTTGTAAATGTGGAGAAACTTTATCAAATACAGAGTCTTAATATATTTAACAAGTTTGAAAATTAGGGGTAAGATTATTTATTTATCCTAATACCTTATTTATATCCCTGACACATCTTATTTGCAGTTACACCCTAGGTGATATGAAGTTCCATTTGATAATTTGTAGTCACATGCCATAAAAACCCACTCCTTCCCAAACAAATAAGAATTAGTTAATATTTTTGATATTTTTGAGGAGTATGACACACCTGAACTTGTGCTGGATGTAATAAGCAAGTACAATGCATGTAAGCTCTAATCTAAGCTTATAAAATGAGATGTGATATTTTAGTTGAAAATGTGACTATAACTTGTGCAGTTGTCCAAATCTGAATAGCTTAAATGTTCCTAATTAGCTACCAGTGGAAGGCAATCATTTTATTTCTGTTGGACCACAATTGATTTGAAGGTAACAGATCAATCAGCCATGTCATTAGTCTTGAGATTACCCCTTCTGATACAATACCAAACCCTGACAACCATTCTCTATTTAAAATTATGTGTTAGATATGCCTTTATTAAAATTATAGTGTTGTTTGTTTTTATGCCGCTATTAGATTGATCTCTTTCAAATTATCGTTTTGTTTGGATGTTTATTTATCTGTCAAAGGCATTAAAACATTCTTTTCTCTTGCATCTGAAAAGTCTTTGTGACCTCCTGTGCTATTAAAAATTATAGTGTAAACAAACCATACAGCTGATGCTAAGCAAAGCAGGGCCTTGACTGCTTCGGATCTTTCAATACAATTAATCTACAAGGCTAGAACCATTATATGTTATGCCTAAAGACCATTACTTTATTTTTGTATTATGCTTTTAAAATGAAATTATTTCAAACTTCAAAATATCAAAAATGATATCGCTCTTTGCCTCATCACCACCTCCAGATTAAAGATGGGAACATTTCCAACTTTAAAATATCAAAATGATATCCCTACTGACCTCACCCTCTCCACATCCATCTTGATGCACTGCTTCACCCAATGATCCTGTGTCTTTCCACCCCACATGCTCAAACCAGCAAAAGCCCTATTCAGATGGGATTTGTTTTACACCAGGAGGTGAGGGTAAAGTCAGTATTTGAAGTGGGCCAGTATTCATGGGTACTTAGTACCGGCATTTCCCATTCTTGCCTTATGACTACTGGTAATTAATGTATACACACCGTCAGATTAAGCCACATTAGCAATCCTTATTTATAACTAAATTGTCTGTTTGCATGTCAAAGGTGGACCAAACCTAGGGTTGCCAGATGTCCCTTATATACGGGACATGTCCCATATTTGATCATTTTGTCCCCTGTCCCGTACTGACCTTTCAGGGAAACACTATTGTCCCGTATTCAGTTCATTTTTAAATTTTTTAACAAAAAGTATATTTTTACTACCTCCTTACGGTTCTTATTTGTAACATTGTAAGTAATTATACTTTCTTTTCTCAGATTCTCATGATGAAAATAACCCAAATGTAATGAGGAAACTAGTGTTTGCTGCCTGTTTGCAACTTGTTCAGTTGCTATGGTTGGCTGAGGACAGCGACAATCTTACCATTTTGCTCTCCAGCTACAACAACAACAACAACATTTATTTATATAGCACATTTTCATACAAACAGTAGCTCAAAGTGCTTTACATAATAAAGAATAGAAAAATAAAAGATACAATAAGAAAATAAAATAAGTCAACATTAATTAACATAGAATAAGAGTAAGGTCCAATGGCCAGAAAAAACAAAAAAAAAAAAAACTCCAGACGGCTGGAGAAAAAAATAAAATCTGTAGGGATTCCAGACCATGAGACTACCCGGTCCCCTCTGGGCAAAACAGGGGTCTGCTGGAGCCAATCCCAGCCAACACAGGAACCATTCCCGGGCAGGGCACACACACACACCAAGCACACACTCTAGGGACAATTTACAATCGCCAATGCATCTAACCTGCGTGTCTTTGGACTGTGGGAGGAAACCCACGCAGACACGGGGAGGACATGTAGACTCCACGCAGGGAGGACTCGGGAAGCGAACCCAGACGGGTCTCCTTACTGCGAGGCAGCAGCGCTACCACTGCGCCACCGTGCCGCCCATGGACAGACTTATAATTATAAGTAACGGAATTATAATAGTGTAAATATTGAAAAATTGGAAATGTGTTTGCCTCAAATTGAAAACATGGTAAAATGCTCCATAATTTATTTAATTAAGCGCTAATCACCGGTTCCGCAGCGCACAGTTTACAAAGATATGGTGGTACTGCAGTGTAAGGACAGTAAAGCTTAAACATTTCGTAGCCTTCACACAATAAACTGAACAGCAGTATCAGGCGCAATACGCAAAAACACATTAGGTTGTGAAAATCGGAGAGAGTTCTAGGAAATTCAAATTTAATGCAGTATTGCATAGAATTCAGTGCGTGTGCTTCTGTGCCCTGAAGGCAGCGTCGCAGATCCTCAAACTCCAAACACAACTGTCCCGGGTTCAAATAAACAAGTTTTGTTAAACAAACACAAAAAAAAATAATTTCTCGCAGCTTCGTCCATCAATCTTCCACCACAAATCCTTCAGTGGCTCAGTGATGATGGTTTGGTAGCCCTGGAGTTTACTGCCAAGTAACGGTAATTCACAGCGGAATTCGTCTCGTCAGACGCTTTCACATTGCGAGTTCATTAGTATAAATAACAATTTGAATGACTTCTGAAAGTATTGTTTTTATATTGGCTAAAGCTGCACAATTTTTTAAATATGTCAGTAAGATGAAATTAGTTTAACTGGAAGGATCTGCTACCCCCGGGAGAGAAAGCCTCTGATGAATTATTTACAGCTACATTGTCCAAGGTTTATTAGCTGTTGGCTGAAGACTATGTTGTGGCTTTTGTACTTTGTTTAACTTAATGATTTCATTTGAAGAAAATAACATAACATACAAATAATCAGGACCAGAATAAAACCCCGGACCCACCCTCCTGTTGGGGTATGTTCTTTTCACATCACGTTTATCACAACTGCACACCGGACCCCTTCTACTCAGCAAATGCAAAAATCAAGTATAAAAAAGAGACTAAACCTGTGCTGCTGTGCAGTTCTGTATCAGCACTGCAAAATACAGTGTCAACAAAGTGTGTTGTTACTACTTGCCATGGCCCACTTTTTTACTAAATGCCTATATTAAATAATAATAATATTTCTCTGTTGTCTGTATTAAATAATTACTTTCAAATGATTTCACTTTTGCAGAATTTATTTTAGCTTGTATTAAATAAATTTCAAATGATTTTACTTTTATTTTCCTCATAACCTATTAAAATTCTTGCTTTATATTTTTAACTTATGTCTCTACATTTATATAATATATTGGTCTGGGTATGTAGGGGGCATGTATAAATGTATACATATATAGTAATAAAGAGAGAGATTTTAAGAGTGTCCTGTATTTCTAATTTTCTAATCTGGCAACCCTAACCAAACTCCAAAACCCCAAAGATGTTTCAATATAAATATGCATATCAGCATGCCTTTGGACCTCTGAGAGGAAAAAAAAAAACACTTCAGGCACTGGGTATAGTAATTATTACCAGAGGATACCTGTAAATTAATTTACGTCCGAAAGCTTCAAATTACAGTTTTTGTGACGTGTTGATTCGCACGGCTATTTTTTCTGAATTTTTACACTAGGTAAAAGACTCTGTAATCTTTACTGCAACAAAATTGCGCAATTTGTAAAAAGTTACTGAGATAAGTGTTTTGGGTGAGACTAAAATCAGACCAACTCTGGTAGTAATTACTTTATTCCACCTCCTAATGTAAAACTACTCTTGTACATATAGGCCTTTGGACTGTTTCTCCTCCACACAACACCTTTAACCTCTACATCAAGTCCTTTCAAACTTGGCATTTATATTTCACACTGTGACAGTCCATACATCCGTCTGATCATTTTAGATAGATAGATAGATAGATAGATAGATAGATAGATAGATAGATAGATAGATAGATAGATAGATAGATAGATAGATAATCTCTGTTCTTTCCAGCTTTCTTTCATATTCCACTTTCATCAGCCATGTCTTGCTGCCACAGACAGAAAAGCTTTCATAAATTTTAACCTACAGTGCCTTTGGAAGTTAGAACTTGAGACATCTCCTGGAATTTCTTCCAAGTTTCTTTTACCCTGGCTAGCACTGCCATGTCTGCATCTCTGTCTGCACTTAGTGTGTGCCACATAACAGAACTTTCATGCTTTCTACTAAATAACTCCATTGCTGATATTTAAATTTTCACAAGCTACATTAGCATTTCCACTTCTTCTGACACTGGAAGCATTAAGATTATTATACCAAAACCATTACCACTTTTATGCTACGTGGACTATGCACCCACCCACCAAAACTGCTTTCCAGCTTGCATAAATCCACTTAAGTATTTAATTTAAAAAGCTAAACAACACTTTTTAATCAGCTAGAAAGTGAAAATATTATATTAAGTAAAAATGATATATTTCTACATATAGTTAATATTTTACACAATTACAGCATTACTTACATATTTCTTGTATTATGTAGGTACAGTAAATGGCAGGAAACATGATGGACTGAGTTTGGTATTGGCCACACGATATAAATTGGGGGCACTATATTCACTTTTGTTTTGCTTTGTGTGCGTTCTGTCACTGCCTCAGCACTTTGTCTGTCTTCCTGGCCATCTTTTGTGTACTTCCGCAATGGAGTGGGGTGGCAGCTTTTATTTAATTTTGTTTCCAGTGTGGGTCAGGCTTGCATTTTGAGCAAGTAGCTTATTCACCGTACAAAGTAATATGAAAATATTCTCAGAAGCAGCTCTTGGAACAAAATAACTACTGGTTGTGTCTGCTTCTTCAAAGTAATCACATTACATGATATACTACCCACAATGTCTTAGGAGAGTGGGGTGCAGTGTTTGGGATGACCCTCTTGGAAATCCAAGCATGCTGATATATGTAACCTAATTCAGAATGGGTGGGTGGCATCGGGGTCCACCTTGGGAGGGCAAAAGCTAGTCAGAAGGGGCCGGTATGCACTGGTATGCATACCATACCTGCCAGTTCTCCATAGCTCAGAGGAGATGTGCCTGTGTTTACTGGCCCACTTCAACCACTAGCCAGCAGTGACTTTTGTCTCTCTGCCTGTGAAAGGCTCACGGGTCACATCACTACTGTCACACTGACTTTCCCTGGCAATCAAGTGTAATCTTTCACCAAACAGGGAATAGTACTGTATCTATTATATGGCTTGTTACTTTCATCAGCAGCTATACAAAATATGACTCGTTACTTCAGGTTTGTTTGACTTCTGCTCTGTGAGAGAACATCAACATTTCATAAGGAAAAACTGCTTGTCAAATTGATATGTCTGGCTTTAATTATAACATGTAATACAGTTCTCCAGTAATTCAGGAAAAGTCAAAGAAGTACAGGAGTGTGACATGCACACTGATGAAATAATTAACAATTTAAAAACACTGCACCAATTGCCATTGACCATGGCTCTTCTAGAGTTAAGTCATTTCACTTCCAAGCTAGCTTTCCACTTGAGTATCTTAATATAAAATTCTGCTTCACTATTTGTCATCAAAATAATGTAATTGAGACCTTCCTTGGCTGGCTCCATTATTATCATGAAAAACAACAGACTCAGAAATGATCCTTGGCGCAGCCCCACCTTTATCTCACAAGTTTCACTATCCCCGCCTGCTGTCCTGACCACCATTCAAGCTTCCGCACTTACTGATGGCACCACAGACACTAATTATTTCTCCTCAGCTTTCTCAATGCCCACTTTACCACCTTGTCATGGCACCCTGTCAAATGCTTTCTCCAGATCCACAAAGTGTAGTTTCTTTCATTTCAACAGATGCATTTCAACATATACTGTGGCTGTTGTTCTAGTCAATGTAAGATTTTTCACTGGTTACTTCAAGATTCTGTCACATTCTGTAGATATGCATGTTTGGTGGACTGGTGATTTTGGTATGGCCTGATGTGGTTAGTGTGTAGTGCAGTGGGCTGGAAATCTATTAATGATTTGTTTTTGCCTCATGCTTGATGCTTTTTGGGACCATAAGGTTTCATTAAACAGTATAGGAATTGAACAAATGGGCGGATTTCTATTTCAGTTATCAATGCACATAAGTAAAAGAAACATTTTGTTTAATAAAATAATTGCAAATAAATGCCACCAATTATCTTGCAATGGTGTGCATATTATTGTGAAAGAGGTGCAAGATCTCTAGCCAGACTCCTGAACCTGATGTAAAGTTCACAAGATAAATGAAATTGCAATCTCTGCTGTCCCTGAATAAAGGTGTGGTTTGGAATCCTACTTGAACACCAAAGTCAATATCAGACAGATCAAAGTAACAGCTTTATTGGAGAAAAGCAGTCAAACAACATGACAGTTAATGGCTATTCTGATCAGTTCATCAAAGACATTTTCTTTTTATAAATGACTAGCAGAATACCCGCGCTTCGCAGCGGAGAAGTAGTGTGTTAAAGAAGGTACGAAAAAGAAAAGGAAAAATTTAAAAAATAACGTAACATGATTGTTAATGTAATTGTTTTGTCATTGATATGAGTGTTGTTCTCATATCTATCTATATATATCTCTATCTATCTATATATATGTTGTTCTCATATCTATCTATATATATATATCTCTATCTATCTATATATATATATATAGATATGTTCTCATATTTATCTATATATATATATATCTCTATCTATCTATATATATATATATATATAGATAGATAGAGATATATATATATAGATAGATATGAGAACAACATATATATATATATATTTGTATACGTGCAAAAGAAAGTGTGAATCGCCTAAAATATTATTTTGCCGTGGTGTAGAAAAGGGGTCCCGTGTTTGCACTTGTCTGGGCTATAGCGCAGGGGGAGGATGAAAAAAATTAAAAGTGTTCACTTTGACTTAAGGCAGAAGCGCAGTCAGCGTCTCAAAGGCCGGCACAGCTATGCACGCGCTGGCTGCTCGACTTTTGCAGGGCAGGAGACCCCAGTTTTTGCAGACACGTTCATGATATCAAAAGTCTCAGCGCTCTTTGGAGGTCATTTCATATATTATATGATATATATATATATATCAAAATACCAGCGCTCAGCGGAGAAGTAGTGTGTTAAAGAAGTAATGAAAAAGAAAAGGAAACATTTTAATAATAACGTAACATGATTGACATTGTCATGAGTGTTGCTGTCATATATATGCCTGCCTAAATAAGTAACCCTCGCTTTGCTCTTACTTTATTTACCGTTCATTTAATCATGGCTAATGGCGGAAAAATTATAAAATGGAAGGAGGATGGCTTTACCAAAACAATTATTGATGGCGAATCGATTATTCATAAAGCTTGAATTGGTGATCTGTTTTTCTGTGTTAACCTCATATTTTTTCATACTTCTTCTCAAACCAAGGTGGTGCGAGGGTAAAATGAATCGGGATGCGCTGATCAATGTAATCGGTGTACCAGGAAATCATGCATTGACAAAAGCTCCCCTTTGCTTGCAATGCAAAGTGTGATTAAATGCATTATTTTTAACGCGTTATGGAGCACATGCATCGAAGCTTCTCAGCTGTGCTTGTGCTAAGAAAAGGAAAGATTTTAAAAATAACGTAACACGATTGTCAATGTAACCTTTTGTAAGTAGTGCCTGGAGGATTCAGTGTGGAGAAACTCTAGAGAAAGCGTGTGTATTAATTTGTGGATTTTTCTGTGAGTATTTGGTGGCAATCCAAGCAAGTTGCTTCGGAAGACGGCGTTAGCCGCGGAGCTCAGCTCAGAGCGAAATGAGATGAATGGGAGGGAGATGATGACGTAATTCCCCCACCCGCCTTAACTGTCAATCCCCCACAAACACAGTCTCGAATTTGCATAAGCACACCCCTTCACCTACAATTTTAACTTAGTTACAAAGTGATCAAAACTCGTTTATATCCTCGTCCTCTCATTAAACTTGTATCCCGCATTACCTGTGGGCATGTGAAATGCCAGCGGTAGCCTGTCTATGAACTTAATTTAAAGTTTAGGTTTACACCTTGCTTTCTTTCCGAGGTAGCAGCACTCATGAATATGGTAGTATATGTCACTCGCTCACTTCTTATTGTTTCGCTGCCTTCTCAATTATATAATGCATGTTTTCTTAAGCGCTTTTTGGAGGTCTTCCTGGTTTTCTACGCACTGCGTTGACAGTCAGTTCACGTGATTACGTGGGAGGCGTGATGATGTCACACGAAACTCCGCCCCCCCACGTCATTCCAGCTCAACTCCATTACAGTTAATGGAGAAAAATACCTTCCAGTTATGACCATTAGGCGTAGAATTTCGAACTTTTGTAAGTAAGCTGTAAGGAATGAGCCTGCCAAATTTCAGCCTTCTACCTACACGGGAAGTTGGAGAATTAGTGATGAGTGAGTGAGTGAGTGAGTGAGTGAGTGAGTGAGTGAGTGAGTGAGTGAGTGAGGGCTTTGCCTTTTATTAGTATAGATTAGGTGATCTAGACAAAATAATTAAAAAAACTAAAGCCCAGACACTGCTCATTTCCCTAAATTCTTCAGGCAAATTAGGAAAATTTGATGTTTACAGCATAACCTAGATTTGATCTAAATGTCCTAGGTTATTCTTGGCTGATTTCCAAGCAAAAGGGCATGCTTTTATCATTCCCATAAAGTACAGCAAACCTATTGTG
The DNA here is from genome assembly GCF_016835505.1 of Polypterus senegalus. Taxonomy (NCBI): domain Eukaryota; kingdom Metazoa; phylum Chordata; class Cladistia; order Polypteriformes; family Polypteridae; genus Polypterus; species Polypterus senegalus. Next base: position 263,734,126 of record NC_053154.1, read on the forward strand.
ACTTATCTAGACATGACTTTAGTCAATTTAACCAAAGGCCATCAATCCTGCTAGCCTCACACTATACTGTAGAATAAAACACCCTTTCTCCCACAAGGATACTGACTTGGGCCTGCAATTGTTTGATCTGTGGTTGACTATATTCTTCTTCCATGTACTGCTATTACTGGACATTGCATACATAATGAGTAGATGAAAGCTTGCATGTGGCTACTTGAGGAGACTATAATGTGCAGCAAGTAGCAGTGCAATATTGGCATTGCACATGGGTAAACTATGTGACAAGCAGATGATAATGAATGGAATATCTGCTTGAGGTGCTTTGCCAGAATAATTCTTGCTACACATCAATTAAATTGCATTTTTACTGGGCCAGGGTAAACTAAAGTCTTTATTTAATAAGCAGACTTTCTGGAAACTTAATAATATTGAATGTGAATAGTAACAGACATTTCATACTTGGTTAAATGCCCCAATCCCATCAGAACAGTTTCTTTTTTTCCTTGATTATTTTTTATGATCAGATTCATAATTCATATAAATGTTATACAACCTTGTTTTTCAATTGTAAGGAACTTTTAACCTTTTTTAATATTTCTGCTTGGCAGTCATCCAGGTGATATTAGGTACTATCCCAATAGACTGTTTACTTTGTGAGGTAAAAAGATGATTAAGTATATTTAATTAAAATCAGATTTATGTGAATGTTTTCCTGTTCAATATTGTAAATCTCATGAAATAACTCCCAGCAAGGCAGAAAAGCTTTAGACTTGAGCATCTAGGGGAACCTTCATTAATGGACATTGCCAATAGTGGTGTAGCTGGACTGAAACCTTCTTCACAAATGTTTTCTTGCACGGTATGAAGTTTGTGTTCATGAGTTGCGGGATTTTTAAAGCAATAAACCACACTGAAAAAATGTTATTTCAAAATGGAATTTCAAGCATAAATATTGACATAAATATGTAATACTGCTGGTAACAAAAAGGTGTTAGAACCAAAGCTAATTAATGCAGATTTATCATTGAAATATATTATAATCTTGACAGGCAAGATTGTTCATTCATTTGGTAATATCAATTTTGTGGTAACAATATTTACTATTTGATGCTAATAATGTCAAATAAGGTTATTTACATTTGCAGTTTAAAGGTACATTGTGCGTTTAATAATTGTTTTAAATTAAACTAAACATAGTTTTTGTGTTTTTCTGCATCTCACCTTTAGCAGAACTTAATTTTAAACAAGAGAAAGTGAAACAAATACAAACAAGTGCATTTTGAGTTATTTTAGAATAAATTAAGTAATTAAATATTTATCCATATCTTAATTTTTTTTATATATACTTATGTAGCTTACAGGAATAAACACATGACCAAGCCAATGCTGCCAATTTTGGGCCTTCATACAGGTTCAATTAATAAAATGATCACATGCTCAAATTTATGCATGCACACAGATTCTGTTAACAACTCAAATGTGTTGGCATTGCCAAATATCATTGAGGTGGTTTTTCTGTGTGCAATAATTTGATCAACAATTTGATACTCAGATTTCGCCTGGTAGGTACAACACTTTATATCTTAATTACAGCCAGTTTGCCCAAAAGGAGTTCAGCTTCAGTGCACCATCCTAAAGGTCAAATCATAGTAGAAATAAAAAATACTTGGCAAGATCATAACATTGTCAAAACTAAAGGCCTACTCATGCTTAGACCCAAGACCACATTAGACCAATTTGGAGTCACAAATCAACCTAACGTGCATGTCTTTGAGACGTTGGAGGAAAACCCATGTATACATGGTGTGAATCAATTATAAATGCATATATACATTCATATCTGAACCAAGGGGCTGACGTAGTGATTTGGGACCCTATGTAAGTACAGGTATGGCGGCATCCCACATGACATATTCCTCCCTAAACAGCTAGCACATAAATCATACTGTCAAACAAAAAGTTTTAAACAACATTTGTTATAATCAATAGGCAAACAATATACTGTGGTTTAGAAAACTACACTACAACTGTAGGTAAGTGTGTGTGTGTGAGAGAGAGAAAACAGAAGAGCTTTGTGAGTGCTTAGCTTCTTGAAGAGATGTTAACCAGCTATCCACATTAAAGATGTGTTTTGCAGACTTTTCATGATGCTTTAATTCAGTCGATAAAATTCTGCCATTGCTGTAGCTGTGTGCATTGAACTAATTTATTACTCTGATAAAAAAAAAACACACTACACTGTACTTTTTATTTACTCTAAACTGTCCATGATCTACCTATCCTTTTTTCCATTTATCATTTGTATATAATAAGCAGTGTTATTAGATTGGCAGCCATTGTTATTTACAGGATAATCTTTATTTATTAAGTTTTTATTTTTGATATTTGTTTTGGCCAGAGAGCGGGGTTGTCATCATCGTCATTCATAATGCTAGTGTATTCATATTGAAGGGGAAGAGACTCACATAGATTTTCATCCACTTTTTAAGTGCTGCTATGGAGTGGGGTACCATTCATTTTAGTGCTAGCATCTTAATGTTCATCTGCGTCTAAGACAGCAAGAGGGCTGGCTGGTAGGGTTACACATGCAGCACTTGTACTACCACATTGTGAGGTAGACTCAGGAATTGCATGGAAGAAAGAGGTCAATTTCAGGAGTTCCTCCACAAACTTCCTTATTTCCTCTTTTTTCTTATGTTTGTCTTACTTGAAGGAATCACAATCTTTCTACTCAGGTTCATGCAAATTCCTTGTGACTGTTCTAACTGGCTGTTTTCTATGCAGGGTCTAGGGATGATCAATCACTCCACTTTTCTCACAAGGAAGGTGCATTTAAACAAGCACTAAAATATGCACATTCATTTTTCTTATATAAACTAATTCAGGGAGCGTAAATAATAATCACCGCTTCTAGCATGGGGTTCTAAGTGGCTGCTTACTTTGTTTATATTTTAAGTCCACCCTTGTCTGAACTTCACATATATTCAGTGTGCATTACTTTGGAAAAGGAACAGAACATTCTAAAAACTGTTCTACAGGATTTTTCAGGTATTGTGCTCTTATGTTCCTTCCGATTTTTGATGGATTACTGCTGTTCCCATCAACGAAACAGACAGCCTATTGAGACTTTACTGTACTGTAATCCAGGTTCTTCCATGTCTGTTTGCATGTCCTACTTGTGTCCATCTGGATTTCCTCTATATTTCCTCCCTCAGTCCAAAGACATGCATGTTATGTGGACTGGCAATGCTAAATTAGTCCTAGTCTATGTAATAATAATAATAATAATGTATGTGTCTATCTATGTTCACCCTGCAATGGAGTGGCACTGTGTCCCGGCCTTGATCTGGGCCTTGTGCCCATTCTGTCATTTAAGCTAGCCAAGGATATTCAAATTTAAAATGCTGCATTCTAAGTGCATATCATTCATTTAGTGTGGCAGAGTTGTTATTTTTAAATGTTCATCAATCTAATATCATCACATCTTTCAGAAACTATTTTAATTGATTGGTCCATTATAAGATCTTTATGCAGAAAGTTTTGTGCCTTTTTGTTATGTAGTGGTGAAACAGATATCTAGTTATAACAAAGAAAGAAAGTATATTTTTCATTAAATCTTTTTTGGAGAAAGTCAACCTTTATCATTGGATTTTGCCATTTAACCATATGCATTTTTGTATTTAGATTGAAGAGGACACATGGCAGAAATACTATCTTGAAGGTGTGGCCAATGAAATGTATACTGAGTATCTCTCTAGTGCCTTTGTGGGGCTGTCCTTTCCCATGGTTTGTGAGTAAGTATCTTTTTCCTGTCTTAGAAAATATAGTTACTGTATTTGTAAATAAATAACAATGCTGGAAAGGTAGCACTTAAATGTTACACTTAAAGAGTTACACTGCAAGGCAACAGTTTGAATTATAAAAGTGAAAACTTAAAGTTCCTGTAGGTTAAGCAACAAAAAATCTGTATGAACTCTACTTGCATTGTAGTATAATTGTATCAGTATTCATAAGGACGTAGAGGCTAAAAAAAAGACAGTGTATATTGAGGTAATAATATCAGTATGTATAAGGGTGTAAACATGGGATGGTGAATAATAATTTGATGTTATACTGTTTCTACCAGTTTTATCCAACATTTACAAAAAACGGAAGGACTGTTTCTTGAAGATTTTTGGTCCAGGATAGTTGTTTTTCAAAAATGAACACAAGGAAGATCTTTTTAAAGGAATGTTGAAAATACCTGTTTATTTGTTGCTATTGCTCTGCATAAACTTTCAGGAGCCTTGCTTTGGTCTACACTTCATCATAGCACCTAGCTCTCACAATAGATGTCAGTGTCCTCTAGGTGTCACATTACAGTTACCACACACACAAGTCATGTCAAGTGGCTTTATCATCATACTACTCAAACGCAGTATTGAAAGTATACAATGGCATGAAATAACGCAGTACAACATATACATCAACACAGGACAAGCACCAGACAGGTAAAGAACTATACTATAGAATAGAATAAATAAATAAAGAATAGGTACGTAAATAGACAGTAATGATTTGAAATAAATTGTAATAAATAAATAGTAACAACAACTAATAATAAAAAAAATGAGTAGCAACAAGTGTAACACATATACTGCATATAAATAAGCTGCTAGGAGCAGATCTGAGGATAGGGAGATAGTCTGGACAGCCATGAGGTAGAAGCTGTTGCAGAACCTGGTGGAACTGGTTAACATGTGTGAACTGGGACCCGGACACACACAGACAGACATCATAAGTTCACCACACACCCTTTATTTTGCAAATATTTACAGTCAGTGCACTTACCAGTGCCTCCAGCACTGTTCCCCCAAATGTCCAGGCCTCACAGTCTCTGTGCCTTTCTCTTGGCCGCCTCCCATCCTCTCTCCAGCTCTGTCCTCTTCCACCCGACATCCACTAATGACTGGAGGGAGGTGGCCCCTTAAATGGGAACCCGGGTGGGCTCCAACTGCTTCCCGGCACTCTCCTTTGGACACACCCCTGTGTGGCGGAAGTGCCGGCTGTACACCCGGAAGCCGTCCGGGTGTCTCCTGTTCTCTTCCCCCCAGCACTTCCACCACACCAGGGTTCCTTAGGCACCTGGGTGCCGCCTGGCGGTGGCCACGGGCTTCTACAAGGTTGGGCTTCCAAGCCCTCTACCCGTGGCCCCCAATACAACCAGGGCAATCACCCCCTTGCGGTCTGGAGGAGGCACAAGCCCTCCTCTGGTCCTCCTGGGCGTCCCGGCCGGGGACCACACATGCTATAATTCTTTCTGCCAGTATGGAAGTGGGACAAAGAGACTGTGGGAAGGATGGGTGTGGTTCTTCACGATGTTATACGTTTTGCAGATGCAATGCCATATAAAGATGTCTTTAATGGAGGGCAGAGAAGACACAATGACATTTTCTGCAGTGTACATTAACTATTATAAGATCTTAATGTCAGTGATACTGCAGTTCCTAAACCAAACAGTGATGCAACTGGTCAGAATGCTCTCGATGGTGCTTCTGTAAAACGTAATAAGAGTTTGGGGAGGTAGGTTTGTCTTCTTCAGCTGCTGAAGGAAGTGGAGACCCTGCTGCTCCTTCTTGGCTAATGGGATATTGTTAATTGACTAAGTAAGGTCAGGTGGCAGGTGCACACAAAATATAAGAAGCACACATTTGGTGACTTTTCAAATTTAGTATGGCCCTCTTGGGTAAAAACCAAGACACAGCATAATATCCTAAAAATCCATTGCTGACATGTGCTTCATTGTGTTGACTGGGAAAAATCCAAACCAGAGGTGCAAATGGATGATTAAAAAAAAAAAAGAAACAATAACACCAACAGGCAGTCCTCATTATAATATGGGCAATGACCTTCAAGCCCCATCACTAAACTAGAAAGTTCAGGTTGAACATGCACTACAGGGTTCATTGGTATAGTGAATTAGGCTTCCAGCCCTGACAGTTTCACATACCACAAAAATCCATATTTTGTAGGTAAGTATATACATTGAGCATATGATGGAATATTGGAAAAATGCTTCATAAAATAAAGCTAGGTGTTAACAAGTAATAAGTTAAATTACAGGGGTGAGCCTACTATTTATTTTGCACAACATCTAATGGGGCTGTGCTGTAATGCTCCTCAAATGACAAAATATGATCAACAGTGAGGGGATTCATAGACTGCAGCAACACCTTAGTCAGAAATTGTAGAATGTCAATGTGTCTTCTGCTGTGGACATATCTGCAGAATGGAAGCTCATTGTACCAGCTGCCCAATTGTAAGTTTGGTAAAAGGCCAGCTGGGGTTATAGAGCTACGAATGCCTTCTTATTATATAGACTAGGTAATCCTAGGTAACATGTCATTTTCCACAAGCAAACAGCATATAGTGACAATTAAGAATGTTAGTAAAGTATTATGCTGAATGAAAGTCATTAAAGGTTATTCTTAAAATACACTTGTAAGACCTCACCTTGCAGGATTGTATGCAGTCTTTTTTGTTTGTTTGTTTTGTTATTTTCCTCCTATAATTCCCTTCTCTCCAGGTCTTATAAGAAGTTTCTCCTAACTGCCTTGGTCTTCAGACTGTTGCGTCTTTAGTTATCTTGTAGCAGGAAGGTGCAGTTTCCATACACTCAGACAGATGTCTGTCATAGGAAAGTCTTAAGGGATGGGAAACAGAGGATAAAAAAAAAGGCATTAAGGCTGAGTTATGCCTGGAAGTCTCCACATCATCAAATTTGCTCTTAAAGTTTTCTGTGATTGCTTCTATGAAGCCTAGGTCATATTTGTTACAATATATTTATTGTATGTGAATGTGTGGGCGTGTATATGTATTTCTTCATATTTTTTTTTCTTTTAGATTATGTTATGTAAAACTGAAGCTATTATTGATAGCCATAGAGTACAAATCTGACAAAAGAGAAAGCAGGTAAGTACTATACTGCTTATACATCCTTATATGTAACAAGTGTGCCAGGAAATCTTTTAATTTACATGGTATCAGATATGGTTTTTTGCAGGGATATACTCATGTATCATCTTTTTAGAGGTAATTTGTGTGAACAAGGGTAGTTTTTGTTACATTTAAATGTTTTGTTTCACCTCATAACATAGAGTACTGACAGAATGATAAATGTTGAAGTTGTGCTTTCACTTGTCTGTTACTGTTCACATAAAAAGTGTCAAATGTATGAGACAATTTTCTTACTATGATGATTATGCTCGCTCATGGTATCATCGTATTCCCTCCATAGGTGTAAATAAATAGGCAAATTAAGAATATTGTATGGTTTACAAGTATAATGTTTTTATCTATTAATTAATTTGGATTTTATCCACGTTGTTAGTTTATCAAATCTTTCTAGATGCTTTAGTTCATTAACACCAACATTATTTTGAGTTAAATTTGTAGTTAGTTTCTTTCTGGTACATTATCAATATTATAATCTCTTTTTTTTTTTAAATATTACAAGAAATACAAATAAAATAAATTATAAATAAGTTAAAAATTAATAACTTAAGTAATTATTTCACAACGTGTTAACTGAATACAGTCTTTATTATTATGTATATTAAAAGCGCAGTCCTACAAAATAGTTGTGCTATTTTCATAATTTTATTGAATTCCATATGGACTGTGATTCCATATGATTCATCTGAAGCTACTGTAGACTTATTAGCATTGTTCCATGGCACTTTAATATAGAAACAATGTCCCATTTATGAAGCCTTTAACCTATTACTGTCAGCTGCAGTAATTAACTGGCATTAATAGTGTTACTGGTCTTTTCCATGATAACTATTAACATGAAGTACTATGTTTCATTCACCTCTAATGACCAAGTCCCACACCTGGCTCTCATTACTTTTGTCCATTACTACATAGTGACTTTAATGTATTAACATACCCCTCCTTATTCTGCGACAAACAAGCGGTCACTTTAGAATATTTCCATTTTTTCCTTATTAAGACACATTTTGACAGATTTGACTTAGACAGATTAATTGTTGCTGCACTCTTTAAGCTCTTGCTACAAGGTATTGTTTGTAGCTTTTCACTTGATAAAATAAGTCTTTATTTAGCATTTATCTCAATCAGCACAATATAAATCCTAGATTCACGCCACATTTACATTTGAATGGTAATTTTATACGATTTTATATACATTTGTAAAGTTTTTGGTAGCACTACCCATTTTGCAGTTTTATTAAAGCTTTTTATTATTTCCATATTTATTTCATTTTTGTTAGATTACGTTCAGTTTTAAATAAAATTAGAATATCCCTACCATCCTTTTATGTTACACTCCTGTGTTACCAATTTTCTAGCCTTTGTTGTTTTTGTCTTTGTTTTTACAGTCTTTTATGTTGTTTGTGTTCCTTATAAAATTACTTTGTGTGTTTTATTCTTATTTTAATTTTTTTTTTTTTTTTTTACCAAATTTTCTTATCACAGTGTTTGATTTGAAATTTTTTTCTTGTTGTTTGCAGAAGCCGAAAGCGGTAATGTCCTCTTCGTTATCTTTCCTTCAAACCTCCACCCTACCTTCACTCCTTTAGATCCTCCAACTTCAGGACTTAAAAAAGGATTATTCCCTAATGCAGTCCAAAATTTGTAGTAATTTTCATATATGTGCCTAATGCACTAACTTCTTTGCAGGCAAAAAAGACAAAAGGCTGTTTTTCTTTTCTTTTTTTATTGTCATGACACTGGTGATGTATCCAGTCAAAAAACCCTCCATTATTTTTTTGTTTGCTTTTGTTTAAATTGTTTTGCATTTTCCTAAGAAATTGTCTCATGTTAAATGTCTTCCTTATCGTTACCTGTGAGGTTTTTCAGTGTCCTTCAGATGTAATTGTCTGCATTTACTTGTCCAACCTTATTCTTTATTCTGATGTTAATTTGTGTCGCTTGAAGCAGTACTTCATGTTTTCATAGTTTCATTCCCAAAAACGAGATTTAGCTTTAAATCTTGCTGTTCTAATACACAAGCAAGCAAATGTTTGATTATTTTATGGAAATGCAAAGGGAAGTGTTCAAAGGGAGCAGTAGTGCATTTCATTTAATTTTTGATTGTAAATAGCATGGTTTATTTTATCAAAACACTATTTTCTTTAGATAGTACTTTTTTTTTAAAGTTTTCCATTTTTTTTAACATGCAGAATTGTTTCTGTATTTCTTCCAGTTTTATTTCAATCCATTGTACCTTCCATTGACCAAAACCTCAGGGTGCAGAAGCAATCTGTTTAGAATAGCAATATTTTAAAATTCAAATTTGATTGTGTGTTAGGCTTTATTTTTATCATTTAAACATCACTGATACCCATCTACGTCCCAGCATTTCATAGTCCTCTTCATCCTGTGTGTGTACTGTTGTCTCTTAGCTTGCACTCAGATGCCTGGTGTCTCAAGTAGATGTTTAAGAAGTAGAGTGACTTCCTGTCAGTTTGGTATTTTTCGATCCAACTGCAGAGAAGTTACTGCAAATGTTAGCATCTACATGGTTTGCAGTGGTTTCACCTCCTTTTTTCTCTGTGTATGAGTGTATATATGGATGTACCGTTAAACGTATGTGTGTTTGTTTCTGTATATATACTGTATATATGTATATATATTTATATACATTTACCTATATCTAATCTACGTTTGTGTATGTATATATGTGTATATACATATATATACTTATATATACTGTTTCTTCCCCCATCTGTATGTATGCATGTATATTTGTGTGTGTGTGTGTGTGTATATATATATATATATATATATATATATATATATATAAAATATCTATATTTGTATGCGTGCTTTAATATTTACACATATATCATCAGTGTGTTTATGTACAATTATGTAGATGTGTGTGATTTCTTCTTAGTCTTTTTAGGTTTTGTATCTCTAATTTATTGCATGTGGTCAAACTATAGTTTGTATATTATGCCTCTCTCACAATTTGAGATTTGAAAACATTTTTGTCTAAGATTAATCGTTGTCCTCCTTCATGTATGTAATATGGATTTTATTTTTCACTGTAAAGTGTGCTGCAACAAGCCTACATATTTACATTATTCTTTAAGTATGTAAAAATGTATAGTAGTTTTATGAATCTCAGATTTTGGGAGCCAGTATTGTGATTTTGCAGTGGTTTGATTTACTGTCTGGCATGCATATTAAGTCTCTATAATTTAAACTCTGTTCTTTAATTAACATGCAATAAAAATGTTGTCATTTATTGAACTTCAGGAGCTCAGGGGAAAGAATGCATTTGTGTCATATATATTGAGAGCTATTGGAAGCCGAGTAAATTGAAATGTTATTTATTAATATATTATATTAGTGAAATAATTTAAAATTGAAGTCAATGTAATATACTCTGTAGTATATTATAACTCCAAAAACTTCAGATTTAACTGTGCAACTTGCAACTTTCTTCTGGGCCAGTTATCATTGTGCAAAAGATTTTTTTTTAACTTTTGAGTATTGTTTCAAATGCCACAGTTTCTCTGTTGACAATGATAATACAACTTTCACACAATATTTGTATGATAACTATGTTTTGTCTAATTAATGGGGAATGATACAGTATTTCAAGCACTGTTTATTTTGCTTAGTTAGATTTGCAAGGTTTTGTTGTAAAATTGTAATTAGATGACACCTATAATGCATTTTCTCAAAAAAGTGAAAATATTGCAGCTGTTTTTATTAATATTTCAAATAATTAGCAAAAGCTGAACAACATTACTATGTAAAATATGCAGCATTTTATGAGTGTGTACATAAATTGCATAAAGTCATTAAATAATCACTGACACAATTCATAATAATTTTCAGCATGTATATTACAGAGACACTGAATGCAGTATTTCATGGCTGTGTACATACATTAACAAATGATAAAGTAATCACTTACCCAAAATCTAGTATTTTTCAATAAACCTATTAAAATGATATTGAAAACTTTAAATGGGCATTGACTTTGTCAAATTGCATTGCTTAATTAGTGAAGTGTCCTTTTAGTTTGTAACAGATTTTTCAGCATTGTCAAACATAGACAACATTTTCTTTCATTTTTGAGAAGTTTTGAATTACAGAAATTCAAATGTTTATATAATTATCCTTAACATACCATAACATATTTCTTAATGGAAAGTACAAAAACAAAGAAATAGTGAAACATCGTTACTCAGTGCTGTTCTGAAACAAAAACAAAATAAGGAAAAACAGACCATTGAGGAGGAGAGGACAGCATAATTAAAGGATAGGTGAAGGTCCAAACCAAGTGATCAAAAATCCTTTGTCAAAGGTTAATTCATTATCAAAAAGTGTTTTACCTTAACCACTTAAAGCAAACACAGTAACTAGCAAAGGAAATAGTATCCACAATATTGGATAACCTTGAAATGCATGACACCGAGCTTAATGTCAATGCTACATGCATAATGCACTTCTGATCATCCCAGGAATCATAAATAACTGACCCCAAAAAAATGAAGACACTCACAGAGAACAAAATGGCATGATGCAACAAAAAGAAAAAAAAGACAAGACATAAAAATTTAAGAACTTAGTCAAAATTAAATCAAAAGTAAAGATTAATGACACATTCTCCATAAAACTACCCAATGAAGTTACACATGAAAACAACCTTAGTGCAAAATAAAATGAAAGGAGCATAATTTTAATACAAGGGCATACTTAGTTAAATGTTCAAATTTTCAAGTAAATAGTTTGTTTGTTTTTCTGTCAGAGAGTGCAAATTCTTAACTTGTTTGCCCTCTTGTTTTTAATTGATCGATTCCATAATCATTTCAATAAAATACAAACACACATAACATAATAAGTAATTAATGTTGATATTGTAAATATCAGCAGAGTTTCTTTGGAGCCTTCGCCGATTTTCGTAAAGCGATTGACTCAGTTGATCGAGCTGCCCTATGGGACATCCTGAGACTTTACGGGATCCCCTTAAGGTTGCTAGATATCATGGCTGGCCTGTACACTGGTACTGTGAGTGCTGTGCAGAGTGGAGGCAGAACCACTGCGTTTTTCCCAGTTGATTCTGGTGTTCATCAGGGGTGTGTTCTTGCTCCTACTCTGTTCAATGCTTACCTGGACTGGGTGTTGGGCAAGGTCGTGGGATCTAGCAGCTTTCAGGCATCTGTTGGTGAAGAAAGTTTCACTGATTTTGACTTTGCTGACAATGGCTGTGATCTTCGCAGAGTCAATGGAGGCTCTGATTGGGGCTCTCAAGAGACTGAGTGAGGAGTCTGAGTGTCTGGGTTTACGATTGTCCTGGATTAAAACTAAGATCCAGGCCTTTAACAACCTCTTAGGCACAGCAGTGTGTCTGTCTGCAAAGAGAGTGTTGACCTTGTCGAGAGGTTTATTTACCTTGGCAGTGACATTTATGTCTCTGGTTACTCTTCCTTTAAGTCAGTAGACGGGCTGGAAGAGCATGGGGGATCATTAAGGTTGCTGGAAAGAGGTGTGTGGAGCTCCCAGTATCTATGCAAAAGGACGAAGGTCCAAGTCTTTAGAGTCTTGGTGCTTCCTGTCTTGCCATATGGTTGTGAGACATGGATGCTATCCAGTGACCTGAGACAATAACTGGACTCCTTTGATACTATGTTTTTTCGGAGAATGCTTGGGTACCACTGATTTGTTTCAAATGAGTGGTTGCTCATGGAGTCCCGAATGATGCACATTACCTGCATTGTGAGGGAGGGTCAGTAACGGCACTACAGCCATGTGCCGAGATTCCAAAAAGGGTGATACGGCTAATAGGATCTTCACTGTTGAGGACCCGAGTGGCTGGACCAGGCCATGGGGACTCCCGCGTAACACCTGGCTGCGGCACATAGAGGGTCATTTCTGGAGGGTGGGACTGGAACGTGTGTATGCCTGAGGGGGTTGCCAATCTAGATTCTGATCTGTCTCGTCGTTTGGTGGGTGCGGCAATGCACTGTACTAGTGCATGCTCTCCAACCTGACCTGACCTGATTCTTCTTTTAAAAAAGTCTACAAAAAATTATTGTCATATTAGTTACATATCAAAAGTATTACCTTTTTGATTCAGCCCACTTGCAATTAAGTGCAAACTTGAATTTTATACTGTATTTAATCTGCCAAACACTGCATGTTTAACAAATTCCATTTTGTAATTGCCTTCAATGTGTTTCAATTTACACACCCAGAATTGATTAAATTCAAAAATATCAAATACACATCATCATGATACTGGGTAGTTTGTGGAAGTTCCTGATTGCATTCAAATAGATATTTAATTGAATGTATAACGCACATTGAGCAATATATGGCTCGTAAAAAATATACAGCCACCAACAACATTCTGTATATTTATGTTTATATCAAAGCAAACTGAATATACACCCTTTCTATGCACATATCAAAAAGTCCAATATGAGGTATTTCCTCATATATTCCATCCATTTTCCAACCCGCTGAATCCAAATACAGGGTCACGGGGGTCCGCTGGAGCCAATCCCAGCCAACACAGGGCACAAGGCAGGAACCAATCCTGGGCAGGGAGCCAACCCACCGCAGGACATTTCCTCATATATTAAAACATAAAAATTGCCAAACATACATCATTAATCACAATCATAAAAATGTAAGTAGAATTTTTAACCACAGAACTTTTTTTTTTCTTTTGTATACTTGTGTACCATTCCTCTTGATTAGAAAAAGTCTATGTTTCAAATAATATACTTTGCTGTTGACACCAATTCTCTTTTCTGCACAGTATTCTTATTAACCCTGGAAATCATGTAAAGATGCAAGAAGGTACTTTGGGATTCTTTATAGCCAGTGATGCCAAAGAAGTGAAAAGGTAATGAGTTTTGAAACTTTTTAGGAGTTGACATTAAATGGAAATAAAGTATAGCACAATCATCAGTTGAATCAAGTGTAAATATATGCACATCTTCAATGGTTGCTATGTATGGTAGATTTAAAATGTCTGAATCAGTTGACCTATCTTACTTTTTACAGTAAACTACCTCTTTGACTGTGAATTGCAGGTGATGCATTCCAAAAAGTAAATATTGGTGTGTTTTTTTTGTGTGTAATTTGCTGGTAATCACTCCATATTTCTTCCTCATATTCAGAAGTCATTATTGATAAGCATATATATAATTACAATATAGATCAGAGAGAAAAATTATATCATTTACTATTCAAGAATTGTTGACCCTGTATTCAGACTACCATAAAATGAAAAGAAAAAAATACATCAAACAGTGCTTGTATGTCACTGAGGTTTTTCACAAATACAGAAGATGTTTATGCTCCATGTATTTTAAAAAAATATGTATGGACAGTCAGTTAAGGACAATATTGGAATCATTATGTCATATAAATACATCAAAATAGAGAGATTTTGAATTCAATTTTGGGTGAATTACTCACAGACATTGTGTACTACTGTGTATGATCAAAACTTATGCTGAAGCGCCTAGTATCTTGTTTTTCAAATGTATTGCAGATAACATTTAATATTCACTTGGAGACACTAGCTGGCTAAATGCAATATATAAAATACATACATTTTTCCCCTGTTATACATATTTAATTGTCAACAAAGATTTTGCATAATTAGACAATGTAAAAAGAAAATACAGCATACAGAAGTTCAGAAAGAATGTTTGCATGCTTTGTACTTTTCAGTAAAGCATGCTGAACTCATCACAAACTCAATGGGGCATTTGACAGTTTGGTATTAGAAAATGCATTAATGGATGCACATTAATTATGATTTTTTCCCTCCACCCTATTTTACTGTAGGTAACGTGTCAATTGATGCTTGAATCCAAAACCTCCCAAAAGAACAAAAAAGCACCATATTTTTTTTAATAAATTCAAGGAAACAAGAATTAAGTAGGATGGTGCAAAACTACTAAGGATTATATAACTGGCAAATGCAAAATCATTTCTTTGTAGATACAACCAATTTAAGATTCCAACTCCTGATATTAAGATTATTATTGTTTTCTATCTATTAGTTAAATTTCCATATATTCGTAGAGCAAAGTATTTTTTAAGAACATTTCTTTTTTTTTTCTCATTCCTTTTTTCATCATCAGTTTAACAGTTCATACTCTATGTAGTAATGTACTGGTATAAATTCTAATTTTGATCCCTGTCTTGCATCTGGAGCCTCACTACAGTGTTCACTTTAGGACCTCATTTTTTCTCATTCTCCTGTTATCAAGCATCTATAGTTTTCCATGTCATTTATCATTTGATACTTTTCACTACTCACCTTCCACATGTTGCTTATCACATTTTACTTCTTACTCATCACAACATACTAGTTGTTCGTCACACATCACTTTCAACTTTCCTTACAAAACCACTCAGTGTTCAATTTGGGATGGGATATAGTAAATATTATATAGGAAACCCTATAATGTACTGTACTGATTGAGGTAGCTTTTATTTTGTGGTGCTTCATGTGTCTTTGTATGTTAAATTGTTCTGCTGTTATGTAGATGTGTGTTTGTTAATTGAGTAAATAATAACTGAATAATTAGTTGTTAGTTGTGCTATTGCACATAGAATAGATCCTGTAATAATATACTTCAAGTCTATTTAAATGTTATGATGTCCAAGAGATGCAAATCATATGACTTTGACTTGGAATTCTGTGTGTTTAATTTAAGATTGATCATTCAGTCTGTGTAGTTTCTCTTCTGGGGAACTATAAACTGCTTACTAATGGTGTGATGTGAAATTGTGCAGGATAACTCAGATTTCTAGTCCTTATTTATAGGGTCAGATATTAAAAAAAAAAACAGTTCACCTAATAATCTGAAATACCATGAATTTTATATATACAGTAATTCAGTCCATGCAGATTGGTGAACCTACTTTTTATCATGCATTACATCTAATCTTTTATTTTATAAAACCAGTTTCAAAGATACATTGTAGTTTGAGATTTTTTATTACAACTCTTGTGTTCAACGTTAGTCCTATAGATTAAGTCTGAGAATAAAAGTTAAATATTTAGGCACTGTTACTATTTGGAGGTGATTATAATTTTGGAAGCAGATCAAAAGTAAGTACATAATGATCTAAAAGAATGTCATCAACAGAGTGATACTCATAGTTTGAGTGTTAAATATGTCCAACATATGATTATGAAATTGAGGAAGAACCGTCACATATAATAATGATAACTTGTTTAGGTTTAAACATATAACAGTTTGATAATGAAAATTAAAATGTAACATCAACTTCCGTTTTGGAAATATTTGAGTTTGACTGCAATCTCTAAACCTCTAGTAAATGCTTCATACAAAAGAGTAAAATGATTTGACAACACATTCAATAAAGGGCCTCCATTAACTTTCCTGCTTGAAAAGATGATAAACAGATATGTTCTGCTGTATACACACACTGCCAAATAAACATTGTGCTTCGGGTTTGACACGGGAAGTGGCAGTAAAAAAGCCATTCCTTAAAAGACAAAATAGGGCCTAAAAATATTGGTAGTGGACTACTGCAGACTGTGGTCTTCACAGTAGAAACTGAGATTTGCTTGTTTTGACCACTTTTAAGCTGCGCTTGAAGATGTTGTGCTGTGAGGATCCTGCCACATAAGCTGCTGACCCTCAGAAACTTGTCTTCTGATTGGGTGATGACTTTGGGTCTGCCCAATCTCTTCCTGTCAGAGTTTCTTCCAGTTTTCAATTGCCTTTGGATTGTGTAGGACACTGTACTCACTGAAACTTTGATTTGTTGTATAAATTTCTCTAAATGAAAGGCCTACACTTCTCAGGGTAATAATGCTGTTTCATTTAATTTGTTAATTGCTGTTTTCGTACCATTATCGCTGTAATATTGTCCAAGTAGTATTTCAGAGAGTGTAAGTTTTTACCTGACTTAAGACAGAGAGAGGGTTTTTAAGTAATCAACAGAAGCTGGGAAACCTGTGCAAATTGTTTGTTTCAACTTGCAAGGCTTAATTTACTTTAATTTCTGCAGAAAATCTGTAGGTTGTAACCAATTAGTAGTTACCCGAAGAAGGTCAACTTGTAATATTTTGATATTTACATTTTTTTTCAGTTTTTGCTATCCTAAACTTTAAATGTAAACCTGTGAGAGTTTACTGCTTGCCATTTCATTATTTTAGGTCATTCATTGCAGTTCAGCAGATTAAATCTGAAGAAAAACTGGGGTGTTCTAAAAGATTTGTCCGGTAGTGTACTTTGTATTATAGGAACTTCATAGCAACTCTAATATACTGTAGAATCTAGAGTTGTGAATTATCCATTCATAAATGTGCACATTACTAAAGCAATGGTGCTCAACACTGGTCTTGTAGAGATTCTGTGGCTATTAGTTTTCTTTCTAACAAAATTCATAATTACAAACCAACTCATGGTTTTGGAATGAACAGTTTAATTTGATAATCTTCTTCTTTTTGCCAGCTACGTTTCTGCTGTATCTATACTAATAAAAGGCAAAGCTCTCACTGACTTACTCACTCACTCACTCACTCATTCACTGACTCATCACTAATTCTCCAACTTCCCGTGTAGGTAGAAGGCTGAAATTTGGCAGCCTTATTCCTTACAGCTTACTTACAAAAGTTAAGCAGGTTTCATTCTGAAACTCTACACGTAACGGTCATAACGGTCGACAACGTCCGCCATGTTGAACTTTCTTATTTATGGCCCCATCTTCACGAAATTTGATAGGTGGCTTCCCGGCGCTAACTGAAACCGATGCATGTACTTATTTTGGTGGTATGATGCCACTGTCGGCCGCCAACGTCACTAATTCTCCAACTTCCCGTGTAGGTAGAAGGCTGAAATTTGGCAGGCTCATTCCTTACAGCTTACTTACAAAAGTTAAGCAGGTTTCATTTCGAAATTCTACGCGTAATGGTCTTAACGGTCGACAACGTCTGCCATGTTGAACTTTCTTATTTATGGCCCCATCTTCACGAAATTTGGTAGGCGGCTTCCCTGCGCTAACCGAAACCGATGTACGTACTTATTTTGGTGGTATGACACCACTGTTGGCCGTCATATTGAACTTTCCAATGGTCTTTGTTACTTATGGGCCCATCTTCAAGAAATTTGGTATGCAGGTTCCCAACGCTAACTGAATCCTACTTAAGTACATATATACATCCATAGCCTGCAGCTCGGTCACCGTGTGAAGCACCGTTGGGTCCCCCATCCCTATGCCTCCCACGTTGTTGTCTGCCTGCTTATATAAGGCTGTCCGTTGCTCCGGTCTCTTCATTCTCTTCCTTGCTTCACCACGGGATTCACGTCTCCCTTCTGATAACTACAGCCTTTTTATTTAATCCATGGCTTCTCCGCTGTTTTATTGTTCGTTTATTACGATTATAGTTATTGTGTAGGTATTTTAGACTTACTTTACATTGTTCAGGTACGCATTTCCTTTATCGTTCCAACCGTACCCCCATTAACATGTCTATCGAGGTGATCACCATCGATCAAAGGACTGTCACTTACCAAGTGGTTTCCATGCCCGGAGATGGCACCTACCTTTTCCATTCTCTTTCTTACATATTGCACGGCCATATCAGGCTCACTCTTGATGTCAGGAGGAACATTGTGTCTTATGTATTGAATGACTGGGACAGGTTCAAGGTGTGGACTGATGACGGTACAGGAGATAATTATACTACACAGGAGCACTATAAGAGTGAAATGCTTAAGCCCTTCACCTATGGTTCTGTATGTGAGTGGATGGCTGCCGCTGAATTGTTTGGTTATCGCTTTCAAGTGTACCGAAATAGCCAAATATTTTACACATTTCGACAACCGCCAATGCCTCTTAAACATCTTAGATTCACAGGTGACGATTTCAGTAGTGGACACTTTGATGTTTATGAATGTTTAAACTCTCAAAAGCTGGATGCGAAGTTATAGATGAAACCGGTTGTATGCTTACAACGCTTGACAGATGCCGAATGTCACTTCAACACAAGTCCTGCAAATACTGTCGTAATTGAAACAAACCATGAAACTCAAACCGATTATGACAGCAGCAATCCAAGCTGTGAGATTTGAAACAAGATTACTGTTCACATGGCCAACTGTACGTTACATGCTCAAGAGTAAGCTCAGCACACAGCTTGGTCATATTACAACCGGAGGGCCGAACTCAAAATGTGGTATACAAAGAGATCCTTAACAAATAATTATTGGTATATTTTCTCTGTTTAAAAAGGTTTACTTTTCTTCTTAATAAAAATTTTAAGGCAGTACTTCGCCGCTGCAAAGCGTGGGTATTTTGCCAGTCATAAATATCATCCAGCCTGTATTTTAAATTTGCTTGGAAATAAGTAAAACGCAGTGGAGATTAGAACTCTTAAATACTATATTTATTAAAAGTATTGAATTAAAAGCACATAAAAATTAAATTTGTTTGATTAGCTATTGTCTCCTTTGCAATTCATCAATAATTGTGTTTTGAGTAAATACATTTTTGACAAATGGGTCAAAAGTCTGTTTGTTGCCAAATGTGCAGGTCAGTCTTCGAGTTCCACATCAGTATAAGAGAAGGAGGCACTTGCCCTATGCATGCATAATTAGCCACGTGGAGCCTGGTGCCATCCCCACCAAACACAGGAGACTCTATAAAGTAATAATAAAAACGAAAGACTTATTACTATTTACAATTTTTCTGATAGAAGAAAAAGTGCAATGCATTTGCACAGCAGTCTACAGCATAAATACAAAGGCTTCAATCATGACACGCCACTTTAAATTTTCTGCCTTTAAAACGCATAAAATTGACTTTTGACTATGGTTTCCGTATTTTCACTTTGTTCAGTGAAATACTGTATATGATTGTGCATCTGTGACTGCGCTCTTTCCTCTACTCACAGAGGCACAGTGGTGCAGTGGTTGGCACTGCTGCCACACAGCTCAGGTTACTTCTTTGGCCACAATCATCTGTCCAGTATAGTTGGCAGACATCTCCCTAGCCCACATGGACAATTTAAAGATGATTGCACCATTACAATCCAGTCAAATTTAGTTAAGTTAGTCCTTCTCCTTTGACTTCAATGCATTTTGCTTAGTTCTGTGATATTCTCAAACGCTTCAGTGATTTCTCCGAACTTGCAGTGAAGCAAACACCGTGGAGTTCGCTCATCACTACAAGCAAGTATATTATAATTGAATGAGAAAATGTATTAAGAGAATCATGTGCAGATAACAAGACTGACAATAAATTAAGAAATAAATGGAAATAAAAGCTGCTGCAGTCCAGGATTAGGGTTCTGTATCCTAACATAAATAGGCAATACACTTTCATCTTCCTATTAATTAATCATTCCTGCCAGCTCTTTATTAACTAAACTTTGATGTGTAAAACTTTCCATATATATAATTTGTGGAGGGTAAAACTGCAATATTGGGTGGCTGGCATTACGAATTGGTAAACCATAGTTACTATATTACATAATATCTTTTGTGTTCTATACATTTTTGTTATGGCCTTGTTGTTCATCTGTAAATATTTTTTTTGAGGATTTTGATTATACATGTTTTTCAGAATATTTTTTTTTAGTTTAAAGAAGATATTAATTTTATTTGCTAGTGTAAGTGCAAGTACTGTATATGAGACGAAAAGGGACAGTTAGAAATCCTGAGCTAGTCTGGTCCTGTGCTGTAATCCAGCCAGGCTGCTTTTGAGCTCCCATTTCTGGCCCAGCAGCTGGTTTGTTACCTACTACAATAAATTATTCCTTGCTCACCTTCTTTTTTGAACTTTTGTGGAATTTATTTCAAGCATGTAGCACTCCATACAATCAATTTCATATTTAACAAAATTAAATTCAATTCAACCCCCACCCATGAGAAAGAGAGGAAGGCCAACAACTTTTGAGAGTAGCATAGAGAGAAGTTAATCTTTCTCCCCAATATAAGTGCTTATTCTAAAATATTATGGATGAGATCTTGCCAGGTTTTAAAAAAAAATTGAACAGATCCTCTAAGAGAAAATTAGATTTTTTCTAATTTTAAATAGTACTAGACTGACCCACCTTTTAAGGCGACCGACTTTTAAGTTGACCACTTCTTAAGGCAATTCAATATGTAGATCAATTTGATATTTTATACAAACTCATTAATTTGGTTATATTGCATTTGGGCGATATTACTTTAATACTCATAGTTTCTGTTATTTTTGTGATGAAATTTAAACTTTTTTTCTATATTGAGGTCGCACTTTTGAACCCCCCTGATATTTACTACGCGGTGAGGCATTTGTACTCCATCAACATTAATTATTTCCAGAGACATAATTTTGTGTATTTTTCTAGCGCATCGCGCACAAAAGCAAGGGAACAATGGGAGCACCAGAACTCTGCTCTCATCATGTCGCCGCACGCAAGCTGCAAGTAGTAAGTCTGTGATAAGCGGAATACCGCTACACTTTTCACTCACGGGACGGTAGGACAATCCTGACCTCTTTAATATAGTAAGAAAGAAGAAGAAGATATTGCACAGTCTGGAGTAGAAAATCATCTTTTACCTGGAAAAACGAAACTACAAATCCCATCGTGCATTGCAAAATGGACGGGGCGTGTGTGAAACTCCTCGCCTGTGTAGCACTCATGGGATGGAAGGACAATCCCGACCACTTTTCTATAGAAGGATATAACATCAGTTACCCACTGACTTAACAGTGGGGGATTATGATAAGTCTATGTGGTAATAGTGAAGTAAAGGCAATTGCAGTTTGTTTGTCCTCCTCCACTTTAAATCAGTCTGGGAGTACACAAATATAGCTGTTAATGGTTTAGGAGGGATTGTGACACCAAGGCTGTCTGATAGGCATTTAAACATTTTTGTCCAGAATTATGTTAATTTGTTACACACCCAAAACATGTGGCCTTGTGAAGGTGAAGCTTGATTGCACTGTTCACAGGTTGGATCTTGCCCTGGAAACATTTTGGACAACTTTAAATGAGATAGATCTGCTTGATAAAAATTTTAAGTTGAATAATTGAATGCTTTGCACATATGGAGCTAGAGTGAATTCTGTGCATGGCTGCCTTCCAGTCCCTTTCTGAAATATTGAGTAAGAGTTCCTTTTCCCACTATACTTTGGGATCTTTATAAAGGAAGGGACTTTAAAAAGGTTTTATATATTATAGAAATTCTGTCTGAGTCTTCAAAACTGATCAATATCTCTTCTGAAATAGAAATAGGTCGGAGGTGAGGTAAATTGGGCAGATTTTGTTTAGCAGAGTTTCTAATTTAGAGACAGTGGAAAAATTGTTTTTATGGGAAACTAAATTTAAAGTGTAATTTTTCATAGAATGCAAAGACATTATTTATATACAAATCTATAAATGATTTAATCCTGTGTTTTCCAGACATTAAAAAGTTACAGAGGGTGAAAAAATGTGCTTATCATGTAGAGGTGCCACAGATAAAATATTCTCTAACTTGAAATGCTTCCTACATTGGGTCTGTATTCTGAGTGAATGAAGGACAATTGAGTTATTAGTATATCGATGATACTTTGTATTTACTGGTGTACAAAGCAAGGAATATATATAAGTACTGCAGGAGTACTCACTGATTTAAGAAGGTTTATTGAAACTGAAAATGGCCTTAACCTTCCGTGCTGTCAATGACCCCTCACGAGCCAGCAATACCAACACCAATTGGACTTGCTACTTCACTCGCAGAGCACAGAGAAGACCGAAACGACCTGTCAGAGCTGAAAGTAACAAACGCCGCAATGGCCACCACTCTCGGGGGGAACATAAAGGAGCTCAAGAATAATATAAGGAAGGATATACATGATATAAGGAAATAAATAAAAGACATACACAAGACAAATGAGAAGCTGCTCCAGGATATTAAAGACCAGGAGAAATGTTTATATAATCGCTTTGACTTTAAAGGTATCCTAGAAAAAATCATGAAAAAAATACAGGAAAATGTGTCTATGTTTGAGAATACATTTAGAGCACTTGGTGCTCAGTTTGAAGACATTAAGCAAACTTTCACAACTCATATTGAAATACTGGAATAACTGGCATCTACCGCTGAGGGAAAAGCAATGCTTGTCTCTGAATGCAAACTGTTTGGAGACAGACTAGCTGCACTGGAAGGTGGATACAGAAGGAATAATATCAGAATTGAAGGTCTTCCTGAAAACCATGAAAGTCCAAACACAGTGAAATTCATTGCTGAACTTTTTTCTAAAATAAATGGAAAGGACTTCACATCAGACACCGAGGTAACAGCAGTTTACCGCATACATGGATCGAATCCCTCAAAACCTAGGAGCCTCATAGTGCGTTTTGAAAAGTTACAATTTAAATTAAATATAATGTTACTTCTCGGATAGAAACAAGAGATTATATTTGAAAATAACCACATTCATATTTTCCCTGATTTCTCACCTTCAACAGCTGCTAAACGTGTCGCATTTTACAGCATTAAACAGTGCTTATGGAAAGCGGAGATCAGATACAGTCTTTTATCCTGCCAAACTGAAAGTGGACATTCAGGGCAAGTTCTACATTTTTACTTCTCTGGAAAAAGCATTTAAAGAGCTAAGAAAACTGACCCTGACACTTTTTTTAAATATGATCGTGAATCACACAGTGTCTTGGCAAGGCAAAGAATATCTTACCTACTGTTTAATCTGCTCACAGTGAGATTGGTGCCATAATTATACCTCTTTTTTTCCTCCAAAGGGGACAGTTTAACATCATACCTTTGGTTTATTGTATTAGGACTTATTATCACACGTTATCTGCTTATCCATGGCTACTGTTTAACTTCATTCCCTGGGTTTAGTCTTTCAGGACTGTTTAAGATTATTTTATGATTTTAGTACTTGGACTGTATTGTGAATATCTCTGTTTTAATCCTTATACACTGCTGCCTGGGGGGTTTGTTTTGTTTTGGACGTGCTCTGTCTCTACGTATGTCAGAGCACTGGGACTTTTTGAAGTGTCATCTAGCCTAACATGGGGAGGCAAAAATATTAAGGGTGGTGGTGTGGAGAAAGAGAGCAAGCTATTTCTAATCCATCCTTTCAACCCTTATAATTGTAAATGCCAATGTAACAATAGGCTTCATGGCAGTAACTCCTGGAAAAATTGGAAATTAAGTTCAAACTGTCTTATGTAATAATGTATCTTAAAATGTCAACAAAAGTTCAGAAGCAATGTCTCAATGACCATACAATTAACTTTGTGAGCTGAAATGTTAAAGGTATCAATCAACAATTAAAGAAAATGAAATATTCTCTCGCCTAACAAGTCTAAACGCTAAAATAGTATTTTTACTGGAAACCCATTATTAAGCAAGGATTAGTTTCGATTGCACAGAGATTGGACTCGCCAAATATTCCATTCCAGCTATTCAAAGAAAACTAGATGTGTGGGAATTCTTATATAGGGTGTCCCAAAATTCACACAAGAAGTAATTTTGAAAGAGAACACAGATTTTTAATTAAATATTGTAAATGTTTAATTGATTCACAAAGTATACAGTATAGGGTTATGTATGGAATAGCATATCGGGTAATATGGCCTCCACGGCTTTGCTGGCACATACACACTCTTTTGTCGAAATTTTCCATGACCGTTTTGCATAAATGTGGCTGAATTTCATTGATACAGCGCTCAATTTCCTCCTTCAAGGCGTGGGTGGTTGTGGGCTTGATGGCATAAAACTTAGACTTCAAAAAACCCCAAAGAAAAAAGTCCAACGGCGTTAAATCGCATGATCTGGACGGCCAATTCTGATCACCAAAACGGGAAATTACACGATCAGGAAAGGACTCATGCAGTAATTGAATTGTTTCTCGGCTGTATGGCATGTGGCACCATCTTGTTGACACCACATGTCGTCCACATCCATATCTTGCAATTTAGGCACATAAAGCTGGATTATCATGTCGCGATAGCGAGCACCATTAACTGTTATTGCCTGACCAGCCGCATTTTCGAAGAAGAATGGTCCGATGATGCCTCCAGCCCAAAATCCGCACCAAACAGTGAAACGTTGTGGATGCATTTGTTTCTCAACAATCACTCGTGGATTTTCTGAACCCCAAATGCGACAATTTTGACGATTAATGAAGCCATCAAGATGAAAATATTGCTCAACAATGAAAACGCATTGTTCTGTCGTGTAGCGCTCCATTTTTAATAACCCTGAACTGTGAGCTGTCATGCTGTCTTTTTTTTCGTTGGCAACACTTTACCACACAAATGGCGCCAAATTCAAATCTTGCGTGAATTTTGGGACACCCGCTACATAGAACCATTTAATTTGTAGTATAAGATGTACAAAGTAGTATCTGATCCTGAAGGGCGGTATGTGATGGTGATGGGTAATTTATTTATTTGTAAAGTGATTTTGATAAATATCTATGCACCCAATGTGGATTATAGACACTGTCAGAGATGGCTTAGGAGGCCATCTATTCTTGATCCTGTCGTGCTCATTTAAGACTACACCTTACTCATCTTCCACCTGCTTTATCTGACTTAAACCCTCCATCCCATGTTCCTAGTTTTCATTATTCTGAAAATCATTCTCTCTCCCTCTTTTATCTCCAGTTTTTCATACACCTTCTTCAAAGCTTATGCCTTGGCTGTTGCCACTGCATGCTTTGCCTCTTCATCTGCCTATACATTTCTACATCTTCCTCCCTCACTGATTGAACCATTTCTTCTTCCTCCTTGTTAGTCTTTATCACATCCTGCACCTCTCTGCTTCACCATCATGTCTGTCTATCCCCAGGTGGGCTTCTTACGGTTATCTTTCCCAACATCTCTTCACCTACTCTTAATATAACTTTGCTATTCTTCTTCCAACATTCCTCCACACAATTAAATGACAGCACTTTTTAAAACATTTTCCTTAAACTCAGTCTTAAGCATTTTCTCTTTTTCTGCTTCTTCTGGACTAACTTCTATAGCCAGGCCCAACCTTTGCCCGGATAGCCCTTTCTCAGTTCCCACAGGGGTCAGACCAGGCCCCCTGTGTGTCGCCTACAGGGCATGCCCAAGCATTTTCCGAAGCTGATTGGATTGATTCCATCATTAAGGTTTTGGATAAAGTTTCACATCCAGATGCCGTTCTTGACAAACCTGCTCTATTTATCTGGGCTTGGGACCAGTACCAAGTTGGGCTGCTATGCCACCCTGGTGGCTTGATTGCTAGGTTGCCTAGTCTCATAATAAAAGATTTCCTGGTATGTTAGATTCAAACAAGTCTTTTAAGTGTCATGAATATCAAGTATAAGGCTTATAAGGCCTAATCTCGTCCTTTCTGTGAAGTCTAATAGTGGTTTCTCATCATTGTCTTTGGAGTTGTAGTTTTCCACAATAAAATTCAATGTTGTTTGTGCCTGCTGGACATTTTACTGATGCAACCTCCATAAGCCACAATGTTGAATGTGTAAGAGAGGTCAGTTACAGCAGTGATCCACCGTTGGTATAGAATAGCATTAGCCAGTACATTATGTCTGGCCTCAATTTTCCCCGAGGTGCTTTCTCATGTTAATTTGTTACAGATTTGTAAATACCCTATGTCTTTCTTGCAAAAATGTCAAAGCTTTCACAACATAATTTATATTTGCAAGTTCATAGTACAGCAAAAACATTTGATTACTAGGACAGTGGGAAGCCACCAGAAGATAATGAGGTCCTTTAAGACTATTTAGAGGTAACAAGGCAGGAATTATATGTAAATTACTGTATGGTATAGAGTGTGTTTTAATGCACGTTAATAATTTGGTTATTCACAGAAATCAGGTTTCCTAAATGTCATGTATACAGTTATTACTGTTAGAAAAACTGAGATATTGGTCTCAGAGAAACTGGGATAACACATGCAGATATCTTTATGAGTAACCTGGTTATGTGACAATGTAAACCCTTGACCTGGTTGCAGTTAAAGATTTCGTAGTGTGCAAATGCCTCTTGCACTCTGTTAACCTGTACATCTTTGCTTCACACACACATCCACACACACATTTAAGATACCACGTTTTGCCTTAATCAGGTTACTTACTTTATCCCAGTTTTGTATACGCATGTAATTACACTTATTGGTTTTTCTTACAAACTATTATAAAGTTTCAGAAACTTCTTTGTTGATAAAAAAATAATAGGAACATGTCAGAAATATACATTGCCTCATACGATTGAAACAGTAATTGTAAACAAACTAGAGTGAAACTAATATAGATATACTGTACAAAAAATATCCCTCCACCTGCACTCATACAACCCATCCCTCCCTATGCCCCTCACCACCCCTCACCCCCAAAGCAAAACCCACTCATTTCAAGCCCTGAAAGAAACACAGGAAACGATGAAAGTTACATGTCAGATAACAGGGAAAGAAAAATACACTACCCCAAAGACCCCCTTCAGGGTTAGGGTGAGAGATTCAATATCTACCACTGGCTTGGGCTCAGACCAACTATACCACTTCTAGCCACTTAGTAATATCGGGTCTGGGTGATCAGTTATTTTTTGCTTCGAAGACCTCATGCTCAGACCCAAAAAGGAAGTCTTCCAAAGTATAAAGGATAGTGTGCCAGGAATTTCCATCAAGAGATTTAACTTTGCAGTTGTGCCTTTGGAAAATAATCTTTTCTGGGATATATTAAGAGGTTTAGAAGAAAGGTGTGGAACGAGCCCCAGACACAGACAGGCGGACAACGTTTTCTCACCCAACACACACATTTATTACTAATAATATTTACAATATAAGGATGCACAACCCAGTGCTTCCAGCACCAATCCCCCAAAGTCCAGGCCTCTCTCTCTAGTGCCTTTCTTCAGGCTCCCTCCACTCCTCTCTTGTTCGACTCCCGTCCACTTCCACCCGACTCAAGTCATCGAATGAAGGGAGGTGGCCCCTTTTATACAAGCCCGGATGGGCTCCAGGTGCTTCACCAACACTCCTCTGCGGACACTCCCCTGTGTGGCGGAAGTGCCGCCTGTGCACCCGGAAGCCCTCTGGGTGTCCCCAGTTTTCTTCTCGCCAGCACTTCCTGGTGTGGCGGAAGTGCTGAGGTCCAGGGCTCTCCAGGCACCGGGGCGCCCCCTGACGGTGACCACGGGCCCCTACTGGGTTGAGCTTCCAAGCTCTGCACTTGTGGTCCCCAGCGCAAACAGGGCGGTCGTCCCCTTGTGGTCTGGAGGAGGCGCAAGCCCTCCTCCGGTCCTCCTGGGCGTCCCAGCTGGGTACCACCCCCAGCTGTGTGCCACAAAGGTTTAAAAGTAGGAATATATGAAGCAAAATGCAATATGGATAGATAATAGAGATTTTAAAAGGCTTAAAATTGCAGAACAGAATATAGATATGACAGACATTCCCAAAAAATAGGTAAAAGAAACTGCATGGGGTTTTGACCTGGCAGAAATGGCAACAGGGATAAGTTTACAACTCCCTGTCATAGCATTTACCAGGAGAGACAAATGAGCAGTGTGGAAATTTAAGATATTTAATTAGATGGTCAGGATTTTTGGAAGATAGAACAATATTCTTGTCTACTACATTTCATGAAATGTACAGTAGGTGTAAAGGGAAGATGTCATTTCCGGACTGAGCACATTAGTAAAGACTGATAGAAAGCCATTCATAACAGCACATTTAGAACAAAGAAAGATATGCTCTTGAAGTAGGAGGGCCTGATGTAAATCTGACTGCTGTTGACTGATACATAGGTTATTGTAATACTGCAGTTTCCCTTTGGGATATGCAGTATCTACCTCTCTTAGGTTTTGTCATACTGTGCCAGACGCATTTCTTCATATTTGGGTATTCATGTAGACTGAATATAATGTTTATGTGTGTTTAGAATACTGTACTCCAGCACAACAACTGAAATATCAATTTATCTTGTTGATCTAGCATTAGCATCACAAGGCTGCAGTTTTACAAATATTTTAGGAGTGGTAATGTTGATCAGCAGTTTAAAGAATGAATATTAAATCCATATTTACTGTTAGGAGACTATGTCTTATGCTTTAAAATTGACACTTTTAGTATACTTTAGTAAACATGTTAAACAATCTTTAATTTCTTAGTACTGCATCTTATTTCTACAATAATGCTGTGTGACTGTGTTGTGCATCCACATTTGGTATAAATGTGAAATTCATTTTTTATTTTTGTGTTTATTTTGTTGTATAATTATTAAATAAAATTACTCTCTGCACCCCTCCCCATCCCCATTTCTTTCTTAAGGGCATTTTTCTACTGTAAAGCTTGCCATGATGACATCACAGATCCCAAAAGGATCAAAAAGTGTGGCTGCAAACGGCGTAAGTATCAGTGTTTGATATTTATCTCATTTACAGAGCAATTTATCTCTGTCTCTTCAAAATGTTAAGTTCTTACTTCTGTATTTAACATTTTTTACTGTTTTCTAAGCAAGAATGCAAAAATGATACTAGTGTAATGTGCTTGTTATAAGATATTTGAACATTTGAAATATGTTTTTAGTTGTTTTATGTTACAGGGTTATTTCTGACCTTACAAACATCCACATAATTCATTTACTTTTATTGAATATATATATATTATGCACTTGTTATATGCAAAACTCTAAAAAAGGAAGGGAATAGGTAGAAGGACAGCCTTTCAGGACTGTAAATAAGTCACCAATAGATTAGGCTGAATAACTTTTCATCATAGAAGACATAAAAGTGAACAGAAAACAAACCTTCTCTACTGGTACATTTAGAGAAATAGTGCATTTCCCCACCATCAGCCTGTTAATGATGTAATGTCAGGCAGATACAGAAATGAAATGACATGATTAGTGAGGCTGAAGAGGAAGGCTGTCAGGACCAAACTGCTTCTGTTTGAAAACAGCAAGATGATGTTCCAAGTCAGGTGGAAAAACAAAGGCAAATGCCTGCCAAGTGCTTTGTGCCTTGAAACCTTTAAATAGCAAAAATGTCCTGTAATTCTAACGCACAATTAGTTCACATTGATGAACAATAAAAAAACTCTTGACAAAAAAGGCTTTCTTTCCTGGATGATACAAATATTAACATTTATATTAATGCCGTAATAATCATCATTACTTTTGTTATACTTTATTGACAATAAATCTAAAAAAAATCTACTGTAGGCATTGCACATGGAGGATTAGAGTACAAGTATTCTTAAATGACATGATTACGCTTAAGATCTATATCTGACTTAAAACAAAAACTTAAACATGTGCCCTGTCACTGTTTTCAATTAAAAGTGATCATATGTCACTTATTTTAATAAAAAAGCTTGAAAATGTGCATTCCAACAGACCATTAACATTATCCTTACATTGTCACATTGTTAGTACCTGACCTACATAGCCACTTGTCCAAACCAGTTAGACCTAGGATTAATAATTTAGCATAAAAAAGTCCGAGAGCCCATAAAGGTCAGAAATAATTACATTAAGGAGCCAGTGTCTAAATAAACAGTTGCAAAAAAGTCATATTTTTTTCATGACACTTATCAATTATTTACTTCTTAGTATGGAATGTTGTACTTCAGTTGTTATGGAGAAATTTCTTATTAATGTTCACTGGAAAAAATATGCCTTTTCTTTTAAATTCAAAAGTGCAATCTGTTTTTACATGACAAAGTATGTTGTATTTGTATGCATCAGTTTTCATTGTTGGGAATAATACTTTAATTTGTTTTTGTAATCACATGTTCTTGTGCAAAAGTGACAAATCCATGTTTTCGAGGGAATATGTTGCTGTTTTTTTGATTGACATATTTTTGATTTTTTTCCTTGCTGCCCTGGAACACGCCATTCTATAATTTAACTGCACACTGATAGTGATATATTGTGAGTAAAAACGGGTTCCCTGTTGCCCAGAGTGCAGTCCAACCTGTCTTTCTTCAGCAGAGAGTTTTTATCTATGTTGCATGCACCAATGTAGCAAATGCATCCTTACCACACCTTTCTCATCTCTCTTTACTGCCCACAGATTAAAAGAAATGCAGCAGCACATTCTTAATAAGGAAGGCATAGTTACACTTTTTACCTGGAAAAAAGAACTTGAAAATGTTAATATAATATATAGTTTTGTTACAGCAGCAAAACGTTGGTTGATATTAATAGAGTATTGTGTCTTTCATGCACAAATGAAGATAAAGAGAGCATAAAGGATCATTTTTTTAATGTTTAAGCATTATCCGAAGAAGCGATATGCTTTTTTTTAGTATCATTCTACTGGACTCCCACCAGAAATTTTACAAAATTAAGCTAGGTTTAAAAAAGAACACTGCTTTTAAAAAAATATGAGCAATGACAGCCTAAAAGTGTAATATGTGTAGAGTGACCTTCAGATCATTGGTTGAATGATATAAGTTAGCCAAGAAAAGGGGAACTGCATCTTGGGCCTTTAATTCATTTCCCTAGTGTCAGAACCAATTTTGCATGCTGCTGCTGTTACAGAAAGCGGAAAGTGTTCTGTGGGAAGTTCTTTAAATTGTTAGACTTAATGAACAGCGTCGCCAAAACACAATCAAAACAATCTGGTCCTGCTCTTATGCATTTAGATTTTCCCCTGCCACGGTATTTTGCATTGCCTTTTTATTCTAGCTAAGGATCATTAGCATTTGACAAATTGAAATGACACTGTCCCCATTTCAATTTTTGACAGTAGATGGGTCCTTTTTTTACTCACTGCTCATGAATTTCATTGTTTAGAATATATATATATATATATATATATATATATATATATATATATATATATATATATATATATACATGTATACATAAAATATCTTTTATGAAATTAATTATATTGATATTAAATAGATGTGTATTGTAAAATTTATTATATGTTGGTTCTTTAACCCCTGAATGCAATGCATTCTTTAAAATTGTCTTCTGTGAAGGGTTAAGGCTGTTTTGAGTCAGTATAATTAATTTAATAACAGACTTATTATATATACATATACATACATATATACACACACATATATACATATACATATATACTGTAAATAGTACACATACACACAGCATTGTATTCACCATGTTAATTTCCTCCGGACTGCTGTGCAGAAGCCTTCCACTAGATGTCCTCATAGATCTCTCCATTTATTTTCTCTTGCTATCTGGGAGCATATACACTGACATCCTCTCAAAAACCTGTCTAGAAAAGTGTTGTTTTATCATTAGTGTCTTTTAATTGTTTATGTCTGTTTGCCAAATTACAAGCAAAGAAATAACGTTAATAATAAAAAAGAATAAAATGTAAATAAAACTCTTTGGGTAATTATGAAAGACAAGCTCTCCTTATGTATATTTCCAACAGTAATTTACTTTTTGATAGGTATTGTAGAAGACAGAACAAAGAAGTACAATGCAAGCAGTCACTTTAAAATCAGAAGTTCAAGCATATTGCTTTAAATATCCTTTTGCAACCTTTATAAACTCAACATGTAGGGAAGACAGTAATTTATGTGAAGCATTTAGTGCCCTAAATTTTTATACACAGTTAAGCAAGGTTTGCAGCTTTATTTTTTCAGGACAGAAAGCAAATGAAATGCAGCTTCAACTTGCTTGTAGTGTGGCAAATTAAAAGTTTAAATAGAATTCATAACATGGTGGAACTGTCTCTGCTAACAACCGTCTTGGTGAATTAGAGGTTTTTTGTGAGGAATCAGCACTGGGTTATGTGTGAAATCATTTAAATCATTTTTAATCATCCTGTCCTGTGGTTCATTCCCTTATATTTATTTATAACAAGCATCTCTTCATTTTGTGCCCTGTATGAATGTATGATGATTGTTGAGAAAAATAATTTTAGCATGAAGCTATTATTTTTTTGTATCTGAATTCCTATTGCTTACATTGTTTCCACTCAACAAACAATTTTACGGTTCTTTTTTCACTAAGGTTAAATCCTGTTTTTGCATGCTAATGATTACCAATTCTAACAATTATGCATGGTCTTAAAAGAACTAAACAAAACAGTCCCTGACAGCTTTATTTTAAAGTCATTTCTTGCATCCTGTCTTGAGTGGGGAGTTTAAATTGGCCACCTCATTTGGATTTTTCTCCATAAAACTAATTCAAAAAGCTTTTTCCCCCTTAAGATTTTATAAAATGTGTCAAACTCAATTACTGTTCATTTGCAAATGGCACCATGAAAATTAAAACCAGGGACTGTTACTCTCCAGCATCATAACACTCTCTTGCTGTGCTGTTTCACTACAGTGTGTCTGAGATTGTGTGAATATTTTCAGTATACAATTAGTATACTGTAAAAAAGTATAATAGCAAAACGGTTACAATAATATGAATACACAGTTTTAGCCTGTCACGAGTTTGGTTAATGCCCAAGAAGTGTAAAACAGGGTAATGTCAGACTCGCCAGATGTGTGACAAAGTTATGACTGAACCATATCAATTTCCAAAAGTTTCTCTTAAGATAAAGGATGTGTTAATGTTTATGCAGAGAATGTCTAGTTTTCCAGCATTTCAACCTGGATCATCAAAACTGATGTATATGTTAAAAGCATTACATAACTGACAAGTGTATTATGCTTCCAGTTAACGCACCACTAACAACAAGCTCTTCTTTAGGCTGTAGTGAAACAACTTTGATCAAGGGTATGATGATCTGTTCAGTGTCATGCAATTAAAAGGCTTGATGCTGCATGATGTAAAACCATTGCTCTGTTAAGTAAAGATTTTATTGATGAGAATCTCAAAGTAAAGGCAAATTCCAGAGGAATGGGGTTTACCACTAGAAACATCATTCATTCATTACCCTGAATGCCCTCACTGCCATAATATTACCCTTGCCTGAATGATAATAAAAAGAAAGGCCTTAGAACAGTGCTTGACCCAGGAGATCTTTATCTTTCCAACATCACTGCACATTGTTTTTGTTCATTAAATCAAAATATTGTAAGTAAAACAGTAAGGTGTGCCATATCCAATTAAACTGTAAAGAATGCATAAAGTCAGTGCTGAAGACTGTGATTTTAAATCCACACTCACATCATATGGTAGTCTGGAAATTCATAAAAAGACACTGCAGATGTACCTGTCTTGGTGCTATTTTTTTCTTATTAAGGTATTTCAGTAAGGGCATTGGTAAGAAACTGTACAACTGAACAAATATATTGAAATTACTCACCCATAATGCTGGGTAAATCTGCTAGAAATGAGCAGTTTTTCAGTGTCTGTACTTTTGTCTTTTAATGTTTTAGGTTTATTTTTAAAATTGTATACTTTTTTGTCTCATGTTCTTGATTTTAAATGACAAAGTCTCAATTCTGAGTTGCCATTGATAACTGTGTATCTCCAGATAGGGGTCAAGCCTGTTACAATATTCTCTAAGGCCTCCACCTTTTTCCCTCTGAAATAACCTTCCAGCTGCCTGGTTAAGTATAACCTTGCCATTAACCTGCTGCTCTTCCTCTCCTCTCATCCAAAACACAATTGTAGCCAAGATGTCCATCTACAAAAGAATGAAACTGGCATGTTGTTTTGATTGCGGACGCTCTGAGCGTGACTGCTCTTGCATGTCAGGCAGTGTACATAGTAACATGGACACCCTTGAGAGAGCCTTCCCACTTTCTTCTGTCTCTGTTAATGATTGCTCAACCAGTTTACGTGCCTGTAAGTTTAACCCCAACACATGCCGTTTCATGTCCGTGATGTGCGTGTGATGTCCTCTTCGTGTTGTGTGTAGTCTGTGGATCCATTACCTTTATCCTTTTTTATACATTTAGTGTTACGATGTCTTGTGTTTATTTATTTATTTACTGGCTATAACGTGATTTGGTGTTGCTTGTGCTGCTTTGTAGGTTTTAGGTCTGTGCTCCAGCATGCAGTACTAGTGGTGTACATGTGCTGATTCATTTGTTGTGTATCTATATATTCTCTATATTTTATATATATATATATATATAAAATATATATTTATTGGTGACTAAGGTGTAAGTAACAAACTGGTAAAAAGGGTAACCAATGAAATTCTGTGATGTTTTTAGACAATTTTGACCATGTGGGTCTCTCTTTCATAGCTGACAGATTTGATCAATGAATATTCAAATGTAATATTGAATACAGTATACTCTGATATTTTTATCATCTTTCTCAGTTGCTGCTATATAAAGTGTAGTGTTATAATTGGTTTATTATAAGGCCATTTTAATTCATGATTTTATCGTTTGTGGTAGCAGGTATATTAGGATGGGCTTAAGAATGCAGTCAGTTAATCAATTAATAACCAAAATAGCATTTTTAGAGAGTTTTGCTCAACAGCTGGATGACGTATCCCTTTAATTAAACAAAATTTTCAAAATTACAATAATGAAGGCCACTTTTAAATGTGACTATTCATGGACAGGAAATGCTTTTTGCTGGTAAAGGAGTCCTCTGTGCCAGAAAAAGTTCATGGAAATTTGACTCTGTTGCTTTCATATGATTTATGGTTAAGCAATAATGAGCAGAAAAGTCAATACCCTTTTTAAATTCCTTGTATACCAATGAAAACCTGTCTTATTCTATTACACCCATAAAAATCATCTGTCAGAGCCTCAAATGAAACCACTATGTGATTTTAGCACTTTGATAGGTCAGATGACTTAACTAGTTAGCTACTCAAAGGATATTGGTAAGATTGGGCCTTTCATTAAGTATGAACAGATGTGAAATACTAAGTGTTTGTCAATTAGAAATGGCAGCAGTGAGGCCTTATATCAAAGCAAGGTCAAGCCAGGGGATCAAATTTACTCTTGAACATTCTTTACTTGTTCAGAAAATCAGCCTGAATTAGTGTCACGTTGGTGATGATGGATTTTGCCCTTTGTCTTTTATTTTGGAGCTGGATTGTTTCCCTGGGTACTCATTAAAGGTCATTATATCATTACTGAGCTTGCTTTACTTATGGTCCCCTGTAGGATTTGTGGCACTTCTTTGTTAGTTTGATAAATTCCTTTGATTTAAGAAAAAAAAAAAAAGACTTTAAGCACATTAAATGAGAAGATACCTCTCTTTTATCATTTAGTTGAGGTGGTGGCAGCCAGAATCATGATTGTGTTGTACAATAAAATGAAATATTTGTTTAAAAATGTGTACAGTGCCTTCTGTATGAATTCTGAAAAACCTTAAAGATTTCTAAAAGCAGGACTTGATATAATGATCTGTAATATACCTTAATTTTTAGAATGCATAATGTCGTTTTTTTTTTTGTAAGAAACATAATTGTGTCAAAGTGTGTATCAAATATTAAATTACATAATAACATAATGCAGGTCAAATAGGTCGTATTTTTTTCTTTTTGCATCTAATGCTAAGACTTTGATTTTTTTTTTTTTGTGAATGTGTGAATGCTAAAGCTGATAAACACACACTACAATTCAATGAACTCCCTTCTAAAATATTCATGGTTACTTGCAGATATATTGCATGGCATTTCTTAGGCATTTTTACGGTATATATATTGACCTTGAAAATGAATGGCAGAGGAGAGATAAAATTTTATGAGGATAAGCCAAAGCAAACGAATGTTTAGCAGGGCTGCATGTTCTGTGAAAGAAATACAAATCAACAGCTTGATGATGTGATCATTTCAAAACATTTTGCTAAAATGAAATAGTCCATGGACCTAGATCTTTTGGATTTTGTCTTACTTAACTTTACAAGTAGCACTGATATTTGTTAAACAAACATTAGTATATATTGTGCTCCTTTTTAATATTTTGTCAGCCTCCATATTTTTAGAAATGTCTTTTAGAAATGAAATTAAGTAATGTTAGATTTGAAAACAATGATGCTCATTAAACAAGAAATATTTCATTGCAGGGTTCCGCTGATGATACTGTTGTAAGATTTATTTTTTTTAATCTGGTTTAGAGAGTGTAATGATATAGGCTAATTACCACCCTCTTGTTTCACACCCAGATGACAGCAGAGCAGAGACTTCTGCTGATTTATGTGTGCTCATACTTATATATCTTAATTTGGTTTTTAACAAAAGTATCTTTATTTATGTAACAGAATATGCAGTTCAATCCAACTGGTATAGAGTGCAATAGTTAACTTTAAAAGTCACATTTTTATAAACAGTAAGAATTTTGTTTTATTCAAATAAAAAAAAATGTGTGGTCTGTACAAAAGGTCTCACTAATAATTGTTTATCATTAACAAGAAACTGGATCTATTATACTTTTGAAGAGCATACATCAGTGTCAGAATCTTAGATCCAATGAACTCCATGTTTGAATACTTTTTTGTACAAAATTCTGTCCTTAATACATTTTACTACTATGATATTCTAGAGTTATTCGGCCTCAAGTTATGCAGACCCACTTGATGTATAGCTTCCAGTATGAGTTAGTTTCATGTACAGTTCCTGAGCAACAAAAACAAAGTATAATAATAATAATAATAATAATAGTTAAAGCACTTTGCTCAAATCTCCAATTATTTTATGACCTACAATAAAACTGAGGAGTGTCCTCATTTATTTCACATTAATTGCCATAAACAAATGCCATTTACTCACTGAAGTACTTTAAAATAGTGTCTAATTCATTATATTTTAAAAATAATTTCAATGACTTTGCTTTTCTTTTGATTGATTTTTATTTTTTATTTCTAGTGGTTTTTTGTTTTTTTGACGGACCACTCTCTTGATAAGAGTGTGGTGACAATACAATGACTAGTCTCTTGTTCTTCCCTTGATTTGTTTTATAAAAGGCATGTTTTCTGCTGTCCCCAGTTTAAAATCAAAATGTTGACTCATATAGATGTAACAGCAAGCATCTTGTTTGGGAGAGGTCAGACTCAGAACATCTTTCCATCTCTTCGGGCATCATTTTCCTAGCATATTTCTACAAGGGTCATGAGGAAGTGACTAGCATGCGGCCTGCTATGATGGGAACAAGCTCGAAAAGATGCTGTCTGTATTGTGCAGAGTGAGCTTAGTAAAAAGCCTTATGTGGGGTGACATGGAAATTATGTTTGCATTTTCATTTCCTGAGAGCTGCTGGTTGTCATGAAACTCACCCTGACAGTTTCTTACCACCAGGCAGTGGATTCTCCTTGTTCCCTCCATGGTGCAGGACAGATGCTAGCCAGTTAGTTCTTCAAGTCTTCTTATGTCTCCCTATTGCAAACGACAGATGCCAGGACCAGCATGGTTTCTAGTTGAACATTTCTGTCACAGTCCTGCCTTGAGCCCAAACTGTGACCTTTACTGTATAAAATAAAGAACTAATGAACAAGTCTTCATCTAAAGCAAGCTCTAAGCAAATTCCTAGACACTGCATTCCACTTGCAGCCTACCTGCAGTAAAAGTATTTTTCTGTTGAAACTTTCCCTGACAATCCTCTGGTATTTTAGTTGAAAACCAGTAAACTAACATCCGAAAGTGATGTCACATTCCTTAGTATGCGGTCTCTTAAACTGCATATTGTGCTGTGTCTTTCAAAAATTAACTTGTGTGTTTATATATACAGCCCAGTCTATACACATTTTGCTTCTGCAAACCTCATTTATTTGAATTGAAAATTCAACAAGATACTAAATTGTAAAATACAAAATGCTAACTTGTACAGAAAGACCGGATAATGAATGATTTTGCTTTTAAAAATTCATAAAAATGCTAAATTGTACAGAACGATCTGATAAATTATTTTGCTTTTAAAAATTCATACCAAGCATTAAGCTGAAACACGAAATATACCTTATTTACATTAATGCTTGTTTGAAGAAAAGTAAGCAACCTATCTTCTTCATAAGTTTATTATTAACTATACATTTTTTGTAGTGTTTTGCCATCTTAGGGTCATTATTTTCACTGGTAACCCCAAATAATAGTTCTTTTCATTATCTTACTGTTTTAAACTCATTCAGAACACTAGAATTCCAATGTTCTTGTTTGCCATATTCTCACAGAACACTTCTCTTTCCCGTAACCTATCACTGTCTTTGCATTTTTCTCAGCTAAATATAACTATAATGGATATATCAGATCAAGTAAGTCTTTCATTTCATATTTTATTCTTTCCTATGCACATTATGCTTTAACCATTGTCATTTAGATGGAAAGTATTTTAGTACCTAGTTTTGTATCCCTTCTGTTCTTGTGTCCACCATTTGGAAGTGTTATTATCCTCCTAACTTCATATCAACCTTTCACATTCGTGTACCTTTCCTGAGTGGAATATTGTAAAATATATGTAAGTTATTGGTCATGTGTAAGTTTCCCCCCTTCATATAAAACAGAAAATAGCAAAGAAAGAAAGCTTAAAATTAGACAGCAGATGGTGCTACAGCTCTAGGAAAAGTAGTTCTTGAAAGGTTGTTCCAGACATTGGATGCATCATTTAAATGGATATTATCCCTTACATTAGACATCCATATTTACTATATTTATATGGTATATATATATTTTACATATAAGGGCAATATATCAAAAGGGTTTCATAAAAAAAATAGGGAAATATAATTTATTTCCATAAATTAAGGTACATATGTTTAGAACGTCTAGCCGAGTTTGAATGTGTTGTTTACAGATGTCAAAGATTATGTTAAATGCTTAGCTGGCTTAACACGAAAAATACAGGAGACAAAAAATAATTTTGCATAGATTTTCGTTCTGGAATTTAAAATAAGATAAGAGTAACTTTTTGTGCATTGTAATCAAGGTCAATTTTAATCTCTGATTAAAATGAATGATTACATTGAACATGCTAGTATTCCTACAAAATACATTTGGTTACTGTTATGTCATTTAAAAATCTGGTAATGGCATTACCGATTGTCATATATGTAAAGTGTGTAGGTGATATTTAGTGTAATAGTTTGTAGAACCATCTCTATTAAATAGTACAATATAGTTTCCTTAATGACAAATAAGTAAATAAAATAAGGTACTCTATTTTTTGCAATTTCTAAGTAATCTTAAGAAATACATTACAAGCTCATCATGTGAATTGCTTTTTCTAAAGAGACAGCCGCCGTCTGGATTATTCTAGATCCACAGTGAAACTGCCACACCATGTATTCTCAAAGTAATGCTGTAGATGTTTGACAAGGGGCAGATGAATCCCAGAGTTATCGGTGCAGGGGTTTAAATCTATGCGGCAGCTGACGGTAGAGATAATCATCCATATATTGCTCAGAGCTAGTTTTAGAAAGGGTTGCAACTACGTTTTTTTTCTCTTTTTGGCATATACTTTTTATTGGGTAACCTCTTAGCCTTACATATTAAAATTATTAGAACTGAAATAAACAGGCAGATTGTGTTTGCCTTGACAGTTATTTCACATTGCAAATGCAAATAGGTGTCTCAGGTATAAGGTTAAAGCTCACACATCTTTATTTTAGTCTGCATTTGCCATAGAATGTTTAATAATTTGACCTGATGTTTTTCAAATTAATATTTCTAGCTATTTATTTATGTTCAGTATTTGCTGAAATCAATAATAATCCTTAAATTGGTTTGAACTGTAGTAGAAGATCACAAACACATAAGAACACACATTTTATGCTTATTATTACTAGCAGTAGAAGTATTAATGGGCAGGGCAGTATCTGATGCTTTCTTATTTTTAGAAAAGACATGACACATGCATAGTATTTTGTTTAATCCATCACGGCTTAAATTATCTATGAATTGATAGTACAAGGATATTAATTGATAATGTGAAATTTAGTATTTTCCCAAGTGTAATTTTTAGGTATACCTTTTACCTTAATAAAATAATACTTATACAGTTTCATATATTTTCAGAACTTATAAAAAACTTCACAAATTTGTGTGTAGAGTTTATATGGTCAAATTATTATATGGACTACAGATAGTAGCTCATTATTTATATTTGTTACCTTTTGACTAGAAAAGTTTATTTATTTATTTCTTTACTTATACTGGTTTAAGTTAGATACTGCATGTAACCTGATATATCATATATATTGTATTGATTGTTAAATTAAGCTAACTAATTGACTGAACTAAAGGCTCATGAAGAATAGAATTCAAGATGAAAATTACCACAGGTCAGAGGGTTGAATGGTTTCAGGTTTGTTACTGAATTTACAATATAAGTTGCAGTCATAAAGCAGACATACTTGCTAAAAACAATAGTCAAATTCAAGTGTAAAATAAAAGTCCTTGTCAAAGCAAAAACAGCTTTTGCACGGAACTGGACCAGCAAACATAATGTTAGATGTTGTCTCTGCATGGTCTTTAAGTGAAGCTGAATACCTTCAGTTAAGTTAATAATACTGTTGGCAGGTCCCTTCTTTTATGCTTTTTGAAACAGTGTTTCAGTTTTGGTTTCCTTGGGCTTTCTACATATGCCATAACTCTCAAATTTGATATTCATAAACAAAGATTTAAATTTTCATTTATAACTAGTGATGAGCTGTTTAATGTTACACCCATTCTCTATATTATTTTAGTACTTTCAGTTATTGTTCTTTCAACAATTTCACTACCTGTTTAATCAGGTCTTCTAGGGTCCCAAGAAGCTATAGACTGGCCAAGATACTACTTTGTCTTAGGTTATACTCATGCACACACCTACGCTGACTCGTTTTAGGCTAATGCATAGTCATCATTCAACCTCATCTGCAGATCATATAGAAGAGGGAGGAGAACTGGCAAAGAAAATGAGCATGCAGACATGGGAAGAAC
Source organism: Polypterus senegalus (assembly GCF_016835505.1). NCBI lineage: Eukaryota > Metazoa > Chordata > Cladistia > Polypteriformes > Polypteridae > Polypterus > Polypterus senegalus. Next base: position 263,775,845 of record NC_053154.1, read on the forward strand.
AGGAAGACTTCACACAAATAGGCACTATTTGTAAGACAACAGTGCTTACCACAGCATCCCCTTCAAGCAAATATTTAATTAAGGTTTTGATATTAGGCTTTCCCTATTCAGTAAGACCCCTAAATTTGTCACAATTTCCTAATCAGTATTGTGTTAATTCTGTTTTTAAAAGATGATTTATAATAGGTCTAGTATATTTCATATTTCATGTTATATAAATACAGTCTTATTATTCTTTAATGCAGTGAACCGGTGCTCCATTCAGGTTTGGACTCTGCCTTGTTCCTAGTACTGGTGGGATATACTATAAACAACCATTCCACTACCACAACCTTGAGTTGAATTAAGCAGATTTGAAAATGTTATATTATTATTACAGTATATATTTGGAAGATATCTTTACCCAAGGTGAATTTCAAGATAAGGCTGCATTTTTTTACATGTGTGTCTTTACGGTTGGAACACAGAGCAAATAAGTGACTTACTCTGTGCCACACATTTAGTGGGAAGTGGGAATTAATTTAGCAACATTTATACTAACAGAAATTCTTACTTATTCAAGATACCTACAGCATCATTGGAATGTGGGAGAAAAAATCAGTGTACCAGGAAAAAACTTGTACATACTCAAAGAAGAAATGCAAATTCCAAACAGACAGGGCCTAGGCTGATTTCTGAGCTGTGAGTTCTTTAGCTTTATAGAGCAGCACTAGTCACTCTAAATAATACTGTACAGTGGAACTCTGTAGCTTTGAAGGGCACCACTTGCCTCTGTACCACTGTGTTGTCCATGTCTTTATTTCATATATAGAATAACTTTCTCGAATACACTTAATCCAATTTACAGTCACAGTAGCAGGATCTTATCTGGACAGGCCTGGCAGTAAGGTTGGAAACAACCATGGATGGGATAGCGGCCCATCTCAGGGCTCACACAATCTAACTAATTAGTGATACTGTAGCTTCTTATTTTTAATTGGTGAAAATGCCCTCACCACAACTAAATCTTATCATGCCATTTCTTAAACCTGCTTATTCTGTTACAGGGTTTAAGAGAGGCATAGCCAGTAGTATCAGCAGATCTAACCATCAGATTGTGCAAAGCAGGAACTAACTGTCGACAGGACACTCATACACACTCATTCATTATGGAAGGATTTTCAGGATTACCAGTGCAACTAATGTGCACATCTTAGGGATGCAGACAGAACAGCAATACCTGAATAATACCACTGTCAATAACATTAGAATGTATATAGACAAGTTGCTGGGCTGGGTCCCTGAAGCTCTGAGGCAGCTGCAGCACTAACCATTGCCTCAATGTACCAACCTGCATCTTGCAAACTTTATAACATATTTAAGTAAATTTCTTATTCTTATTCTGAAGTTTTCAGTCATATTTTATCTGTAAAAGAAAAGAAAATACTATATTCCATTTTGTGTGCTTTAAAGTCTGTAAAGTATTGCTGATCTCTACATTTATAGAGCTCATGAGCAGCCATATTAAATGCATTGCCTTATATGAACATTTTTCTAGACAAATTGACACATTCTCCTGTTCAACAACTCTCCTGCTCAGTTTAGTATATTGATAACCTGTGATGATTTAACAGTATTGTAATCTGAACAGCTTTCAAGTTCAAGTGAAATTAAAATGGCTAACATTAGTGCCCATAAGGTCATACCCATAAGAATAATACATCAATAAAAATGGTTAAAATCAGATAACAACTTTATTAAATTTAAAAAAGCTTTCTGAACATAGAGTAGATATCTATGTACTGTCGTCCAGAACACCATGTCATTTGTGTAGAATAACAGTTGACATTATATGTGTGTATTAGATAGATAGATAGATAGATAGATATGGTATAGTGTAAACAAAGAAGAAGCTTGAGCAAAAGGAGTGACAAGAAAGAGTCAAATAAAACAAAAAAGACAAACACGAATGTATCCCTGCCCTGACCAATATAGATTCTTGTTCCTTTGGTTGGTTGACTTACTAATCCACCAATTCTCTGTCACTTTCTCAACACACTTCATTCTTGCATGTTCCCCACTCAACCCCTGGATTTTGAGTTTGCTTTTAGAGGATTGATGTTATTGCCCTCATTGGGCCTGCTCAGTGTGCTTTGTCTCTTTAAAACCCCTTCTGCCCCTTCCAGCCACTACCAGCTGTAGAGATTTTACTTGCATTCTAAGTAATGGATGAACTCGGTGGAAGTTAATTTTATTTGTGATAAGCATAAATTATCAAATGTTTATATACAATCTTAGTTAATGTTTCAGCATTGAACAAGTTTCGCTTGCAGGAATCTTTCCTTTTTTAGATGCTACCAATCTTCTGAAGGAGGTTCTTTTTTATAACTGGAAAATGTATTATATGTCAGAAAGCTGAAATGTTAAAGTATAAATGCATCTATATTATAATGTTTATTTCATTAAACCTTATTCTGCTGGTCCTCTGAGCTGTTGATGAAATGTAAAATCTTTTTTAGGTACAATATGTAATAAGCTTGTTGAAAAATAGTTACTAATTTCTGTCACTTGGTCATTTAATTAGATAGTAACAAATTAAAACTTTTTCAAATTGAATTATATTACTTAATGTGTAATGCTAAAGCAACTAATCAGTCTTCACATTAGGTCATTTTTAAGCATTTTACAGAGCAAGCAAAATTAAAATGCATTAGGAAATACATAAGTTAGATGAAACTGTGACTAAATATGATAGATACAAGAATGCAGCATTGATAGATGGTACAAGGAGGTCTGGACAAACATCAAGAACAGAGAACATTGTTGAAAAACTGTAAGATGGGATCCTGTTTCAGAGAGTTAATTCATTGAACCAGTTCTAGTCACCAACAAAAAGAGGAAAATAATTAGCCTTGATTTAAAAATTAGATTTAGTTAAATCTCATAAATAGACCTTGAATGAGATTTTGGCAAATAAATTAATGTTTGGGAAGAGTCTGTAACAAGGCTTTGGTCCTTAAAGTATGGATATACATTACACCAGCATGCTGAAATCTTTTTCTAAAACTATTATTACCTGCAGTTTTTAAAGCGATGGTATGGGTTTAGATTTCTGCAGCGATGTTCTATACTGTTTATCTATTCTGATATCAAAGAATAAAGCATAAAATATTTCTAGATTTAATGAAATACTACAACCAGTTTACAGTGTTTGGCCACTTTACTATGTACACTTTTTAACCTTTTTAACTAGTGCCAGCATTTTAAGTATAGACAATGTTATTTATTAGCATATTAGCATTTATTAGCCTGCGATTCTGAAGGAAAAATAACAAGACATAATGTTTTGGTGGCTTTGCTTCATCTTGGAAGTAATAGGGCTGCAAAGAACAAGAGTGTTGCAATTATATAGAAACTGAGCTACCAATAAATAGCATACTGCCGAAACTGGTCTTGTGGTCAGAAATAGACAGTTGACATAACAAGCACACAGATACTAACATGATCTTGATAACAGATGTACTACATTTAGTCCATTAGCAGCTACAATAATAATAATAATATAAAATAATAACCAAAGGATCAGTAGGCCTTCTCCTTCCTTTGTGTCCTTCAAATTAGTTATTTAGTAACAATGTTAGCATTTAATTGTTTGCTAAAAGCAAGTGCTGTTATTAAGTGATAGCAGCTACTTTTTGTTTATAAAGCTCATTTGGAAAGTATAGTCAAAATCTTTTGGTCTAGGTGCATAAATTAACTTGATGCTATAATGAAAACGATCAGTAGCTGACAGAATAAAGATGAGAAAAACATGGCAAAAGAAAGCTATTTGGTTTATGCAGGCTAATCTGGACATCCCTGTTTGCATACATACTGTATGGATAAAACATTCTAATACATATACAGGCATATATTTACTTAATATATAGTATTCCAGAAAACAAACCTGTTCACAGTTTCATGCCTGTTTGTATCAACTATAGTCCAAGTGACACAATTATTTTTTTTATTTTATTGAATTTATTAAAAGCAAAAAATATTCCAGACAAACAACTCAAACTTAACAAAACTAAATTCGATTCAACCCCCACCCATGAGAAAGAGAGGAAGACCATTTGGCTAAGATCAAATGTAGTACCCGAGTGATACAATTAGAAAGAATCCCAAAATAAGTTGGGGTGCCAACCAAGCAACCACATGTAATGCTGGCAACAGAAAAATTAGTAAATTAAGTAAATGTTGCACAATGGCACTATAACACAGGAAAATAGGCAATTTGCCTTGATGTTTGCCATGTTATGGTGTTTCAAAATAAAGAGTTGTGGCCTGTTGGCTGCTCTGGTACAAAATGTGATCATCTTCTGGAGATGTCTGCTATTACATCGTCCTCATTAGGCTTCTTCTCTGCACTGTGAGGGATAAAGGAGAGAAGGCCATTCGCAACCTCTTCTTGTCCCAGAGTGGTACTAAATACCTCATGTGAGCCCAGAACGCTTTTCTTTGGCATGCATGCATGACACAACATACTGTAGCACAACAAAGATGTACTGTATGTAACTACATACAGGTCAAAAATTCATATGGTTCACCTTAGTTAAAGCAAAAAACCTCATAGCATTAAAAACCCAAACCCATTTTTTGCACGAGCTTGAAAATTTTCAAGGTAAATTTTCACATCCTTTTTCCAGTCTTATGAATGAAAAATCTATTCCTGGCAAAATAATTTTCCATTTTTGGAGAAATGATACACATTTGATATCTCTAAGAGACATTAACCAATAATTCAAAGAGCATGACTCTCTATTTTCTTTTATCAATGACATTTATGTGCATGTAGACAGCATCCTTTGCTGTCTGTACAGAAGTTGCATTTTTTCCTATGTCTTCTACATCCAAAAGACTTGCATTTTAGGTTTATTGGATATTCTAAACTGGTGGCCATTTGGGGATGGTTCTGATCTTGAACCCAATGCTTTCAAAACAGACAAAGTGTCCCTGAATGGATATGAGAATGTTGTTTTAAAATATATTTTAATCAGTTTCTACAGCATGGATTGAAAAATATATGTATATACAGTATACGTACTTAATATATTTATACAAAATATATAAGAATTTTTGTTATGTTGAAGGGAGAGCATTGGTTCATAAGAAATATTTCAGATTTTCTTTATGTTGGCAAACTGATGCATTGGTGCATGTCAGCTGTGTAGATACAGTGAAAAAAGCAAACAATGGAGTTTAATATGTGCAACTATGTAAAGGGTAATATCAGCTTGACTGATATTTTTTTTCATTATTTGGCAGTAAAGGATGAAGTTAAACCAATATATCAAAACCAGTCATATAAAGTCTACACTGCAACTAATTCTCTTCTAAGACCAAAGACATTTGAAGAACTTTTTGAGCCTGTTCCTCTAGTCAATAACCGTAAGGGAAGTCTATACTTGCCTGGTGACCGTTCACTACGCCTTGGTCCTGTGAGTCTTAGTGAACATGGAAGACCAGCCACAAGCAGGTTACAACGGGCATGCAGTCTGCCTGTGAAATACAGATACCACCCATCTAGCTCAGCAGTGAATCATGACCCTAGTAGGTTGCCACATCTGGATGCATCAGACAGTAAAGACCAATTTGCATGAATTTGCAGTATTTTTTTAATCGCATGCTTGCTTTTTTTTATTTTACTAATCATTAAACAAATAATCAAGCTGTCTAGCTATCAGACTAGGGGGAATTTAATTTACATCTAAACATTAAGTTTTTATACAGTATTTATTTATACTGGACATTATTAATTAAATTTAGGCTATGCAGCACCCAGCAATACGTGAGAAATTTAACAGCAGTCTTTTATGCATTTATTTTTGTTAATTTTTGCATTTATTTAGGTTAGAATATACATCAACTAGAGTTTTACAAGTAATGTAATAGTAATTTTGTCTTCAGAATATATTTGGTTCTGTGTAATTCTTTAAGTACCTAAAGAATCCCTAATGCTCTGCAGGGTTCACTTACTAAAGAGTCATTGCATTTATTGAAACCCATTAGATAGTGTACCTTGCATGGGCTTAAGCCTGAAGTTTCATTTAGTGCAGACTGTTACTTTACTCAACTTTTATTATGATAATTATTTTAGAAAGGCTGAAATATCAAGTCTATTTTAAAATCACTTTTAATTTAGTTTAAACATATATATATATATATATATATATATATATATATATATATATATATATATATATATATATATATATATATATATATATATATATATTATATATATATTTATATATATATATTTTTTTAAAATAATGATATTCAGTGACTATTAATTCTGCTTTGACATATATGCATAGTGGAAATGTATTGTGCTAATGGAATAGATACTGGTACTTCAACCCTTACAGCAAAGAATAGTTTGGGAAATGAACAAATCCCCTTGGGATTAATAAAGTATCTATCTATCTATCTATCTATCTATCTATCTATCTATCTATCTATCTATCTATCTATCTATCTATCTATCTATCTATCTAAATGAATTTCATACTGTTCCATAGCAAGATACATGTAATGTGCAGTATTTACCAGGACAGGTATATACCAAAGCAGCTATATACTGCAGCACAGTTTTAGATGAACATCTTGATGCTTTTATTAGTATAAGATTCAGTTACTTAAAAATACATATTTTTTTAAACCATAAAGTGGCCCTCATTTACAAAATAGTCTTAAATATACATGTGAATCTCAGGCAATATACGTATTTAACATCTTCCTGTCAGCTTGAGTGTGAATAGTTGGATTTAAAAATACGTATTTGTTGAAGTATCATAAAACCATAACCTGAGAACACCATCTACATAATGGTGATGTTACTTTATGTTGCCACTGTAACTGAAAATAATTAACTGTATCAAATGATACTAGTACTATCAAATGATGAAAGACAATCAAAATAATAAAGTATCTATCTATCTATCTATCTATCTATCTATCTATCTATCTATCTATAAAGAAAACCAGATTCACACAGTTCAATGATTAAATTGTAATTAATAAAGAACAGCGCAAGAAGCACCTTTTATTTGTTAGAATTAGTGCAGTGGAATATTGTAGAAGTTCAATATTGTACCAGCCTAGCAGAAAATTACTGCTTGTTATTTAAATAGCTTTAAATATATTTGTAAAGAAATTCCTACTAAACACTGTATATTAGACAAACGTTTACATTGTCATTGCTGCAATTAAAACAAATCAATCAACAAATAATTATTTTAACTAGCACCATTCATCAGACTTCTTCCCTAAGAGAAAAGTTGTGCTTTCCTAGGTTTATTGTGAGGTTGGTTACTTAAAATGGTAGTTAATTATGTTTCTCCCTATATAAATTAGTCATTTCAAGCTGTAATAGCCATTATAAACACTAGTAATGCCTTAGCTATATTTTGAAATCTCTTTAATGATATCATACTCATAAAAGGTATACATTTCTATCAAAAACATGAAAATTTCAAGGTTGCTCCAAACTTTTGAACAGTAGTGTAAATATATTTTGTTTGCTTACAGAATACAGTGCCATTCACAATAATTAGAGGCCTACACACATACTTGTGGTGTGTGTATGAATGTGTACAGTTTCTTTGTCTTTTAAGGGGAATGCAGTTCAAATAAATAAATCTGCTGATATATTTTATTACCATAGTATTAACAAATGAACTCAGCTGTTCAAAATGCCATTGGCGTCCATTTAATGTTTAAATGTTTGTGCAAGTGATCTGTAAATGTCTGACCACTTCAATTGTCTCTTCAGTCTCTTGCGTTAACTCTTACAGTGTTCCCAGTTATATATTTTACTCTTCAACCTTAATTAATCCCAAAGGTAAAAGTCAAGTTAATACATTTTTGGATTAACCCTATAGTACATTTTAAAAAATTGTGGTAAAAGTACATATTACTTTTTTTAATAAAACTTCATTTTCTTTAATATAGAGTATATAATTGTGTCAATCCAAAAATATTTTGTAAAATTATGTTGAATTTTTGCCAATATTGGTATACTTTGTATATATTTTGTATAACATTATTTCCATTTATTATTGCTGCTGGCTCCATATTTCTTTACATAACGTCGTTAAGCATTTCCTGTAGTTCAGGAATTGTTAACCTTATGGCTGTGGGGTTGATGTTAGTACTATGGTTTTAAACTATTATAAAATTGGTTACCTTTATTGAGTATCTTTATTCTGAAGTGCTAGTAAGCTATATCATGCATTACTGGAGTCGAAAAGACACATCAATATTTAACTGAAATTCTGTAAAGGAAAAACTGTGTCTAAATTTCAGCATTTTCATTCACAAGTGCCAGAGAGTATCATTGTGCTTTCATGGAGTATAAAGGACATGTTCGTATTCAAGTAAGAACAGGGATGTTTCAATCAGGTTTTTTAGAGCTAATATAGTTTACCAATTTCATGATACTGAATTGAATACTGATCCTAGTTTTTTTCATTATCCCTTCAAAAAGCTTTTTACACTAACCTCTGCATAACCAGACACATGGAAGCCTTATGTTCTATACTAAACTGTTGTATAGAATACAACTATACTAAACTTTGGTATTTTTGTAATTAAACTATAGACCATGGCTGTTAATTGTTCATTTTGTATTGATAACATAAAATTTTGTAGGCTTATTATTCAGTGACCTTAAAAATAATAACATAAATAGAATCCCCTTAAACTAATAAAATATGTACAGAAAATATTTATCTGTAATACATATGACATAAATGAAAAGAAAATCCTTCTCATAATTACACTTTTTATATTGTTTAATTTCTTCTGTAATGTACACATCTGAAACAAATAACTTTAAGAAAGAAGTTTTCATCATTTGTTTAGACAGAGAGCTCTACAGGGCCCTAGAAGGGCATGAACCCAGCAGCAGGACCAGTCACAAAATGACATCCAGCTGGCTTCTGCTGTGTATGTTTCTGACCCACCTGTCAGAAGCAGACTCCAGGATGATGACATGAGGGCCCTAGTAGGACCTGTGCTCACAGACCATCTCTCTGCAGCTCGATTGGCATTCCACCATTGGCATCCCATTCTCTTCACAGATAAGAGTAGGTTCACACTGAGCACATGTGACAGAAGTGAAAGAGTCTGAAGAAACCATGGTGAATTTTATGCAGCCTGCAACTTTATCCAGCTTGACTTGTTTGGCTGTGGGTCTGTGATAGTCTGGGGAGGTTTATCCTCTACTTGTTAGGCAACGGTACTCTTACTGCTGTTAGGTACCAAGTTGAAATCCTCAGAACCATTGTCAGATCTTATGCTGTTGCTGCCTGGGGTTCAACCTGGTGCAGGGCAATGTCTAGTCTCATGTGGCTAGAGTGTGTTGGCAGTTCCTGGATGACAAAGGCATCGATGCCAGTGACTGGCCCGTATCTTCCCCAGACCTGAATCCAATTGAGAACCTCTGAGACTAGTTATGTATTGGTGCATCCGACACTACCAAGAAATGCTGCAGACTGTCCAGGTGCTTACTGATGCCTTGATCCAGGTCTGGGGGGACATCCCCCAGGACACCATCTGCCGTCTCAGCAGGAGCTTGCCCAGACGTTCTCAGGAGTGGATACAGACATGTGGGGGCCATACACACTACTGAGTCACATTACGAGTTGCCGTGATGAGCCTGAGATTTCAATTTTCACTTTGATTTTCAGTGTGATGTTGAATCCAGCCCTCAGTGGGTTGGGGGTTTTGGTTTCCATTGACAGTTGTTACATCATTTTGTTCTACATGAATTGCACAGTATTAATCAATAAAGTTTTTTCACTTGAATATTTCGTTCATCGAGATCTGAAGCATGATTTAAGTCTTCCCTTAATTTTTTTGAGCAGGGTATATTCTGACCGATTGATTCAATCAGTTGATATTGTAAATGTAAATATACATGCACTTATAGGTTTTAATCATTTTTAATCATTAATTACATTACAGCTTTTTTTTCTGAATAAATATAGATTTACTAAATTTTTGCAGTTTTTTTAATTTAGCATTCGTACTTCATACTTCAGGTTTAATTATAAATATGGATTAATTATTATAACTTTACAGTACTTGTTACCAAAATATATACTGTCTGACAAGCATACACAAACAAACAGTACAAATCCTTAAAAAAGGCACACATCTTTTAAATATTCATAAGTTATTTATCAAAAAGATGCATTTTGCTGTTAAGCTTATACAGTAATTCAGATTCTTCTTTATCTTGTCTTTTTCTAATTGAAAATATGACCTGCTGTACTTAACACAAGCTTGCTCACCGTCCAAACTCAGACAAGCAGTGTCCAATTTAATTAAAAGACAAAACAAAAAGGTCTTAATTCAGCAAAGTAGTTTTTCTTGCCATTTGTCTAATTGCACAGTATGAATCCTCTAGTTTCTTTTTCTCCATTTTTTACTCCTTTTTCTCTAATGTAAAGGGTAATATTCCAGTGTTCTCTCTTTCTCAGGTAAAGTCTGCCTTACTGCTCTCTGTTTAAAGAAAAAAAAAGATATGCACTTGCTCAACTACCGTAATAGAAAATCAGATACTGAAAAGATCATTTTTTGTGATCAGCCAATTTACTGATCACCAATCAAGTCTTTTCCAGTGAAAATTGGGTGCACGATGGATCAGAACATTACTAATACAAATCGATGTATTCTGTACATTAGTCCTCCCAATTAAACCAAGGGGTGTTTCCCAGAATACCCAGTGTCTATTGTTAGTGTTCCTTAGAACACTTCAATTGCATCTTCTTATGCCAGACAAAAACAGTGACATTGTATGAAGAGTTCCACATTCTGATACACATCTTTCAGCACCATTCCTGTACTGAGCAGTTATAGTAGTTGATGGTCCTTTATTTCACAGAAGTTATATTGACTTCTGTCAGCACCTTTCATCAGCATTCTGTTTCCAACCACAGATCCCCAGTTGGCTGGATGAGCAGTGACTCATCCTCAATACATTTGTGACAATTCTTTGATGAAAACCCAATTAACCTATCTATTATAGCAAGATAATGCTATATTTAAAGCAATTATGTTTTTTATTGTTGCTCCTTCTCTGTTTGAATTGTTTCTGTTGTACACACACACAACCTAGATACATGTGTATCTTCTCACATAAAGATGTCACTAATTATCAGTTAAATGAAAAAGCCAGATTAACCTAATGAGTAAGGTACTTCAAGCATCACAAGCTTGTCTAGTTACTGACTAAACAGTAAAAAGTAAACAGTAGAACATTAAAAAGTTGCATGCAATTTTAATAAAAATATGAAGTTGCAATTGATGTGTGTAGTGCTGGAATGAGTTTGCTTATTTAGCCATATTGTATTTTGAGCTAGTACACTAATTATTATACTCATACAACTATAATCATATACTTGATTTATTAGAATAATTTCAAATTAATTCTTCACTTTTATGGGCTTTATTTTTTAAGATTTCATATAGTACTGATGCACACGCAGTATGAGTGCAATATGAATATCACATGCTGAATCAATTTGTGCATTTTTGTAGTAACTCATACTAAATAACACAATCTTGTTATTAACAGTATGATTCTCTTTGACATATCATACTTTATAGTTTAGCTTGATATAGTGTTTCTATTTCAGTTATGCTAATACACAATAAGAATAAACCTTTGTTTTTTTCTTGGCAGATAGAAAATATTGATGTCAAATAATGAAACATCGTAAGGCACCAGTAATAACTGTATAAGGCGCTATAACTGAAGAGTAATATTTACTTAGTCCGGTCTTATTTTTTAGCTTTTACTTCAGTCTTTATTATTTTTTTAGTGTATGTAAATTCAAATAATAAATATTTAATACCATGTACATTTATTATATATTGTACTACACTGATATATTAGTGACTGCCATAGTCAACAGTGGAAACATTTTAAAGGGGTACAGGGGGATGCTTGCATTTAGGTTTGCAGATACTTTACTAAAGAGTACTAGAGTATTAAAGAGTACAGCAGGTTTTCATCAACTTATTAGTAACAGTAGTTTCACATTCAAAAGGTGTTCTTTTTCAGTATTGTGTTGCATTGTTGCATCCTGTGGTGTGCACTTACTATTGTTTTTGGTGCAAAATTAGACAAGTTTTTATCTGTTTGTGAGCCCATCCCTTTTCCCCTTTATACGAGCCTGCTGGATGTTAACAGTTGTGGACCTTGGTCTCTTCAGCATGTTTTGTGTATATGGTTAGTAACTAACTGTTGTTAAATGAGATGCAATAGTGTTGAGAGTGCTGTTTCAATGCAGATAGAGGAATTTTCATGTACATCCCTTAAACAGAGAAAAAAGAAATGGTTGTGGCATGATGACTAAAAGACCGAGAAAAGTGCAAGTGCACTTTTATAAAATTGCACTCTGAACTTAACTGAAAGCACTTGTGCTTGCCAAAATTATTTTGCAATTAACTTAAAACAAAAAAATTAAATGCTCAGTTTATTGGCAAAATAAAAATAAAAAAATTTCAGAGCTTGCCTATAGCAATGTAGACTGCATGGGCTTCACCCTTACCCTTATGAAGTACATTTACAGGTGCTTTTGATGGAACAGCACTTTTGTGCAATGGGTTATCTCATAGTGAATCTGTCAAATTAAAACAAGGTCTTCAATATGCCCTTACCTGCTCCACTATTCTTTCTTACCTACTAACGTGTCAGCTTTCTGTTGTGGGGGTCCTTCAGATTTCACAATGACTGATTGAGTGTTGACTTTGTGTTCTTTAAAGTGTCATTTCCATTACATTTTACAATTAAAAGAGGCTGTAATCTGACACTTTTGCATATGTTTGCAGTCGAAGATGAGCATCCATCAACACTGTCACCTAAAAAAAAGCAGCGAAATGGAGGCATGCGAAATTCACCCAACTGTTCTCCCAAAATGATGAGGTAAGAGACAGCAGCTTTAAGAAACTCTCCTAGCTTTCAAAAGGGGGGAGAGGGAGAGGAGTGTAAGAGTGAGAAGAGCCCTTAAAGGCTGAAGTATTTATTCTGTCAGCTTGTCAGCAGTTAATGATAGAGCTGAAAAATTTCTGTCATGAAAGAGAGTATGAAAAGCTGTTTGAAAAATACTCCTGCTTTAAAGTCTCAGCTGTCACACAGCCCATCCGCATGTATTTCTTAAGCAGCAGTGGCACTAATGACAGCACTAACCAATCAGAGGGACCCGTGCGCATACTTTGCCTAAGGCCCCTCGTCTTTTGCAGGAATCCCTCCGAGTACTGTTTTTGGTACTTAAGGCCATATGTGAGATATATCATCACAATCAAAAATGAACTCAAATATTACCTTCCTTTTATCTTGTCCTTTAGAATTAAATTGCTGCTAATTGATTTTGACTGATGAAAGGGCTAAAATTCAACACATGTGGTCATGCAAAGAAAAACAATATACATTGTTAAAAAAGGAAGAGGCAGCAGCACTGCAGTCATTTAGGGAAGCTGAGGAACTAAATCACTCTTTTAAGAGTTTTAGTGAAATTATCCATAACTGAAACAGCTTACCCAAGAGACTCTTAAATGTAGTTTTTAATTTTTATTCTTGCCTTTCTTGCCTACCTGTATTTAATGTTTATGGGCATAGCTGATACAATAAAATAACCACTTAAATTACTTTTATTATAACATTAAGTCTAACAAATGAGCTTGTTCTCTCATGGCTGTCTGCTAGATCTGTTATCACCCTTAAGGTGATTACACATAGTTTAAAATTTGAGTACAGAGAAAAATGTGTCTTGTGCATTTCGACCTAAGATTAAAAAGCATAGCATGACATCTATTCTGTCATTGTTTTTTTACTGGGAAGTGGTGTAAAAGTATTGAAAAATATGTACAGTTGAGCAGTTTTAAACCACCATATTTCATATTAATGATAAATCTGCCAACATCCTCAAGTTCTACAGTGTTTATGTGGTTTTAATCATTTGAACCCCGTTTTAATTTGGAGACAATATTAATATGGAACAAACGCATCTTGAAGGAATTAACTTTCATTTAAAGTGGTTTTGTTAGGTGTTGGATATCTCTTTCTCTTTCCAGACAGGATTCCAGTATTATGAAGGAACATGTATCTTTCAGCCCATGAACAAAATTCCTAAATTGGTGATTGAGTATGTCGATCGACCTTCACTTCCTCAGTTTATAGTTTGAAAGTAGTGATTGATTATTTTTAAACAAATAACCCAAACACGCAATGAACAAAATATGCAGTTGATTCACAATATAAGGAAATCAGAAGATGTATTTCTCCAAGTATATGCAAACACAGAATATCAAGCAAACAACACAAAACATAAATCCAAGATAGCTTAGTTTTTTGTCTTTCTCCATTACGTTGGAGTTCCACATAACAATTTTCTCATCCTAGTTTCTCATTTAAGAAATTACCCAAAGAAACTTTATTCATTCAATACCATTTTTAAATGCTAACAGTTCTGGTGTTTTAACTGGTTACATCTGTCAGTCCAATATTATGTTTATCATTGATTTTCTTTATAGACTGCCTGCTCTGACTACCCGTCGATTCCTTTGTACGAATTTATATGTCTGTTGGTGTTACCTGTTGCTTGAAGCTGCCATAAATTGTTGGAAGGCTAACTTAAATTTCCTGTTACATGTAGGAAGAGAAAATTATAAAAATGAAAGATTTAGCCTTCACACATGTTATTACAGTACATACAGTTACAATGATATCAATAACCAGAAATACATTTATATATTCGCTAGATACAAAACTACAGAAAACACAGTGTTGGAACCATAAGTATAAGCAGTGTATTTATTTTTCATTTGATTAAGATCGGATTCAGTGGGTTGGAAAATGGATGGATGGATGGATGGATGGATGGATGGATTAAGGTTGAGATTGTCTCAACTTTAGGATCTACAGAGAGTTTTTCTCTTTATTTTCCCAGTTGCTTTTCTCATTCTTGGATTTGGTAGAACCTTGTGGTGGTATTGCTATGGTACTCTCTCAAGTTTCAAATCCAGTTACACAATTCATTCACATAAAGACACAGATTTGTTTAAACAAGCAGGATAAAAGTAGTTTCAAACGGATTAATATAAATGGGACCTAAGAATTTCTGTCTATTAATTAATTGTTGAATTATGGGCAGTTGATAACAGAGGAGAAGACAAAGTCAGAAACAGTCACAGTTCTGGAGATCTAGATCAACTGGTTGCCTAAACCCATCCTGGGTACTCAAATCAACCTTTGTGTTTAGCCACAATAATATTGCTTTACATACAGTATGATCACACTTGTTTGTACACCAGTAGCAATACCACTTTGTCCTAGATAGGTTTGTCAGTTTTGAGTTGGAAAAGTGGCTTTATGTTTGTTTTACTTGCTTCAGGCATAATAGGGTGAGCAGCTGCCCTAAGTAGAGGAGGTAGTAGAGGAGGTCAAGTCATCAAAATTTTCTTCATAAGTGAAAGAACAGGTGACTGTGAGAATGACCAAATACTTGTTGCAATGCTGTCAGTTTTGCCGATGTTGCAACAGATCATGATGGTGAATTAGGAGATGAGTCCATGAATTTGAATTTAGATTTACTAATCAGTTAATATATCTATTCTAACCTGTAATAATGAGCTTTGGGTAGTGACTGAAAGAATAAGATAACAAGTGTAAGGGGATGAAGTTGTCATCTCAGCAAATAATGTTATGTCTTAGGATCAAGATGAGCCAGTTTTGGTGGTTTGGGAAAGTATTTAGTGCGTCCCAGGGCACCTCTTGCAGAGGGTATACTAGATATAGCAAATAGGAAGAAGACCCAAGGGCAGACCCAAGACATACTAGATGGAATATGTGTCTCGGATGACCAGGGAAAGCCTCTGAATTCCTTAGCAGGAGATAGATAAAGTGTCTGTGAGTATAAGGTGGCCTGCTCCGTCCAGCTAAACATGTGGATACAGTGAAACTCAATAGGAAAAGTACATAAAAAGTGAAGTTACGAACAGTGCAATATCAGCAACATCATCTGGAAAGCAAGAGAAAAATTAAACTTAGGTTGAACATAAATAATGAAAAGTATAAAAATACAATTTATAGTATAACTTTAGCAGATTACCAAAGTAAATGTATTTGCATTTTAAATATAACCAATCTGCTGTATTAACATAACGTTTGGGTAAAGTGCTGAGTGCAGCAATCTCACATGTCCAGGAGACTTGGTTGGAATCATATTTTCAAATTCTCCTTATTTCTGCATAACTTCTACCCATGTATTCTGTTTCCTACTTTAATTTTGGTAGGCTGACTGGTGACTCTGAATTGCGTCAGTGTCAGTGAGTATAAGTGGGTACATGAGTATGCCCTACAATGGACTTTAGCCACATTCAGGAATGACCTTGTCTTGCACAGGATGCCTGCAAGGATAGAGTACAAATCCAAGAAACTGTGAAATGGAATATGTAAGTTCAGTAAAAGTCTGAATGGGTTCATAAAATGGATGAATGAAATTTTCAAAATGAAACAAAGATAACATTTTGAAATACTGATGCAATCAGTATCTAATATTTCTCATATTTGGAAATAAATGTGTGCTACTAGGTATTTATTTATTTCTGGATGTTTAGCCTGTCCCAGCTTCGTGAAGAAGCAGTTTTATATTTGGAATCTAAAGATGCTGACTTTGATGAAATTATTAATGAACTAAGTAAGCATACTAAAATCAGTACATACAGTGGAAATCACAACTATACACATCCTCATTGAAATGTCAGTGTTTGTTAAAGTAAAGGCTGAAATCAAGATCATGTTCATGTTTCAGCCTAACAATAATCCAACACATACCACCAACTCAATTCAGGAGTGGCCTAAAATGTATAGAAATGCAGTAGAATGACGTCGTCACAGAATAGACCTCAGTCATAGAGGAAATCTGTAGAGTCACTGGAAGACTGTTCAGGAGATCCCCTTACAATCTGATTGAGCTTATGTTTACTAGAATGTGATGTTTTAGCTTATTCTCATAAATGTAAGTGAGGGGTACTTAATTTTAATAATGTTAAATCTTAATATTTGAATTATTCTTCCTTTAATTACCAGTGGTTGTAGAATAGTTAATAAAACTAGGTACTTTCAGATAATTAATTATATTAGACAATTACTTGGGTTAAATGCCTACCTAATTGAAATGTTGTGAGAGTTATGCTTTTGTACTGGTTTAGCATTTTGTACATTTGGCACTTATTTTAAATTTTTAAAATGTATTGACATGGATAGCTTTGCTGATTAAAGTGCTAGCTTTAATTAACATTTATTTTAAAGTTATTCATGAAATATTGTCAGCTTTACATTTCATATTGTAAGTTTCCATATTGCAACAGAGCCAAAGTATTATTAATGATTTCGTTTTGGTTCAAAATGTGTGTAATATCATTCTGAAACAAATTATCAATAAGTAAAATAATCAATTAGTATCATGATTGTACAACAGTCATTATCTTTTAATGGGAAGAGCTCTTTCAAATCTTGACAGTGAAAAAACAACTTACCTGCCAAACTGAGCACTCACCTTAAGTTGGGGCCATTTACACTGTACATATACACATTGGATAAAAAGGTGATAAATAATAATTACCGTAATGCGGATACAGAACATTTCTCTAATGTTCATTGATTCATTGCCTGAGCTCTCTGAACCCATTATTTTTTTTGTTTTTGACTATTTTAACATAGTACTGTATGTGGATTGCTTGTGAGGCTGTTTAATGTGAACATGTATTTTCATTCATCTCTTGAATCATATACTAATCATACAGCACATCTGTTCACTGCTCTGTTTGCTGGTTATGTACTTCAGTCAGAGTTAAGCCAGAATTTCTTCCTAATTTCGTATCTGACACCACCCTTATAAAACATTAACAAATTAAGTGGTCTTTGATATAGAACCAACCACTCCTCAATAGTACACTTTTTCAAAGTGACTTTTGCCACTACTTACAATCCAGCCTATCCAGGAAGAATGTATTAGACCATAATCATCTATTATCTATTATCTATATTATTTAGGCAGTGGCAACGTTTGGATGAAAAGTGATACTTTACATAGGTTTACTTGGCTTCTTTCAATTTATATATGATTGTGTTCATAATATATATTCATATGAGTGTATGAAAATAACATTTAAATGTTACAAAATAATTTATTTGCAGAATATTTTGTGCATTTTTCCCTGCAGTGTCAAAAATAAACTTCATCTACAGGAATGATTCTTTGAATTCTCTTAAACAGATTTTTAAGCATTCAGATCTAAGTGTTTTATCTCTTTTGGGCATTTAATTTTGTATTGTACAGCACAGGTCATCCATCTCTAAAACCTTTTACTTATTTAAATATATAATGTTTTTGAATTGTTTTTTAATGAACATAACCTTGGAATCATAAGCACCTTATATTCCTGAGTTTTATATGAGGCATTTTTAATGTGACTAAGAATTTGATATGTCTTTTCTTACTTGCTTCATTATTTCAACCCCCACAGATTCTAAACCATCAACTGTAAAAAAAGTTCTTAGCCTCTTCATATCTGTTACTCTAGAGAGTGCAGTTAAAAATGCCCTTGATAAAACCTAAAGTAAACTGTAGTTTTCTGTTCACAAAGCAAAAAATGGACTCTTGCCAAATAGCTGGTTGTTTGGAAACCTGCTGTATATAGTTTTATGAGAAAACCTTTTTGTGCAGAGTGGAAGGTCCCTATTTGCCATGTAAAATATGCATCTTCTCTTTGATCTTGGAGTAATAATAATTCTTGGGATTTATTTACACTGTTTTGATATGCTTCAAAGCGGTGTCAAAGTTTTGCTGCTTTAGGGTGCTTCTTTATTCTGCTGGCTCTTGGGTACTGAGCTGACAGGTCCTCTGTACTAGGTGCAGGCTTTTTTCAAGTCATGGCCCTCAGCAAAACATCAAATTACCAAACACAGACTAGCTTACTGCTACACAAATGCCTTTCCTGTAGATATATTATACCATATATATTAAATACTTTAGTGTTACAAGGTGCATTTTATGCGCAATAGAAAGTGATGGTTTGAGGCTGCCTTAGGGATACTTTATTCTACAAGCAGAAAAAAAACGAGTATATACTGTATCAAGTATGGTTTTTACAGGACTCGGTGCCTCAAGGCCTTTGTAAATAAGTAATGATCAACAGATTGGCTGTGGGTTTTTGAAAAGCATGCCTTTGTCAGTTTGCATGATGGGGAAAATTTTCAAAGAGAAGCCTGCTTTCATTGCCTGCTGAAGAGGGATTCAGGGAGTGTGCTCTTCCCTAGCTAGTGCTGCCTGTAGAGCATTGCAGTGGAATAGCTAAACACGGTTTGAAAAATCAAATGAGAACAGTTACATTTTTAAGGGCAATTTTGTATGATTCCTACAGAATTTCTTCATTTTTGGAATTTTAACATAGTCCATCAAGGTTATGAAATGGTTTAAAAGACTTAGACATTTCTGCCCAGCTCCCTCAATACATCCAATATATTTGATCTAAATGAAACATCAAATTTCAGTGTACTTCATTTTGCTGACATAAAAATATAGTTGTGCATTAAATTGATCTCTGTACCTATACACTTAACAAAGGCAGCACTTTCACCCTTGTAATGCATTTGAAGGTGAGAACCGTAGAGCTCCAGTCACGGTCTGCAATAACAGTAAATGTCCAATTTGATGTATGATTTCCTCATAATACCCTCATTGTGTTTCGGTACAGTATATAGTAAGGCCTACTTGTCACTGAGAAAATAAACAAAAAATAAAAAATAGATTAGTAGAGTCCATTGATTACTGTTGGTAGGACATATTTTCTGGCAAATATGGGAAGGATTTTTATCACACTCTCTATATGTAGTTTTTTTTTTTAAGAAATTAACAGCATTCCTGAATATTTTCTGATGGACTGTGGGACACATCTAATTGTATAAAGTCACAATGCATTTGTTCAGATCCATCAGAACTCAGGCACAAATGTCATGTCTGGTCCCCATGAGCTGCAGCAGTCGGCAGAGTTTGCTGCTGACAAGCCGTCATCGGTGACAGTTTGTGAAAGATAGCTATCTTGGCAGAGCTATGCTGCACCGCTCATTGTGGCAAGGGAAGATTGAAGTGACAGAGGTCCATCGAGTGAGTAGTGAAACATGCCGCACATAATGAAATATTCAGTCAGACTGTAAAAGCACTAAATGCTTTCCCTGTTATTAGCACCTGTGCAAACCTTGGTCGCATTTAAAGGGAAACATTATTGATTGAACTCTTTTATATATATAAAAATATTTTTGTACTTTAAAATTAAAGATAAACTTGGCAAAACTTTTGAGAGATAACCTTGTTGAATCAATTCTTTATACATGCAACTTCACTGTTGGATTAAAAAAAGATCACTGCAAATATTTTTTTCTGCTAACTCCAAATAACTTATAAATAACTTTTCGAATAATGTATACTACTTTTTATATTTTTTAGTTGTCTGTAAGGGTTGGCATTAATCTTAGATTGCGATGACTTTATCTCATTTTGATTTACCTGAATGAGCACTACAGCTCATTTTCTTATACATGTTTGTAAATCATTCTTCTGAGCAAGAGTATGGCCCATTTAAAAATAATCCCTGCTGTCCAGGGTTGTGAACCTCTTTCATGGCCTGTGTTGCACAGAATAAAGATCAGCTGTTTATGCAGCTGATATAAATTTGAGTGTTTGGTTGTGACACACTGCTAAAATTTTAATAGGCTTCAATTTTGGAAAGTAAAATGTGACTGGGCAAATCGTTTAAATATTTAAAGTGTGGTCCGTTAAAGCTTTTACCATGAAGAGTCCAGTGTCACATATTGTTCATGGTGGATATGTAATTGGCTTTTCAATTTTAAGGCAGTCAGTCATCTAATCCATTTCAGTTCTGACTCTGATGTAGGTTTGTTGATAACTTGGAGTTTCTTACTTATCAAGTGAGCTAATTTTTCATACATAATTAAGCAACCATAATAAAATGCAAAAAGAAAAAAGCATGCACATAATATTATTTTTGATACAATGACATTTAGCACAATGTATTTATTATGAACTTGAATTTTTTATCTGCATTATAAATTTCATTGTGAAAGCATTACAAGAATGTTATTTTCATACTGTCCAATCCTGATCTGTTCACTTTGCAGTTTGTGCATTTCTGAGGCCACTAGTTTCAAACCATTACTCATAATGGGCTGTTTCATACTTGCCAGACAACTTAATAAGCTCAGCTTTGCGATACGGGAGGAAGTTACCAAAGTACCCACAGAGAAAACCTATGCATGCACAGTCATATCATGCACACTTGGGCCAGCACCAGAGCTCTCAAGGCAGCAAAGCTAACTCTTGGTCATTTCTGAAGTGATAAAGTTAATTAATAATTTTTTTTCATTGCATTGTCATATTAAAAGTGCTACACAAGCACATCAACATGCAATTAAAAATGAAAGTTTTTATTGAACTGAAATATACAATGCCTGAATGTCTGTAGCAGTGAAATTCATTTTATTATTATTATTTTTATTTTGTTTCTTGAAAGACATGACCCTTTGCTTATTCCGGGGAATGAACAAATTGAAAACATTGATGCTAATGTGAAGAAGTATGACTCCACAGGGATGTTTCACTGGTGCCCATCCAAAGATATTGAGAAAGTTATCTTGGTAAGTATTACTGCCTAGCAGCAAAGGGTCAACTTATATCACTGATGACAGACATTTGATAGAGTGAAAAATGGCAGGCATAGACACAGCTGTTAAATATTTTATTCTTCCATCCTTTTCTCCTATTTATGTTCATCACCAAATTACATTTATTTTTCAATTAGTTACTCTAAGTATTAACCAATGATTACATATTTAAAAATTAGGCATAATTTTCAAAATTCACTTGAATATTTCTTTAGTTGGTTTTTACCTTTTCCTTGTCTTTTACTTAATCATATGATACTATTTATAAGAAGACTTATGTTTGAAATAATTACTTGATTGCCATTTATGCACTTTATTACAAATGTATTATGATGTTGATGTTAAAATACCCATGCAGTACAGTATGTGTTTTTTTGTTTTCTTTTTTTGGACTGAATTAAATATATTTCCTTTTCTAACAGTCAACTGTCACAATTATTTTTTAGGCTGTTCATTCTATTATAAGAGTGCATGTTTTTAATAATAATCTATCATCCTTAATTATTTTTGTTTTAAAATAAAAAAAGTATTTTATATTTAGTATATTGAAGTTAGCTTTTCTCGTAGTAAAAAGAAAGTGTTTTTTGGTCCAATGCTTATGTCACTAGAGAAGAAGAGTTTCATTTTACTGTATTCTGATATATAATTTAACCCCTGTGTATGCTGCATATAGAATATGCTGTGTAGCATACATTACTTATTATATGGTAAGTAGACATAAAATGACCATACTATATTAGTTTTGCCTGTATTTACAATATGATTACTAATTTGCAATATAAAATAAATTAGTGCTGTTTTTTTAGAACCAAGGATAAAGAGCATGTTTTTGTTTTTTTTTTTTTAGACACGAAGTGAAGCAGCAATGACAGTTTTAAGCGGACATGTTGTTGTCTGTATCTTTGGTGATGTCAAGTCTGCGCTAGTCGGTTTGAGAAATCTGGTGATGCCTTTACGTGCAAGCAATTTTCACTATCATGAACTTAAGCATATTGTCTTTGTTGGATCCTTGGAGTACCTTAGACGGGAATGGGAGACATTACACAATTTTCCTAAGGTGTCAATTTTACCAGTAAGTATAAACAAAAAATGTTTACAGCAAAAAAAATTCATGCAGTATGAAATGTTTTAAATTGAAACTCACTCTATGAAAGGTAAGTCAAACATATACTGTATAGGTGTAAACAGGTAGTTGTAAAAAGTGGTTTCATCTCTATGTTTTGGATACTCCACTAAGGTACATTGTGCCAATTTAAACTTGACAGTTAATCTAAAATTCTCACATTTGTAATACTAAAAAAGCTAGAGTTAACATGGAAACTCACATGGACATGGAAATAACATGCAAATTGCACACAGTCAGTGACTACATTTTGTGATAGCTGTCACTGTGAAAATCTGAGTAAAATAATGTTGACAAATTGTATGACTTCTCATTCTTTGTAGAGTATGTTGATGTACTCACTACAAGAGGCACTATGCAAAATAAAGGTCTAAAATTATATTGTCCTTGATCTCTTTATATGTTGTGTTTTGATATTGACAAAAAATGAGTCATCGCCAATGTGAAAGGTGATGAATAATTTGGACACTAACATAGGGCATCTCAGTATGAGTACTGTCCTACAAATAGCTGTGTCATTTATTAAACAATTTATAAAATGACAAGGAGTAATGGTGTGCTATTATGTTTGGTTTTATCAGTGAAAAATTGGTCACATGACAGATGTGGATGACTGGCAAAAAGTGATTATTGCATTTGCTGACTATGAGAGTGTTTCAAAGTACACTGTCCAATGGGTCTTCAAGCAGTAGAGCACATCATGGTTAACCACTAATCATTGTCAGAGCTGCCGTCAAAAGTAGACAATTCCTGCTGGTGTCCGTTTCTAGAATACTTAAAAACCCCCTGCTTATTTTAAAGCAATTTTGAAACAAGCTGTCTTACCTTTATACTTCTCCAGAATAAACACAAAATGGCTACCCCAGTCTTCAAAGACGACAATTGTTGCATGCTCAGGGCTTTTTCAGTGTGTGACTGGCACAAAAAACATTCTGAAGCATTTTTGCAGATTTTAATCCTATAGAAAACCTGAGGGACTATTTGGAGTAGTGAGTGAAACAATAGCAGAGCCATCCAACCATTCTGGCTGAACTGTTGGAAATTGTAGTTGTGCAATGTACAATTATTTTATTATTAGTAGCACCTTTTCTTTTGACACAGAAACATAAACAATTGTTGATGCAATTTTCTTTCTTTTACACCCAGGTTCCAGCCATCAGAAAATGCCCCTTGCATTACACATAGTTAGCACTTAAAATACATTCCCATACATATAGTGTATGTACAAGCTCAAATGTAATTTTCAAAAAAGATCAAAGAATTACCTGCTAAGACTGTAAGCTTCATGTGCTGGAACACCATATGCTGGAATTGGAGTATCGTTTTCCTTGTTTTTCATTTGTAAGACTAGGAATAATGTCCAAAAAATTGAGAAAGGCAAGTGAGAGAGGAACACGTTAACATGTTAATTCATGTTGTTATCTAATCCTATAAGACATATTTTAAGATAAGACTATGACAAGCAGTGAAATAAATAAAAAAATTGATTTAATGTATTTTAATTTGTATAATACTAGCTGTACTCCACAGCTCTGCCCACATAGTAGTAAAACAGGACAAACTTTAAAAATCAATGAACAAAAAAGTATTGCTAGCTGAGGTGAGGCAAGGTACATTCCACAAAGCAGAGGTAGACAGACTCCCCACTCCTGACATCATGCCCTCCCCTCGGCCCGCAGCCTCTGTCTGAAATTGGCGTGAATATATTGCTCCTGCAAACAAACTATGATTCTAAGCACGATGAGAGAAGTCGCAAAATCAACCGGAATGTTCAAGCAAATTCTAGAAAAAAAACTAATCTAAATCTGTTAAGTTGTTCTCTCATTCTCTAGCTAAGCGGGTATAAGGTACGCTCCGAGGCTGGTGTGTGAGTTAGGAGGGCCCTGCCCACCTCTCCTCAGCAGGCTGCGTCTCTCTTGGATTTGCGCAAATAAATCGGTACGAACTATGATACTTAACGTGATGAGAGAGGTCGTAAAATCAACCGGAATGTTCAAGCAAATTATAGAAAAAAACCCAATCTAAATCCATTAAATAGTTCTGTCTTGAAAAGTGGACAGACAGACAAACAGACAGACAGATGTTGGATTTTATATATATAGAGATGTTCCTGCATAATTCAAGATGGAGCTAAAATGTATACAGAGTCTATACAGTATGTATGTATAGGGTGGTCCAGATCTAATTATGCAACTTTTTATGCAATGCAGGAAAACAATACAAGACAAAAGAATTGCTGTTTTACTGAGAACCATCTCCCTGCCATTTTCGAATGCAGGCCAGGTGCTGCCATCTATCGGCAACAAAAATTATTTTTTGTGAATTATCTACGTAATAAACTTAAGTTATAGCGTAATGAAATTGCATAATTAGATCTGGACTACCTTGTGTATATATATACTATATATAGCTCGCAAACCGCTTCACCTATTGACCTGAAATTTGGTACACATATACTACGTTACGTCTACTATCCGCTTTCAGGGTGATGATTTTTATTACTGTTTTTATTTTTATTTTATTTTATTGT
Organism: Polypterus senegalus; assembly: GCF_016835505.1. NCBI lineage: Eukaryota > Metazoa > Chordata > Cladistia > Polypteriformes > Polypteridae > Polypterus > Polypterus senegalus. The sequence continues at coordinate 263,801,273 of NC_053154.1, forward strand.
TGAATTACCTCTTGGCAGCACGCAGAAAGGGCGGCCATGCGGCGCATACGTGTATCGTTATCATTCCTTACCACCTTCCCCTACCTCTTCATATCTTTAATCATTCTTGAGGCAGATTGAAGACTTAAGTGCCAGCTTAAGTGAAAAATTAAGAAAAATGTGCTGTAATTGCAATACAAAAACTAACTTAATCAGTTTTAATGTGAAAAGATGCCGACAGAAGAAGAGAAGCAGCGGGCTGCTAGGGTTGAGAAAAGAAGAGCAGCTCATGAAGGAGCAAGCACATCAACCTCTGAGCAAATGAATGGTAAACGTACAGAATGCTCAAGTCAAGTGTATTCACTGCTCGTTATCTTGCAGTCCGCCGTAACTGGTATATATATATATATATATATATATATATATATATATATATATATATATATATATATATATATATATAAATGTGTACGCATGGAGGTGTTTGTGTGTCTGTCCGGCCGAGAAGTGAGAGGTGGTTTCGGGGTAAGGGCTCAACTTCTGAGGAAACAGAAACTTGTTTAGCCGCTCATAAACAAGTGAGGCAAGCACATCGACAAAACAAAACCTCCTAGCAGAAAGATGGCCAGTGTAGTTCCTTTCAATTACCTGACATCTCTACATTTCAATTTGTATATAGTGATCAATAAACAAGGTACAAAGGGTTGTGAATCTAGATAGACTCCCCGTGTATTACCAGGCAGCAAAGGAAAAAAAACATACATTTGGAAGGCGCTTCTGCTCACACTGGTGTGCATTCTATAGATTCTGGTTATAACTGATTACATCTTAAGTGATCTTTGGGCTTTAATATCCAGAAATGTGAAATGGGAGGAAACAACACTTGGAACAGAGACGATCTTAGAAGAGTTCTTCCAAGTCAAGCCACCCTAAAACCTCCAAATCTCCACTGATGTTCACATTAAATTGGTTCCTCTCTCTGTCTCTCTTTCTCGCTAAAATAGCTAGAGAGAAATTATACATACACACAAAAACATATAAGAGGTGTAGTAAGAAACTTTGGGAACTATCAATGCCTTTTTATAATGCAACACCACAATTACAGACTTTTTCAATATTGTAAGTTGATGTTTTCATCTTTCACACGATCACCACCAACTGTTTCAGTATAGTCTATTGATACGCATTTAATCAATTTGCTGTGTAATTGATCAACATTTTTGGCATTAATTCGTTTGACTTCATTATTTCTCGGTGCTTGGATTGTCCATGTACTCATTTTTACTGTTGATAACCCTTTGTGATGAAATTCTTCAATAACAATTTGGACATAATACATCTTCTTTAATTGGGAACTTAAAGTGAGAAAAACGTTAATATTTATAAGAGCTGAGAGAGCAAGAACTGTGTCTGTCAAAAGCATTCACACGAATGAGATTTGAGAGTACAGTGTGCTTGGTTGAATATGGTTGAGAGGAGGGCATGACTTGAAAACATCTCATGGCCAAATTCTCGACTCGTGGGACTTGAAAAAATCTTCCAAAAAGTCTTGTCTCGTCGCTGGATTTTTTTCTATATTAGATATATTTAGTCTATGTAGTACATACATCACTCTGTGTATGAGTTGTAATTTAATTTTTCAGTTTGAGTCTGGATGGTGCTTTATTTTATTAGCCAAAAGTAGAAGAGTTTTCATTTTTGGAATTGTACTTTACTCCAACTTACAAAAATCTTAAAATTAGGTAACTTGGAGTTGTTACATTGTCTCAGTTTTGTTGTCTGTGTGCTTCTTGCAATTTTAAATGTATTCCTGTTGCTCAAAAGTAATACAAAGTTTCAGTCAATTTTCTTAATTACGTTTCCTCTACTGTAGAGTTAAAGGGGGCTACAGCTTATTCCAAAAGAATGGTTTGAAATACAGGATCCAGAAGGAGATGCTAGCCCACCATGGGACACTATTCACATAAGTACCCACACTCAATTAGAGTGGGTTATTTTATAGTCACCAATCAATGTAAGCTGTGCATTTTTGAAATGTACCAGGGAGCCAAAGTACCCAGGCAAAACCCAAAAAAGGGAACATGCAAGCTCCATGCAGGCAGTGCCCTATAGTCGTAAGGCAACAGCACTCATCACTGTATCACCACTGTTACAGTGTAACCTTAATAAAATCAAAAACACATTACTGTGGCAAGACAGAATGACTGGGAGAATTGCTTAGAAACGCATAATTACTGGATCTTAAGATTTTTATACATTTTGATGACACTGTTTTCTTGGGAGTCATAGTCTTTACCCACATTTTAAACTGGATTTTTTTCTGACCATTTGTACAGTATTATTGAATAATACAAAATTACTTTTAAGAGGCTGTTTTATTTATTTTATTTACTGAAAATGTTATAATAGCTTTCAATTAATATTTTTAAATCATAGAGAGAGCTGTATTGCCTACTGCTTTGGTTTGATTCTTTCAATTTTTCTTACCATTTACACATTTTTTCTCTTGTCTTGTATGGCTGTAGTGAGCTAGTCTCTATTCTGGCAGCTATGAGTGCTAGACAAGAACCTAACTCAGCCTAACTCAGGCACACACCTATAATCATTTAGTTATCTAACCTGCATAATGTCAAAGTATTTTATTATATTTCATCTTTCACATGTGCATTGTATTATAATGTTGCTTCACTACTTTTATAAATAAGAGCTCATATATTTGTAAATTAGGATGTTAGTTTAAACTGCAATTGTTCAGAATTTATTACATCATTTCATATATGCTGTCACAATCAAAAGATGTATTGTTATGTTCATTCAGGATGCCATATTAACTGTGAGCTGTTGTACACAGATGGAGGTGTGATGACTTCTCCTTTCCTGGACAGGTCCCTGGTGCCTCACAGTCATATACAGTATAGCATTAAATGATGCTACAAATAAATATAATCATTTGTTAATAATTACTTCCTTATTATTGGCTATTCATTTATTGAGCAACATTTTACACTGAAGAAAAGCTTCATTTTTTTAGCTGTGAAACTGCTATTAAAGCAAGGTTTATTGACTGTGCAAATTGATAACAATGGTTAAGATGCAAAAAGTTGGCATTATTTCCACTTTTGTGCTTGTTAGCAGTGGCTTGACTGAGCTTTAAATTTGAACCTAAAAATGCTGCCATCAGCACCAACTACCCTTTAGATTAGTACACATCTCTGAATCCCCTGCACATACTTAGAACAGCTGAATGTCACAGCATAAAAAATAATACTTGTTAACTAATTTCCCAAAGCTCCTTTTTCAATCTTTAATTTGTTTTTTTCTTCTTCTTCTTTTTTTTTTTTAATGCCAAAGGGTACGCCATTAAGTCGGGCTGATTTAAGGGCTGTCAACATCAACCTCTGCGACATGTGCGTTATCCTGTCAGCCAATCAGAACAATATCGATGATGCTTCGCTGCAGGACAAGGAATGCATCTTGGCGTCACTCAACATCAAATCTATGCAGTTTGATGACAGCATTGGGGTCTTGCAGGCTAATTCCCAAGGTAAGGACTGCCCTATAATACTTCCCTGCAATGCCTACAGGGGACAGGACCTGGCAAGAAGAATATCCCTCACTCAAAGATTCAAACAACCTCACATCACTTTGTTTGACAGTTAAACCTGCTGATTACTGTGATGGTTTAAAGAAACAGTGCACATGTTCTTAGAGTGTTACAGAGAAGAACATTTTAAAATGAGCGGGATGTTCACAAGTAATGTCATTTTTTCTATAGATGTGTTTTTCTATTATTTGTTGATTGTATAATAGAATGAAAATCTATTTTAATGCTATTAGAAAAGCTCAATTCCGTTATGGTGTACAATATTCTATTCCATCCATTTTCTGAACCCACTTGTCCCAATAAAGTATTTCAAAATCTGATTAAATAGTAATTATAAACAGATGTAATAAGCATTGCTTTATGCAATTCAGAATTTCTTCTGCCTGAACAATTTGGTTTTAATGAAATTCTATTATCATAGCCATAGATTTTAACTAAAGGCTATATCTTGTATGCTCAGTGTTTTTTAAAATTTGCTCTCCCACAACTGTAAGGTGCACAAACTGTTATTTCTGCTAGTACTTTTGCATTCTCTATTCTGATGTATATCTTTGGAATTAATCTAGTAACTGATGTGCTTCTGGTTTAAAAAGTTGAGTTTTACTCTCTTATTGTGCTGTTGTATCATTCTTTTGCGATACAAATGTATTTGTTTGTATTACCAAAACATATTAGCAGAAGCATTTTGAACCTTCATTTTGGCAAGACATGGTGATTTATGCTCCACAGTTATTATGTTCTTATTTACTGAACATTTTTTTATGAAATTGAAATTTATGACAGTTATAATGACAGGCACTGAATGACTGGAGAGTGACTTAATATCCAGTACATTCAGCATATTCTGGGTCAAACATGCACAGAATATCTAAAAATGGCACACTTGCATCACTGTAAAACTGTATTCAGTGGACAGAAACAAGCAAATTGGCAGAAACGAAGAGTGGAAAAAGTAAAGTGTTTGGAGAACATCAATCAAGTGCAACGTTAGGAAAAAAGAAAAGCCCAAGAGCAGTAAAGCCACACCTTGCCAAGTGACATAATGTGTCAGACGTATCTGAAGCTGCACACCACAGTTGACAGTTCTGATTTATTCTATGACTTTTGGGTGACATCCAAGAAATTCTGACAAACTATTAGAAAATTAGGGCTATTGTTAAGAGGTAAAAGCAGCCTTTTTAGTCAGTCTAAAATCTGATAGATATCCTTCTTGGGAGAGGCAGTGCTAGAAGTACTGTTTAGGTTTGGTTCCATCATGGTGGCTAAGTGGCACTAGAAACACACCGGACACTGTGGGGTTGTTTTGAAAAATATTTCTCTTCCTTGTTGTATGGTAGATGGGAACAGTGTCTTAGGTCTAGGAGAATGGAGTAGTACCCATTTTTAAAAAAGAAGGACAGGAAAGGTGTATTCCAGTTACAGAGGGGATCACCCTCACTATCCTTTTCTAGTGTATTGGTATTATGATTTTATCAAGTAGTTGAACCTCAGATTGAACAGATGCAATATAGTTTCTCTCCTGGCCTCTGAAACAGTGTACTGGACCAACTCTTTATCCTGTTGTACTAATCATGTCTACATGGGCTTTGTTGACATAGAAAAATGTTATGACAGCATAATCAAAGATATTAGTTTTGAAGGTGCTTCAAGAGAATGGGGTTCTGAGACCTCTGCTGTTGACCATTTGCTTACTGTATTTTGAGTTTTGCACATTCACTTTTAAGTAAAGGTCATTCATTGTTGGCACTGGACCCTACCAAAGGTACATTTTGTCGTCTCTCCTACTTGTGATTTTCATGGATAAGAGGTCAGAGTGCAGCTGAGATTTGGAAACTATCCATTATTGCATCTCTACTGTTTTCAAATGATGTTCTCCTCTTTACCTTATCAGACAAGGATTCCCGGTGTGCTCTGTGATGTAGACCTCATAACTATGATAATTAGTATATTCAGATCTGAGGTCATGGTCCTCTTCCAGAAAGGGGCAGGTTGTTCTCTATAGATAAGTGTTGTAGCAGATACAAAAGCTTGTCCCTGATAAATTATCTATATGAATCATTTCACCAGGAAAGAGAGCACTAAAGGACAAAACAAAAGAATATTTAGAATAATAGGCCTGGAGTCAAATCCAGGAAGGTAGAAATACCAAAGCACAATATTTAATCCAAAATCAATGTAAAATTACCATTGCAAAAATATCCTGATGATGACACAATTTCATGAGCTTTTCTCACATTCTATCCAGAATCGTAGATGCTGGGGTCTCTGTGCTACCACCTTAAACAGTCACAGAGTGAATGACATCACAAGCCAAGCTCCATGCAAAATCTTGTTCCCGCTAAGGAAATCCTCTGAGAATGTTGTGAACACAAAATGGCAGCAGGATGATGTCACTAAAGAAACAAAAAAAGAATTTTATTATTTTTTTGTTAAAAAGAAGAAATGATATTTATTTATTTATTCTGTTTATTTATTTATTTATTTATTTATTTATAAAGCACTTTAAAATCAACATCAAGGCTGACCAAAGTACTGTACAATAAAAACCCAACATATCAGACACACAAAACCAAAGGGTAAATGAAACAGAAACACATAAACACATAAGAACTGTGGAGATTCTTAATAAAAAATATACAGATAGCCAACATATCATACTGGGTTAAAAGCCAGAGAGTAAAAATGTGTTTTTAAAAAAGGATTTAAAGGCAGCTTGCAAAGGAGACTGCCTAACGTGCAACGGCAAATTGTTCCAGAGTTTTGGGGCTGCAACTGAAAAAGCTCAATCACCTCGGAGTTTGCATTGTGTCTTGGGAACACGCAAAAGCATCTGGTCTGCTGACCTGAGAGAGCGAGACGGTACATAAGGGTGCAGCAGTTCCGACAAATAAAGAGGCGCAAAACCATTAAAGGATTTAAAAACAAATACAAGGATCTTAAAATGAATTCGAAAATGAATTGGAAGCCAGTGAAGGGAAGCCAAAATCGGGGTAACATGCTCATGCTTTCTTGTGCCACTTAAAAATCGAGCAGCAGCCTTTTGTACCAGCTATAGGTGAGCAATAGAGGCCTGGTTAATTCCAAAAAGAAGCACATTGCAGTAATCTAGACACGATGTTATAAAAGCATGTATCACTGTTTCAAGCTTGCGCTTAGACAAGACAGGTTTGATTTTTGACAGCCGCCTCAACTGAAAAAAGCAAGATTTTACCACTGCGTTCACATGGCTATCAAGTTTTAAAGTGGGATCCATTTTCACACCTAAATTTGTGATCATGGATTTCTCAAACTGAGCCACAATGGAAAGGTTGATGCAGGGGGGTTCACTGGTGCTATTGGTCTAAATAGCATGACTTCCGTTTTGTTCTCATTAAAATTTAGAAAATTAAATGCCATCCAACTCCTTATGTCAATATGGCAGTCAAGCAGAGGCTGAACAGAATATAGACCTTGGTGCTTCAGAGGGAAATAAACCTGATAGTCATCTGCATAAAGATGAAAGGAAATACTGTGTTTCCGAAAAATAGCGCTGAGTGGCAGCAGCTACAAGGAGAACAGAAGAGGTCCCAGGATGGAGCCCTATGGTACCCCCCAGGGGAGGGCAACAGAGTTGGAAGTAAAATCATCAATACTGACACAAAAACTTCTATCTGAGAGATAGGACCTAAACCATTGGAGAGCTAAACCTGTGATGCCCACCCACTGCTCCAGCCTGGAGATGAGAATCTCATGCTCTATCGTGTCAAAGGCAGCTGCTAAATCCAAAAGCATAAGTAGTACACAGTCACCAGAGTCCACTGTTAAAAGAATATCATTAAAAACCCTTAACAGAGAGGACTCAGTGCTGTGGTGAGTTACCAAAATGATATGCCAAAATCATGCTGCATTTCAAAAGAATAAGGTTTAAATAGCTGTTCCATTTGGAGGTGTTCAAGAACCTCTGCATCATATTAGTTAGTGAAAGTAGAGATAATTGTGAGCTTGACTGATTTATTGGTGCAGCAATTTTATGATTTTTGTACCGGGCTGTGATAGTGAAGCAGGAGCTAAGTCCATGGACAAAGTTATTTGTTTACTTTTCAGGCTACACTCTTTGTGTAATGACTAAAAGAATTAGATTGCAACTAGAAAGTGGCTAAATCAAACTTCTTACACCGGGTCGCACTGTTCACTCTCAGTAAAAAGGAGAGAAGCACTTTCCAGATAAAGACAGGCCTGATAAGATGGTGTGAGCATTTAGTTAGAATTTCCCTGGGCTCATTTCTCAAGATGAATGGAAGGCGTGACCAAGTGAGAGAAGACCCAGGACAAGACCTAGGACACTCTGGAAAGATATACAGTAATTCTCCTCTTCCTATATTGATTGTCCAGAGATAATGTGGGTATTCATAAAGAAAGACTGAGGGAGTTGATGGAGATAAAGATTGGCTGGAGACCCCAGCTTATCATGTTGCTATTATGGCCCTTATCAGGAAAAGCCAAAAGAAAATGAAATAATTTTTAATGTAAACGAATAAGTTACAACAATGAAATCAATATAAGAAATGCCTGATACATGCTCTGACAAATATGCTGTGTGCAAGAATATAATATGTTTTGTTTCAGAGGTTCATTGACCAGACAGGAAAAAAAGCTCTATTATATTTTAGAATATTAATCTTAAATTAATTCTTTAATTAATAAAATATGCAGTTTGCCCTTGCTGCATATTACTAAAGTTTTTTTTTTCTTGAGTCAATTATTTTCATTGGACTATTTTTTGCCTAAACGGAATTCCAATAAAACATTATAAAACACTTTACAATAATTACACCAATTTTTTTCTCCTGTTTTGTATATATTTCAGTCCCGCACAATTACAATGCTGTTTATGATTTAAGTGATCTTGTACATTTGACAGTCATTCAGCTGTGACAGTTAACTTAATTAACCATTTAGTCATCATTAATACTCAACTTTACATTAGGACATGGGTACACTTGTAGCATTTTTATACTGACTGTTATCCCAGGTTAGACTTAGATATGTGAAGACATTTTAAAAATATATAATACTCTTAAACTCAGTAAAGTTTCATTTGGTTGGTTATTAACGTCTCTACAATGTTAAAAATGCTGTATGGTAGTAAAATAAAAAAATGTTCAAGTAAGGGCTAAAATCAGAGAAAAAGAGAGGAAGAATATAGTGGTGAAAATGTCATTGTGAACACTCCATGTTTATTCTTCAGTTAATAGAGCTTATTATTATTGTTCTTACATTTTAAGTCCTGCTTCAGTAGTAAGCAGATCTATTACAATGGCTTTATTTTAGCTGGATGACTTTTTAGAAGTAATTTTTACATTAGTGTATGATTTTGTTTAGACCTAGGTTAAATGATTATTCACAAATAATTCCTAATAATGGGACGCTTACAGGGATAATATAAGAAACGCCATTTAAATTCACTTCCACAGAAAAACATTGACTAAATATTTGTTCTGATACAGAGTTGAGGGTGGGGAGATGGCAATGCTGGTAGCTTTTTGCACAAACAGAGGCCAGTTTTGGACAGGGCATCATTTTATCAAAGGGCATTTTCAACAATCTGTTTAAACCCGTTTCCCCAACAAGAAGGAAAGTATCCAGTTTTGAGTTATCAGCCCAGTGCTTAGAAAAAAATAAGGTATTATTTAGGTTAAAGACACAAAGAGTCAAAGAACACCCACTGTATAGGAACATTATTGTGTGTTTAAGTCTGCCTATGGTCTTAAATATATAAAACCCTTCATCTTTTTTAAGGTTTGAGAGCTTTAAATCCGCTTTTACCTGAATATCGGTAACTCACCAAAATAATATTGAATTAAATATGCTGTAACTGTGTTATTACAGTACATCAGTTTCATTTTTGTTATTTGATGAAATTCACCAAAGATCCTCTTGTGAGTTGTTGTGAGGGAATATAACATTGCTTTGCAAGGTTGATTCATATACTATATCAGCAGCTATGGCTCTACTGTATACTGTAATGTAAAAATCACATTTGATCTTAAAATATTAGATGGGTAATTTTTTTAACGATTATCTTGTCATTATGTACATAATAATATCCCTTAGTTCACCACCTAATATAGTAGTATGCTGGATTGAGTCATTTTCCCTTTTCAAATTATATCAGACTACAGCCTTAAAAAGCAATTTAATATTTTTTTCTGAACATTTATGACAAGAGAATGATATACATGGATAGAATCTGAAAGGCAATTAAATCAAATGATACCAGCAATTTCGGGGCAGCCATCAGAAAGAAAACTGCCTTAAAACTGTGTTTTGTAGTATGTTTGTTATATGGCATTTCCTTATTTTTAAGGTAACTGTTTTATATTTATAACCGAGCGCATTTTCTGAATTGCTTTTAATCTGCCACATGGCTATAGTCTCTTAGGGAACTCTCTTAAATGAGTCCTAGGATTCAGAAAGCTGCATAACTAGTAAACATAGAAAGCTGACATTAAATATAAGACAATTTTGATTCGGAAAGCTTCTTTTTTGCTTGCTTCTACATGTAGAATTATTTGGTCATTTAAGAGCTTGATGTTGCATAAAATATTAAAATCATTTTTTAATACAAAGCTATGATCTTAAATTATCCCATAATTTTATAATGGTTTAATCTGCAATACAATGGTTTTATTTTTTATGGTATATGTCATTATTCTGTAGAGTATAATAATCATGGTAAATTTTAAACTCTAGTGTCCTTGGGTGTAAGCTTTATAGGCAACAATTCATAGGTTGATTACTCTCTTGAGATCAAAATTTGAAAGCCTCCTATAACATAACAAATGGACTGGGTCCATTTTTAGCCCTTATTAGATGTACTATATCAACTAGATTTAAGTATTAAGGTCTATGCTTCAGTTATTTTATAAATATTTAACTTTATGTAGTTTTCTAAAGATATTGAATCATATATAGTATAGCAAACAACATACAGGGTTTTCAGCCAATGACTGCATGCACATTAGCAATGAAAGTGCCTTAAATATGCGTATCAGCAAGTATAATGTGAAAACTGTGACAGAATCATCGAAGTGTATCATTTTGGACAGAGATCCATGCCAACTATCATTTTTTTTCTTTGAATATTATACAAAAGTAAGTGGCATTAAGTTAATTGTAAAAAAATATTTAGAGATATAATAAGTATTACCAACAATTCACCTGATATCCATTGGTTTTAATATCTTTAAAAATAAAACATCAGGGGACTTGCGGACTGGGAATGAAAATGAAATAAAATGTTAGCTTTTGTCTTGCAGATGGGTGCTGCCCTTTCAAGCATTAGCAGAAATAATGAAAACATTATGAAACGCAGAAGATGTCAAGTCTGTTAAGGCTAATTGTCAATAGCCAGCCTAAAGCACAGAACTGCTATATTGGATGTTTCCTTAAACTTTAATGAGATGATTAGATGTTCATGAAAATGCCGTTTCTGATGTTGATTGTAATAGTAGTGTTGTACTGTATAATCTGATAAATTATGGTTCAAAATCATTTAAGAGTATGGTTTTGATCAAGCAGGATAATGGCGCTCATGATTCTCATTACACACTTTTTCTTTGTTTTTGTAAATATCAAATTTACTACTTTACCTGGAGTATCTTTTTCATATATAATTTGTTTGACAGATATCTAAATATACTGTATATAATTAACATATACAATTTTTATTATTAATACCCCAGTTTCAATTATCCATCCATCTATTATCAATCCCTTGGCTCGAACCAACCTTTAATTAGTTCATCTCAGTGGATCCTCACACCCCACCACCCGTACTACTCATATTTTGCCTAACTGAAGTTGTCTGGTAATGTAACCTGCATGATGTGGAAGGAAACCCAGAAAAATACCTATACTTAGACCTGAAGAATGTAAAATAGTTTCAGATTCAAGGAATGCTGCGTTCAGGAGGGAATATAAAGACTTAGGACACCAACCGTGTTTAAAAATTCCAAAGCTTTAGCTTGCTGCTGGCATGAATCCTGGTGTGCTGCCCAGAGCACGTCAAGCATGAATAGACAGATTGTGTTTGAGCTTTGCACATTTTTGTGCAGCAGCTGGAATATGACAGTGATTTAAATTTTGACATGAGACGTTTGGCTTTTTAAGTGGTCTAGGCCGACTTTATTTATGTATTGAAAATGAGTTGTTCCAGCATCCTTAATTTTTTGAGGCATCTGAAAAAGTACAAAGCTTCTGTTAGGTAAAATCTTTTTGTGCTACATACATATAAATTCCACATTTTCTGTTTAGTTAAAATTAGCCTAAAACGTCACTTTTGTGTAAGTCTCTAATAAAAAAATGATATTTTAGGTATATTTCAAAAGTGAAAAATGTACCCACCTATTTAACGTTAAATTATTGCACTTCCAAGAGCATATTTTTCTGAAACAACGGTGTTTTTTGGTAGGATTTACTAATACTATATGCCAGTTTCTTCTTCTTTGGGATTTTCTGGAAGAAAGCTGTTCTAGATGTAAGAATTTAGATTAACTAAATTAAAACCTCATAATCATGGAAATGTGTTACTATATTATATAATATCTTTTTATTGGGTTTCTTGCAATTCTAGAAATTTTTACTTTAAATGTTTGTCACAATGCTACATTTATATACATTTCATATAAATGACCTTTGTCAATAAATATACCTATACAAATGTAATATGTGATACAGATCTTCCTAAAAATCAGTCTCTAAAATAACAAAAAAGCATTCTACGCACCAATCAGACCCAACATTAAAACCATATTGACAGGTAAAGTGAATAACATTGATTATCTCATTACAATGGCACTGGTTAAAGGGTGAGATATATTAGGCAGGAAATGAACAGTCAGTTCTTGAAGGAAATGTGTTGGAAGCAGAAAAAATGGGCAAGTGTAAAGATGTGAGTGACTTTGACAAGGGCTAAATGATGATGGCTAGACGATTGGCTCAGAGCATCTCCAAAAACGGCAGGTCTTGTCGGGGTCTTCACTGTATGCAGTGGTTAGTACCTACCAAAAGTGGTCCTAGGAAGTAAACCAAATGAATCAGTGACAGGGTCATGAGCTCCCAAAGCTCATTGATGCACATGGGGAGCAAAGACCAGCCCATCTGGTCGAAGCCCATAGAAGAGCTATTGTAGCGCAAATCTCTGAAAAACATAATAAAATCCATAAGAGAAAGGTGTCAGAACACACTGTATATTGAAGCTTGCTCTATATACGGCTTCAAAGCTGCAGACCAGTCAGAGTGCCCATGCTGACCACTGCCCACTGACGCAACCATCTACGAGTGTGTGAGATTCAGATTTCAACCATTGATCAATGGAAGAAGGTTGCCTGGACTGATGAATCATGTTTTCATTTAGATCATATGGACAACCATGTGCTATGTGGTGTTTACCTAGGGTGGAGATGGCAGCAGAATGCACTATGGGAATAATGCATGCCAGAGGAGGCAGTGTGATGCTATAGACAATTAAATTACTGGGAAACCTTGGGTCCTGTCATTCATGTAGATATTACTTTGACACATATCACCAATCTAAAGATTGTTGCAGACCACATACACCCCTTCATGCCAATGGTTTTCCCTGATGGCAGTAGCCTTTTTCAGCAGGGTAATGAGCCTTAGCACATTGCAAATATTGTTCAGGAATGGTTTTAGTAACATGACAAAGAGTTTAAGGTGTTGATTTGGGCTCCAAATTCCCTAGATCTCAATCCAATCGAACATCTGTAGTATTTGCTGAAAAAATAGTCCAATACATTGAGGCCCCACCTCACAACATTTACAGCTTGGTCTGCTGCTAACCTATTGGAGTTACATACTATAGGACACCTTCAGAGGTCTTGTGGAGTTTACGCCTTGATGGCAGCACAAAGGGGACCTGCACAATAATAGGCAGTGGTTTTAATGTTGATGCTGATCGATATATAGTACAACAAACAAATGTTTTGTTTTTGTATGTGGGGCCAAAAAGGGGCAAAAATCTAAAATTTCTATATTATATTCACAGTTTTGGTTTATGAGTATTTACTAACAGTTTACATGCATATTTCATTGGTTTTCCTATGTACTTGTAAAATACTGGTTTCATTCATGTGATCTGTATTGGTTTGTGTGTGTGGGTATGTTATTGGTTTGTGTATGAGCTATATTAGTTTATATAGGTATAGTTGTGGTCTGCATATGAACTATACTAATTCACACTTCTATCTAAGATCACTTCTATTTATGGTTCACCTGTATTTATTACAGGTTTATGAGTGAACTACATTGGTTTGCATTTGTATAGTATATGCTATCAGTATGCATATGAACTATAACAGTTTTGTTTCTATATGATTGGTGTACTTACATATAACATTGGTTTTATATGTGAAGTGTACTAATTTCATGTACGTCTGGTACTGGTTTTGCATGGGTAATATATCGGTTTTGCAAATTATGAGTTTTATGTATGTGCTTGAACACTGGTTTTTTGTATCTATGTTCACATATTCTTGAGAAGTGTTGGGCAAGAAAGGGCAACTCTAGGGCTGGTATAGCTATTGGAAGTGCCTCCCAACACCCAGCTGTTGAAATGGGGTTGCTTAAACATTGGTGAAGTGAAACATTTAACTCCACCCATAATTTGTAAATGTCACATGTTTTGTCCCACCCAAACATTCAAGCAGGTACTGACTGCATAAGGCACTTTTCTACTATTGCCTGTGAAGTTTGATGACATGAAATCAGTGGAAATGAGAAATATATGAGCTATCCTAAAGCAGTTTTAGTCATTTGCCTTTTTTTCCTTTTAAGTAAATGTCAGACATGACCCATCCAGACCATTCAGTACAGTTCACCTGTAGATTATTTTTTAAATCCTAACACTGAGTTAAATAAGCATCACAGAGCAATGAAAAAGACACACATTTGAACTGGCATGCAAATGGAAATTAAGGATGAATACATCAACATAAATTTAATTTTGAAGTTGAAGCCAGCTACTTATTAGCTGCTAGCTACTTACAATATTTGTTTGTAGCCAGCTTATGCAAACCAGTTACTTACTCTACATTAATAACCAGGGACAACAGTCTATAATATATACATTATTTTGCATCCTTAAAATTCATCAGTTATTTAAAAAAATAAATATTCGATATTTTAGCCCTGCACAGTTACAAATGGATTATGTTGAGCCATCTTCATTTTCACAATTTTGTGATAAGACCAAACCCTTTGTTAAATTGCATGTGAGTTTGTGTGACTCACAGGATTAATTAACACAGAACTTTATTTTATTGGCACTTGGCATGTTTTGGGCAGTGGCTTTTCAATGTCTCAGAGCATCACAGTGGTTAATGCCTTTGCTAATATGTGTGATCTCTGTCATGCGGTTCTTGACTGAAAGTGTGGGTAAAACCTTTGTTTGCGGATTATGGGTGGGGTCACACATTGAACTCCACCCACATTTAGGCAAATTTCTGATGTGCAGCAGCAAAGAACTTCCCCAAGCAACAGTTCAGAATAACATGTTGAAAAATTCAAACATTTTCTTTTTTGTTGCAATAAAAATGTAAACGTGCTTGGTAATAATCATTACAGATTAATGTTATTTGACATTAAGGTTATAATAACAAACTTTAAAAGCTTTAAATGGTAGAATTGTGAATATTTTAAGATATTTAGTGCATTTTATATTTGAATCAAAATCTGTATATTTAGTTTTTCATGATTTCTGCAGGAAAAAGAAAACAACATTTTTTAACATACTGTATCATTCTTACCTGTTGTTCTTCGCACTCAAAAATACAAGTAGCAGCCCCAGCAATAGTTTTTTGCCAACAAATTTCTGTTCAAAATTAAGTAAACAGCCACTATAGTTCACACATATTGTAAAGCTGTGACAGACTGTGTGCATATAACCAGTATGTTTCACGAGCAAAACCAGTATAGCATGTGTGCAAAGCAATATAGTTCACATGTATACAAACCAATGTAGCTCACATGTAAAGTAATCACACATGAATCGATACAGTTCATATGAATGAAACCAGCATTTTACATACACAAACCAATATAGCATGCATGCAAACTAATAGTAAATAGTCATAAATCAATAGTGTCAACATGTTAACTAATATGTATAAAAATAAATATTTTGTGGCCTGTTTGACACTCATAGTATGTGAAATTTTGGTATATGCCATACATGAATGTGCTTTTTCATAGACTGAAATCCCATCAGGGTCACCCCATGAAACTGTGACGACAAAAGATTGTTCAGAAATATCAGCGGTGGATTTTTTTTTTCTAAGTTAATTTTTAATACTACAGCTCTTAATTAACTTCATAATTTTTCTACTATAGTGGCTAATACAGTGTTGTATTACAGGGCCCCATCTTACTAAGTTTCTGCTTCAATAAAAGAAGAATTTTGTTAAAAAATATTCCCAAATATGTGTACAAGATGATAAATTAGTAGAATACCTATTTCATTTTGTAATCAATGAATGCATCCAAATAAATCTTGAAAATATTTAGAAATGAACTTCAATAAATATCAGCAATAACTTGCATGCATATTTACAAATTGTAATATTCCACTGTAGTCTCCTCATTTCATTATTTACGTTAAGATTTTTATAGGCAGTGTTTTGTTTTTCATTAAGATGTTGAAAGATGTGACAGGAAATATTTCAGCTTAAAATTTTCTTTTTAAAAAAAGAACAAAACCTTTATCATTTTCTTTTATTTTCAGGATGTTTATCTTTTTTGTCACCCAGGCGCATTGTGAGCCTTTAAAGATGCTTGATTGATATGGCACAGTTTATGTGTTGAATTTGTTATTCTTTTAAAACTTTGTGACCTGAATTTATTCTTTGTATTATGGTTGTTGCTATAAAACTATAAGCTTACATTTTCTTAAGTCAGCATTAAATGATGGATGTCAAAACACAGGCAATGTATTATGTATATGGCATTACTGATTTAAGGTGTTTACTTGTCAGCTCGAAGAAATGCAGAAATGTCAACTTATGTGAATTCATACTCATGTCACTTGTAGTGTATTTCATGCCTTGGAATAGTGCTGTTTTTGATAAAAGGTTTTCAGGTTTCACTTCACCACTTTTGTGGTAACAAAATGAACAGCATATAAAATTTATATCTTTTGGTTGATGGAAGGCTATAAATGCTGAAGTGACTCAACTGACCCTTCTTTGTAGAATATCCATCTCCCTTTTCTAAGTACTAAAAATGTAAGTCAAGTGAATATGAAATCATCTTTATAGTCTAACAATTTTATACTTTCAGACAGCCTGCCATACTGTTTTTATTTCAGAGGACAAAGTGACTTAAAAGCACTAGCTTATGGTACATTGGGGTCGAAATCTGCTATACAGTAGGGTGCATTATCACCAGAATCAGAGCACTAATGTATTAACGCTCAAACTTAATAATTTGTGTATGTGAGCCTGTGCTTTTTTTAAAGAATGCACCTGTGAGCTTGATTCTCATGTGTCATATTTCCACAGGATTTACTCCTCCAGGGATGGACAGGTCATCTCCAGACAACAGCCCAGTTCACGGCTTAGTTCGACAAGCTTCTGTTACAACGGGAGCGAATATTCCAATTATCACAGAACTTGGTAAGAAAAAAAGAATAAATAGACTTGTTAAGAAGATTAAGGTAAATAAAATGTGTTTTTTGAAAAATCAATAATGGAAAAAATACATTTTCTCAGGTAGCACTTCAGTTAATAGTTCCTTCCAACAGTAACGCTTGCAGTTAATGCTGGTGTTTTAATTACAGATCTGGACATTACACACAATTTAAAAGTTCATATGTACACTTAGCAATTTAATGCATTATTTTTCTAATAATGAAATTCAAAAAGTGATACTCGTAGTATATGTGATATTCTATAAACAGAATAATGAATTTACAGAGATTATCCACATTTTTTTAATATAGAGATAGGGATTAATTGAAATAATGCAGTATTCGAACCGGCAAAAATGTTACTTATTCAACTTAATGTCATTAAATATTGAAGTGAATTACAAACATAACATTAACATTTTTTGAAAACTGGCAATTGATCCTTACGTTACATTAGTGTCTAGGTCAACATTTTAGACAACTTACCTAAATAGCAATGAAAATTGTGTACAATGTATTTTCAAATTTTAGCCTGTACCATAAGGAAATGTAATTCAGATTCAGGATTTATTGTAATTTTTTAGCTGTTCCTCAATTGCTGTTTGATGACTAACTCAAACAAAATCAAATTGCTTCACTTTTCAAAAGCATTATCATAACAAAATTCAGTGTCTTGAAAAACTGTAGAAAAATGTGAGATTATGTAAGGGGCACATACTCTATCCTTTTGTTGGCCATTTTCATTTCATTCTTTCAAGCATATTATCTCAATTACTATAAAAATTACAGTGTAATTACAGTGAAATATTATTTCTGGAGTTATTGCACCCTTCTGTGAAATTGATGTTAAATGTACTACAGAAGGTTTCAGTTTTCTTCATAACAGTAAAAAATATTTATATTGACTTTTGCCAAAATGATTTTAAAGAAATCATTTCAACTTTTTTTACTATGCTTCATGCAGTCTCTTTTGCCACTATTGTTGTTTTTATTTCTGCAATAAGTTTGCGCAGTGCCTGACAACCCTCATCATCCATTCTGTTTGCCAACATCTGTGCTCTGTTAGTGACGTCTTGTGTACTGTTATTCTGCCATCGTCTTGAAGATTGATTTCCACAAAGCCTGCATCTGTCTTACTTGGCCCTTTGAACATCTCATGGGCTAGATTTTGTCATCTTAGCTGGATGATAATCACAGCAGATTGTGTCAAAATTCATTAGAAATTTGTAGGCAATGGGCATGGCAGCAACTGCCCTTTAACTTCACTAACCTCATTAGTGCAAACTAAAAAAAGTTTTGGTATCCTTTAATACATATCTGAAACACCTGTTAGCTTAAGGGCCCATTTGCCTGATTCATAGGTGAAAGGGCTTTGCCCACTTTCAATTTTACTATTTAATGTTGTGTATAATACAGGATTATTCCAAATGCATTAAAAAACAACCTTGAGGTCAAAGTTAACATATTGTGGCTGCTGCATCAACCACTAATGACAAAGGGTCTAGGATAAATTAGACTTCAGGATTGATGTGTGATATTTGGCACAAAAGATACATATTGAGCATCTGTCAAATTAAGAAAAAACTTTGAGAGTTCCTTTATAAATTGGTCCAGACTACAGAAGACGATAGTTATTCAGCAATACATTTTTGAAAAGTGTTGGGTTCATTTTAAAACATCTTGTATGACACTCAGAGTTCATTCAAAGGCTGTTTTGTTTTTGAGTAAATACTGTAGCAGTATGGCGGTGCTAATAAGTAATTTCTGAAGAAAAAATCATAATCTGTGTATTTAACAGATAAAAACAACACTACAGTATGCATTACTCAAATTCCCATTCATTTGTACTCATTCTTGCACCATTTAGTGTATAACGGTCAGGGTCTCTGCCCCTGCTGTGTGCATCTTGCCCTGCTGAACAAGGCTTTGTTGATGCAAATCCCAAAAATACACACTGATTAATGTTTTTACAAAGTCACATGACCACTAACACAAATATATTTGAATATTATCTGTACCAGGGGTGGACAATGTCGGTCCTGGAGAGCAGCAGTGGCTACAGATTTTCATTCCAAACCCAATTGCTTAATTAGAAACCAATACTTGCCAGTCTCAGACCTTATTTAATTTTATGAATTGTTAGTCTGCAATGCAAGGTTCTTATATTATAGATTTTTTCCTTTCCAAAGATATGATTCAAATGACTTGAAGCCTTAAACAGATACTTTTCAGTCTGTTACATTTTTCTGTTAAGTGTTTTTTTAAATCAAACAGTGCATGATGAACACACACAGATGTAAATGGAAACAAGCTAGATGGAGAACTGCTGGCTGCTGTGTCATTTATATCTTATTGCTAATAAGGAGACATTAAAACAGTGAATGCAGCTGTTTCAGATTGACATAAGCAATTAAGGTTGGGAACACTTAACGAGCAAGACCACTAAAATGAAGAATCAAAATGTCACTTAAGCAATAAGTGCTTCATCAGCAATAACTGACTTCTCATTACAACAACAAGGTGGGTTGAAAGAAAAACCTGCAGCCACTGTGGCTCTCCAGGACCGACATTGCCCAGCCCTGATTTATACCGAGAGGTATTCCACATGTTTCAAATGAAGCATTGTTAAATGTACATTATAAACATTTTATTAAGGATAAGTTTGTTAATTTTGTATCCAGTTATTTTTTTTAGAATTGTATTAGTTATTCCTTTGTTTACTAATTAAAAAATAAATAACACTTCTCCTACAGCAGCTTACATTGGTGGCTAATAGGTTTCCAAATGAAATGTGAAATAAAAGCATTTAATTTTACCGAAAAGGCCTAGTTCAAGGCAGCAATTGAAAGATGTCTGTTTTCATCTTTCTAACTTTGATCGATTCTTCCAGTTTGAGTTCAGAAATTGGAAAATGTCTCTAGAACCCCATTAATACTGAGTGCTGGAAAACTGACCCCATCAGTATGCAAACAGTAGTCTCGTATGACTGGGCTCAACAGTGATTATTTCCCAATGGTGTTTACAGTAAGTCCTACTCTCAGAAGCAAAGGCATTCATGAATAGGCACTATTTTTCATTTTGTACATTTGTACCACCAATTGGCATTTGTCCTGAATGTAACCATAGAGGGATAGGGCAGGTGTACCCAATGCGTCGATCGCGATTGACCGGTAGATCGGAAAGGTAGTGCAGGTAGATTGCGTTGCATTCAAAAAAAAAATTATTTAACGTTAGTCTATCATATATTCTCCCTATGGCATTTGCCACTTGATTGACATACAGGGCGGCCAGTCTGAGATCTCTTTTCTTCTAAGACACTGGTCATCCCGCATGCACGATCAAAGGCGCTAGCTACAGCTACTCCAGCTGTGTTAGTTAGCCTTCCAATTTATATCAACTAAAGAAGGGATTTAAAAAAAAAATTGTTTGGGGAGGGTATGGACTGGATGTGGAATTGGAAGAGGATTTTTTTCTTACAATGTCACAATCAAAGTGTGTTTGTCTGACCTGTCAATCTATCATTGCTATTCCAAAGAAGGAAATGTGGAAAGGCACTTTTGAACTGTTCATAAAACTACGAAACTGACTTCCTTCCGAAAAGCGATCTGAGAAAGAGAAAGGAGAGGGAACTAAAATCGCAGTTAATTGGACAGCCGTCATTTTTCACTCGGCTGAATTCAGAAGCAAAGGCAGACACACCAAAGCATCGTTCCGGGTGAGTCACTCGATCGTTAAGCATAAGAAGTCCTTCCAAGATGGAGAGATGATAAAAAGAGGCCTTCGTTGAGACAGATGGCTAGGGAGAAATTCCTGCTGAGATTTCAAGACTTCTGCCTGGAGAAAAATGGAGTTTCTCCTTGTCATTAAAAATGCAGAATACAAGCAACTTAATAACAATAAATGGCCGCTAGACGTGTTAAATGAGCTTAATTTACAGCTGCAAGGAAACGAGAACTCCATGGTCAATATGAAAGGCTCAGTTAATGCTTTCAAACGAAAAATGCAACATCTGTCCTGAAAGCTGCAGCCCCTTGATTTGGGGAACATCCAAAACTTCGAGTCAGAGCTGGAGACACAATGAAAGGCGTGTGCGCAACTTGACAGCATACGCTACACAGAGCAGATTGAAAATTGCCTGTCAGACTTTGACAGACGGTTTCAAGACTCGGCTTTACTTGAGCCAATCGTTACATTTAAGTGCTATCCATTTAGGGAAAATGTTGAGAGAGATTCACTCACATCACAAATTGCAACACTGTTTCACCTAAAACTCCTCTACAGTGGAGGATGAGATTTTGACACTACAGGATGACATTCAGCTGAAGTCTGGGGCTCTTGGACAGTTTTGGAACTTACTCACAGAGGAAAAGTACCCAAACATGAGGAAATGTGCTACCTACTTGACTGCATTATTCGTCTCTACTTATTTATGCGAATCCAAATACTGTAGTGTCCATAAATGCATTGAATTGTTATTTTGCCATAAAGGTTATTCAGTTATGCAAGGTATGACAACATATGTTTTATGTATAAAGTATATTCAGTACATATATATATATATATATATATATATATATATATATATATATATATATATATATATATATATATATATATATATAAATAAATATATATAATTTTTAATGTAGGTAGATCATTTTGACCTGGTCATTTGAAAAGTAGCTCGCAAGCCGAAAAAGTGTGGGCAACCCTGGGATGGGTATAAATTTTCCTCTCTCCATATCAAAGCTTCTCATTGGTGTTTTATGGCCCATAAATGTAAGGATCAGAAATGATGCCAAACTTTATAGACTGATAGACATACTGTGAACTTAAAATGTGAACTTGTCTATCCGAATCCTTAGAAAAATTCCCAGTTCAAGAGAAAAAAACTACACTGATTGCTTGAATCACTGTCAAAAGTACAATTGTAACTACACTAATCATGAAATGAGCTGCAAGTACTCTATTCTTTTGTGGATAAAAGGTTATCACATTTAGAACCTTTCACTTTTTTCACATTTTGTTATGTAGTAGCCTTACACTAAAATCATTTCAATTACCCTAGATTGACAAATCAAAAACAGAATTTTACAATTTTTTGCAAATTTATTAAAACTAAAAAAACTGAATTTCCACCATGACAAAAGTATTCAGACCCATTACTCTTTATTTGATGTAACAACCTTCACACACGTGGATTTTTAGATTTTCTCTATACAGAGCCTCTTAAGCTTTGTTAACTTGGAAATAGACCATCTATGGACAGCTATTTTCAGGTCTCTCCAGAAATGTTTGATTGGGTTCAAGTCCAGGCTTAGTCTGGGCAACTCAAGGATATTCACAAGGTTATCCCTATGCCACTCATGTGTTGCCTTTGCTTGACTCTTAGAACTGGGCCAAACAATTCAGTCTTGGTTTCACAAAGTCTGAGAATCCTTTAGGTGCCTGTTTGAAAACTCCAAGCAGGTTTTCATGTGTCTTTTACTAATAAGATACTTTTGTCTGGCCGCTCTACCATAAAGCAGAGTTGTTCCCATCCCCACATAATTTCCCTGGTGCTCAGCCAGAGTTCTTGGTCACCTATTTTACCAAGGCCCTTCTCCCCAGATTACTCAGTTTGACTAGGCGGCCAACTCTAGAAAGAGTTCTGGTGTGGATAATAAATGGTTTGAATACTTGTGTGAATGTGATATTTCAGTTTTTTTTATTTCTAATACATTTGCAAATATTTCCAATATATTGTTTTCACATTTTAATTTAATGTTACTGAGTATTGCTTGAAAAAATTATTTTGGAAGATACCATAATGTGATAAAAAACAAGGAGCCTGAAAATACTGTATAGGAAACTTAGTAGAGGTAGATAGCAGGATTTCTTGAAAATGGTAAGCATCTCACAAAAATTATACTTTTGCAAAAATGATACACAATATCATTTCCAATGATATCACATATCATGAAATAAGCAATCTATTTGTACAATCTAAAGAAATGACTCAATACTGGGAACTAGTATTTAGGACCAGTTTCATGTATTTTCTATCCTCCTATTGACCTACATTATAAGTTGCTGAGGGGACATGTGTTGCTACACTTAGTATTATTTAACATTTAATAAAAAAAAGTTTCAGAAGAGAATTAATATATGCCATAATTGGGAAAAACAACTTCAATAAACTTGTGCTCTTATTTTATAAAAACAGTTTCTTTGCATTCTGCCTGGAAGGCAAGAAGAGAATGAAGATTAGATGAACACTACAGTGCTGATACAAATGGTTTAAATTAAATTGCAAGCCACACAGATATTTAAAAACAGTTGGCTATAGTATTTTTACAAATGGAACAAAGTATAATAATAGAAGTACAGTATAACAAATCAACAATAATGTTCCTGTGAGCTTCAGGGTATTTTTCAGCAGGACTAGGAAATAGCACCTCTATTTCAGTTTTGAAACAGTTAACTGCTTCCTGTTAGTTAACTGCTTTAGTTACTTTATTTTATGAAGTCTTCAATAGATGACATCAGTTAGTGCTATGCTTAAATTGTTAAATCCATGTAGTTACTGTTAACCATGTATTTGGTTTTCACAACTGTATTACAATAACAGTATTAATATAAGTAAAGGACATGTTCTGAATATACTGAGAAAAAAAACGAAAAAAAAAAAACACATTCAATACATAATTAACTCCAGAACAAGTCAAACCACAATTCTTTTTTGTTTTATTTTACCAAACCTGGTCAGAAAATTCCTAATCAAAATTGTTTCATTGTTTACTTTCAAATGTGATTAGCATTACAAACAGATAATGATCAACTTCTTTGAAAGCAGCAACAAAAAAATTACCACAAAACACTAAATGAGAACATTTCCTTTTTCTGAAAATTCACAAGATTGTGCTTTTGTCCCCAGTAATGAAAGGAACTTTTACCCCTCCAGAGACTTCTGCTAATGAAACAAAGAATAAAAAAGAATAAATAATTTAGAACTACAGCCAATGTGATCATATTTTGTATATTTAAACAAGGAATGAGGCTGGAAGGTTGGATTGATTAAAGTAGTATGATGAATTGTGAGCTTTGCATCCTCTGGTTCAATGCTTAGCATCAAATATCTTACTTGCCTTTTCATTCAGCATTAATCACAGAGGGGTTCAATAAAACTCAAGAGTACCTTGGTCTGTTACTTCTGATATTTACATTTTGTTTTGGTTTTGTCATAATGTATTTCACTTACAACAAAGCATATGTTTTTATAATAATGTGTAATGACAATCATAGTCTAACAATGTACTGTACCTTTTGAGTATAATGTATCATTATGTGCTCTTTTTATATAACTTGCACTCCAGTACTGTGTAGTGGTAATTAGTTTTAGAACTACCGAAGCTTTAGTTATTCTAGGTTTTTTTTCCCCTATAGTAGTACTGTACATCATTAATATATATGTATATGACTTAAGGATTTTTGTTAAGATCATTTTCTTCCTAACATAGTGTGCAGTGCATACTAAAATATAGACTACTGCATTCATATATTAAAGTACATACATATTATAACTCCATCCATCCATCCTTTTCCGCTTTTCCGGGGTCAGGTCGCTGGGGCAGCAGCTTGAGCAGAGAGGCCCAGACTTCCCTCTCCCCGGCCACTTCTTCCAGCTCTTCCGGAAAAATCCCAAGGCGTTCCCAGGCCAGCCGGGAGACATAGTCCCTCTAGCATGTCCTGGGTCTTCCCCGAGGCCTCCTCCCGGTTGGATGTGCCCGGAACACCTCACCAGGGAGGCGTCCAGGAGGCATATTATAACTATATGTTTTAACTTAAAAAATAGATGCGAATATGCAGTATTTCAAAAGAAGAAAATATTTTTTGTGTGCAGTTTTTGTTAATAGGTAGAAATGCTACATGTAGGTAATAAGTTAGAAATGCAGGATATTGGAAAAAGCCTGAAAATGATTTAGCGATTTATGTGTATTCAATTTAATTTGTTCCTGGCAATGTATAAATGGAATTTAAATGACTTAAAAAAGTTACTCTCTCATTGCAAATATGGCAGAGTCAAATGCTACCACCACCTAGTGGTAATATACTTGTGTAAGAAGGGGCATACCTGCATTAGAAGCCATTCAGAAGTGAGAAACCTGGACAATTTGTAGATAAAAGGGCCTCTGATGGAATGGAGCATTTTTTGTAATCATCAAAGATATTTATAAAGTGAAACAATAAGAGAAGAAGACGCACACTGTAAAACGAAGAGTGAGTAAGAGTAAATAAGGAATAGTTAGAATTTACACCAGATTATATTTTTAGAGGATATTAAAAACTGCATCAGTAAGATACTTGAACAGACCAAGAATAAATAAGATATTGAGACAGCAGTTAATTAAAAATTTTAAAATATATTGATTGGTCTTCTTTTGTTTTTAAATCTTTTAATGTCATTTATCACCTTATCACTTTGTCACTTTGACGCAGCACTAACTGGTACCCCCATCTTTCAGTTTCCCCTAACTGTTAATGTTTTGGAAGTTCATAAAAAATATTAAGGTTGTACTCTACAAGGTTAGCCACAGTCCTGAGTTGACAAAAGGCAATAGGTGATCACTATTCTTATTTTTGATGAAGCAAATAAGGAAATGTTACCCATATACAGATTCATATGTAATATACTGTATAAGAGCATTTTCAACTTGTAAAGTACATTTTTTGTCATAACACTGTTTTTCAAGTGGTTTCTGTGTCTTAAAAATGTGTTTAAAAAGTGTCAATGAAAATGTTTTGATTTCCTTAGGAAAAGCCCTGCTAAATTGTAAACTAGGCAATAATTGCTATACAGCATACTGTACATTAAAACCCGTTATCATCATAAAACAGACAGAACAATTGGATTGAATTAACAGTGACATTTATCAAGACAAAGAGCAAACTATGAGTTCAGGAAAGAGCTCAGCTTTCCATGATTTTAAATACACTCAAAAGTGGTTTCTTTGCTTGAAGATAAACTACCCAAAGCCTTTTTATATTTTTAAAAGTTTGTCCTAAAAAAATCAAAACATTAAAAAAAAACTAGCATCTGAATAAAATGCCAAAATAATCAATTAAAATTAGGAAGACAATAAACAAATACTATATGTGCTGTCTGTTGAGCTATATTTCTTCTCTTTTAGAAGATACTTTTCATAAATGTTTTACTAGCATTTAGGAAATATGTTCTACCATTAAATTATATGATCAGTATTAGTTTATTATCATGTATTACACTTGAACCCACAATGCATTTCTTGTAACCAAATGTGTCCGTATTTTTAGCACTGTAATTGCTTCATATTTATTACAGAAAATGGTGCATTTTTCAGTTTTTGCAGATTTTAGTTTTTACCTTTAACTCATTTAAAGAATAATTACAAAATATGCATTGTTCTGGATAAGGTTAAGGCTGTACATTTAGTTTGGTCTCCTAAATATCTAACCCATTTTGTCCAATTCAGGCATACAGAAACAAAGCCAATCCTGGCAGCTTCTGCTGCAAGGCAGGAATCAATCTTTGGTGGACAGCTAGACAGTATGCCTTGTGATAAGGAGAAACCGCAAATCTTACACTAATAATTGCCAGGCTGGGACCTGAATACAGTCTTCTGTAGCTATAAGACTTTGCATTACCTACCTGACCATAGTGTATCCCATCATATTATAGATTACTTTTTCTATTGATTCAGATATTGAACGATTCCTCTCCCTGTCTTAAAATGAAAAATTAATATAGTTAGTTATTTGAATAACCTACAACTCACTGGTTATCCCTTCAACCATGATTGTTTTCTACATCTAAACATAAAATTTTCAAAATAAGAATTAGCCTATTGAAGTGTGATGTAAATCTCTTCAAGGTACAAATCAACCATGACTTGCTTGTCAGCTACCAACATTTGTAAAATTGTAGTTCAGCGGTTTCTGTTAGCACAATGTCAGGCTTTGTGAAAGACATGTCACTGATCCTCAGTGGAGGTTACATTTCTTGCATAAAATATAACAGTAATAACGTAATAATAGAAACCATATTAAAAATAGGTCTCTGTAAATTCTTAGTACAATTTATTAGATGATGATGTGGCTATTCATTATAAAAATAATGCATTATTTGAATATTCTTTTGTATCCTGCATGCAATGATCACAAATAAACATAATAGATCTGCAGAGTAACACAGTAGTGTAAAATCAGCAGTGATGCCATGTTAACTTATCATCTCCTTTTCTAAATCATTAAACCTACAATCTGCAAAATCGCATGTTTGTTTAAGAAACTTGTTTATGTATATCAACAACAGTGTATGCAGAATGTATAATTACAAAACAAAATTTCAGTGTATTTTCTTGCATAGTGTACTATCCAAAATTTAAGATTATTTATGTAGGTGGTTATTGTTTAGCTGTACTCAGGCCAGTATGTTTTTTTCTTTCTGTGTTTCAAAGTAATATATGTTGTGTACTGTATAAGGTTAGAAATGTTTGTCTTGTTCTTTGTCCTTTCTTAGTCTACATGCCTCTTCTCCCTTTCACTTGTTTCTATAACTATTTCCCCCCAACACTGTTTTGCATCATTAGCTAAACCTGGCAAAGTACTGCCTTTGGTTTCATTCAGTCAGGAAAAAAACAGTGGAGCCAACATTCAAATGATAACTGAACTGGGTAAGCAGTACCTTTGTCCTTTGCTGCAGTGTCATTCTCCCTCCTTCATCAGCTTTCTCTTGATTTATCTGCCTGCAATAGAGGGCTGCTCCCATGGCACCACTTTGAACACATTTTATTGTTGGTTCTGGTTGAAATTGACTGTCTTGTTTTGGCCTTTTTTAATGATTTTTTTCACACAGCATCACTAGGTCTTTGATCACACTAGTCTGTCCTTGTGGCTGTTTCCATAGCATCTTCTCACAGTTCATTTCTTTGGCCCAAGCCCTTTTCATCAGCATCTTGTCAATATGACTGACATTTCTTTTCACAGCTCACAGGAAGTCTGGGAAGAAATAAAATTTCAAAACAAAACTCGAGATCAAACCTTCCTTTAAGCTGTTTACTTTTTGCTACAACTAATCTCCAAAGAATAGGTTTTGAGGCTATAAAATAAAGAATGCTTTTGAGATGTGCATTTCATATACAACGATATTTGAGCTTTGTCTGAAAATTAAGTCCATTGGTGCTGTAAAAATAACTATAAATAATGCCAGAGCAGTGCAATCTTTATTTTATCAGGAAAGGATGCATGTTTTTGTGGACTATTTAATAATTGTTGAGGTCAATTTCCTGATAATTTTAAACTCTACATAAATTATGCTTCCATTAATATTTTATTGTGTAGCACCATCTCTATGTCTTATTATGTACATCATCTTGAAATGTATTGCACAAATCTTCTTATATGATGTTTAAGTAAAAAATGTTTTTCTTTTT
The DNA here is from genome assembly GCF_016835505.1 of Polypterus senegalus. Classification (NCBI taxonomy): domain Eukaryota; kingdom Metazoa; phylum Chordata; class Cladistia; order Polypteriformes; family Polypteridae; genus Polypterus; species Polypterus senegalus. The sequence continues at coordinate 263,829,990 of NC_053154.1, forward strand.
AAATTCTATAGAGTATGGATTAGTATGTGTAAGGCATTATAAGTAAAAAATGTACTAAAATATTATGAGATTAAATATTCCAAAACACATAAATTATACTATAGGTGGATTATTATTAATGAAAGTAAAGCAATAAATGTTGAAGCATATCTATATATGTACATGTTGAGAGTGTGTGTATATGTATATATATATATATATATATATATATATATATATATATATATATATATATACACACATTTAAATATATATATATATACACATATTATATACATATACAGTCATATGAAAAAGTTTGGGAACCCCTCTCAGCCTGCATAATATTTTACTTTACTTTTCTCATTTTCTGGGAACATCTGAGTACTGGGGTGTTTTCCGAACAAAGATTTTTAGTGAAGCAGTATTTAGTTGTATGAAATTAAATCAAATGTGAAAAACTGGCTGTGCAAAAATTTGGGTACCCTTGTAATTTTGCTGATATTCTGAATGCGTGTAACTGCTCAATTCTGATTACTTGCAAAACCACATTGGTTGGATTAGCTTGTTAAGCCTTGAATTTCATAGATAGGTGTGTCCAATCATGAGAAAAGGTATTTAAGGTGGTCAATTGCAAGTTGTGCTTCCCTTTGACTCTCCTCTGATGAATGACAGCATGGCATCCTCAAAGCAACTCACAAAAGATCTGAAACAAAGATTGTTCAGTATCATGGTTTAGAGGAAGGCTACAAAAATCTCAGAGGTTTAAACTGTCAGTTTCAACTGTATGGAATGTAATCAGGAAATGGAAGGCCACAGGCACAGTTGCTGTTAAAGCCAGCATGTCTGGCAGGCCAAGAAAAATACAGGAGCGGCATGTGCGCAGGATTGTGAGAATGGTTACAGACAACCCACAGATCACCTCCGAAGACCTGCAAGAACATCTTGCTGCAGATGATGTATCTGTACATCGTTCTACAATTCAGTGCAATTTTCACAAAGAACATCTATATTGGCAGGGTGATGAGAAAGAAGCCCTTTCTGCATTCACGCCACAAACAGATTCATTTTGGAACAAAGTGCTTTGGTCTGATGAGACAAAAATTGAGGTGTTTGGTCATAACAAAAAGCGCTTTGCATGGCGAAAGAAGAACACTGAATTCTAAGAGAAACACCTGCTACCTACTGTAAAATTTGGTGCAGGTTCCATCATGCTGTGGGGCTGTGTGGCTTTTTCGGGGACTGGGGCCCTTGTTAAAGTCGAGGGTCGGATGAATTCAACCCAATATTAACAAATTCTTCAGGATGATGTTCAAGCATCAGTCACAAAGTTGAAGTTACGCAGGGTTTGGATATTCCAACAAGACAATGACCCAAAACACAGTTCGAAATCTACAAAGGCATTCATGCAGAGGGAGAAGTACAATATTCTGGAATGTCACAGTCCCCCCTGACTTGAATATCATCGAAAATCTATGGGATGATTTGAAGCAGGATGTCCATGCTCAGCAGCCATTAAATGTTACTGGACTGGAGAGATTTTGTATAGAAGAATGGTCAAAAATACCTCCATCCAGATTTCAGACACTCATCAAAGGCTATAGTAGGCGTCTAGAGGCTGGTATATTTGCAAAAGGAGGCTCAACTAAGTACTGATGTAATATCTCTGTTGGGGTGCCCAAATTTATGCACCTGTCTAATTTTGTTATGATGCATATTGTATATTTTCTGTTAATCCAATAAACTTAATGTCACTGCTGAAATACTACTGTTTCCATAAGGCATGTCATATATTAAAAGGATTTTGCTACTTTGAAAGTTCAGCCAATGATAAACAAAAACCCAAAGAATTAAGAGGGGTTCCCAAACTTTTTCATATGACTGTATATACATATATATACATATTTACAGTTAGGTCCATAAATATTTGGACAGAGACAACTTTTTTTCTAATTTCGGTCCTGTAAATTACCACAATGAATTTTAAATGAAAAAACTCAGATGCAGTTGAAGTGCAGGTTTTCAGCTTTAATTCAGTGGGTTGAACAAAAAGATTGCATAAAAATGTGAGGCAACTAAAGTATTTTTTAGCACAATCCCTTCATTTCAGGGGCTCAAAAGTAATTGGACAATTGACTCAAAGGCATGGGTAGGTGTGGGCAAGTCCATCGTTATGTCATTATCAATTAAGCAGATAAAAGGCCTGGAGTTGATTTGAGGTGTGGTGTTTGCTTATTAGAAGATTTTGCTGTGAACAGACAACATGAGGTCAAAGGAGCTCTCCATGCAGGTGAAACAAGCCATCCTTAAGCTGCGAAAGCAGAAAAAACCCATCCGAGAAATTGCTACAATATTACGAGTGTCAAAATCTACAGTTTGGTACATCCTGAGAAAGAAAGCAAGCACTGGTAAACTCAGCAACACAAAAAGACCTGGACGTCCATGGAAGACCACAATGGTGGATCGCAGAATCATTTCCATGGTGAAGAGAAACCCCTTCACAACAGCCAGCCAAGTGAACAACACTCTCCAGGGGGTAAGCGTATCAATATCCAAGTCTACCATAAAAAGAAGACTGCATGAAAGTAAATACAGAGGGTGCAGTGCAAGGTGCAAGCCACTCATAAGCATCAAGAATAGAAAGGCTAGATTGGACTTTGCTAAAGAACATCTAAAAAAGCCAGCACAGTTCTGGAAAAACATTCTGTGGACAGATGAAACCAAGATCAACCTCTACCAGAATGATGGCAAGAAAAACATCAGTCACCTGATCTTAACCCAACTGAGCATGCATTTCACTTATTGAAGACTAAACTTTGGACAGAAAGGCCCACAAACAAACAGCAACTGAAAGCCGCTGCAGTAAAGGCCTGGCAGAGCATTAAAAAGGAGGAAACCCAGCATCTGGTAATGTCCATGAGTTCAAGACTTCAGGCTGTCATTGCCAGCAAAAGGTTTTCAACCAAGTATTAGAAATGAACATTTTATTTTCAGTTATTTAATTTGTCCAATTACTTTTGAGCCCCTGAAATGAAGGGATTGTGTTAAGAAAATGCTCTGGTAGCCTCACATTTTTATGCAATCTTTTTGTTCACCCCACTGAATTAAAGCTGAAAGTCTGCACTTCAACTGCATCTGAGTTCTTTCATTTAAAATTCATTGTAGTAATGTACCAAAACAACACACATACACACCAAAATTAGAAAAAAGTTTTATGGACCTAACTGTATATACACACATACACATGTACTTATATATTTTCTGTATATAAGTATATACACTCGCTCTCTATCTCTGCTCCCTAATATACATATTATGGTTTTATAATAGAAAGAAGATGAGAAAACAGTTTATCTTACCAAATGGGTTCCCTATTTATTTATTAAAAACACCCTCTCGTTAGAGCATTTATGTAAACTGCCTGGAGCAACTAGTCATGTCTCCTCTGGCTTTTATTCCCTCCTTCTCTCTGTCTCAAACTGAGTCTGCATTAAATAACTCATCAGACCTGCTGCTAGCTGTTCTGGGATGCCTTTTAGTGTTGCACACCAGAGAGGAGTCAGCTCAAAATAACAATTATTCTTTTCTGGTGCATATCCATCCTGCGTGAAGTTCCACTCCTTTGCATCTCCTTAAAGTCCTTCTATATTAAAACCAACACCATGATCACATTTTTAACAAGCTCTGCCCCTTCAGCTGTGCCTTACTAAGCAGAGTGGATCTTACCATGAGGTTGTACATTAGAAAGAGTGGTTGCCTTCTAATTCAGTTAGGCCTTTTGATGTTCAGGCTTGAAACCATGCCTGTTTCTGTATTGAACATCCAAAGACTGCTTATTCTTGTGGAGAGCTATCCACTGGATATAAGCATGATATGAGGCATTGGTGAATTTCCATACCTGTCGATATGCTGCAGCTTAATGATAGCCTATTTCACCTCAAAGGTCTCACATTCAATGGCCGCATACTATACCTCTGTTCTCAGGACAACAGCTTCGGGCTAAGGAATATGATAAAGAGTTTTTTTTACCTCTGATTACCTGCATCACAATGGCATCCAGCCCTGAGTCAGATGTATTTACCTACAGTAAAACAGGGTCAAGAAAATTATAAAGACCCAAATGGGTCAGGAAAATGTTATGTTTTTTTCAGTGGTCAAATTTCAAAACGTTATTCCATTTACACTTTTTATTCAAGTCAGTCAAAGGTCTGGAATGTTTTGAAAAGTACATAGTTGTAATAACCTACTAAATCTAAAAACAAGCTTTTTCTTGTCCCTTATTCCAGGGTTGACACCTACTCTCAATGTCATGTTCTGTCCTTTGTATATTTGAGGTTTTATTTGTCTATGACTAACCATATAGCACAAATATTTGTAATAATGTAAAGCAAAATGGTATTTTTGGGGTTTATGTGTAATCTGGCCTCTTTTATTAGATGGCTGCTAAGTAAGGGAAGTATGCCTTACCAAGAGCACAAAAAAATGGTCATGTTGTCAAAGCAGGCATGATTGAGCATTTCAATCTGTCCATCTGACCCTTGGAATTTAGTAGATTCTTAATGAAGTGCAAAGGGATACGTTCTGTACTGCTATTTTTATACTTTGTACACTCCGACATAGTGTGTGTTACTGTTACAAAACGACCACCCACAAATCACTCAATAGCGTCTATCACAGACATAGGTTAAGAACTGAACTTTCTCTTAGGTCATTGTTTTTGTTAATGATTTGTCAATGCTACACTATGAAATAATGCCATTGTGTCTAACAACTAAAACTTTTGAGACAGGATTAAATTGAGAATTCAGATTTAAATCGGAAGTATTGAGACACTGAATTTCTGATGCTTTTGTCTCACATTCTTGGTAACAGTGGCTTGATTCTCAGTTTGCTCCTCCCAGCAGTCACAGACACATTGCGGTTGCCTCCCTTAGAATAACTCGAACGGTTAAAAACCAGTGGAATGTTGTTGTACCATACAATAAGCAAATATGATAAAAGGGAAAATTAAGTCTAATTTCTTTCTATCTGTTAACAATTTTTAAAAGTGTGTTTTAAAATCATGGTAAACCTTCGTAGAAAACTGCCAAATATAGATTGACAGAAAAGTTTTTTAAATCTACAGTATAATCTGCAGCATTTTTACAGTTTGTTTTATTCTTTCTAAGATTAAAAAGATCCCCTATATTTTTGGGTCATTTTGGCATGCAGGCCCTTACAATTATTTACAGCCTGCATTGGGGACCAAGAAACTGAAAAAAAAGAAGAAAAAAAACTCTACATTGGGTAAATAATTAGATTAAAAAGGAGCCTGAAAGAATAAAACTGATGTACTTTGTATAAAGCACACAAGGCAGATAACTCATGTGCTAACCATAGGAATGAGAGCATGAAAGCAGTGGTTTAAAAGCGTACTTGAAAAGCTACAAAGCAATTAGAGAGAAATATTTCAGAAAAGGTGAAAAATAACCAAAAGGGATTATTTCAGTATTTTACTAGTATTAGAATTGTCAACGCAGAAGCGAAGTGCATTAGGATAATAAAAGTGAATTAAAATATATAGACATTGAAAATAGCAAATGCATTTAGCAGTTTTCTGCAAGGACAAAGTAAAGACATTTTACCTTCTTTATGATGTTTGTTCTTTTCAGGATGCCACTGTCCTCGGCATCTTTGATAGCATCATCATCATCATCTATTACATTTACATTCTTGTTGCTGACAGTTTCACACTTGAAGTACTCCCAGACAGTACCTTACAATTTATTTCCAATTCTTTGTTGTATGCCCATGGTCAAAAACATGTTCTGTTTAGGCACCTGACAACTGTCATACTCATAACAGACTACATAACCATACATAACCATACATTTTGACATACTGTTGTGCATAGTGAAGAGTCTAATGAGATTAGACATCCCAGTCCTTTGACTTTTTGAAAGTTTAATTTAAAACTGTAAATATTCACACACGCTCATATATTACTAAATATTTAGACATGTTTATATAGACATCTGTAACAGAGAAAAGATCACTCCAGGATGTTGAGCATTATACACTTTTCTAGTCATCTTCTGTTCAATGTCTGTTTTCTTTGTATGTATTTAAGGAAGAAATCAACTGAGGGACCAGTAAGACATTTGTTTCTTACACTACATACTCTGATGTCATTTTCCTCTTAGGCAGCTGTGCATCTGGGACCCTTCTTATTCTCTTCTGTTTAGATCCAGTTTGCCCTCTGCTCTCAAGAAAGTAATAGACACGTATTAAATGTTCACATAAATATTCAGTTTCTTAGCAATTTGTCATATGGAATTGCCTTTATTCTGTGAAAAAAACACAATATACTGATATGTTCCTTGACAAAGCTGTTTCATTTTGGCAATTATTAAACCCAGAATTTAACTTTTTGAATGCCAGTACCTTGTAACCCAAGTAAACAGAATAACAGGGGTAATGCAATTACAAAGGTTTCTCTAATAACCAATTAACATGTAACCATAACTAATTAAGGATAAGCTAAGGAAGATGACCATTTGGATAATGAAGGAATTGCTGCTGAAAATGGGGTTTTGTAGCCATATGTGAATAATAAATTTAAAATCATTTATTTTAATCATTATTAGCCATTATAAACATTAGTAATACCATGACTATATTTTAAATGAGTTTAATGGTATCTTCATACTAAAAGGTATCAATTTCTAACAAAAACATGATTGTTTCCAGGTAACCATATTCTTTAGTTAATTCTTTTAGTTTTTATTTCTACATTCCCCTTACCATCAATAGGGACAAGATGATTTACAGCCTACTTTAGAAGTGCAAGATAAGAATCATCCCTTATGGGGGACATAAGCCCAATGCAATGCAACACACACCCAGCCTCACTTATACCAGCCCATTTTAAATTATACTAATTAGCCCAAAATGAACAGTATAGGAGTAAACTAATATAAATGAAAACTGCACATAAATAATGTCACTGAAATAGCAATATTGTCTGTCATTATTATTACATATTAAATATGATATGCTGAATTTATCCTTCATTGTCTGAATAAATGTGGAATTTTTTTATTTCCTGAAATTGACCATTTTTCCCCTCAAGTTCTAAACATTTCTTCAGACTCATTGTAAAATATCTGACAAACAATATTCCTGTTTTCACATAGTGTATTGTTTCCATTACGGAGACAACCACAATATCTCTATTCTTGAATCTGTGCAAATTTTCTTTTTTAATTGTGGGATTTATATAATATTGAGTTAATTGGTTTAACAATAGGTATCTGTAGTAGTAGTATTAGTAGTAGTAGTAGTTGTAGCAGTATTTTCACATGTACAAAGAACAGTGGATTTCTTAGTTTTTACAGTACAATTTAAGACTTTTCTGGTGTACAATATCCTCACATTTTCAACTGCAAACTGTTTATATGAAATTTTAAAAAGTTTGGTGAAACGAACTAGGGTGAACTGAATTTATAGGACTCGCGGGGCATTGCGAGCATTATTTTGCATTATACTAGTAATGTAAGCTTTTTTTCCAGTCATCTTCTTTTTCAATTATTTTATTACCTGGAAAAGGGAAATAAGTACACACCACACAACCCGTTTTTAACCTTTGAACAGGTGAATGCTGAAGGACTAGGATTACTAAATTAATTTACAGCTTAGGCAAGGAAGGAGTGCAGAGCTACTTAAAGATCAAACACTTTGATCAAAGTCATTCATCCTCAGGAGAGGATGGCCAATCAAATGTGTGCAATGTCACATGTCCTTAAACCCCATGTGTGCATTTTAACCTTAAATATGGCTTGTCTGATGGACCAAAAGAAGAGTAAGAAAAGGGCAATGTCAAACCAAGAGATGGAAAGTCATCTTTTTTGGATGTCAGAAGATGTAACTAAACAACACTGACTGCTAAACCAAAAGCCGTCCAAAACATACACTCCTTGACACTTCTGATTTTCAGTAAGCTTTTCTAAGACTGTTTAGATCCAGACTTTGCTATCTATTTTATTTTCTGTTATATTTTCTTCTATTTGATATTGATATGCATTAAGAAATACCATATTGGTTTTATATTTTCTATTCCTTGTGTTTTATCTAGACTGATTCAAATAATAAATGGGTACCAAGTGTGAGTTTGATGGTACATTTCTTATGCACAGGGTTTATCAATGCTATTGAGCTCACTCCTCAATAATTAGAACAACTGTGGTAAAAGCAACTCATAGTTTGGTTAGTAAGTAGCATAAAACCAAAAGAGCTAAACTTTTCTGTGTGTCACAATGACACCCGCATGTTTGTTAGAGCTAGTGATAGTGAATCCATATATAGATGATTTTATGCAGAATATTGCGGAGTGGCACCACTCGAGACTTTGTTTGGATGGGATTTCTGTGTATGCATGTGTGTAGCTGTATCCTATGTGAAACACTGTGGAGTGACTGTCAGTTGGCACTACTCAAGACTTTCTCTGGATAGGATCGCTATGTGTATGTGTGTTTTTATAAACAATAAACATTCCTGGTAAGTTTAATACATTTTACAATAATACTGCAGCACTGTACTGTACTGAATTGTTATTGCAGTATCTAGGAAGAAAAGTAAGATAAATATTTAGTTATACACCGCTGGACCAAATCTTTATTGCAAATGTTATCTTTGATGATGAACTTAAATATTGCTATAATGTTTCAAGTTGTTGTGGTAAAGAAAATAATAGTATTGTATTGTACAATAATGTATAATATTTTTTATCTTACATTAAACATCATGGCTATCTGTATGCACTTTTTTGTTATATTTGCATGTTTTAATGTTTTTCACTCACATTTTATTGTAAAGTCCATGTGCCTTAGTTTTTTTATCATTTTAAAAACTACTTAATGATTGTCTTGCATTTTCTTAGTCTGAATTAATTTTAACACAAATATTACAAGGTTTCATGCCTGACAATAGTAAACTTTAAAATTAAGAGCATATTTATCAAGTACCGTCCCTTTCCCTCAACCCCCCCATATTACTGATTCTATTCAGGTATTTCATTACGGTGATAATAAGTGACCCTTCCATTCTGAATGAAGAGATTCCTATTTATCATGTATGATGCAAAATTATAAATATGTATGCCATTATGAAGAAATAATACTTTTAACACTTTACAAATGTTTATGAGAATCTGAGAGGAATAAATTAAAGTCAGTCTCTGTGCAGGAAGGTATTATTCTGTATCTCACATTGCTTTGCTGTAAGTATACAGAAACTTTTCATTTACAGGAACCAAATATAGAGTTTGTTCCGTATTTGTTTAACACTTCAGGAACACTTGTTTTACTATTAAATTAAAATTGTGTGAAGTCATAATGATGACAAAATGAAAAATTGAGCATGAAATAGTAATTACGAAAATGTTAATGTGTCTTTTCTCAGTGAATGACTCCAATGTTCAGTTTCTGGACCAAGATGATGATGATGATCCTGACACCGAGTTGTATCTTACTCAGCCCTTTGCTTGTGGAACTGCTTTTGCTGTCAGCGTATTAGACTCATTAATGAGTGCAGTAAGTTTTTATTCTTTTTTTGCTTCTATTTATGTTAGAATCTGTCTCAAATTTGTTTCTCTCGATAAATTATTCTGCAGAATTTCTATTATTGCATGAGTAGTACAATAAATGAATTGTTTACGTTATATACTGTAAGCCTTTGTTAATAGTGAAAAATGAAAATTATTATACAATGTTGGACTAAACTAAAATCAATCAGATAAACTGCTATAAAATATGACGATATCTGTGCAACACATACTGTATATCAAATTTACAATGGCGTTACAGCTATTCCAATAATCATTTTGGATGAGAAGTGTACAGTACATGGTAGATGGAAAATAGTAACTGCAGTCCAGTTTGATTAAAAACATCCTGATAATTATAGACAAAATGCTTTACAATAATTTAAACCTCAAGAAGGAATGAACTAGGAGACAGATAGTGTGAACGTAATGTTTGCATGACAGTCAACATGGGGCATAGACCTAAAGCATACTGTCAGACAAATCTGTGGAGATTTTTTTCCAAATAAAAAAGCATAAAAAAAAAGCTATGTAGATTTTCAAAACATTTTTACCACTTTTCAAGTCAAAGTACTAATCCTTAAGCTATAAGGTACATGGGCAATGGTGGTAATTTCCTGAATTGAACTGGGTGCTGCATACATTTTGCGTTGAACTTGTTCAGCCTGGGTATTTCATTCTTCTTCTGTTTGTAATTTTCTTAAATATGGTATTACGGTGCTGCCCATGTTTAGAGAAGAGTTTGTAAAGCTAAAGGCTGCATGTCTGCTGTTTATGGGTGATGCTGTCTTTTTGGCTCTGTCAAGCTATTATCTCCAGTGTACACTAGATAAGTTTGCAGCTAATTGTGATGTAGTTGGGATGAAAATGATCATATCCATATCTGAGGTCATGGTCTTCTCCTGTAAATAGTTTGTTCTCTGCCCCAAGTGGAGGAGTTCGAATAGTGCTTGTTCTTTCATGAGTAATATTGTACTAGACCATAATGGTAAAGTAGAAGGTAAGTCTTAAGATAAAGCATTCAATTTACTCATCAGACTTCTTAAGATCCAGGTGGTTCCAAGTAGTTAGAATGTCCCCAGGCTCTCTGTCATGGGACAGTATACCAGGTTACAGCTCACTAAGAGAAGACCCAAAATGCACTCACAAGGTGGGTGGATTATATTTCTTGGAAGACTTGTGCATGTCTGCATATTTCCTAGAAGAACCTATAAATAAAAAAAAACTGCTGAGGTTTTATGTGGATTGGTCTATCCATATCATGTTGCCCCCATGGCCCTCATAAGCAAATGTGGATTGAAAGTGGAGTGAATAATGGATATTCTTGTTGATTAAAGTTATTATCTCCTCTTCAAGAATCATTGTAAAGGATTTTGAACATAGTGGGTGTTGATTATACAGACAACCCAAAGCCCCAGGGAAACGGTTCTCAATTACCAGTCCAATCACTGAGTTTGACTGGTGTGTTCATCCCATGTCAGTGTGGGTTTTTCGTGGGTACTCTAGTCTTTGCCCTCATCCCAAATATTTCCAGGTTAGGTTCATTGATGATTAAAGCTTGCCCAATGTCTGTGTGTGTGCTAAGTGTCTCATCCAGATCTGGATTATACCCTGGGATGGCGTTCAGATCCTGGGGACCCTATTGTGGGTTGAGTGAGTTCATGGAATAGGTTGACTTGTGAATTGTAGTGAAGTGAAATTGAGAGTTTGTTAACAGGCAAGGAACAAACATTGAAGTGTGTGTAATAAGGACGGTCACTTTCTACAAATTGCACTAATATCACTAAATTAATTATATTGGGTAAATATGTGATATGGATAGATTACAGTAAATTGTAAAATTGACAGATTATACTAAATTGTGAAATTGACAGATTAGCACTAAATAGGCAGAAGATATAATTCCCACTTTAAAACTGGGAAAGCACTTATATGATACTTACAGTACTGCAAGAGTATGAAAAGTATTTGATACCATTTAAACTGATTAATATTAAATTATCACTGTTAAAGGATTTAGAAATTTATGATGCGACTTGGAGTAAATTGGTTTTAAAAATTGGTTAGAGGCATGGCTGTCGAGGCAATATCCGTTTTCTCTGTATAATATATGTAGAGAAATAATTAGAAACTTAATAAAATGATAGGGTATATCATAATATTTGTTAAATAAAATAACAGACGTGTTATGTTCATCATTTACAATGTCCTAGTGAGACTGCATTTGGAGTACTGTGTGCAAGTTTGTTTTCATAAAGCCAAAAGAAAAATTGACAGCTGTACAGGTGCTGGTCATAAAATTAGAATATCATGACAAAGTTGATTTATTTCAGTAATTCCATTCAAAAAGTGAAACTTGTATATTAGATTTGTTCATTACACACAGACTGATGTGTTTCAAATGTTTATTTCTTTTAATTTTGATGATTATAACTGACAACTAATGAAAGTCCCAAATTCACTATCTCAGAAAATTAGAATATCAATTAAGACCAATGCAAAAAAAGGATTTTTAGAAATGTTGGCCAACTGAAAGGTATGAACATGAAAAGTATGAGCATGTACAGCACTCAATATTTAGTTGGGGCTCCTTTGGCTTGGATTACTGCAGCAATGCGGTGTGGCATGGAGTCGATCAGTCTGTGGGACTGCTCAGGTGTTATGAGAGCACATGTTGCTCTGATAGTGGCCTTCAGCTCTTCTGAATTGTTGGGTCTGGCGTATTGCATCTTCCTCTTCACAATACCCCATAGATTTTCTATGGGGTTAAGGTCAGGCGAGTTTGCTCGCCAATCAAGAAAAGGGATACCATGGTCCTTAAACCAGGTACTGGTAGTTTTGGCACTTTGTGCAGGTGCCAGGTCGTGTTGGAAAATGAAATCTGCATCTCCATAAAGTTCGAAGCAGCAGGAAGCATGAAGTGCAGACAGACTGGCAGACAGCTGCATTGACTTTGGACCTCAGAAAACACAATGGACCAACACCAGCAGATGTCATGGCACCCCAAACCATCACTGACTGTGGAAACTTTACATTGGACCTCAAGCAACGTGGATTCTGTGCCTCTCCTCTCTTCCTCCAGACTCTGGGACCTTGATTTCCAAAGGAAATGCAAAATTTACTTTCATCAGAGAACATAACTTTGGACCACTCAGCAGCAGTTTTGTCTTTAGCCCAGGCGAGACGCTTCTGACCCTGTCTCTTGTTTAAGAGTGGCTTGACACAAGGAATGCAGAAACCCATGTCTTGCATATGTCTGTGCGTGGTGGTTCTTGAAGCACTGACTCCAGCTGCAGTCCACTCTTTGTGAATCTCCCCTACAGTTTTGAATGGGTTTTGTTTCACAATCCTCTCCAGGGTGCGGTTATCCCTATTGCTTATACACATTTTTTCTACCACATCTTGTCCTTCCCTTCGCCTCTCTATCAATGTGCTTGGACACAGAGCTCTGTGAAGAGCAAGCCTCTTTAGCAATGACCTTTTGTGTCTTGCCCTCCTTGTGCAAGGTACCAATGGTCGTCTTTTGTTCAACTGTCAAGTCAGCAGTCTTCCCCATGATTGTGTAGCCTACAGAACTTGACTGAGAGACCATTTAAAGACTTTTGCAGGTGTTTTGAGTTAATTAGCTGATTAGAGTGTGGCACCAGGTGTCTTCAATATTGAACCTTTTCACAATATTCAAATTTTCCAAGATACTGAATTTGGGACTTTCATTAGTTGTCAGTTATTATCATCAAAATTAAAAGAAATAAACATTTGAAATACATCAGTCTGTGTGTAATGAATGAATCTAATGTACAAGTTTCACTTTTTGAATGGAATTACTGAAATAAATCAACTTTGTCATGATATTCTAATTTCATGACCAGCACCTGTAAATGCTGAGTGGAGAAAGTCAGTCATATGCATACACCAGAATAATGAGAATATCGTACACCTGGGGGCTTAGAAAACTGAATTAAAAAAATAATGAAATTATTTATTTTTATTTTGTATTTTTCAGACATGTTTGTTCAGAGCAGCTTATAACATCATAACATATTTGATGTTCATACAGTTGAAACATGCAAGGGTTAAGTGACCTGTTGAGAATCACGCAGTAAATCAGAGGTGTGAACATTGTGGTTTGAAAGCTAAAAGCCTAGGCACAATAACACACTGACTTAAATAAACACTGAAATACCTACTCGAGGGTGCTAGTGAAAATTAAGGCAGACACTAGGAAGCACTTCCTCACAGTTGTGTACATTTGAAATTAGCTTTTAGGTAAAACATATTAACTTCCACGAATGAACTAGGACTCTCTTTGATGTGGTGAATTGGTGGGGGTTTTGCCTTTAAGCATTCTTCTTTGTGCTGTTTCCTCTAACACATGACAGTACCCTAATGAGCCCGTATGAGATTATTACATAAAAACATTAGAAACATTGTGACCAGAGCAAGCTATTCAGCCTACCACACTTGTCCCCTATTCACTTAGATTGTCCTAGATGCTGTGACAACATGGCTACTAAATCAAATCAAATAAAAATTGATTTATAAAGCACAATTTTTAAACACCATAAGTGTAAAACCAATATGCTGTACAATAAAATAAAAAAAATCAATAATAAATCAGTAAAATAAACAAAGTACAAAAATTACATAAATACTAAAACAAATAAGTTAAAAGAACTGATTAGAACATAAACAATTTACAGAATAACAATGGATATGAAAAATAAAATTAATACATTAATAAAAATTTATAAAAAAAAACTAATACTAGTTAAACAAATGTGCTTAATAGACTGCAGGGTCTTCTGATGTTTCTACATTTTTGCTATGTTCTTATAAGGAACTTGCTTGGAACGCTTCCTTGTTGCTTGACAAGTATATTCCATGTTAAGTTCTCTTGTACTACAGTTGCACTGCAAAAATGCATTTGGAAAGTTAAACTCTTCAAGATGCTGATCTAGGTATAAACAAATTAAGTCAAACTAAGTGAATAACTGACATTTCAGAACAAATTACATTTCATATCTGTTATCTCATAGTTTACTCACAAACAAGGACCACATAAATTGATTGTTACGTGTTGTAACGGAACAATTGAAATTAGAAAGAGTACAACTGCTCACAGCAACATTTCTATTTTGAGATTTTGTACAGTATATATTCAGATTGAATGGTCTGTACAGTATATAAGTAAAAACTAGAGCTGTTTATTAGATTGTTAATTGTTGCTGCTTGGCTGCCTAGAGTAAATAATGCTTAGTTGCCTTCTGTGCTACTCACTGCAGTAGCTCACTCCCCTTTTTTGGTCTAGTACCAGGTGTTTCATTGCTGTTTGCTCCAGGGTTTAGTCCATGCTTAGCTTCTTTCACTGCCTAGGTCTATGAACCTTGATCTGCTGAAATCTCTTGTTATTTACAAGCATCCCAGCAGCTTGCCTCTATCATCCTTAATTGCCTCTGTGCATCTCTTAATGATCAGCCCAAGGTGATGTACAAATGTAACCAAAGAGACAATCAAACAATTATAGCCTGAAACGTGGGCTGTAACTCTGCAAAAAGTTATGTCTGTTCTGCCCTCTTCTGGCAGGCTACACAATGACTAGAACAAAGTTCTTTTTCTGCAATTTTCTATTACATGTATTCATGGCTTTTTTATTACTTATTTCTTTTTTGTTAGCATCACATATAAGTAGAGACTGTGATAGCAATTGTGTGTAACTGTTTTTTGAACTAGACTACACTATGTGCATCAAATAAGAAGCATGATCAAATGAGGAAAAACTCATTCTCTTCTTAAATTACCACATTAAAACAAGCATAAAGGCTGTTAATTTCTTGTTAAATTAAAAAAAAGAGTCAAGCAAAAGAGAAATTGTGGAACATTTGCTTTTACAATACATCATTCACTTTCAAACATGCTTGTTCCTCTTCAAAGCTAAATTGATCAACATACATTTCTTGATTATTTATAGTGACATCTATCATTCTATTCATTATTTTAAGGGGAATTACTAAAAACCACAATTTGATAAAGAATCAGTAATTAGCAAATCATTTTTATTATGTTTTAAAGGTGGGGTTTGACAAGAGAAATATTTTATTGAGAGTATGAAAACAATAGAACTTACACCATGCAGTGTTTATATTCATCTATCAGTTAGTCCATGTTTTGAGGCTGATTTCGGTCTTAGTTGCATGGGCGGAAACCTATTCTGTCAGCAGGGCACAAGGCAGGATTCTTTTCTGGCTGGCACACCAGACCACATTGTTGGGCACATTTGTGCATTAACACAATTTACTCCTGCCAGTTAAGCACACAGACGCAAAGTAAATCTGTATCTGTGGATTTGTGAGGCAGTAACTTTAACCTCTATGCCCTTGTGCTGCCCCAAGATTTGAATGTTATGCATTTCTTCCAGTACACGATTATCTCCAAACATGTTTTGTAACAATACACATCTTAAAACAGCCTATCTTGACTGTAATTTAAGCAGAAATAAAATGAGATAAATTGCACAATGCAGCTTGAATATATTAGTACTTGAAATATTTAGTTTTCCTCATCATGTGTTGCATTTTCCCTTAACATAGCTGAATTTCTGAGTGTATGAATTTAGACACAATTCGTAACTTCAAATTTACAATTAAATGATGCACATTTTCTCCTATCAATCCATCTGTCCATTTCAGTATGTGGTTGTTTCTGTGTCAAATTACACAACTGTGACAAACAAATGACCACCACTTTCAGCAGATTGTAAAAGCTGAAGTGTTAGTACAGAATGTAATAAATATTTTCAACAGCATAACATATAAACACATTGCAAAGTCTGTGGATGGATATTTTTTATCAGGAGCACTTGATGGAAGGCATTAAACAGCTTGTAACAAAGGCACTATAATGGCGCCGACCCAACACAGACTGACACGGAGGCATGTATAAAATAACACAAAACTGTTTTATTTTTCTTCCCCTGTGGGCATGTCTTCCCCATGACCCACAGACAATAAATACACAGTCCCAAATCAAGCACTAGTAAGCACCAGTAACACAAAACATGCCCTTCTGGCAGCACCACTCCTCCCTTGAAGCTTCGTCCTCTCCTCCCGACTCTGGCCACTGAGTGCTGGTGGGAAGTGTTCCAGGTGGGGCTGAAGATTTGTCCAGCCGGGCTGTGGAATCCAGGCAGCACTCCCTAGTGGCCACCCCAGCTCCCAACTAGGCTGTGGAGGATTTCATCTCCCATGGAGCCCTATGGGAGGTGGGGGAATCACCGCCGGCCAGGGAGGCTGCCACCAAGTGTCCCGGGGGAGGTAGTGAGCTGCCCATGGTTGCTCCTCTGGATCATATGCAGCAGGGGTGTCCCGGCCAGGCATGGGACCCGGCCACCCGTCACAAGCCTTACAAACTCTTTCCTGATCTATTTGTTAAAATTCTTGACACTGTTCTTACATTATTCTTTGCAGTGTTTGTGTCTGAAGATGCAGACCATTGCAGGCCTCCTCATGCACAAATTACACTCACACAGTATTCAATTTGGAAACCCTGTTAATCTAACCTGCACACCTGTGCAGATGTGGGAGAAAAAACACAGTACGTGAAGGAAAATCATGCACAGCAAAAACAGAAACACATGTGCCTAATTCTTGGAGCACTTTCTGGCTTTCCTTACTATCAGTAAGTATAGATCTCTGACAAATCAGTGATGAAGTTTTATTCCTTTTGCTTATTCCTTATATATTTAAAAACAGAAGTGAGAAACACGTAGTATATAAAAAAAAGATGTGCCAAGTGTATACTTCCTTTTAATGAAAAATTTCCTCTGCCACAAACATTAAATATCCTCCATTTTACTTTATATTTTACACCATCACATTAACTCTCTGCCTAGAGTCAGTTTTGTGTTTAGTTCAATTCATGCTCTATTTAGGTTTTCTTACAGTTTTGTCTTTTTATGAGACAGTATGTTGTACAACCATCCTGTTTCTAAATCCAATTTTCCAAAACATGGCAGCAATTAGTACAAGTCAATGGCCAAAAATGGACAGGATGCCAGAAACTTAAGCCTGAACTTAATAGGATGGTGTTTCTAGCAAAGAACTTGCGAAGAACATACTGGTGAATTTTAAGTAATTAAAGAACTTAGAAAAATTTCAGTTTTCAGTAGCTGCTAAGCAAATGTCTTTTTTTGAAGGTTTCTTTTTGCCAATGTGCTCACCTCACTTCTGTATTAGCCACTAAGCGAGCAACTGTTTCTTGAGAGGTTTCGCTTTGCAAATGTGCTGGCCTCGCTTGTGTATCCTCTAAGGTGGAGCCCTTACCCCGACTCCACCTCTAACTTCCGGACCGGACAGACACACACACACTTCCACGCGTACACGTTTATAAATAAGATAGTTCTGCACTCATTATAATTATTATATTTAAAAGAGATCTTTGGCACATTTTATAATCACACAAAAAAGTGTAGCTGTAATTATTTAGCATTTTATAACATTCCAAGTACTTACATTTTCATTTTTTTTTATTTGGTTCATTTATGATTTATGTTTATACTGTCCCACCTCAGGTTTATCACAAAAGTATTTATGTATTGAAGAAAAAAAATGTTGTTAGCTGCAAACAGTATCTCACCATGTTTATTTCTATATTTTTGTTAATTTTGAAAGTCTTTATTTATTTGTTGATAGCACACTACAGTATCCATATTGTCAGGATTATGGAAACTATCATGATTTCAGCTCCAGGTCATATTGTCCATTCTTAATATAAATAGAATGTGCAAATGCCTCAGAGACAGACTGGAATTTGATTCAAGTCTCTTTGAACTTGTAGACAGTGGCACTAACCTTTACCCTAGCATATATTACAATATTATATTTATTATATTTTGGATCAGTTTCATTTTAGTGGAGATTTGCTTGTTTACAATATTATGTATGTGAATGAATATTTTAATATAAATGAAGTATTATTTTAATAGCATTGTTCACAAGGTGGAGGATGACATGGGATTTAAACAGAAACAGGAAAATATACTCAGCAAAAAAAGAAACGTCCCTTTTTCAGGACTGTGTATTTCAACAATAATGTTTTAAAAATCCAAATAACTTTAGAGATCTTCATTGTAAAGGGTTTAAACAATGTTTTCCATGCATGTTCAATTAACCATAATCAATTAATTAACATGCACCTGTGGAATGGTCGTTAAGACCTTAACCGCTTACAGAAAGTAGGCATTTAAGGTCACAGTTCTAAAAACGCAGGACACTAAAGAGACTTGTCTACCGACTGTGAAAAACACCCAAAGAAAGATGCCCAGGGTCCCTGCTCATCTGCGTGAACGTGCATTAGGCATGCTGCAGGGAGGCATGAGGACTGCTGATGTGGCTAGGGCAATAAATTGCCATGTCCGCACTGTGAGACGCCTAAGACAGCGCTACAGGGAGACAGGAAGGACAGCTGATCATCCTCGCAGTGGAAGAGCCCGGATCTCAATCCCATTGAGCGTGTCTGGGACCTGTTGGATCGCAGGGTGAGGGCTAGGGCCATTCCCCTCAGAAATGTCCAGAAACTTGCAGGTGCCTTGGTGGAAGAGTGGGGTAACATCTCACAGCAAGAACTGACAAATCTGGTCCAGTCCATGAGGAGGAGATGCACTGCAGTACTTCAAGCAGCTGGTGGCCACACCACATACTGACTGGTACTTTTGAATTTGAGCCTCCCTTCATTCAGGGACACATTGTGAAACATTTTTAGTTTATGTCTTATGGTGTTGACTCTTTTAGTGTTCATACAAATATTTACACATTAAGTTTACTGAAAGTAAAAACAGTTGAAAGTCAGAGGACGTTTCTTTTTTTGCTGAGTATATTTGTATATTTTGAAATAATAACAAAGTGGGATTTTGTGCTTAGTGTAGAAAAAAAGACAGACAGAAAAAAAAGAAAATCCTAGTGTTTTAGAAGAAAGACCAATAGAACATTTTTGCATTTGCAGATAGAAAGGAGAGCAACAGGAGCAACTTGTTGAAGGAAAGGAATTTTTACAGAATGTACTTATGCTTAATACACCCCCCAGAGCATGTGTAGCACATATGGGCTTGACTGGATGATATATGAGAGGGGACCCAAAAATGCCTGCCATTGGTCAGAAGCAAGGGAGCAAGGTGTAGTTATCAAATATCATATGCTTACAGTCTTTTTAATCAGTACACCAAGTGGCATTGTGCTAAGCTGATCAAGATGAATATTTCTTACATTGACTTAAGTGATTTTTTTTTCTGCAAGCCGAAAAAAGCATGTTATGTCATATCGAATATTAAGACAACAAGGATCACATTTTTCAACATTAACAAACTGATTTCATCATGATCAGACTGTTAATCAGTGGCATTACACTGAACTGCTGAGTGTCTGCAAAAGAAATGTCCGGAGAAGTGGCACATGCAAAATTGTATTTTGTACCCTGGCAGCACTCCTACACTCATCACATTATCAGTTAGAGTTTTTGACCAAAGACAACGTGGTTATTCCCACATACCTCCCATATTTGCCTGGCTTGTTTGTTTCATGTTTGTCTGTCTGACTTTATTCCTAACTACTCTCTGAAAGTGTTATGTCTCCCCTTGCATTAATGCATTTTGTTGATAAAATTCACTGGCTCTGACCTTGGCCTGTTGTGACAAAGGATTTTTGTTGTTCACCCAACTAATGACTTTTTTTGTTCTGTACACAATATGAACACTGCTATGGTATAGTTTTATCCAGATATTTAAACTCTGCCACTCAAACAGTTAAACTGTAATTAAAGAGATATTATTAATTTATTTGAAACCTAAGAAATAGTGGTAGAGTGTAGAAATTTTCAGTTAATTTTGTGGTCTAAATATTTTAGCTTTCATCAAGTAAACTGATGTTAAAGTATTTAATGCAGCAATAAGCAAAAGCAGTAAAAGAAATTCTAATTTTTTGTTCTAATTAACAATATGGGATTTTTCTTAACTGCAAAACTTCTATAATAAATAATAAAAGTTTATTCACTGTCTAGCAATCATGCAGCATTTATTGCTATTATCATAATTTTAGAAACATACAAATACAGTATTCTTAACATAAATCAAATAGGAATATATGTGCTTCTGTGAAATACCAAATGCTTTTATTTTATAGTAAACAGCTGACATTTTCTGCAGGTTTTATACAAATACAGTACTGATATATTGTAAAATACAACCTGTGTTGGTTCAGATGGTGCACAACGGTTAGCACTGTTGCTACATTCTCTAGCTCCAGAGTCATGGATTCAGAACATTGTGTGTGTATGAATTTGCACATTCTGTGGATATCTATATGGGTATTTAAGTCACTTACATTAGAATGTACTCCCTTAATTTCACTTTTTTTATTTGGTAATATACTGAGATGGAAACACTAGGCCACAATATTCTCTACACCTTTTTCCAATCTTTTTAATTGAATTCCCAGGTGCCCCCATACCAGTTGAAAGAGAAATAATCTTGCCAGTATGTCCTAGATCTTCTCTCAGTATTCAGAACTTGTACATCAGCTGAGAGAGGCAATCTGTTGGCATCCTAACTCCATGCCTCAATCACCTCAACTGGCATCTTCCAATCCAGAGAAGCAGTGGTTCTAGCCCTATTGTGCTAGTTTCTCAGTCTGTCATGGAAAGTGAGCTAAGCAACTTTGCGACAACTTCATTTCATCCACTTATACTTGCAAACACATTTGCTTGGTTACCCTACAGGAATTAATGCCATTAGTGAGGATACGAACGTAGGAAGACTAAGACACTTAAATCTGTGACCCTTTATTGGAATAAGCATGCTTGGAATATAAATTAACTTTGTTTTGCGCATCATAGGGGGAAGTAAATTATTAGAATGAACGTATCACATTTTAACTTCTGTTGTTGTCATATCAGATACAAGGCATCGGGTTATGACTCAGTTCTCTTCCTACAACAGTGATGTAACCCAAATTTTGGTGTAAGTCGAAACACACCCTATCCTAATTCACTTACCTATACTAACACATTTGCAAAATCATAATCTAGAACATAAAAACATAACTAAGCCACAGAAAAAGGAAGTTTTTATGGGAGTGAGCGTTGTAAACTCAAAACGTATATCGAGATGTTGTAACCTGAGGACCCCCTGTACCTTTCTCTTTATCACTGACAGCAAAAATTAAAAATTATTAATCATTGCTGATTCTCTATTAATATGAAAGTATGCATTGAATGAGGCACTGTATACTATAAACTTAGACGCTCAAAACAACTACCTATTTATTAGTTAAACATAGTATGCTCCTTAGTGGGCGGCACGGTGGCACAGTGGGTAGCCTTGCATTTAGGAGACCTGGGTTCACTTCCCAGGTCCTCCCTGCATGGAGTTTGCATGTTCTCTCCATGTCTGCGTGGGTTTCCTCTGGATACTCCGGTTTCCTCCCACAGTCCAAAGACATGCAGGTTAGGTGCATTGGCGATTCTAAATTGTCCTTGGTGTGTGTGTATGGGTGTGTGTGTGTGCCCTGCGGTGGGCTGGCGCCCTGCCCAGGATTTGTTTCCTGCCTTGCTGAGATTGGCTCCAGCAAACCCCCGTGATCCTGCGTTAGGATATAGCAGGTTGCATAATGAATGGATGGATGGATGCTCCTTAGCTTGCAAGAATCAAGAGCCAAAGATGACCTCCTGTTAGGAGGTCTATAAGTTGTCATTCAATAATTGTACACATTTCTTTTTTACAATTATGTTCAAAAAACTGTAAGGCACCAGCTTTCATTTCTTAAACTTAAAGTTCAGGTTAAATTAAAGCATACCACTCTTACTTTGTTTGTAATTTTAGTAAGATTAAAGGTATCTGTGCAAAGTCTAAATATACTGTGACCCTTCTACAAAAATCTTGAGATAGGGTTTAATGACAAATTGATTGACATATTGATTTAATATTGTAGGAAAGTAAAGAACGGTAATCATTAATACTGACTGACAAAAATACCCCAAACTACTGTCATTGATCTGAGCAGACTCATAAAGTGGCCCTTAAGGAGCACTTTATTATGTGTGAATACTACTGATTCCTCTATCTTAAACTAGAACTGAGCAGAAATGTTTTGATTCTCATGCTTGATAAATCACCCTCTTTGATTAAACAACACATTCCCTGCTCTTCATGCACACTTGCCAAATTTATTATGGATCTAAACCTTGCAGACTCTTGTTACTAAATCCTTCCACGAAAGATTTTTCCTTTTTTTCTCATTGTTTCAAGTCATTTTCCAGAGTAGATTATATCCTAATTTCAAAATCTCTGACCCCCAGTACAAGGAATGCATTTTTATCTTTCTCCTCTATGTCCAACCAGTGTTCAGCTTTTTCTTACTATTCTGTCCTCCAGGTCCCTTACTTGTATTTTAACACTTCACTTTTGCAAAATGCAGATTTTATTGGACAAACCTTTTGGATAAACTTGGGGAGTTTATACCTTTAAACAAAGACGCTGTTCAGGATCTAACTTTTGCTTCAATGGCTATTAAGGAGCACATTTGAGACCTAACCATTGCTTCTGCGTCCAATTTAGCCCACACAGCATGCAGGAATATTGATGATCTTGAGAAATGTCTGAATAATCTTGAAAATGCACGCCTTTGTATTTTTGATCCAGTACACAAGCTAAAATACACATTAACCAGAGCCGAGTTAAACAACCTTTTTAATGAGATATTCAGAGTTTAAAATTCATTTAAGGTTTTCTGTGCTAAACCCAGCAAGTTGTTTGCACTTAGATTGCGCAGATGTGACTTATTAGCCTTTATTTACCAAGTCAAGTTAAAGTCTGGTAATATCACTAATCGCCCCTTGGAAATGAATACATTTTTTTGAATTTTAATCTGAACTTTTCACTTCCGATAAACCCCTTTATCAGACACACTGGATGTTTTTTTTTTTAATTTATTGATTTGCCAAAACTCAAATGATGCTGCCCTGGTTTCAGCTGAAAAAAATTAATTTGTCTTAAACTCATTCGCAAAAAAAAATAAAGCCCCTAGTCCAGATCGTATACAGCCACAAGTATCCAGCTCGCTGTTCCAAATGACCAACACGGCTATCTGAGGTTTTCCAGGACTTGTTAGTGAACTGAATGCTAAATTAATTTACATTTACTCTATCCTTCTTTAAGTAGTTCCGGGTGGGGTGGGTTAGGATGAAATCGGGTGGGGTTTCAAAGTTATATTTAAAAATGTCATTTTTTTCTTTTGATCTGTTATCCTCTTCTTATTTTTGAAATCAAATTAAAAAAAATATATTTTTTTTCACTTGAAGGAGGAATAAATCCAGACTAGAACATATCGGAAGTGATGCATAGAGAAAGGGTTTGGCATGTTGCCTTCTTTTGAAACTAGTGCATTAACTGTCCCTAAATGAGCAAATTTCCATTATTTTATCAATTACCAATGGACCCCTTAAGTATAACTAAAAATAGTATCTTGTGTATATAGGATTGTTGAAAAAAATCTGCTTTCGTCCAGATGAATATGACTTTTAGCATATACTCTCTGTAACATCCTCAGCTAATGTAAATGCTAAAACACTGAGTTTGCCTACTCACATTCAAACAAAGTTTAAGATACTGTTATTTAAAAACCTAATTATCTATTGTGAAAATTGCAATAAGTAACAAAAATCAACCATGAAGCAAGTACAACAACAGGACAAATTTAGCAGGTGGGCTTTTTACTGGGGCACTGATGTGTGATTACAAAATGAACAAATCGCACAAATATTTTAAAATTTGCAACAGATTTGCCTGAGAGTTCAAAATCAGAATATTATAGCAAACAAAATGGTGGCAAAATTGGATGCCATCATGAAAAATACCCTCAATCCCCTCCAGGAGGTGCTCTTGTGGAGCACTTTTAGCCATAGGCTCATTCCACCACGAGTTTCAGTGATTCCTCCCATTTATTTTAATATACCATTTTAAAATATCTGACCTCTAAGTCAAAAACTAAACCAAATGTAAAATGTAGAGGATATTGGTATGTGCTCTCTCTGAGCTTTTCTTAAATCAAAAACTTGGATGGATGGATGGATGGATGGGTACTTACTTTATTAATCCCAAGGGGAAATTCACATACTCCAGCAGCAGCATACTGATAAAAAAACAATATTAAATTAAAGAGACAATAACTTTGTATAATGTTAACATTTACCCTGGGTGGAACTGAAGAGTCGCATAGTGTGGGGGAGGAACGATTTCCTCAGTCTGTCACTGAAGCTACTCCTCTGTCTGGAGATGACACTGTTCAGTGGATGCAGTGGATTCTCCATGATTGACAGGAACCTGCTCAGCACCCCTCGCTCCACCATGGATGTCAAACTTTCCAGCTCCGTGTCTATAATAGAGCCTGCCTTCCTCACCAGTTTGTCCAGGCGTGAGGCATCCCTCTCCCCAGCACACCACCGCGTAGAAGAGGGCTTTCGCCACAACCATCTGATAGAACATCTGCAGCACCTTATTGCAGATGTTGAAAGACGCCAGCCTTGTATGGAAGTATACAGGAAGTATACTTGCATACTTATACAAGAAAGTGATTACCATGAAATTAAGATCGCACCATATAAAGTAGTTTTTACTTTTCATTTGCTTATTAAATATTTGTTGTGAGTTCATTTATATTTGTTTTCCCTCTGATGATTTAGTTCCTAAATGGCACATCCAGTAACAAATACTTTCTTGTTTTGCATTTGAATTCCCTTCACTTGCCACAAATTTTGTGATACTAAAAAGATTGTGGCATTTAAAAACTCCCACTGTGTTACAGTAGTCTAAAGTACAATGTTTAAGGTTTGTAAAAATTCAAAGCATGAAAATACCAGTATGAGAAGATACTTGATATGAAAGCATGCAAGAGTAAATTTCAAATTTTTCATGTTGACTTTTTTTTTCACATTGTGAATTTTAAGTACATATTACAACTATTTAACCATGTCGCTTACTGTCTGATAAGAAAAACTGTGTATTATTAATGTAGAAAAAAAACACTAGTGAATAGGTACACAGCATCTACTGTCTCCATTCCTGCTTAGCTTAGTATAGCTTATGACACACAAAGAAGTACTGTGCTTTATAATCAATTACTTAAACGATGCCAGTAACTATTTCTTAACTCTTAATGACAAATGAGTGGCTTCTTTGGAAATAAGCCTGCCTACTTCTGTGGTCATCAGTTTTTAACTGTTCCAAAAGCAGACTCAATTACTGCTTGAAAAAGAGTGGCTGGTCATATTTAATGGAACAGAAGAAAATGAAATAATTGGAATCTGCTGTCTTTTCACTTTCTTCATAAAAATATTTGAAGAGACAGCTTGGGAGTTTAAATAACAACTCTAGATAACTTACAATGCGTGTGCCTACAGTAGTGACTTTAATGGCGCTTGCTTAAAATTTTTTCTTTTATCTCTGCAGACATACTTCAATGATAATATCCTCACATTGATACGGACATTAGTAACCGGAGGAGCAACACCAGAGCTGGAGGCTCTTTTGGCTGAAGAAAATGCACTTCGTGGTGGCTACAGCACTCCACAGACACTCGCAAACAGGGACAGGTGTCGTGTTGCTCAGCTGGCATTATATGATGGCCCATTTGCAGATTTAGGGGTGAGTAACTACTTTAGAAATATATGCACATTCTGGTGTTCTTGCTTACTTCAGTAAAATACATTTTTGAAAATGAGATTTTTGCTTTTTTGTCTTTTAAGAGTAAATAAACATACAACTGACACAAGAGTAACAATTCTACTTCGTAAAAACTATATTTAAATTATTATTTTGTGTCATAAATACTGCTGAACCTGAGCCCTCAAAGAAAGTATCTAGGAAAAAAAGAGCATGCACTGTGAAACAGTCCCGAAATATGATTTGGTTAACCCATATGTCTTGAACACAGACTGATCTAACCAATAAGACTTAGGTAGTACCACCCAGGAAAACTGTTTAAGTTAAGGTGAAACTCATTTAGCTGTTGTGAGTGCGAGAAGAGGCTGTCAGTCACTGTACAAGGCATGTCAGCTTGTTTGTACTTCTGTAAATACAAAATTGCACGTCTGAAAAGTAGAAGGTCAAGCCTGGAGGTTTTTGGACATCACCTCAGAAGTCTCATTTACTCAGGTTTATCTTTCAGTTTTCAGGACACTTAGAAATGTAAATACTGAAATTAACTGGTAATCAGTAACGAACATAGTAATTAATTGCTATATTAATACATGTTATACTCAGGCACACATTTGAGATGAGCACTGATATTCTTTCATAAACTATTGATAGCCATCTACACACTGTAAATTTAATTTAAATATATCTGGTTGCTTGTACATAGTATGTACTAATCATAATACGGTCTACTTAGTGTACGATTAAAAGTCATTTTATTTTTGTTCTGTTTCTTTTAGGATGGAGGTTGTTATGGTGATCTGTTTTGTAAGGCACTGAAGACATATAATATGCTGTGTTTTGGAATTTATCGACTAAGAGATGCCCATATAAGTGCGACAAGCCAGTGCACTAAGCGGTAAGAGGTTTTTATATTTTTTGTCATGTTCCCTAATCTTTTTTAAACCTGCAGACATTGCTGATTGAAATCTGCCGTATTCCCATATGACAGCGAAACCATATAGTTGAAAGGAGCCTTAATTTTGGTGTAAGGATTATTTCACATTTCCTTGTGAAGTTATTTATCTCAAAGCAAACTTGCATATTGTGCTATTTACCCTCCAAAGTGTATCTTCAGTTTATTAGATTTGTTTTCTACTTATCTTAAAAAGTGAAAAGTAATAATGGTCATATTCTTAAATGTTATCTGTAGAAACAGGCAACACGAACAATTGTGAAATTCAGTTTGGCCTTCAGATGCATGAAAACTAAACACAGTACTCACGTTAGAGAATCTTTTGCATAGCTCATGTCTATGATATATTTTAAACGTTCGTTCATTTCCTGACCCCACATCTTCTAAAATGGGTTTTCAGGTTAAAGTCAAGTGCAAGGCAAGATCTTACCCCGAATGTGCCCCTGGCTCATACACCCAACCTCAATGATCTTAATCCGGTTTAGAGTCACTAATCAGCATAATTTGTACTTAGAAGGTATATGGTTGGAAATCAGAGTACCTGAAGAAAATCCTTGATCTCAAAACTGTAGAGCTGTGAGACAATAGTGCAAATGTAATCAATATGCATATACAGTATATGAATAAAGTAAATGTTTTTTCTCGTGTGATTGTGAGATTTTAATTATTTATTTTCACTTGTGCCTTCATACCATATATCTTAATGAAGTTTGGCACAAATTCTTTAAATGATTCAAATTAAAAGCTTTAATTTTTTTACCATGATCACTTCTGAACTTCCATGTTCCCATCAAGCTAATGGCTTAATTGGGCATTTTATTAAATACACTGAATGTCACAAATGCAATTAACACTCTTGTGACCTATTACTTTGTTTAAATTATTTGTACCTTTATATACAGTATTAGGTTATTGCAATAATTTCAATATAACAACTGAAAAAGAATGTTTCCTTACAAAATGCTTGCATCCATACACATCACAGGTCTAGGCATGTTAATCATTTTGATTTCATCACAATATACATGCCTATAGAATATATACATCATTATTGTATAGGCATGTAAAAGGTGGAGTTTGAAGAGGGCACCATTGCACAGTGGCTAGTGCCACTCCCTAGAAGAGCTTTTCCTCTGCTTAACACTAGAATTACCAGAACCTACGAAAAAACTCGTAGATCCGTCCCACCTTAAATCGCTTCTTAAAACCGTTCTCACCTCTCCGCCAGCGTCTTTTGTAATCTAAATGTGCTGATAAAGAAAAGCTACAAGTAGCCGGCTATTCTATCCCCCCACCCACTTAGCACGTGCACGAACTTCTCCCAGCTCATGCCTTGATTGATTATCTGGGAGTGTAGTGGAGTTTTAGAGTGGAAATAATAGATCATTATTTGGAATACACGCATTTCATGTGTGTTCCGTTTCTACAGTAATCCATGTAAATACATTTTTAAAACAGAAACGTTTTTCATATTGTAGTAGTAAATGACAAAATGTAGGCATAAACTATATAATGTATGAAGCCTGAAGTACAAATATCAAAGAAACACTTTCACAAAAGGTACAAATATAACAGAACAAGTATGCTTTTATTCAAAAATATAACTGTTAAATTTCTAGCTTGGGTGTCTTCTGCATGAACTTTGTTCTTTCTAGGTTCACATTGGCTTCATCCAGAGACTAAATGTTTCAAGACACAGTACTGTATTATGTCATAATATGTGAATTGCTGAAATGCATCATATTAAGTCTTTACAACAGACAATGTGGACTTTTTACTGATTGAACCCAAGAATGTTAGGCTAGAATTTGTGCATATACTGAAAAAGCAGTATCAGAAAATTAATTCATAGGTTTATGGATAGTTCTTACATAATTTTTTTTGAATTTTAAATAATTTTAGCGAGGGTGTGTATTAACATAGCCAGTACTAAAACTAAAAATGTAACTTTTGTTTTGTCGTTGCAGTTATGTTATTACCAATCCTCCATATGAGTTTGAGCTTGTCCCTACGGATCTGATCTTCTGCTTAATGCAGTTTGACCACAATGCTGGCCAGTCAAGAACCAGTCTATCACATTCATCTCACTCTTCCCACTCTTCCAGCAAGAAAAGCTCATCTGTTCACTCAATCCCAACAGCCAATAGGCAAAACCGCAGCAAGGCTCGGGAGTCTCGTGAAAAACAGAAGTATGTGCTTGAAGAAAGACTATAATATATGTGCAGTACCTCTGTGTGTGTTATTGTTTGTAACTGCTATTGTTCCTTTGACTGAGTTCAGTGGAAGACTCTCTTTGTTTCATTCAGTTTGTTATTTCATGTTTGTGAATTCTCATGGCTGTCTGCATGTAGTCATTATTTCAGTTTCACCAATACATTGAGCATTACCATGTTTTGTTTTTTTTAACACAACAGCAACTATCCAGACAGACCAAAGCAAGCATATGATTTCGACATATTTGGCTTCAAGGTTGAATAGTCTGCATTGTTCAGCATAAGATATTGATAGACAATTGTTAACGACCTATAGCAGAGATGATTTGTTTAATTTTTTAAAGTCTTGTTTTTGATTGATAGCAATCCCTTTGATGACTGGACAGAATTGGTAAATTTGAAATTCTAGGCCAAGTAAATATTTTGTAATGAAAAGTACCTCAAATTTAGAATATATAACTAGGCATATCACAGCCTGTTTCTGGAGAATAACAGAGGCTACAGGTCTGTCTTTATTGTTATAACAAATGCTTTGTGAACTTAGAAAAGATGGTAATAGATTAATCAAATATGGTGGTAATCTAATTTTTAAAAAGAAAAATGAGGTACATTGAAAATATGTTCAAGCAGTTTTTAGAAGTATCAGTTTAGAGTGTGTACATTTACATATTTATAAAGATATATTAATAACGTGTTCATTTATAACAATTCCCTAAAAAATAAGTAATTTTTAAATCTGTGCTTGCTGTCTTTTTACACACATACACAAACAGACACACAGTATATTTACCATTTACATTTCTTAGATAACAAAAACAGCTTAAGCAAAGACCAAATAAACTATTACTAGAATGTATGTAAAAAATACTTCAGGGTACGTAATATTTTTCTGTTCGTTTCTTTTTGTTAATTTTCAGTGACTTATTATATTTCAAGTAATTGTTAGCAGGAATCGGATTTATTGAAAAATAAAAGGAGAAGGAGATGTATTATAAAAATTTTAAGAGAATAAATTTCTATTAAAAAACTGTTTTGTAAATAAGAGAACATAAAGTAAAATTTTACATTTTTTATAAAGTTAAAAACTAATGTTTTGAGGGAAATGTTACATAAGGAAAATGTTAATGTTTCATGAACCTTGCGTGAAACTTACATGAAAGTTATAGTTTATGCTATGTAATTGTAGGTGAACATATATATATATATATATATATATATATATATATATATATATACACACTGTATAGAGTTTGGAATATGCCTTAAAGGAGTATTATCTTGTCATGAAAGGTGCTCATCCTTTCATCTGTAAATACAGTATATTTGTAAAAATAAATAAATAAACCATAGAGAGCATTTTGTCTACCCATCAGTTAGAGTAGCCCATCTTTGCCAGAATGTTTTTAAAATATGATGGATGCATTTTATGTGAATGTGGAATCCTTTTAAATAACTGAAATAATACAGTAATATGCAGTATGTGCACAGAGAGGATATAAATATTTAATTCTGCAGTAAAAAGTGTAAGTATACTGTACATTCCATATTTGATTCCTCTCAATTGTAAAAAGATTTGTTGTATTTGTTCTTTCTTAACTGAAAGACATTGCATGTTTATTTATTTATATTATATATATATATATATATATATATATATATATATATATATATATATATATATATATATATATATATATATATATATATATATATATATATATATAAACATGGAAAAAAGAAACACAATATGGAATGAAACAAACTGCATTTTTAGTGTTTTAGTTGGAGGACTTTCACAAAATGTCATAATTAGTCTTTCATTTTCTCCCCTGCTATAGATTTTGAGTAGTGAGGCTTTACAACCTGCCCAAAATAGAAACGTTTGTTAGGTTCATTTTTACCCAGTGAGGTCCAATACCAATAAAACAATATCTCCTGAGATCAACACTTGAAGACCATAATTCAAAGGTTAAGTCGAAGGCAATATGAAGATAACACATTCTCAATTTTCTGTGCATGCTATAATGCCTTACATTTTACCAGAATTGAGAATGATAGCCATTGACCAGATACTATGATTAAACTGCTCCACATTGCCTTGTGCACAGGCAAAGTTTCCGCAGACTAGCATGACATTAGTCCACACCTGAACTTGAGCAACACATCAGATTGGTTGATCTTAAAGATCTTTTCAGATTTCCCACCCCTAATAATGAAACTTTCAACAAACACAGTACATGGACCTGTGAGAGGATAGTGAGGGACAGGGTCCATGCTACTACTTTTAGAGTAAGGTGTCCTGTCAGAGTTCCTCTTTTTACACCCTCTAGCTATCCTACCCTTTAACTGAACAATGCAACACCAAACTCAATTGGTATGGTTACATATACTGTCCAGAGGAATACTGCTGTACAGCTGCTACCACGGCCTGTCCTCTGTAATGACCTTAACTCTATAAATAACCTTTTAGATGCCTTGGATCACAACATCTGAAGACGTGACCACTTTCACTTTAGAATGACTAGCAACTTTATCAGGCCGTCCTGCACAACTGGGATGACATACCACGATTACAGATTCAAAAGATCATTAGCTCTGGGTGGCAGAGGTGTCAAACAGTGCTGACTACAAGAGATAGTCATATTTGACACAAAAGATAATCGTTGTTAATGTTCACAAATATCATTGTTTTGTTATTCTCATATCTTTATTATTAATGAAGGCTGAAATTTCAGTCCAACAACATGTATTGTGTTTCTTTTTAGCAGCAGTATATACACTGTGTGTGAGTGTATATATATATATATATATATATATATATATATATATATATATATATATATATATACATATATATATATGTATATATATATATATATACAAATATATATAAAGCATAAATCCTAAAATGAAGTAGTTTCAGTATGTGAAAGGCTAACTATACTTTTATATTTCTTAATATAAAAGTTGAACATGGAAATAATGTATATTTGCAATGAGGTCCAAAGTTGTCAGCAAAAAAAAGTTCTCATATCACACATAACTGCATTGCTTTATTATTCTTGGAGCTTTACTGCAGAGCATGAAAGATGTGTATACTTGAACTGTTTTGTGTTCAACAATATAAAGCATTTGCAAATCATTAGCCTTTTTGTAGATTTTTTTTTGTAAATTGACATATTGGTTTAGCATGGAGTTATTTGAAAGTGTAACATTTTCCTGACATGACCAAATTATTTCTAACTCTTTCAATCTAATCAGCTATACAGTTTCAGCATTTAAAATGCTAAAATTCAACATTATCCCTCTTTAAAAAGGAATGAGATAAATACACTTCGGTCCCAGTGTGATATTTATAATTTTTTATTACAATGTTATAATTGATGTTTTTATAGTTTCTTCCTTCACACTCCTAATAGTTTAATGCATCTTTATATGTAAATGCTTTTTAATTTATATTAATGTTTTAATCATTGATGGACATTTTCTTTTTTCGCCAAAAAAGTTAAATTACAGTTACATCAAATAAAAAACAAGTACTTAATACAGTGCTATCTTGAAAAACATGTTCAGATCAAATCAGATTAGCCTAGACATGCTTGTATTCTGAAATAAATAAAACTAAACTATTTCATAGTATAGCAAAATGCTTTTTTCTAATTACGTTATAATATGATCATATATAATCATCTTCAGTTGTTAATATTTCAGGAAAGAAATCAATGAACTGGAATATGGGCAAGTGTACTATAAATAATGGGGAACTTTTGATGTTTCAAGTCCATGATGGAATCTTCCCATACCGAAATCACAGCATTAACACATCCGGTACATTTGATGCGTCAAAGTTGGTTTCAAGCAGTTTACACTTGGTTTACTGTCATGCAAAAATACTCATTTTAAGAGTTTGTACAACTGTTTAGAGGCATATTAAAAAAGAAGACAAATGGTGGTTATATTAAAAAATGCTAAAATAAATTTGTCAGTATATGATTTAAAACTAAAGGAATTCACTTTTGTAAGGTATGAAGAATGCAGCAACAAATTAGTAATCAATTAGAAACAAGAATAGATTATTGTAAGATTTCTTTTAATCTAATTCGAATATTACTTGAACTTCTATGTACAAATCCCCAAGCAGTTTGTGCATATTTTATATGCACTAATGTAGCTGCTTCCCAAACATGATAACAGACAAGAAATGTGGTGAGAAGCCAATTTGTGTAGCCTGTTGCTATTTAAGTTACTTTTAGACGTCTAAAAAGGGAAGTTTTGATATCAATTGTTTGCACTGCACATTGGTCACCTACAAAATACCTAAACATGCAGTATCACACGTCTCTAATGTATCATCTCGAATGTAAAGCCTGAACAGCACAAGAGATCCAGACTAAGTTGAACATCATCACAGATGTGTCACTGACTTCAGCACTTTTTAAGCAGTTCTTTCAGTACCTTTTTTGATTAGCTATGTTGGACCATTTGGAAAACACATTCTCTCACTTAAATGCATTCATGTTGTGTGTGTAAAGTTGAAGCAACTAATTTTTTACAGTCAAACACAAATAATCGAAGAGCAACAATTGCAGGTTTGTCTCTTATCAAAAAGAAATGTTATTTTTTCTTAAAACCTGAAAATCTTTCTGAAGTCTGCAGATGAAGAAATGTGCTTAGACCTCAGAAATCAACATTCACAGATCAGCCAATACAGATGCAACATCCATCACCTAATTAAAATTACATTTTTTTTAAAGTGTGTATTTGTATAGGAAGATTTCTCTAACCAAAACAATTGAACAGATTTTTTTCTGTAATGTTTAAGTTCAGATAGTTCAAATGGCTAAGGGGTCCATGGACTCTAGTGGCTCATGGGGGTTGTTGGTCCACAGTAGTGAAAGGTAAAGAGCAGCTGCTCTAGAGTTTTAGTTTAGAATATTCCAGTTTGTACAAATATAATTACATTGTTTTTAGTATTATAATTCTAGTTTGCTCCTCTAGTTATTTTTCAACTATACAGTATTGCTAGAATTCATCATTCATTTTAGGGTCTTTAGCATTTAATTTGGATTTTGTCTCACTAGCTAGTTTTCATCTTTAATGTTTAAATAAAGCAATAATTTTTCACCTTGTTTGTTTAGACTTCAACTTGAGAATTTAATTTCTGTCACTATTACACGTAATATTAGCTTTTAAATAAATGCATAAATAATATTACATTTGTTTAAATTACATTTGTTTAAATTGAAATATTCATTTCCATTTCAGTTTAAATCATTTGATATACAATAATGGGAACTTGTTAATTTGGCCTTGGTATATATTTATTACTATAACCTTAGTTTAAGAAATGGAAACATAATTCCAATTTCATTGGATTAAAAATGATTACATTGTTTACTATACAATCAATTACCTTGTAGTATTCTTTCATATTCTAAACACAGCAAAATAATCTAAATATACATATATATATACACATACTCTCATGCTGTAGAGCTCTTTAAAAATTAGCTTCATCAGAATATGCATGTAGTCTCCTGTAGTTATAAATAAATAGCTACAGCAATTTAATCATGCATGTAGGTATGAAGCAAGAACTGACACCAAGAAAAGTGGAAGGGGATTGAATAAAAATAATACTTCTGATAGTTGACCCTTATATGACAAAAAGTGTAGACAGTAATTGAAGTTTGTATATGAACTGTTTTTTGAGAGTCAGCTAATGATCATCAAATAATGATGTGGTATGCAGAAAAGTATGTGAATCATCTGTCATTATTATAGAACATTTATAGTATTCATTAATTTGACTTGGCAGCCCCTGTATATAATGTCACCATTAACACTTGAAATTAAACCATGTCTTTGCAAAAACGTGCATATTATTAAGCATGCTGATAGTCTTACTCCTGAATGAAAATCAGATTCTGTAAATGGGTTTTGTATTTGATCATGAATTCAAATTACCTTAACTCATCAAATTATCAAAAAATTACTGTAGTTGCCCAAAACAAGATATATGTGTCTTTCTCAGAGCTAGCTACATTTTGTTGTACTTAATAGCATTAGATACTGTGTATAGATGATAGAATGTCTTTAGGACAGTACCAGGTTACCATATGTGACTTTTTGTCGTCCAAGGAATGTACCAGAAAATTGAACGTAAAGGTAATGAATGAATGAAAATAATGTTTTTAATCAAGTCTAAACAAAACATCATCTACAATTGCCTTGTATTGTACTTGATTGTGAAAGCAATGATAGTACATTTATCAGTCAAAATCACCGTTCTGTTGGATATGTGAAATAAACACTTAGCCTTGTTATGATTTTATTGCATGAATAGATGAATATTTGTTTAAAATCTGTAGAGTTTCCATGAAAAAAGATTACTCTAAGTAAATTAAATAACTGCAGATACATAAACCGAATAACTGGAAAGAAATGGTCATGTCAGTGAATGTGTTTTTACTATGTAATTTGTTCCTAAAACACTGTAAAACTTACTTAGCTTACTTCTTTTTCTAAAGTGCAACAAGGATGAATAGAATGGGCCAAGGTATGCAAGTTAATGATTATGCATGACATAGCAACTGCCGTGGAATTTCTCTCATAAATTTGTCCTTGTGAAGATCTGTACAGTTCTAAAGAAATGAATGATATGAAATCATTCTCTGTTTTGTTTGTTTTTTATTCTTTTTTTTTTTGCTTTCTAAGCCAAAGCAAAACTGGCTGCTGCTGTTGCTCAGTCATTGTCCTGTCTTTGTCATCCCCTGCATCGCATGTGGCTATCATCTGGTTTTCTTGTAGGCAAATAAGATTCACCACTCTTCACACCTTTTGTTTTGTTTATTATTTGTTTATTCCCTGGATTTAAATACATCTTTTTTGGGATTTTGTTTTTAAATCTGGGAAATGTTTTTCTTTAAATGTGTTTTAAATGTATTAATCAGTAAAGTTAAGCATGACCTTTGCTCATGCTTTTTAACAAACCGTTTTGCAGTGTGTAAAAATCTGTTGTGTGATGCACGTGTCTCTCTTTAAGACAAAATGAATACATTTTTTATCAATTTTATACGTATCATAACATGTTTTAAAGTATTTCCTAGTATCGGCTTGTTTAATGACTACTTTCAAAGGAAATTTCTACTTCCTTCATTCTTTTAAACTTGCTATGCAAGTTTTGTTCATAGAAGTCTTTTTAAGTATGCCATACATTTTGTATTATCAGTTATTTACTGTTACGTTTCTAAGTAACATCTGTCTCTTTTGCACCATATGTATCTGTTTATATAGAAAAATATTAACCGTGATGCCATGTTCTAGGCAAAAGAAAGTTGCGTTTTGAACTACAAATGCACTTGGTTTCAGTTAATTATAAGAGGTTTGCTTTTTAAGGCTCATTGTCTGTTATGTGTTAAATACGTTCACAGCCACAAACAGTAACAAGACTGCAGAATGTGGCAGACAAGTCAACTGGATTTATTATGCACAGCCTCAGACAGGCTGAGAGTTTTTTTTTTCTTTTCCATGACCCTGATCCAGAACCAGAATAAGAGAGTAACATAAATGATTGGTTCTTTCTTTCAGAAGAAAGTTAATTAAAATTTAGATTTAGTTAATGTTACCATATTTATTTTAGCTACAGTATATTTGTGCCAGACCAAACCCAAGCCCAAACCAGTGCCATTGCATCTGAAATGTCAAGAGCACCAAACACTAACATATAAATATCATTGTTGATTATTGTAACATTGTAATTGTGGCCTGGTGGTAGACTAGTGCACCCTAGGGCTGGCGTCTGCATTACTCTGAATGCTGCCAAGTTAAACTCTGGCACCGTGCAAACCTGAAACCGATTAAGTGGGGCTAAGAATGCTATGTTATCTTATATCAGGGATGTGCAGTCAGGGGAGGAAGAGCCTCACCTGTCATCATGAAAAAGTAAAAAAACTAATAATGATAACATAAAATAAATGTGTCCACTGTTCTGTGCTATAAATTTGCTTTCTGTATGATTCCAATAATTATGATCATTTTTATAGTCAAAATTGCTGAATTGGTGTATTTCCTGTTCAAATACAGGGTAGAAACATGAGGTGCAGCAGCAATGAGCCTCACCTCACCTCGAACTGCGTTCTCCCTCACAGATGGGGTTGATGCATGGAATTGGCGCATGCCTGTTGTTGTCTCTCTGTATGTCGCCAATATATTGTTTGCAGACACATTTATTATACACCTTGACTTTCCACAGTCTGGCTAATATCTTTAATGAGTGTGTGTGACATATTTAGTCTTGCTGATCGGACATAAAACAGCAGTGAAAAGTCACAAGGGGAGGCAGACAGTACCGTGTCACACTGAATGGGGCACATGTGAGCCCAACAGGTGCTTGTTGCTGCTGTTCTTCTACGCAGAGGTGCCAATAAGTTAGCAGTATCAGAAAGTCAAGTGCACTGCAGCGGTCTGTTTATGTTTATTTTTTGTTCCCGACTCACTGCCAAAATGGAAGATTAACATTTTTAAAACTATAGGAAAATAAGGTGGACTTTTACATGAAATTGATGGAGAAGGATAGGCGCTTGGACTTTTACAAGTAATACATATGAAGGCTGCAGAGCAAATGCGCTCTTTCCGCTCTCTCTTGCCGCTATAAATGTAACGTTCTTTCTTAGCCAAATACCTTACCGATGTGTGTGTAAAAAATGACAATGAGATATGCAATATAACCAGTAGTCAAGCTGCATGCTGCCAACTGAATAGTGAATAAGCTACTCTTTTGGGTTCATATATTTGTAAATCTCACTCTGAAGGAGTCAGTGCCTCACCAGCCATGAACCTCACTGCATGTCACTGTCTTATATAGCATTTAGGGTGAATAAGCACTTTTTTAGTAATTGAAATTAAGACTGTAAACGTGTCCTGAACCCCTGTGTATCCTGTATGTAAATGCTGGCTTATTACTAATACATATAGAGAATCTCAGCCTGCTTCATACTGAGCATATTCTGGAATGTAACCTAAACAAAACAACGTCTAAATCTCTGTATTTTCATAGAAATTTAAAAATTCTTATATACCAGACAAGCAGGTATTTTTTACAGCAAAGTCCTGTACTCCTGCAACACCAAACAGGTTTGCTTTGACCAATATTTTCCAAAGTTGTTTTTTCTTTATTGCATAACTTCAGCCATGCCTTTTCAACCTTAACCTGTAATCTTATACAAATGGAAATACTTTTCAAAAAAAATGTAAAATTATGTTTTACTTACCATTAACCACAATTTGATGAGGTAAGCCACTGAACTGAAATAATGACCTATTCTAAAGATAGATACACTGTAGAACGCTAACTTTCCCAAATGAAAGTTGTGATTAAATGCAATAAGTCCTTGATAGTTATGTCTGCCCTGTATGAATGAAACCAGTGCAGTATCATCACAGTTTAGATTTTTTTTTTCTGAGTTTAAGCTGATCATACAAAAAGGAAAATGATAAGTGCAGACTTTTGGTGGCACATGAGTTGAAAGACTAGCACAATGCAATGGCAGAAAGGGGGTTAGGCAAAGAACTGATTGAAACATTGAAAATCCTAAAACTTAAATACCAGAATGACAGAGTTGAAAAACTAAACAAGCAAATTCCACCTCCACCATTGTCAGTAAAGTGGAAATGGCAGAAACAGTGGAAATAGTCGAAAGAGGTCAGGCCATGAAAGAGCAGTCCGAACCCATGAGCCAGTGACACACCGATGCCATTTCCAAACAGTGCAGGGTGCACAGGCTGCTAGTAGATATATTTAAATGACAGTAATTATTGTATGTTTGTTCAGATTCACTCTTAATATTACTGCTGGTTAAAACTGGCTGTGGATATTAGAAGGAGCCAAATAGTTTTTTTCCGGATTTATCCCCAGCTGAAAAGCTAACATAAGTTGCAAACAGCGGTGCATCCTCCCCACCAGTCAATGTTGCAGTAAATATTCTGAAAGCATTTTTTTTGCCAATGGTGTGTGGTATATTCTGCTGTCTGAAACCTTAGATAGTTCAGAAAAATATTTTGATTTATCCATTAGGCTTTTGTCAGAAAGCACTAATGTACATAGTAGCCTTGTTGAACCACAATCGTATGCTTTATTTTCAGTTAAACAGGGTTCACATATTGTATTTGTCAAATATGATTGATACTCACTACTAGTATATGGGTGTTCACTTTTTTCTCAAATTGTTCTCTTTTAATTCTCTGCCATAATGACCATTTTTGTGGCAAAGTTATTGCAT
This sequence comes from Polypterus senegalus, assembly GCF_016835505.1. Lineage (NCBI taxonomy): Eukaryota > Metazoa > Chordata > Cladistia > Polypteriformes > Polypteridae > Polypterus > Polypterus senegalus. Next base: position 263,869,693 of record NC_053154.1, read on the forward strand.
TTGCAAAGTAGAAAAATGTTGTTATGTTGCTGTCAGGCCACTCAGTACTGACACCATCGTTTTGTGCCACATTTTCGTCTCTTTTAAAACACTCATCCTGTCACTTAAGTTGGGTGCATGTGTTTAATTGAGCAGAAAGGGTTAGTGGTGGCATGTAAAGAGGAGAGTCACTAGTGGTGTCGTTAAGGGGGGATTCAGAAACACACAATGGATGGTGGGGGGAACACAATGACATGATTGAGAGAAGTAAAAGTCAGTATACCAGTTTGTCAAAAATACCATCATATGGAAAATATTAGCAAACTGTCAAAAAGCTGGCAAAATATTTAAAAGTAAAACACAAAACAAAACATGAACAAAAAGTGCTAATGAAAGCAAAGATCATAAACATGAAATGATACAAAGCAATGCATGAGAAACAATGACTAAAGCTAACTCAGCAAAAGTACTCACTACATGCTAAGAGCCTACTTACTATAAATATTAAGACAAGCGGAGTTCTTTGGCCCTCAGAGACAAATGAGTAGTTCACATTACTAGGCAAAAGGAAAGTGGAGATGTGGACGCCGTCAAGCACAAGGCGCACACATTTAAAATCCAACCGATATGCACCAAGGACGAATGAATGAATCAAACTGGTCTATTAGAAAAGTACAGGGCTGCAGTGAGAGTATTCTCCGTAAACTGAAGCAAATCGGATTCTGTATGCTTTAAGATTAAAGCCATTCATTCAGAATTGACTAACAAATACAAATTTCAGCTATTCCAGAAGAACATTAATTATCCTATTGTACACATGCCACAGTTTAAGAAACAATGGGCTAGGAAATAATTTCTTTAGCAATTTTTTTCTTTTGAAAATTATGCTTTAATCTTTCCAGTGTATGATATACAATTGAATGAAAAGCTATTAAAAATTCCCTGAATCTTTGCATACTTTTGACAGTTATCATCTCCTAGATCCTTCTAACCGATAAAGGGAAGCCAAGTGAACAAATGATGTGAAATTCTTATATTCATTTTGTTTATCTCATAATCAGTCACGCAAAAACAAATGTCAAAATTAAGCAAAGATTCAGAAAATGGAAATGTAAGTATTCCACAAAAACAACTTTACAGAACAGATTTTCATAACAAATTTGCTAGTTTAAAAGAAATTTAGAAAGTAAATAAATTTGTTATAGCACATAAAAGTGATTAAGAACAGCATTGTTTGTCATGTAGATCATGTCCTCATTATTTGCTCTCATTGCTCTGCTGTTTTACACCGGCCTATGACTGATGCAGATTCTTTCTTCCTCCTTGTCTGTTTTTGTACTGTTCTGTTTTTTTTTCCTCAGAAAAGAAATGGTTTACAGATGAACCAGAAAATGCCTATCCAAGGAACATTCAGATCAAGCCCATGAGCACTCACATGGCCAATCAAGTCAATCAGTATAAGTCAACAAGCAGCCTGATTCCACCAATCAGAGAAGTTGAAGATGAATGCTGAGAACAAGACACTTCAAAAAATGGTGGCAATGGACTTATTCTCCATGAAGGGTGGCACGTCATAACTCCTACTGTACTTTTTGACCCACTGGCAAAGGATCAAATACTAAAATGCTGACAGAAAGGGACCCTCCTACTGTACCTTTGAAATATAACTTCCATTCTTTTGGACAATGTTTTATTTATAAATACATATATATATATATATATATATAATATAATATAAATATATATATAAAGACAATCAAATGATCATTGTACAGCCCCTAGCACTTTTAAAATTATTTTTTTTTCATTGTTAGAAAGAATAAAGTTTTACTTCCTCTTTGCAATAGTAGAGCTCTTTTGTGGCCAGACTCCATCACACCCTGTTTGGAGAATGAGGGTCACTTGAGTGAAAGTTTAAAAGGACGCTTTCCAAAGAACTTCAAAGTACATTATCTACATGTGTCAGACACATTTTGTTCAGCATTGCATAACAACCTGTTATTATCCATATTTTACCCTTTTAATGTTTGCAGAAAAATGGAAAAATGAGAATGTAATATCCAAATATCAATTATGATAAAAACAATATTAATCTCAGTTCAATGATCTGTCTGAGGAACATCCAGAACAGGGCATGTCTTTTCTTGTATTATCAGTAAAAGAATCAGCCTATTGTCTGCAATTGATAATATGATGCTTTGTCCAAATCCATACCAAAAGTATTTTTATTTGTCTCTCCCATATCCGCCTTTGGACTGAAAAGAGACACACGTATACTTGTATGATCATTTGATGATTTACGATTTTTCATTTGCTCCTGTTTGCATCATGTCCTGCCGTTTTTTTTTTATGCCTTGGCATGACTTCACAGTTTCCAATGTGTGATTATAGTCTTATTGCAGAAAATAATCTACCTTGAATGACCCAGGAGTTTTACTCTGGGTAGCCAATTCTAAGACTGTCAGGTAGTGTGTTGCCCAATTAGAATGCTAATACAAAATTAAAATAAAATCATTTAATTAAATGATCAAATTGCAGAAACCATCCAAATGGGCAGCTGTGTAAGTGCTTCCTGTAATAAGGAACCACATTATCTGGAAATTGGTACAAAATGCAAAAGGTGTCATCATTAAGAGTTCAGAGATTCTGTAGGGGACACCCTACAAACAAATGAGCAGATGACCTTATGTTTTCTGTAAACCTGCACAAGTTTTATCACCAGCTTTATTTCTGGCCAAAATTTGCATTTCCAAGTGTTTTTGAATCATAAATTGTGCTCATTTATTTCTGATGAATCAATGCATTTGCCATTGGATGTGCTAAATGTAGAAATCTAGTTGGAAACTCTTTTCAATGGACAACAATCTTTCAGGAAATATGAACACCTCTTAGAGCTCAGGGGGTCTTGGTGGGTCTTTCTTGGCTTTGATTACTGTTTGGCACATGTTTTGCCATGGAGGCAATAAGTGCTTGGATGTTCTCCATGCCAAATTCATGATGTCACTTTAAAATTTGGCTATTCTAGGATTTGACCTTCCTATTTTATTATCGGGTGATAAAACTTGTAAATGGTGTGTAGTTACAGAAAAACATAAGGACTTCTAGAACTGAAGTATTCTTGGCAAGGATTTCTGTGTTTGGTCTGAAAATGAGAATGGTTTGTTCACAAAGACATTTGTTAAACTTCTGTAGTTCTTTTATAGATTCACAGAATCAGGTAAGTTTTGCTATGGCTATTATTCTAGATACAAATTATAAAGAGTGTATATTACTGAAATATCAGGACATACAAACTTGAACATAAAAATGTTTTGGTACATTTGTACCTTAAGAAATATTTATTTTATAACCATTTTAGCAATATTTCCATTAAAGCTATTTTTATCTGTTTATTTTTATACATTTTTATTAAATATCCACAGCATTCAGGTTATTAGAAAAAGATGAGTGATTGAAAAAAGGATGATTATTTGTAAAAACCCAACTGCAGCCAGAATTACAACAAAATGATAATCAGAATTTTCAAGAATAGCTACAGTAAAATATTTAGATGCTACATTCACCACGAGGAGCATTCAAGTTCCATGCTAGGGAATTTATGAAAATGATTCCAAGAGCAGATTTTTGTGATCATTGTACACAAAGCTCCATGCCTTGGACAAGGTAATAAATTCTGGCAAACGCTGGTGCATTTGCTTTGCATCTCATAAGGTGACGCTGATTGATCGAAAATGCACTGTTATTCTAACCAGCTAGTGAACATTAAAAAGTAAATGAAACATTTGTACCTGTAATTCTGATAAGAGTTACAGTTTAGTCATGGATATCTGGCCTAAGTGAAGTTTCATTAGTGATTGACATATCAAGTCTGAATACTCCAAATGTGTATAATAATACAAGGCCACAGTAACAACAAATACAATTGTACTCTTTCCAGATCGTAAACATTTAGAAAATATGTAAGACTTCTTGCAGTGTTCTCATCAGTGGATAAAAAAATCATAGCAGGTGAATTTGCTGTGTCATTTTTTTTCCAGACTAGTCTAATTTTTTTATGCAAAAGTCTCAGCTTTGCTGTTTGTCTACTGGCTGTGGTATGCAGTCGATCACGCGACAGTCAAATCAGCTTTGTTCTGGGGTGACATTTTGAATTGTGAATACATTGAATTGTTGTTACATCTTGTAGCAAGTAGACTTCATTGAAACAATGTGAATAAAATGTATGTTAAATTGGACTGTTGATAATATACTTGCTAGCCTGAAGTATTCCACAATTGAAACGCTTTTTTAAAACTTTGTCTAAATTTAAAACAAAAAAATCCCAATTTTGTTTTTTTTTCAGTTTTCAAGAAAATCACTTTGAATATTTTCTAATTTGCATTCATTTCTTTTTTGTTTGTGCTTCTTTTTCTCAAATGAACTGTTGACTAGTTGGAACTTTCTATTAGTTACTTATTGTATGTACTCATGAAATATGACAATTTCATAATTGTTGTGTCACTAAAAGGAATATTTTAACCAAATGAAATATACAGTGGTCCAAAATGCAGGAAAAAAAAACTGTTGTATGCTGCCAATGTTTTTTAAAATGTTAGCATCTTACTAAAATTTATTCAAGTTCACCTTAGCACAAATTGATGTCAGTTCATGTTTATAAAATATATGCATTCTTGATCCCCTGTAGGCACCTTGCAATTGCCAAAACCTGACTTTTATAAGTGAGCGTTTATGATATTAACAGTTTAGCAGAGAAGTGTCTGTAGAGTCAGGGAGACGGTTGCGCACGTGCATGGCGGGTGCCATCCAGCCTGCTGCTGTTCTTTGGTTCTCTGTTGCTCTCCATTTATGGTAGTTTATGCCCAGCTGTTTTTAACAGATCAATAAAACATGTTTTTGTTTTTTTTTTTTACTAATTGAACAAAAAACTATAAAGAAGAACTTAAAGTATTTGCAGAGGAACTAGAATACTGTAACTCCATACTTTTATGCAGATCATTCCTGTTTCTAATTTTTTTCTTGTCAGATTTTTCACTGTATATTGAATTATATCATGAAGAAACAAAACTAACATCCACACTATTCCACAATGTACAACTAAAAATAAATGGATACAAATTATTTGTAGGCTGATTGAGAGTGAGTGCGTAAATGCCAAATCTATCTTTACACCTTACATTTCCAAGTGTTTTCAATAAAATACTGATTGTTTGCCATTTAAATATTATTGAGTAATTAAACCAGAATATTTTTTTTGTAGATTATGAACTGAACAACTGGCATGGAGGACATCCAAGCCTGTTTTGCCTCTTTGCCAGGACTGTGCCAAACAGTAATTTTTTAGAGCCAAGTAGAGAAACTTAAGACCCACTAGAACCAAGAAACATGAGTGACGTCCTTAAAGCAATACTGTTGTCCATTGAAAAAAGGTCCACACAGTTGAATAGAGGCATTTTTAAATTTACCACATCTAATGGCAAATGCATTGATCTGAAATAAATGACTTGACAATGGAACATAACCAAATAAATGAGCAGTTCAATATTATTTAAAATGGCAAACGTGTAAGGTGCAAGTCAATATTTTAAATGAGTTCAGCTGAGATAGAAAGGGCATTTACAGTTGACATGCTACACAGTAATAATGTTGAAAATGGTCTCTTTTTGTAAGGTAAATTATTTATAAACCACATATTATAAGCTACACCCAGTATGCAACATCCATGTGAGAAATGAATTTTGCAAATACACGAACCTCATAGCTTTGAGACAAGACACTGTAGTGTGTGAATGCTGGATATTGCACATACTCTATGGTATGATCAGCATATGTTTTTTTGTTTTTTTCTGGTGCCATATTAAAACTGCATCAACCTAGATTTTTAATGTTAAAATTACTGCTTCGCTCCTCGAAAAGCATACTCTGTTTATTCACATTACCCCGAGTTTATTACTCTTGCATCGTGTTGCTACAATATGTGTTTGCAACACAGAGTCATTCTAATGAAAAGGAGCTAATTCAGAATTTTGACTATTCAGCTCCTGTTGTACATGAAATGAATCTGAGCAGCCACCAGAATAATAAGAATTAAACGAAATGACATCTCATTTATATTAAGTTTTTTTCAGAGAAACCAAAGGTAGAATGAGATTGGTCTCTCGTAACCTCGCTGTTACTTACAGTTACATTTTGAGAAGCACTTAGGTATTGTGTGTTCTTTGAGAAAAAGAAGTATGACATAAAAGTGTCATTATTTGAGTTGCTTTAGTTAAGGAATGACTGACTGGAGAAGTTGATGGTGCTGAGAAGATCTACCTGACTATGTTACATACGATAGCCGGTGATAAATATATTGTCTTGTACAAAAAGTTTGTACATAAATTGTACATGGTTTCATTTTGTATTTTCTCAAATTAAAAATTGATGTATTTGTGTTCTAGTAGTGGTGTTTTTCTTCTGTTTTCACAATTTATAGGAAGTCAGTCTCAAATAAGCCATTTCTGACCTGGCCTTAAGTATTTGTGTGGCTCTTTTATCTCATGCTAGGCTTGCACTTTGCACTTTGCAGGCATGGCATCATTTTAAGAAGAAATAGAAGTCAAGTATGGTGATGGACCAATAGCTGAAAGTATATATTATCCAGAGGCTGAGGCAGTGATCAGGCTGTCAGTTTGACTTATGTCTGTATCTAAAATGGAAAAGCAAGCACTTCATGGCCAGCCTATTCTTGTGTACACATTTTTTTTGAAAAGGTACAATATATTTGGTGTTTCAAGAACGAAATATTTACGTTGTGACTTACATGATAGATTCTTCTTGAATTTGTCTAATGTGAAGGCTTATGGCTAAAGTGCTGTATCGCATGAACCTCAAGATATATGTTGAGTAATTCTTAAGGTGCTGCTGATTCCACCTTGAGCACCGACTACTCATTTGACCCCAAGTGACGTGACTTTACAGTACTTTACCTGCTTGTGCTCTGATTAACTGACATACAGAACACATTCTAATAGGCAGTTTTGCTATCTGTAAAATCACTAGCAAATGAAATAATGTGACAAAGTGTCAGGTGGCCAGAGCCGAGCCCAGGTCACCTGATAGGTTTTGGAATTAAAGGATGGGAAGGTGAGGCCAAAGTAGCAATGGGCACCACTGCACAACGTGAACAGTCCGCCTCCACCTTGTAACAGCCAGCCCGAGGGTCATGGGGTTTGGTTACCCAAAAGGCTTATCGGTCCTGAGGTGACCATAAACCCTGCTTTACTCTTCATCATCATCTTCACATTCACCTCTGGAGGACAGAAAATAATTCAAAGCCAAAGCTATAACAATGTCTAATAGTGTTTTTTTATTATTATTTAACTTTGCAGGTACAATACAAAAATCCCTCCATTATGTAATATAAGATATGCTCACTTGGTAGTGATTAAGTAAATGATGATATTGGGTGGCTTTGCCCCATGCTCTCTTCGCTTGCCAACCTGCGGGGATGCGGCTGTACAATTTAAACAGATTCTTATTTTCATGGGAATTGTTACATATGCATAATAGAACTATTTTACATTACAGGAAGTAGTTAACCATATAAAAAAATAGCAAAACGTAATATTTTGAAAGTAAATTATGTTGCATTAGAGTTATTCACTGCGTAATACAATTTTGTGCTGTTTGGCTTTGAAATTAACACACAAATACTTTTTAAACTTACATTTTTACTGTAAAACTGCAGTAAAAACAATTTTTGTCTGGCTAAAGCATTCACACGAATGAGAGGTGAGAGTACCATGTGAATGGCTGAATTTGGTTGAGAGAAGTGTGGGACTTCTCATGGCCAAAGTCTCGCCTCGCGGGACTTGAAAAAATCTCTTGAAAAAAAAGTCTAATGTAAAGTTGTCTGTGCAATTTACACTTAAAATCATTTGGCACAATATCTTTAAAAATTAAATTACATTCTTTTATTAATTATTAGCTTTGCACTTTTCATAATTTTATCGACAGCAACTGATTAAAAAACTCGGTGCACTTACACAGTAACTGTGTATATCTGTCACAAATGAAAAAGAAATTCTCCAGCGCCTCAAACCAGGGGGAGGTCTTACAGAATTTCCAGTTATACCACCGAGTTATAGTTATTAAGTTTTATGAGATTATGGAATGACTCCAATAGTGATGGACTGTCCCTGTTTAGTTGGCAGCGCTAAATCCACCAGCACTGCCTGTACATCCGCTCTGCTCTGTGCACCAGTTATCTATGACTGTTTTCAACAAGATGGAAATGCAGGATTTTGGCGGTCATTGGTAGCATTCCACCATATTGGAACAGCTTTGAACATTCAGAGGAGTGAAAAAGAGACCAAGCAGAAAGAACCAGGCAAAGGTCAAAAATACAAGAAGAGTCAAAATTCACAATAACCTGAACCAGAAGGAAACCCAAAAAAAATCAAAAACTTGTAGTGAAAAACTTAACAACAAACTAGCCCTAACCATAAAGAACTAATAAAAGAACCATTACTTGTTTTCAATATCCAGAGATGGCATGGCTCTGCCTAGTGCACCTACGTTAAATTTATAGTAGATGGTCCATGACTGGCATGTCATGTCACCAGCATCAGTTAGCAATATGGTTGCACCTATGAAAAATAAGTATGGCAGCATTCATGAAGACAGTCCCTATGTAAAATGGTTTTGTGTGGCATCATTGTTTAAATGATACAAAAAAAAATCATAACTAAAAATACAGAGAATAATGTACAAGAACAAGCAAAGTTTTACTTAAGAAGCTAAAATCAAAAGTCACAACATCAAAGAGATACTTGAAAGCTGAAATTTTATTGTTGCAGATTACCAAGCACCTTACTTAGAGCAGCCAAGATTTAACTTCTGGATCCCGTGTGGCACTGAGACTTGCTCATCCTTTGAACCACTGAGCCTCTGATAAAATCTTTCATACAAACATTTCTTATTAAATGCTGTGGCAGATGGCTAAAGCCCTTATCCGGCCGGGACCATAGAAGCTCAACCCTGTTGGGGCCCATGGCCACTGCCAGTGGGAGCATGAACATGTGCAGATCCCTCTTTGGCAGCACTTCCACCACACCCTGAAGTGGGGTTGCTTGTTGGGCACCTGGTGTCCATCCGGGTGCTCTATAAAAGGAAGCTAGCCGCCAGCATCTGGTGGCCAGAGTCAATAGGAAGAGGACAAAGCCTGAGGAGGAGTACAGGCGGAAGGATTAGTGGCAAAATGACTGTGTTATGCTCTGTGTCTTGTGAAAGTAGACTGTGTACTGTGTGGTAATTGGTGTCCTTGCCTGTTTGTGTCAGGGTTAGGGCAGTTGTACGTGCCCTGAGCTTCAAAATGCATATTACAAATTTTATTAAAGAAAAAATATATGCCAGACTCGCCCTGCCCGGGGTTTGTTTTCTGCCTTGCACCCTGTGTTGGCTGGGATTGGCTCCAGCAGACACCCGTGATCCTTTAGTTAGGATGTAGCGGGTTGGATGATGGATGGATGGATGGATATATGCCAGACCTCCATAATATACAGTAACTCCACTATCCACTGCAGCAATGTGGAGGCTTTCCTCTTTTGCTTCAGTTCAGATACAGGAAGTCCCAGCATTTGCACAGTTAGATGATATGAGTCAGTTTTTTTGAAACACTATCTTTTAATTAGACTTAAACAAAATGTGCGCTAACTCAACTGAATATCACTCACTACTGTCTTCCAACACAGTCTGTCAAAATGTACCAAAGGATGAGGGGCTGTTAGTGAGCGATGTCGTCAAGCATCTTCTGCCCGTTGTTCTGTTTCCTCAGAGTTTACCTTTGCTGTTATTTTGTACATTAATATTGATTTTTGCTATTATTTAATGTTATTTTCTTTAGATCACTCATCTTTTGCTGGTTTGAGGTAATGGCACTTGTTGCTGTCACTTAACTTCAGGATGTGTAACACCTGTTTGCTGCAATGTGAGATGCGTAACATCAACGTCATTTAAATCGCCATTGCACTAATCCTGCTGTCTAAGATTTTCAGATCAACAAACAACTGACCTTGGTGCATTTAGTCAATAAATTCAGGGGGCTCTCCAGGGGCCTCATGTATAACGCCGTGCGTAGAACTCGCACTATAACATGGCGTAAGCACAAAAGCCGAAATGTGCTTACGCACAGAAAAATCCAGATGCAGGAATCTGTGCGTACTCCAACTTCCACGTTCTTCCGCTACATAAATCCCGATCAGCGTGAAAACTAACGCTCGTGCACGCGCATTATGTAACGCCCCAAATCCTCCCAGAATTACGCCTATTTGAATATGCAAATCAATATAAATCGCCCTTAAGCGCAGCCTTCTGTGAAAAGACAATGGGAAAAGCACAGGGAAAATATAAGAATTTCAGCGAATACCAAGTGGAGGCAAAGGAAAAACATACTATTTGTTCAAATAAGCCGTGGTATAATCAACAAAATGAAGTTGATCGAGTGGCATAGCGTGTTGGAGAAACATGAAAGCTCACATCCACAAAATCGCACAGTGGCGGAAATAAAAAAGAAGTCACATATCAAAGTCGCCGTGAAAAGAAGAGTTGTAGCCCACTGTCTGAGTGTCATATGAAAGCTTATTAGGGTACAGAGAAAAAAGGCACACGGTGGGGAAAAAGCACGAAATGTCCACTTCAATCTCGACATTTCCACTTTAATCACGTAGTTTATTTTGTCATTAAAGTAGAACATCATAAAATTCATCTTAAAATTGTTTAATTAACCAGTTTCTCAAATCACATCGTAATTAAAGTAGCACGTTAAATGCTTTGTTTTGTATTTGATCTTCTTTGTGCTCTATGTGTGTGAATCACTACTTGCTTCTTAAACCGGCTCTCTTCCTCCAACTGGACACAGAGTCCATTACATTCGTGATATTACAGCTCTCTGAATAACTAAAATACTGAGATGTATACGTGATGTCATTTTCATGATGATAGGAGTTAAAGAACGTTTGTGCTCATGACACAAGTATTTAACTTTTGCGAAATTTGTCGCTGCTTTTAGCTGTGTTGTTATTTATCTTTCTGTTTTATATTCAATATATATTGGCGTAGCCGTCACTGCAGTCAGTGCTTTTCTTTCCCCAAGTAACCGATCGCCATACAATCAGCTCTGTAATAGACGTTAAGCCATCTGTAAGCTTAGCGCCGATTCTTCAAAACATTTAAAGAACATTGAAATATCTTCGTAGTACATGTTTAATTATTCTATCCTTCACGACACTCCCAGTGAAGAATATAGATTATTTAAATGAAGTTAAAGTTTTATCTGTATAATTTAACAAACATATTTTGCTGCATTTCACCTTAAAATGATATCGTCATCATATGTAAATACGCGCTTTATAAAGTGGCCCAGGTTGTGAGATATTATAACTGTAGTGCAAGTTTACAGTGGAGTGATTGTACTTATAAGTACAAACCGTTCTACAAGGAGCAATTGATTGAGTGCATTTAAAGTTCTTGGGATGAAACTGTTTTGAACCGCGAGGTCCATACAGGAAAGGCTTTAAAACATTTTGCCGTGGCTGAGACAGCGTGTCCTTGAAGCTGTATACCGATAATTCTCTTTCCGATCAGCTGCTGCTGTGATTCACACTCAGATACAGTGATATAAATACTCGAGTGGTGCAGTGAGAGAAATATGGAAAAAGATGATCCGCTGTGGCAACTCCTAACGGGAGGAGCTGAAAGAAGAAGAAGAAGAAGAAGTGAGAGTAACAACGCTAAAGCAGTTATGGTATTTGGAATACTATGGCTGTTCCCTGGACCATTATATTGTTACGAGTTAATTACAATCAGATGCATTACACTAATAAACAATATGCGGTTAGTCTCTGTGTATTTATAAAGCCGCGTCATGAAAATAATGAGTAATCACACAAGAACAGTAGCACTGCTTTGACGCTGGGTGCCGCCAGTTTGCAAAACCGAGCGGAGAACTTGCGTACGACAAGGCATGAGGTACCTTGGAAAAGTGCGTGGCTTTACGCCAAGTGTAGGTTTTATACATCGCGATTTGAACGTGGAAAAGTTCTTACGCAACATTTCTGTGCGTACGCACCGTTTATACATGAGGCCCCAGGGCTTTGAAGGTTGCTTATTTTCTCACAATTAGATTTTTCGTTATTACTTTGGGCCTTGAGTATTTCTGGTGCTCCTTGTTTTCCCAGTTTTGACCTTAGGCTACTATTTTTTGTCTCTTTCATTCCGTGATCCTCTGCCTCTTCTTTGAGTGGGACTGCACTCCGATCACATGTGGTGGGTTTGTACCTTGCATCAACCTCATTGGAAACAGACTCTGTGCTTACTTATAAGAGGCACAGTAAGCACAAATCTTTTAACAACACCTAATTAAAATAACACTCAGTGGAGCACTGCTGTGTAATGAACAATTTATTGGAATAGCTTACATTGTACTGTTAGCTCGACTCCTATGTGGCGAGTGGCTGGGGGAGGTACCCAGCCGGGACGCCCAGGAGGACCGGAGGAGGGCTTGTGCCTCCTTCAGACCAATGGGACCACCCTGGTGGCTTTGGGGACCATGGGAACGGAGCTTGGAAGCTCAACCCTATAGGGGCCTGTGGTCACTGCCAGGGAGCGCCCCAATGCCTGAGGAACCCTGGCCCTCAGCACTTCCGCCACACCCGGAAGTGCTGGGGGGAAGAAGACCAGGGACACCCGGAGTGCTTCCGGATGCGTAGTTGGTACTTCCACCACACTGTGGAATGCCGGTGGAAGCTAATCGGGAAGCACCTGGAGCACATCCGGGTGGGGATAAAAGGGGCCGCCTCCCTCCATTCAAGGGCTGGAGTCGGGAGGACGAGAGACGAGGTCTTGGTGGAGAGGAGCAGAGGCGGCCTGAAGAGAAAGAAGCATTGTGAGACCGGGAGTTTTGGGGTTGTGTGTAAGCTCTATATTGTAAATAGTTTGTAAATAAATGTGTGTGGGTTGAACCAACGATGTCTGCCAGCTTCCACACCTAATTTTGGTCTTTTGGAAGTAACCATAACACAAAGTGAAAATTGTGTTTTGTATTATTTAAATTGACCTTGACGCGTATAACTTTCCCATGCCCTGTAGGCCTTTACCAATGCTCAAGTTTCACTGAACGTGCTGAACCACCACTATGTGATAACATCATATTTAATTCTTACCCATATCTGTTCTTTCCTGGAGAAGGAGGATTTGAACAAAGCTTTTAGATTAAAATTGCAGCTCTGGCTTACTGGTGTTTAATCTGTGCATATAATGACATTTTGATGGCACTAATACAGCCACAAAAAGCAATCTACAGGACATTCTCATGACTTCATCGTTTTTAGCAGAGCACGCAGACTGCCAGACGTGGCTCAATGTCCAGTTTGGACTGGCATTAATAAATCTGCTTTGTGTTTCTTGCTCAGATGTTGAAAATGTAACTAAACAAATATGCCATCTGAAGATTCTTGTTGATTTTCTTTTTTAGACCTCAAAGGTTCATGGCACAGCCTTGCCTTTGTCGGCCTTTACTCAAAATGTGTTTGTAATTAGCCTGGCATGAACGCCATACCCTGACATGTAATACAAGTTTACTAATGCCCAATATAATCGATACCCACAAGTTAAAGGATTATCCTGAAAAAAAAGATGAATGATTAAATGTTCAGATGCTGAGATAATTCTGTATTCACATAGATGTTTACTTCACAAAATGTTCATAACATTGTCTATCTGATTGTGGCGTAAACAGCTTTTGTGCTAATTTATTGTTAAACTGAGAGGCGAAACTGCATGGAAGAAAAAAAAAACCCTAAGCAGCCCCTTGATAATGTGGCAAAACAATTCAATTTGTTAATATAACTGTTTAAAATTGGTTATTCCCTTTATTTTAATTTTTAGCTAATTAAATGTTTAAATTTGCATACAGAGTACATGGCAATTTAGTCTAATTAAAAAATAATAAATTAATTGTAATTTACACATTTAATAAGACTCAGACATTTCATTTCCAGTACTGGATCTTGGGAAATCATTTACCAATGTGGTACACGATAATGTATACATTTTAAAACCAAACTGTGAAAATATTAAATCAGTCAATCTATATGAGTGATTAAGTGCTGTATATGATCAAAAAGAACAATGCATACATTAAACCACAAACATTTTATAGCTGCAAATTAATATATGCATACATTTAAAAAGAGGCCAAACAAATCCCTTTAATATTGTTTGATTTAAAATGGTGAAATGATTGTACTCTTTTACAAGCAGACAATTGATTCAATGGAGCATCCTACACCATCCACCTTAATAAAAGGACAAGGTCCATTTTATCTGTGTGTCCGTTCCATTGCTATGTCTCTGTTATCCAACAGATGGCACGTCACATACTTCAGCACTGCTTTTACGAAACCCTTTCCAAATGGCACACAACAGGGACAAACAGACTGCACTGCAAACATTAACACTGAATACATTCAACTGAGAGTAACTGCAAGGCGATCAGAAATCAGATTATCCACCTTAATAAAGGAACAAATGTCTGCATGTTTGTCTGTCTGTCTGGTTGCTATGTCACTATTATATGCAATTTGGTGTGGGATTTGTAAATGCAGTGCAACTATTTCTGATGTGCCACCTGTTGGAAAGACAACTGCAATGTATTTTATTACTTCAAATGTTGGTGGTGCACCATCTGTTGGAATGACAGATGCAATGCAACCTATTACTACATTACTACATTACTACAAAATACATTCTAATAACTAGTGCACTGCAAATGTAAACAGTGAGGTCTATGATGATTACTTAGATTTCAACCTGTCTTAGACCTGTTTTACTAGTGTGTATAATAATAAAACAACCTCAGAAACAGGTAGAATACATATTTTTGTGTTTGTGAAAGATCCTTAAACAATATCATCTAACTCATTCAATTTGAGCACTGTCAGGTAGGCCAAATGGCGTAGGGGTTAAGACTTTTGCCCTCAAACCCCAATGGCCCCTATCTTTGCTCCAAATTGAAAACAACAAAAGAATTGTAACCAATTGCACCTGAAATGTTGTAAGTCGCCTTGGATAAAGGTGTCAGCCGAGTAATAACTTACCACATCTTTTTTTATATACAGGAGCCCAATGTGTAGTGAACTGCAATTATGTGAAAGTTTGATACCACTTTGGACAGGAGAGACAGGATGAACACCATCTCAGTTTACAGTGCAGTAAGGAGAAGGATGTGTTTCAGTGGATGGTAAGCTCATGTAAGGCAAAAGAGCTACTGCCAGGAATTCATACACAAAATGGCCATTTGAGCACAGGAGGTGACCAGAGGACAACAGACGCAAAAAATCCTACAGACGTTGACACAAAATGTAAAGAATCTAACTCTAGAATCCGAATCATCAGATGAAGTTGTTTATGCTGTTATAATGGAAGAAATGACGGGGCATTCACAATGGTTTGGGGACTCAATGTGAACACCCCATTTGTTTAGAGAAGGACTAAAATATCAGCTGCTGGGTCACCAATGGTGCTACTGCTAAAGCTGGGACTAAAGCCAGAGCTCTGCACTCCTTGAGCCTCTAAAAGATGGCTGGTGTTATGCTGGCAGGCGTAGGAGAGGAGTAGTTGGTGGGTCGCTGGTCCCGTTCCTCCTTTGGTTCGCAAGTAAACAGGAAGGCTGGTAGATCACTGTATCACTCCTGCATATAAACCCCTTAATATTCATAACCATGAGAGGCTCACAGTCACTTTGTCATATTTTAAATCTTTGCGATTTAGCATGCAAGGTTTAGTAAATTATTAACTTGGTACCACACAAAATTTGATGTTTGTTAATAATGATGCACATGTTGTGGAGTATGAGATCTCTGCTTCACCTTCAAGCGGACTGTCAGAACCACAGGATGAATAGATCTGTACAGTATACTGTATGTCCACATTAATCAGCCTTCACTTTCTGAGTTTAAGGATCAGACATGGTAATGGAATATTTTTCAACAAATAACCCAAACACACGTCCTCCAATAAACCAAAGAATGCAGTTTATTGATAACATAAGAACAGTCAGTTTCCAACCCGCTATATCCTAACTACAGGGTTACGGGGTCTGCTGGAGCCAATCCCATCCAACACAGGGCATAAGGCAGGAAACAAACCCAGGCAGGACGCCAGCCCACCTCAGGGCACACCCACACACCAAGGACAATTTAGAATCGCCAATGCACCTAACCTGCATGTCTTTGGACTATGGGAGGAAACCCACACAGATACAGGGAGAACATGCAAACTCCACGCAGGGAGGACCCAGGAAGCGAACCCAGGTCTCCTAACTGTGAGGCAGCAGCGCTACCACTGCGCCACCATGCTGCCCTAACAGAAGAACAGAAGATGGATATATGCAGGTATATACAGACAAACCCCAGTAATGAATAACACCAAACAGAATGCCATGTCTGGGTATTGTGCTATTTTTATCTCCTGTATAAAAAGGCTCATAACTTGCGAATTCTGTTTCCTTACTTCTTGTCCCTAATTGACCAGGAAACATCAATCATTCCAGAACGGCTTTCAAATGCTCTTGTAAGAGTTTCAGAAAGTTGAGTGGAAGAGTTCTTTATTCATTGTACGGTGTGTAATTGCCTGCATGTTGACCGCGGTGCTGATTTGTTTATGGCTCTGTGGCACGCGGCTAGGGGTGGAACCAAGCCGGGACTCCCAGGAGTTACGCCTCCTCCAGACCATGCGGGGAAGGCCGCCCTGGTGGCTTTGGGCACCACGGGTATAGAGCTTTGAAGCTCATCCCTGTAGGGGCCCGTGGTCACCACCAGGGGGCGCCCCAATGCCTATGGAGCCCTGGACCTTAGCACTTCCTGGGGGAAGAGGATCAGGGACACCCAGAATGTTGCTGGATGCAGAGCCGGTACTTCCGCCACATTGGGGAGTGCCGCTGGAAGATTGCTGGGAGGCACCTGGAGCACATCTGGGTGTGTATAAAAGGGGCCGCCTCCCTCCATTTGATGGCTGGAGTTGGGTGGAAGAGGACGGAGCTCAGAGGAGAGGAGTGGAGGCAGTCAGAGACAAAGAGAAAAAGCATTGTGAAAGGGCCTGGACTTTGGGGTGATTGGTGCTGTGGCACTGGGTTGTGTGTGTCATACTTGTAAATATTCTTGTAAATAAACGTGTGTTGGATGACAAACGATGTCTGACTGTCTGTGTTCGGGCTGTTCCCCACAGCTCCTTTGGGTGTGTGAGATGCTACTTCGAATTTAGGACACCAGCTGAAGACCCTCTCTTCATACACATCACTACCTTCAGTTGCAGCAATACCAATACCCAGGGTATGTTAGCTGGCTTTACCCCAACTACCAAATTAGAGATAATAGTTCTCAGAATCGCAGTAGATGTACTTCTTATGCAGCCAACGCTTTGTCGCAATTTCTTTAGGGTTGGCTTATTTTAGGGTTGGATGGCCAGCATACTCTTTCTTTCTTTTTTCAGATGCTTCACTTTGTCTTTACTTTGGCTGTACTGCGCGATTGCAGCTCACAGTTTTTGATTCCTTACATACAGTTGTACTCTTTGGCTGGCATAAAAATTACGTCTGCTGTGGCAGGATTCCCTTCTTCAGCAAGAAAGACATGTTGGTTTACCTGTGGTTTAACTTACTTGTGTACCTCACTTTTTTTTAGCAAAGCCTGAACTTAATGCGCCACCCTCATCCAACTTCACGACAGGTGGTCTTACACTATTAAGGTCCATCACTAGGTTATCCTTTAAAGTAAAAGGGGTCACTGGAGCCTTTTTTTATGGCCACGCACTAGACAGTAGGGGTCCTGCAATGGATCAGAAGCTCCAGCTAGGCAGAGAGCACAGATCTTTTGCTTGCAGTGGGTTATAACGGAATAATGGACATTTTGCCAATGGTCTCTTGGGCACACAGAAGCCCAACCTTTTGGCTGACAATTAATGCAAAGTTTTGACCATCAAGGTTGCCAATGGTTGAGTTATTGCTCTTTGTTCAATGACCAAGTACATCACAGAGACATCTCCAGATGTCATTTGCCTGTGATTGATCATTTTTATCAAATGGGACCCCGAAAGTTACATTCTGAAGAGGGGCCCTGTCAGGAGGATGAAGTTACATGTGAGAAAAGATCAGCATCTCAGCAAAAGTCATTTTCCAAAGTAAAGCAAACTGGGCATTGCAGTCTTTTTTCTACTATGCCTTGTTGATAACTGTGGGGTACACACAAGTCCAAATAATACATTAGGACTCCAAAATGCAATGAAAACATTTTTATGTAGGGATGGAATTACACAAGGAGACCTGGGTTCGCTTCCTGGGTCCTCCCTGCATGGAGTTTGCATGTTCTCCCCGTGTCTGCGTGGGTTTCCTCCCCCAGTCCAAAGACATGCAGGTTAGGTGCATTGGCGCTCCTAAATTGTCCCTAGTGTGTGCTTGGTGTGTGGGCGTGTGTCCTGCGGCGGGTTGGCGCCCTGCCCAGGGTTTGTTCCTACCTTGTGCCCTGTGCTGGCTGGGATTGGCTCCAGCTGACCCCCGTGACCCTGTAGTTAGGATATAGCGGGTTGGATGATGACTGACTGACCTGACTGACTGACTGGAATTACACAGCTTGGGATAAAATCTTTAAACTTACACAACACAACACAATGTGCAGTTGGTGGTTATTCAGAGTACAGCTCACCATTACCATTGACAGTTTTGAATGTGCATCCCACAGGATTGAAGGATTTAAAGGAATGATCAAACAGAAAAGATCAGGAACAGATTAAAATGGAATCAAGAAAACAGGCAAAAACATTGAAGCAGAAACAAATGCGACAAGAAAAGATCAAACAAACTGGAAAAAATGTGATAAGTATTACTGTTTTAAAGGCAAAATGTATATCGAGCAGGGGTCTGAAACTCAGATTGGCTTCGGGCCACTGCTGGTATTGTCATGTCATACAGGGGCCACATGAATGTTCAAGAACATCAAGAGATGTTTTTATTTCCATTACTAACATATTTTTTCAAAAAGCAAACTGTTCTCTAAATACATTACTTTGAAATGTGTAATTCTTTTTTCATTAAATTAACTTAAGTAAAGTAACAGTAACACATGCAATACCTGAATACATTCTATTTCTGTCCAGAAAACTGGCAGCGTTTCTGCTCACAAACGTTTGCCATATTTTGCCCTGATGGAGTTTACAGTGGAAACTCCGAGTACAGTTTCAAGGTTAGCATCAGTAAACCTACACCTGTACTGGCATTTATTAAAGTTCATAGTTGAGAAAACTTCTCACACAGATATGTACTTGCAAAAAGCCACATTACCTGACTGAACATTTTGGACAGCTCTGGAAAGGACAGAGGTAATTACCCCAGAAACTGTCCAGTCAAGTCTGCTTTTCCCTTTGCCTCTCTGAACTTGAACGTTTTAAGCATTTGCTGCACAGTGCTTGTTGATGAATAATGCAGTGTAAAACTACTGCTGGATCAGCTAATTCCTCTTCTAATTATTTTTTGAACCAATGCCATCAGTCCATTTTGTTTGCCTTTCATAGACAGGGCTCCATCGGTTCTGATGACTAGCAGTTTGTTCCATGGCAAACCAGCACGCTCAATTGCGTCACACAGAAGCTGATATATATCAATGCCTGTGGTATAGCCGTGCATCGGACATAAAATTAGCAATTCTTCAGTCACATCAAAGTGTGAATTAACACCCCTAATGAAAACTGTTAGTTGAGCATTGACGGTGCTTTCATCAAACGCCACGGAGTATGCAGTAAAAACTTTAGCTTTCTCGCATAACTGATCATAAATGTCATTTGATAACTCACCTATTCGCTCTGCCACAGTGTTTGCTGATAAGGAGATATTTTTGAGCGAGCCTGTCTTTATATATTTCAGCGACTTTTAACATACAGTCCTTAAGAAACTGCCCTTTGGTGAATGACTTTCCTGCCTTAGCGATTAACTCACTTACCACATAACTTGCTTCCACCACAACATCAGCATCCTTCTTTGCTTTGCGAAAAAGATTTTACTGTAATTTCAGGCCTTTGCTGTAGCTGTGTAGCTAGTTTTTCCCTCTCTTTTCCCTGACACTTATCATACTGTTTAGTCGAGTAATGACGTTTGAGATTATATTTCTTCAAAACAGCAACTTTTTCGTTGCATATAAGACAAGTGGCATTTCCATTGAATTCCTCAAAAAACACTATAATGTCCATCTTTCTTGAAAGAGTTACGTTAATTTGAATTTTTTTTTTTATTTAAAATTATTATTTTTAAACAAATTTGGACTTAAACAAGTAAAAGAAGGAAGTAGGCGAAAATAGTTAAATAAATTTACCATTCGCAAGCTGGATTGCATTATTTTGTTGACGTCGTATATGGGCTGATGGGAGGGGGACAGGGGGCCGGAAATGGCCAGTGGGTGGGAGTTTGATACCCCTGCACTAGAGGATTTAAGGAAGAAAAGCTAAGAAGCAGAGAATTAGATAATAAATCAGAAAAGTAGCGGCCTGTTAGCCCAATGAGCCCATTCACAGAATACGATAAACTGAACAAAAGAGATTTCAGTTAATTAGACCGATAATTCCTACTGCCCAGCAATGATAATCAGGCAAAAGGGTACGGCGTGTAGCTAAGGGAGCACAGAAACAGCTGGAAATTACCTCAGGTGATGCAATTCTAAATGGAAGAGTAAAAGCAGTATGGTTTGTTAAAAAACATATCCAGTGACTGAATCTGATATAGTTATACATCCCTAATCCGTTCCAGATCCTTTGACTTGTACCAAACAGGACGTATGCCAAACAAAATTTTCCCATAAAAATAAAAAAGGGAAAATGATTAATCCATTCCTATGAAAAAAAATATGCATGCCACCTTCATACTTTTCAACAATCAATTTATGCGATAAAAAAAGAAAATTCACAGAGAGTTATAACGCGTACTGATGCTCGTGGGCACTCGTGGCTTTGTCTCGAGAGAGGTAAACAAGGGTAGCGCACAGTGTTGTAGCACGCAAGTCGTATTCCAAACAAAGGTTGTATACCTAGCTAAATTTTTTGCGTCCAAACAGGACGTATACCAAGTTGGACTTATTTCAAAGCAGACGTATACCAAGTTACCACTGTATTTATTTAATATATTAACTACATGCTACATTAACCATAGCCAATTTTTGGCAAAATGGATTTCCTTATTATTTCCTTCTGTTTCAGAAATTTGTCAAGCTATAACCTTGTTTCATAAGAAATAAGATGTTAATTAACATTTGTGATAAAATATCAGGCAGCAGACCGAAAAAGGTTTAGGGAAGGCCACCCCGTATAGTGAAAAAACAGCAGAGCAAAGACAACATGTTTTATAAAGCGGAGTTCAGAATTGAACTGAATAACAGATTCAGACTGCTCTATAAATATGGTGGATAGGAGGAAGAATTGGAGTCAGTCTGGCTGACAAATAACATTATTTGAGTGTAATCTGTCCCCCATGTGCATGTGTACTGTACCTGTTGTAAAATGAGAACAAACAGGATATGTAAATAAGTTGAGGCTCCCGAGAAAAATCAAATCCTTGTTTGAGTGCCAACTTACCAAAACAAACTCATCATGCGCTCTAGTGCCAATATCAAGATGGTCCTCCTTTGTTCACACGAGTATGACATCTTCAGTCACTAGATGGAAAAAAAATGTTTGGTCATGGTATCGTTGAGACTAGGAGGCCTGGTGAATGAAAAGGGAGAAGCGGACAGGGCATCGTCACAGGGGGCTTCAGGTTGTTGTCATTGTGTCTGTGGACAGTGGTGGTCCCACCCTTTGAGGAAACCCCAAAATCCTTCTGTGGTGTTACTACTAGTCTCCTGCATGTGACAATGAAAACAACTAGCCAAATTCTGGTATTCATATAATTAGTTATTAAATTGGTGAAAAGGGATTTGTTTGTAATTTATTGTTTAAAAACAGTCATAACATGTCTGCCTTCCTGAGTAGGCAGCACTCTAGAGCTGTGATCATTTTTTGCCTAACAGAGTCGTTTGTAGATTATAAAATGACGGAGATTTTGTGAAAAAGCATTGGGTTAAAAAGTACATTGGGCTTAGTTCTGCAGTTTTACTACTGGAGACTTCCACTAAGTTACACCATTGGGTTTTGGGCTTATTGATCTGGTAGAGAAACCCTAAAAAGGCAGAATGGCAAATACATCATAATGCTATAACCAAAAAAGCAAAAGCATTATATTTAAATTAATATTCCTTTTTTCCTAGTGCCTTGGATGTTTTTCGGGAACCTGTATCTGCTAGGACAGATTTTCTGTTTTTGTGAATAATTAAATAAACTAAACTAAACAGGGAGCTTCTTTCCAAAGTTTTGTGCTTTCAACAGATTCCCTTCAGTCTAATGTTTACTTTGGTGTTCGGACATCATTTCTGTAAACTCTTGGATTTGCATCAAGCATTCCTTAGGGATCAAAGCTTGCGTTTTTATTTTTTTTTTCTGTTTTATTTTGATGATTAGTGTACTTGTTTACATCAAAGAAATAAAAGGCAAACATACATCGTATTCACAGTTTCTCATTTTAGTTTATGGTAGCCAGATGGTGAAGACTAATCCAAATGACTGAAAATTAGAAATTGTGAAGGACCAGATGGTATAGAGTTCAATAGGCTAAAAGAAAGAGTACTCATTAAACGATATGTAAGTCAAAAAAGCAGGGAAACCAACAAAATAACAGCGACAGATTTAAAAGAAGGAGGCAAAAAAATAAAGGGTGTGCTTGAGAAAAAAGCAAAAAGTCCATAATTAAAATGTCTTTCCCTAAAATTAATGCTACAACCAACACATCTTTTGTTTAATACTTTAACCCAGTAGTTTGGATGTTGGCAGCTGGGCCTTTACCTTAAATAGCACTGACATTGAATACAATGTCATCAACGTCATGGTGTGTAGCGAATAGAAACTCAAAATATGGATGTGCCCGAAATTAAAAAAGCAATGACATTATTAAAAATAATATAATGATAACATTTATAGGTAACAATTTCAAAATAACATAAAATATTGTCAAATTGTATTCATAACAAAGTGTTTCTACTGTATTTATATTTTACAACATGAGAAGAACAGTATTTTTGTGAGTACAACTATCACATCTCTACATGGGTATCCATCCCATGTGAGGCCTTTTAAGATCTGATTCCTCCCATGAGATATTAAGATGGGCAGCACAGGACTAAGATGGGTCTGGATCTCAGTCAAGGTCTGCTCTGTGGGTGATATCAGACTGCCAAGCGGTAGTGGAAGTGGAAGATGAGGTTGGCATTTTTCAGAGGCTTATCTATGTCATTGGACCTAGCTTTTCACTTTATGAAAATTAACAATCTCCACTCTTCATGTTCAGTCAATAGACAAGGAGCAAGCTTTGGTAGAGTGGCATGAAAAGTGAGAGAAGTTCAACATGAGTACAAAAGTCGCAGACAATCTATTTGTTGTTATGCTTTTAGAATAAAGTATGGTTATTGATGTTCTTGACTTCTTCACCTCTGTATTTTATTCGCTTGAGTGTCACATTGGCCTGTTCTTGGATGGTTTAACGTTTTGAGGGCTGAATATTTTTTCACTGGCTGGCAGAAATACTGTACACAGCAGAGTAGCTTCTGGCTGCCGGAGCTGAATGGCGGATCTGACAAGAGAGTGAAGTAAATGCACAAAGCAAAAAACTCCATAGGAAACATTTTTGCGTGTTATTGCTGAATCAGAATGTGACATATCACACTCCACTTTTTATGCAAATGATCTAGAGATCGAAAAAGAAAGTGATGTACCAGCATCAGCTGATCAGTCCCCAGCTGATCGTAGTGATGTGATGAATGCGTTCGTGTAGCGGCCGGCAACTGGGTACCACTATATGTCGTTATAAGTCGACACCCACCTCAAAAGAGTTAAATCATCCTTATCAAATAATTATCTGTTCTTATCTGTTCAAGTAGCATCCAATCTTTCTTTTTTTGAAAAATAAAGAACGACTATGCGAGAAAACCGCATTTTTTGAGTGCTTTTCTTATTCAGAATCCTTTAATTGTGTCTCTGGTGTTGTTAACATTTTTGTGTTTGGTGATTTTCTGAAAAAAGTTTGGCTTTAATTTATTGATTTTTGCTATGTTCTGGTCCTTTTGGACTTTATGCATGTTCCCAACAGTCATGACAGGATATGATGTCACTTTTTACCATTTTCTTTGCATATGGTGAGAGAGCTCAAAAACATAACATACACTTTGATTTACAGGCAACACTCCTGGGTACTGCATCAGCCTAGTGGTCTCTCTCCAGTTTCATCTTTAATTCGTGACTTCACTAAGTTACAATAAAGGATTACTAGCAATTAACAGTAATTCTATGACTAGATGAAAATGTCAATGATGCTCTTCAACATTTGACTGACAGCCTGAATATTAGCTTTGCAGATTGTGTTTTAAATTTAGGTGATACATCTGACAGTATGCTCTAGTCCAGAGTTTCTCAGCCTTTATGGTGTTGTGGCCCAGTTTTTCCTCTAGAAGTGTATTTATGACGCACACTGGTGAAAAAAGCACGAATGTCAGCCCAGACTGGTTTCCCTTGGTGGGATGATTGTCAATGAATAAGAAAACAAATACACTGCCAGCACTGTCAATCACTTAGGTGACCCACTACCGCCACCAACAATGTCAGCTTATGACCCACCAGGAACCAGTGGCTGAGAAACACTGCTTTAGTCCTTCCATTAATTACCACAATACTTAAGACTTGTAACGAGGGCCATTAAAGCAAATTAGACATTCGCCTCGGGTGCATATCATAAAAGGGGTGGGGGGGGTTTGGGGGCCACACAGGTTTGCTACCAAACAGTTGGTTGGCACACTAATAAGCTTGGCCTAGGGCACGAAATAATCTAGCACCTGTACTGCTTATAATGTCCAGCCACAAAACACCAGATAATCAAGAAGTTATCTAATACAGGCATGTCAAACAGGCGGCCCGTGGGCTGCATGCGACCCGCAACAAAAATCTGTGCAGCCCGCATGACAGATCCTAGTTAGCACTAAACTTGTCGGCTTATTTTACAATATAAACTCTGAAGTAAACCTATAAAAGTAAAATTTCATTTTTGGAGGATTTGTTTTTCAACTTGAATTACTGAGCAATGAATTCAGTGAGCGTTTTCGTGATTTCAGTTCACACGAACAGGACTTTGCGCTGTTTACGTCACCATACTCTTACAACGTTGAGAATGAGCCTGAGAATATCCAAATTCTGAAGGCAAAATACAACGAAGTTGATGTGCCAGGCTTGTATGCTTACCTGCCACCTTTGTATGGTGGCATCAAGAGTACTGTCTATGTTCGGAAGCACTTACCTTTGTGAGAAATTGTTTTCGTTAATGAAAGCTACCAAAACCCCACATCGCTCAAGACTTACTGTCGCTCGACCTTTCATCCCTCATTAAAGTTGCAGCTGCACAACATTTCAAGCCTGATATTGAAGAACTGGTTACTAACAAGAGATGCCAAGTGTCGGGGCAAAAGAATTAGATTTCAGACTGGACCTAGCTAAGAGGCTAAGACTCTAATTGTACGCTGTTGTACGGAAATTGTATGGAAATAAATTGCTTTTCTTTAAACTTTAAGTGTTACATTTTTTAAAGTTTTCAGAATTGTAAAAAAAGCGACAGTAACTTTGTACAATAGTATAATAGTATTTGTTACAGTGTGGCCCGCTGACGCACGTATGGCAGTCGAAGCGGCCCACCAATGGTAGAGAGTTTGACATGCCTGATCTAATACATTCATTTTACGTATCAGAATCATACAGTGTAACCTAATCTTAATCCAGGGTCAGGGAGAGTTGAAGCTCATCCTGAAAGTATGGGTGCAATGCAGCAAGCCACCCTGGTGCCTGACCATCCAAAATAAACACATCTGCTTCACACTTTGAGCTCCTAATTGAGTTTCTCCATTTTATTCCTGACCTGATCTCCTACTTAAGCTTAGTATTTTTGCTGGTGGTCCAAGTTGATGTGTCTTCCTCTACAGTAGTAAGTGGGGTCAGCTAATGAATGAATAAATAGTTTTGGATGTTCATTAAGTTTGCTTCACCCTGGGACAGACCGTGTTATGGAGGTGCCTGACAAAGAGCATGGAGGTAAATCATTGCATACTTGTAGGAGAATTTGATAGTATAAGACATGTCATGTGTACATTGTCCAAAAAATCCCAAAAGCACTCAATACCTTTAACAAGATGTATATTGCAAAACTGTACAGTTTTATTTGTCAAGGTTTTGTTTTTGTCTCTGAGTTCTGTACTTTTAAAGACACCTAACGTCCTCTGGAGTCAGCCAGTCCGTTCCATTTAAAAGTGTTTAGCGATGGACTGTCAATACGTCCTTATTCCAGTTCCTGCAGCAGAGCAGAAAGAAAGACGTGGACTACAGAAAGGCTGATTTTCTGAATGCTGTAGGGTTAATCGATTCTAATCACAGTACTTTTGTTTTCTTACAATAATTAATGTCAAGGTAGAGAAAACGAGAGGGCCTAAACTCTAAACATACCTTTTATTATTGAAAAGTAAAACCTAAAATGGTTTTCTAAAGACATTGAGTGTACTTGTTAGCAAAAGTGTTAGGAGACTCCGTGATTTAGGCATCATAGCTTGGCTGAATTTTTCTACCACATCCTAGGATGTCCTGATTGGGATTATTTGACATCACATTTTCTGAGTCGACTCACATATGTATTTACGTTTACATTTATTTGCTTAGCAGACACTTTTCTCCAAAGTGACTTACAAAAGAGGTCAACATAATCGAGTGTGGAGGACTGTTTGGGGGATACGTGTTACAGGACAAGGGTACAAAATGAATCATCACAAGTGAAGAGCTCAGACCAAAATACACACGAGTTACAACTCTTAGGTTATATAAACAGAAATTCACCAAACACGAGTCTTCGTCAACACTTCCAGTCTGTTTCTCAGCACTTGAACTTTTAAGTACTTCTGGGTGATTGTGTCGGGTTTTCTTCAAAAGAAAAGTAACAACCCAATTCAGTCGTCATTCACAACTAAGTGCCAGGAACATAAAAACAAAATAAACTCCTGCTGTTTTTTTTTTCTCATCCCTGCACATTGGCAATTATTTCATCACTAATCACATCAGTTCTACTCAATACAGCTCAGATCCACCCTTCAATGGCTCCATACATCTTGGTTTCCACTCGGGTATGTTTTGAATGTTTCACAGAGTATTGGCAGGGAATTCAAATATTCAATTTGAAGAAATACTTTTAATAAAGCTAATAACAAATTATTTCCGTGAGTAAACCAACAGAAATTGTGCTTTATAGCTATGGAGACTTTGAAACAGTAGCACGCTAACTGTGCGTCATGTATCTTTAAAGGCATTGGAGTGAAGCTAAGTGTGGTCAAAACAACAAGTAAAAATACAAAACCTATTTTAACTTTAGCATAAAAGTCTTTATTAATATTTTCTTTATTTGTCTTAGGCCTGAAGAAAGACCTGCCCTTAAAAGGGTCAATTGAAATCGTGTTGTAGTGCTGCGCAGTGCTTGCCATCACCAGGTTTTTTTTTCTTGCTTTTTTAGCTAGCTGGCTATCCTTAGATGGACGGCTCACTTAGCCCCACTAGAATGGAGATTGTGTGACTGTGGTAGGCTCGCCCACAGCTGGCACTGGATAAGGAATGCCCGCTTGTACTGTTGTTGATATCAGAGGGGACTGGGCGGTC
The DNA here is from genome assembly GCF_016835505.1 of Polypterus senegalus. Classification (NCBI taxonomy): domain Eukaryota; kingdom Metazoa; phylum Chordata; class Cladistia; order Polypteriformes; family Polypteridae; genus Polypterus; species Polypterus senegalus. The sequence continues at coordinate 263,897,503 of NC_053154.1, forward strand.
TCTTGGTCTGGAACCCCTACAGATTTTATTTTTTTCTCCAGCCTTTGGAGTTTTTTTTTGCTTTTTCTGTCCACCCTGGCCATCGGACCTTACTCTTATTCTATGTTAATTAATGTTGACTTATGTTTATCTTTTATTGTGTCTTCTATTTCTCTATTCATTTTGTAAAGCACTTTGAGCTACATTTTTTGTATGAATATGTGCTATATAAATAAATGTTGATTACAGTATTGTCCTTAAAATGGCTGTTAAAACAGAAACCCGGAGATGAAGCATTCAGAAAAACAATGGTCAAAAAAATGAAAACAAAAACAGGAATCAAAGTATCAAAACAAACATGAAGCTCCAGTAAGTCCAGTAAGTTGTAGAGATACTCTAATAGTAGGATACCCACAGTGGCTGCACTGCCACCTTTTATATACCAACATCTCCCTATACGTAAAATGACATAACATCTGGAGTCCGTGCCCAAGCATAATGTAATCCTGCATCCACAAGAGGGCTGCAATGTCCAATGAACAAAGGCAACAAGAAGCCCAAAGAAGGAGCAACACATACAGAAGTGAACAGAAACTCCTAGAGGCTTAACATGATCAAAACAGGCAGACTTATCCATTATACCATTGCTCCCATTTTAAAGAATAGTTGTTTCACTGTGCCACTTGTGATGCGTGCACGTCAGTGGATCATCCTCTGGGATCTTCTGAGGTACATGTACTACCTCCCCGGGTCAAGAGGGGGCACTGGTGCTAACCTTATCCTCTCCTGTCTCCTCCACAGTGCTGAGAAGACGTGAGGGCATTTGACTTTCGGTCCCCCAGCCATATCCCACACGGTCCCCAGAAGGATACCAGAGCACAGCACAGGACGGAGCCCCTAGCCACAGTGCGTAAGCAGGCTTTGCAAGTTGAGAGAGAAGGAAACCCTTTTTTTCGCTAGTTTATGTCACTATATATAAGTTTCATTTATTCAAAGAGGTGCCTTGAAATTACTAATTTTGGACCTCCTTCCATCGACCACATACTTTTTCATATTTTAAATACCTAGTAGTAACAATGTGATTTCCTGTGATTCCCTGTTGCTCAGTTTTTATTGTGGTTTCTGTTGCTTTTGCTGCTCGCACCTTCTAATCATTCTTGTATGTATTATAGCTTACTTTGTAAGTCACCTTGGCTAAAAGCATCTGCTAAATAAACAAAAATGAAAACAATACAAATATAAGATATGCCTGCAGCCATGCCATGACAGGTCCAAAAACAGGCAACCCTGGACGTCCTGGATGTTACGACTGCAACAAAAAGCACAAAAAAAACACAAACAAAACAAAATGAAACAGGCAATAATAGCAGAGAACAGCCATTAAGCAGACCCTGACAATTGTAGACATGGTGGCGGACCATCTCAGATAATCACACAATTTGTCTTTGTGAGTATAACGGTGTCAATGACTTGCACTCTTATGTGAGTTCTTTATCCTCAGACGACTCCCTCACGTCACTGAATTAAATCTAAACCGCTACAATTGTACAATTGATCTCTTAAATTGTTATTAAAGAGCTTATTTTCCTCCTTTCACAATGTGGACGGGGTGGCACGGTGGCACAGTGGTAGCGCTGCTGCCTCGCAGTAAGGAGACCTGGGTTTGCTTCCCGGGTCCTCCCTGCATGGAGTTTGCATGTTCTCCCCGTGTCTGCGTGGGTTTCCTCCGGGTGCTCCGGTTTCCGGTTGAGGTTAGGTGCATTGGCGATCCTAAATTGTCCCAAGTGGGTGTGTGTGTGTGTGTGTGCTCTGCGGTGGGCTGGTGCCCTGCCAAGGATTTGTTTCCTGCCTTGCGCCCTGTGTTGGCTGGGATTGGCTCCAGCAGACCCCCGTGACCCTGTAGTTAGGATATAGCGGGTTGGATAATGGATGGATGGATATATGCCAGACCTCCATAATATACAGTAACTCCACTATCCACTGTAGCAATGTGGAGGCTTTAGCGGGTTGGATAATGACTGACTGACTGACTGACTGACTGACAATTTGGACGAAGCTATATTTTGTGTTTCGGATGAGAAACATGGCCAAGCAGCAGATTTCCTGCTGTGTGCTGTCCTCGCCATTCACACTGAATGAGACCAACTGCGACATCTCCAGAAGGGCTGCCGATGTGAAGTGCACTAAAATCTAAACATGGTGTGTCCCTTTAAATACAGTGAAGCCGGCTGAAGAAAATAAATGTCACAGTGTAGGATCAAGTGGCTCGGCAGAGCACAGAAATCAGGAATGAAGAAAGTGAGCAGATGTTGGAGGCGCCGCTGATTTGCACGCTGATGGGGTGGTGCAGAGGCTGTTAAAATGGATGGCTCCTTAGTGAAGACTGACCCCTTTGTGAGATGTTTTCAAAATGATTGATTTACAATAAAGTGGCTCATGGTGTGTGCACGCAGGCAGAACTGATTCAGATCGATTCGAGTGAAACTGATTGATCAGCTGCTTAACTTGGCCGTGTGTTTACTGAAATAAGCCTTGCACTGCGGGCCTTTTTTCCTTCCTGCATTTACAACAAAAGAAGCAAATAGTAAAAAAAAAAATGTAAGGAACAAAGATTTGTAAAGCTTCTCCTCTTAAATGGAATCATCTAACCAGAGAGTCATGACACAGAGGTTTTCCAGGTGACGTCCCTTTTTATTGAAACTAATAATGAAATTTCCTTTTATCCAAATGTATTATTACATACAATTTCTTTAGGTCTCAACTTATTGATGACATGAATTGTCTGCTGATCAAGATTTTTTTTATCAAATTCAGTGTGAAGGGAAGCCAAACCTGGACAGGGTGCTAGTCTGTTGCCAGTGAACCCAAGGTGTTAAATGTGAAAAATGTTCAGTAAATAAAAATATTTAACATATAAAAGTGTGAAGCGGCTGGGATGAGGATCAGCACCTCCAACTCTGAAGTCAGGATTCTCTTTCAGAAAAGAGTGGAGAGAGGGGAACAACTGTCCTTAGTTGGGGGAGTTAAGGTATTTCAGAATTTTGTTCATAAGTTGATAGAAAAAGGGAACATGAGATCAACACGTGGACTGCTGCGGAAGGTGTTCTGATTGGTTCATGGTGGAGAAGCGGAAGCTGGGGGTAAAAGCAAAACTTTCAGGCTACTAGTCAATCCGCGTCCCTGCTCTCACCAATGGTCAGGAGCTGTGGGTGCATTAGGACATTAGAACAATCTAGATGATTGTTTAAGTCGAGTTTTAAATGTTCCCAAAGTCTTGGTATTGTATTCCAAGTGTTTCTCTGTGTAAAGCAAAAATGTCTTGATGTATGTGCAAAATTTATCCTTAACAACTTTCCAACTGTGTCCCCGTGTTCTTGATGAACTCATTTTAAAATAACAGTCTCGATCCACTGTACTAATTTCCTTCGTAATTTTAAACACTTCAGTCCTGTCTCCTTAATCTTATTTTGCTTAAACTTAAAAGGCTCAGCTCTTTTAATCTTTCCTCATAACTCATTCCCCTGTAGCCCCAGAATCAGCCTAATTTCTCTTCTCTGGACTTTTTATAGCCCTGCTAGGTCCTTTTTGTAGCCTGGAGGCCAAAACTGCACACAGTACTCCAGATGAGGCCTCACCAGTGCATTATAAAGGTTGAGCATAACCTCCTTGGATTTGTAATGAAAGAATAAGATTATGAGTATATGTGACAGAAATGTATTCACAGTGTGGCTTGGCTGACACTCTGTGAGTGGGTGAGAAGAGTAGAGCTTTGTAGACTTAGTTTAGTATCGCTGCTCCTCCAAATCACGAAGAGGTGGCCAGTTGAGGTGGTCTGGGTCTGTCATGAGAGTGGTGGTCACTCCTAGAGCTGCAGCAGGAAGGATTATATTTTTTGGCTAGCTTAGGAATGCCTGGGAATTCTCCAGGAAGATGTTGAATCTGTAGCTGGGGCCAGGGAAGTCCGGGATGACCTGCTTGGCCTGCTGCTGTTGCAATCCCTCAACCAATTGTGGTTGAGAAGATGAGGAAGTATTTAAATAAGCCCCTCCCACCGCCCATAATAAACTACTGAGTTGCAGTCCATGTACTTTATGACAAGTCTCTAGCACATCTTGATTGAAATTGTAATATCTTGAATCCATAATGATACCAAAAAGGCCAAATTGTACAAAGATGGTGCATTTTGTTATTGAAATATTTACAAAACGAAAACCAAATGGAAAAATGAATTCTTCTGATAATATGTTAAATCTCTTTCCTGAGTTAACTTCAATTTGTTTTCAGGCCACTTTTCCACCATCTCTTCTCTTACTGAGTCTCTAGCTAATGGGTGACTTCATAACTCCTGCAGCAATCACATGAATCTTCTGAGGTCAGGAGCTGCACTATATTAGAGCTCTGTCTCGAATGTCCCTGATCCTCTGAGCTTAAATGTCCATTGATCCTCACACTACTTGATCCTGTAGTGGCTGGAAGCTTTCCATCTCTGATGTCTCCTCCTTGGTCTCATTGTTTGTCTGAACGTAGGACCAGGCCACCTTGAGACTTTCTGTTATCCAGAGGAATTATTCCATGCCATTCCCTAGAGAGCTTCTCCCTCTCACTCAACCTCAGGTTCCTGTATATTGGACTTCTTGGCCATCTTCTGGTGGTTCCCAATGTGGTCCATGGTCGGCTTTGTATTCCGGCCAATACCCCCAGGCCGCCAGAGGGAGCCCTCACAGCGGCATGGAAGGTCTTTGAATTCCAGTGGAACCTCATGGACGTTGTAGTTTTTATGGACAGCCCTGCTGGATACGATGGGGGCCACCAGGAGCCGCTGTAGGGAGGCTTGGGGAGTGTTATCATAATAACTATTCATGGTGGCTCTAAAATCCGTACTGACCCCTACTCTCTTTTCTGTTTCTTTTTCCGGTTTCTTTGTGGTGGTGGCCTGCGCCACCTCCACCTACTCAAAGCTTCATGATGCTCCAACAATGATGGATGGATTAAAAGGCAGAACTCTACGTGACCATCTTCATCAAGCCCTTCCGTGAGAACCCTAAATCTAAAGAGGACTGTTTCATTTATGTTAGGTAGAATGTCCAGAGGGGACTGGGTGGTCTCATGGTCTGGAATCCCTACAGATTTTATTTTTTCTCCAGCCGTCTGGAGTTTTTTTGTTTTTTCTGTCCCCTGGCCATTGAACCTTACTCTTATTCGATGTTAATTAATGTTGATTTATTTTGTTTTCTTATTGTGTCTTTTATTTTTCTATTCTTTATTATGTAAAGCACTTTGAGCTACTGTTTGTATGAAAATGTGCTATATAAATAAATGTTGTTGTTGTTGTTATTTGCCCTATGCCCCAGGAGTACTTCCAAGTCACATGAGCGGAAGAGATGATGTACTTCCGGGGTGAAAAAAAGGACTTTTATCTGACCCAGAAGTGATAAGGAATTATGGACTGAAGTATGAGGAACACTTCTGGGTCAGGAACTATAAAAGGACTATGGGACCTCCCAGACGGCGAGCTGAGCTAGGTGGTAGGAAGGCAACGCGTCTGGGAGTCGGAGGATTGGTATTGTGATTATTATTATTGTGGTTAATGAACAGTGTGGAGTGGAGGGTGCTTAGTGCACATTATTATAATAAAAATAATTATTGTAGCACTTTTACCTGGTATTTGGTGTGGTACCTGAGGGTTCAAGGGAGCGATAGTGCCCCCTACTGCTACACCAAGTCTATGCTTCTTTGTTACTGTTAGGTCCTTGTGTGGCTCTTTTGAGTTGCCCTTTTACAAGTTATTTGTCTATTTAAGGATAAACTATTTATAGTGCTTTGAGACAAAAATCCTCATTCTTAATAAGTGTATAATTTGGAAACATAACATTAATTTTGATTAGCATGATTTAATAGTGTCTGTTGTGAAAATTTGTACATAAGTTGATAAATAATTTATATGTCTTTATTTGTAAGTCAGACAAAGCAAATGTAATATTAGTATTTCAGAACAAATATTTTATTTCATTGATGAGAACAGAAGTGCTTTCATGTCTAAACCCAGTACTGAGGACTGACACAGGATGTAAAAATAGTGCAGGTTTGAGGGAAGTGCCTAAAACCAGTTTGGCAAAGAGACCAAACTACCAAGCTGGAAAGCTTCAGCTCAACAAATAGTCTTGGGGGCAGAAAATGTGTGCACCCATTTCATCTGATGCATGGCTGTCTGGGATTGATTTTGAATCGAAGGCCATTCTATAGCACAACACCCTATTGGTGCAAGGATTTGGACAAAGAATCTATAACTTTGGTTGTTTTATCCCTCCCACTCTCTCTCTCATATAATGGCCATGGAGAGAAGAACACAAGCAAAAAGCACAACTTGGCAGCATATTGAGACAGACATTTAGCCTGTCCTGAAGAAATGATGACTTGACCAGAGACATTTAAGTAACTTCAAGTATGCTGCCTGAAACTACAAGTAAAATTCCGTTACAACAAATATCTTTACAACAAAATTTTCATTACAACGCAGTATTTTTATGGTCCCGACAGTTTCCCCATATGACGTGAGTCTATAGAAATCTCATTACTACGAAGTACATTCAGCAGATACAGTACTTTCATTACAACGAAGTGACCTTGAAATGTTTGAATGAATCATTCGCAGAGCAGTTACTTCTGTGGCCGCAGCTCAGTTGTGCACAATGATCTCCCAAACAGAAATACTATACATTTTTTTTCTTTCTTCAAACTTTCCTCGTACTGTTTTTTTTTTTTTGGCCTTTTTTGTTTCCTGCGGTTTTCAGTGATACCTTTTGCTTATTGCTCGTCAACATTTGAAAAACATCCATTGGAATTTAACTCATTGTCATCCTCCTATAGAAATGGCAGACACGAAAAAATGCTAACAGTTCATATTAGAAAAAAAATAATTTTTTGCAGATTCTCATTTGCGGCAAAAAGAAAAAAGACGTTGCCAGTGAATTTGGAATTTGGTCATTGACGCTGTCAACTTTCTTGAAAGACCAAGCAAAAAAAGAACAAAAATCTCTGGTTGCAAACGTATGTTAACTGCTGGATTTGAAGACGTCGAAAAAGCCATTTTTGTGTGGTTCAGTGGTGCTCGTTCAAGAAACATTCCTATTAATGCGGCACTCATTCACGAAAATGTGAGGTTTGTAAACTCTCTTGGGACCTCACCCAACTAGACAGCACGCCGAAGAGCGCCCCAAAGTGTGATCACCGCTTCTGTATGGGGCACACAGCTACAGTGGTGCTTGAAAGTTTGTGAACCCTTTAGAATTTTCTATATTTCTGCATAAATATGACCTAAATCATCATCAGATTTTCACTCAAGTCCTAAAAGTAGATAAAGAGAAACCAGTGAAACAAATGACACAAAAATATTATACTTGGTCATTTATTTATTGAGGAAAATGATCAAATATTACATATTTGTGAATGGCAAAAGTATGTGAACCTCTAGGATTAGCAGTTAGTTTGAAGGTGAAATTAGTGTCAGGTGTTTTCAGTCAATGGGATGACAATCAGGTGTGAGTGGGCACCCTGTGTTATTTAAAGAACATGGATCTATCAAAGTCTGCTCTTCACAACACATATTTGTGGAAGTGTATCATGGCACAAACAAAGGAGATTTCTGAGGACCTCAGAAAAAGAGTTGTTGATGCTCATCAGGCTGGAAAAGGTTACAAAACCATCTCTAAAGAGTTTGGACTCCACCGATCCAAAGTCAGACAGATTGGTACAAATAGAGGAAATTCAAGACCATTGTTACCCTCCCCAGGAGTGGTCGACCAACAAAGATCACTCCAAGAGCAAGGCGTGTAATAGTCAGCGAGGTCACAGAGGACCCCAGGGTAACTTCTAAGCAACTGAAGGCCTCTCTCACATTGGCTAATGTTCATGTTCATGCGTCCACCATCAGGAGAATACTGAACAACAATGGTGTGCATGGCAGGGTTGCAAGAAGAAAGCCACTGCTCTCCAAAAAAAAATTGCTGGACAAACCAGAAGGCTATTGGAATAATGTTTTGTGGACGGGTGAGACAAAAATAGAACTTTTTGGTTTAAATGAAAAGCGTTATTGTTGGAGAAAGGAAAACACTGCATTCCAGCATAAGAACCTTATCCCATCTGTGAAACATGGGTGGTGGTAGTTTCATGGTTTGGGCCTGTTTCGCCGCATCAGGGCCAGGACGGCTTGCCTTCTTTGATGGAACAATGAATTCTGAATTATATCAGAGAATTCTAAAGGAAAATGTCAGAACATCTGTCCATGAACTGAATCTCAAGAGAAGATGGGTCATGCAGCAAGACAACGACCCTAAGCACACAAGTCGTTCTACCAAAGAATGGTTAAAGAAGAATAAAGTTAATGTTTTGGAATGGCCAAGTCAAAGTCCTGACCTTAATCCAACCGAAATGTTGTGGAAGAACCTGAAGCAAGCAGTTAATGTGAGGAAAGCCACCAACATCCCAGAGTTCAAGCTGTTCTGTACGGAGGAATGGGCCCAAATTCCTCCAAGCTGGTGTGCAGGAATAATCAAAAGTTACTGGAAACGTTTAGTTGCAGTTATTGCTGCAAAGGGGGGGTCACACCAGATACTGAAAGCAAAGGTTCACATACTTTTGCCACTCACAAATATGTAATATTCAGTCATTTTTTCAATAAATAAATGACCAATTGTCTCATGTGTTTAACTGGTTTCTCTTTATCTACTTTTAGGACTTTAGTAAAAATCTGATGATGTTTTAGGTCATATTTATGCAGAAATATAGAAAATTCTAAAGGGTTCACAAACTTTCAAGCACCACTGTTTGCTGCGTCTCTCCGCCAAAGTAAACAGAAAAGATCTCGATGGGTGGTGCATGGCTAGGAGTATGGACATTATAAATGCAGATAACAGGATTACAGTCGGTAGAGCGGGTTGTCCAGCAATCGGAGGGTCGCAGGTTCGATCCTGGCTCCCGGCATGAGAATGCAGCTGTTGTGTCCTTGGGCAAGACACTTAACCTTCCTTGCCTGCTGGTGGTGGTCGGAAGGATTGGTGGCGCCAGTGTTCGGCAGCCTCGCCTCTGTCAGTGTGCCCCAGGGCAGCTGTGGCTACAAAGTAGCTTATCATCACCAGCGTGTGAATGTGTGTGTGAATGGGTGAATGACTGTTGTGTTGTGAAGTGCCTAGGGGGGTTCTTGAACTCTAGTAGGCGCTATATCAAATACAGGCCATTTACTAACCTACCTGCCTGACTGCTGTGTCTGTGTATAGCAGAGTGGCAGATCACGCTACAATAAATAACTGTGCTGTCCCTGCTTCAAGTTGAATAAAGCTGGTGTTGCTAAAGTACTCAGTACTCAGCCTCGTGTTTTGGGGTGCAAGACAGGGACTAATAGCGCGACCACGATCTTTTATGATTTGCTTCTCTGGTGCTTCACTGCAGCGCTGTGAGCATCCTATTGCCCTGCCCCAGTAACGGACAATCTTCCACAGACGCTGCAATCACGCTTCGGGACGCACTTCAGCGTGTCGTTCCCTTTGGGTGGGGAGTGGGGGGATCCCAAAAGTGTTCAGAAACCTCACAATATGAAGAAGAAGAAAAGGATGATTAGGCTTCTGATTGATAACTGTGCTGCACACAACATGCTTCCACATTCAGATAATGTTCGCGTTGAATTCTTCCCACCCAACAGCAGTGCTTCAGCCATTGGATTTGGGCATGATTTACACCCTTAAAGTGTATTATGGCAAGAAAATCCTGAGAAAAATTCTTGTCAGCCTAACTTGTAGGATTATAATTAATGTGAATGAAGCTATTGAAATGATTGCAAACGCATGGACGCAAGTTAAAGAAAGCTTCACTGTAGCAACAAATACAGAATATCATTACAACAAAATTGTTTTTAGGTCCCTGGGAGTTCGTTGTAATGGAATTTTACCTGTATACATGTAGCATTTATCAGGTTGTATGGTTGCCAATATTCACATGTACTTTGCTTACTGTTATTATTTTATGACTATTATCAATAATACAATTTTTAAATTTGTAACTTAACTCCCGCTTGTCCTTTTACTCTGTTTAAGTGCCTGAGGTTATACTGTAGATGTAGAAGGGAAGGTGGGGGAGAAGTGCTAAAGTACAATACCTTATAAACAGTAGTAAGTCGAGGGGATTTGAGGTATTCTGGTAAAGTCTACACAATAAAGAATGCAAAAGGGGAAAACAGAGTAATATAGAAGTCTAACAAGACAAAATATCATCACTAAAGGGGAACAGTTGATGAATGAGCGTTACTTCGACTTCCATTTGAAAAAAAACCCAAAGCTCCCTTAGCATGTGATCATTCCGCAGCCAGTATGACGCCTCTTACTTGAAAAGGCTTGAACGGCAGATTAACTGAGCTCACATGAAACTTCAGTGTTATTATCTTTAAAACACTGAGTTAATGCTTTGTCATCGTTTTTCTTTACTATTCAATACAAACTTTCTCCACCTTATAAATATTGCAAAATTAGGGAGGTTTCTTGCAAAGAAGAAAGTAACAGCCATTTGTTAGTTGTTTAAGCTTTATTAAATTCTTGTCTAAATGTTAGTCTGTATACTATAGGAGGGTCTTACAACCCTCACAAGTTGAGTTGAATTGATATATTCTAACTACTTCTTGCCCCTCTGACTATAGAACAGGGCGCTTTGAGCCAGGAATGAATACATTGTATTGTAACAGCCAGTACTTATTGGCTCATGGTAACCAGAAGTGGGCATTGCCATAAACAACATGCTGAGTTTAGAGTTGAATTTATCATCTCATTTTTGACATTAAAAGGTCCATAATGCAGTCAAGTTACAGTGTCCCCTTGAGGCGCCCCTGCACCCCTGTACCTGCCATAGCAACAAAAAAGCCCGCTGACTGTGCCAGGCAGAAGTAGCCTCTTTTAAAGGGCCCCATGACCTCACTTTTTCAACTCGATGTGCTGTCACCAGATTGCCTAGCTTGAAAACCAAATATCAGCTAAGCTTATCGTGGTGCATTGGTGCTTAGAAATATTTGGTAAAATACATTAAGTAACAGTACACTTCATTGTTTAAATTTAATAAATATGTCTGAAAACAGAGTGAAACACATGGAATATTATAAGAACATAGAGGCGTATTAACACAATAGAAGCCACGAGAATAAAGTCACTAAACCCCATTGATGAAGAAGGCAGGTAGCTACCTGGGCCCCTGCAGCCAGAAATGGAGAGAGAGCGGGAACCATTCCAGCTCGCATGGGGTGCAAGGATCAAGGAGTGGTTTGGACAGGACACCAGCTCGGGTTCATCTATGGAAATCTTGTTGCACCTTCCATAGTAAAATTTAATTGTCTACTCAGCACTCCACCAGAGGCTGATTAATACAAAATTAAGGCATAAAACAAGCATGTGAACACAAACCAGGGCAGTAACTCTGTTACAACACTGGAACTACTGAGGCTTTACTGTATATTTATTTATTCATTCATTTTCTGAATCTACTTAGTCCAATATAGAGTTGCAAGGCTAACATAGTGAAATCACTGAAACTGGTCAACATTCCCAGCATACAAAGCACATCACAATAAATCTTATAAAAGATAATATAAACAAAAGCAACAGTATCAAAGGAAATAGTATCAAAACAACATCAAAAGAAAAGAAATCAAAATGAAAATCAACCCCACATGTTAATGCTGTGAAAGGAGGACTTGTCGCAATATATCAAAATACAGCTATTATAAAGCTGTGGCTAGCGCACAGGAAAGGTTTTCTTTTGCTGACTCTACCATGAAGGTCATATTTGTTCAGGTGTCACTGCACAGTAGAGCAGTGCACTACCACTCCAGACTCTACTAAATCTTCCTAAAGGTATTTTGCAGTCAAGTTAGGGGGGCGGTTATTTGCCATTCTGACAATCCAACGAGCAGTTCTTTCAAAAAGTTTTCTTGGTCTTCCAGGCCTCAGGTTGACCTCCACCATTAGTGTTAACTGCCATTTCTTAATTATATTATGAACTGATGAAACAGCTTCTTGAAAACGCTTTGTGATCTTCTGGTATCCTTTTCCTGCTTTGTGAGCATCAATTATTTTATTTTTCAGAGTGTTAGGCAGTTGCGTAGAGGAGCCCATGGCTGCTGATTGTTGGGTTTGAGGAATCAGATTACTTATACAGTGTGGAGCACCCAGGCTGGCACTGCCATCTTAACCCGACACAGACAAGCGTGGGACACAAGTTCAAGGCACACACATTTTGATTTTTCTTTTTACTTCATGGGAAACGTCTTCCCCGTTTCCCACAAGCCCAACACAGTCCAAACCATAGCACAAATACAATTCTTTCTCCTCTGTTTCTCTTTCTTTAAACCTCTCCTGCACTCAACTGGGCAAGCTTCATCTTCCTCCTACCAAACCCGCAAAGTGGCTGCTGGCTCCTTTTATGAGGCATCTGGCAGTGCTCCAGGTGCTCGATGACTTATTTCCAGCAGCACTTCTGGGTGTGGCGGAAGAACTGCGCATAAGGGCTCAGCAGCTCCTGGTGCAGCACCCCCTGTGGATCCCAACAAGGCTTCACCAAACTCCAACTCCCATGGAGCCCTGCGGGAGTCTGAGGCACCACTGCAACTCAGGGAGGTTGCCATCTAACATCCCGGGGGAGGTAACGCTGTGGCCACGCTTGCTCCCCCGGTCCTCCCAGTATGGAGGCGTCACGCTACAACAGCTTTACAATTTGGTTCATCTAAGGTTTCCTAACGGTGACTGTGAACAAGCCACAACCGTAATGAGCTAATTAATGGGTGTGTGACCTTAGGAAGAGTTATCTGGGATCGCAAATATATTGGGGTGTCCAAACTTTTGTATGGTGCTCCTTTCCCTCTTTCACTGTACAATTGTACAAAATGTAAACTATGCACTAATCTTGCATAAAATGCGGAAAAGTAATGTGTCCTCTTTAATTTTATTCCTCCTCTGATCACTTAACTATTTATAGTAACAGTCATTTTAAGCGAGGATGTCCAAATGTTTGCCAAACGTGTGCAGTGTACAAGAGATGTGTGGGTTCTTAATAACATCGTTACCGTACATAATTCAACAAAAAAGATATATAGTGGCTTTCATGTCAAAAACAGGCTGGGCTTAATTGTACAAAAGTGCTACACACAATGGTATCTGCCAGAAACATTTAGCTAGTTTAATATGAAACTATTAATAAGTTTCAGGTCTCATCTACACATGGCAGTAATCCCATGAAAGTATCACTAACCATCCACAACTTAATATAAAACAAAAGAAGATTTGTCTTGTTTCGGAGCCATCACTATAGGGGTGGACCAAATCCTTAATAACTGCCAGTTGCAGTGCAGATTTTAATTCATTTGAACTGCTGGTGTCTCGTGGTCAGCTGTACTGAAAAAAGTAAGTAGCTGCTCCACTTCAGCTCTCCAGTCGTCATCAATGAAAGAAAAACACAACAAAGCAAATAAATACTTGGTAGGGATAGGGGACAAGTGTTCATTTTGATGGAAAATGACTTGTCTTGTATACTGAATTGTGTTTTAAACTTCTCTCAAAAAGAAATTTGTAAAACAAAGAAAATAATGATTTTCTAACAAATGTTGATTTGTCCATGTAATTGCACTCAAGCCCACACACAAGAGGATCCCATCTGTGAAGAAGCTTTGATGTCATGTTCCTGAATTGTTGCTGGGGTTGCAGATTTAAAAAAAGAGTGTTAACTTAATCAAGAACAGATGAATCATTTATTATAAGCTGCAAATTCATATTCTGCAATAGCAATTGTTTCATTGAACATGCATGAGTTTTAAAACAATCTAATGAGGACATTTGCCTTCTACTGTACGCTAGCAATTTGGCGTTTTGCTGAGTTGTCTTCTAATCGTTGTCTTTCTTTAATCATTTTAGGAGTAATAACACCGACATTCACACTGTTCAGCTCGCCTTTGTGTTGCTTTCTCTTGTCACTGACAGCCTTCCCCCCCATCTTATTTTACATTTTCATTTTCTGCTAATCACCAGACCCACCAGGGATTTTTCAAGAGGAGAGCATTTAACTGAAACCTGTTTTATCTGAGGGGAAAAAAAGAGCCCAAAGGTAGGAATGCTTTTTAAATTGTTATCAAATATTTTTGGAATAATGGTTCTGATTTTAATTGCTTGTTGCAGATATTTTACTTGCAATAAAAAAGAAGTTAATGTAATTTAAAAATATGCACACGTAGTCCATAATATAAGAGAGGAAGAGGACAAATTGGGCTTTCTGTTATCCTTTTCTTTTGAAGCTTACTATAATGTTAATCGTGCCATTTCATCCAGAGGCCCATTTTGAAAAATATCCGAGTCTATTAAATGTTGTGAATGAAACACGTGGTAATGACCTACTGCTGCTAGTTTTGATGTGTGGATCTGACACTCACTTTATGTTTTGCACATAAACAGGACCAGTTCCTGGTGCGAGTGAACTAAACAACATCCTAGACCAGGGGTCCTCAATCACGGTCCTGGAGAGCCGCAGTGGCTGCAGGTTTTTGCTCCAACCCAGTTGCTTAATAAAAAGCACTTATTGCTAAAGTAACACTTCTGCTTCACTTTAGTGATTTTGAGCCCTTATTGCTTAATTTTGTCTTAAACAGCTATTTTAATTGCTCCTTATTATCAATAACATGCAAATGACAAGAGAGAACAGCATTTCTCCATTTAGCTTATTTACATTTACACCTGTGTGTATTTATCTGCACTATTGGGTTTAATTAAATACTTGGAAGAAAAATGAAGAGAAAAAAAGTGAAGGACTGAGAATTACTCGTCCATTTTAGCCTTCAAATCATTTGCATGATAGAAAGGGAAAGAAAATCTAGGATATGAGAATGACCTGACATAGCAGAGTTAATTTAATTTCATAGCTTGTTAGTGCTTTATTGGCAAGAATTGCTTTCTAATTAAGCAACCAGGTCAGAACAAAAACCTGCAGCCACTGCGGCTCTCCAGGACTGGGATTGAGGACCCCTGTCCTAGACCTCTGTGGCCTTTTGGGGACAAAATACTCAGCGACAAGGGCTAAAGTGGTGAGGGGCTTCCAAAAGAGGTCTGCCACCTGAGGCCCCAAAAGGAGTCAAATAGCCCTGCACATTTGATTTCACAGTCACAGAAGAACTTTCAAAGCTCTATGGTCATTTTCTGCCTTTCCTCTCTGTCCATTCAATCAAGTAGCCTTTTTGTTCTGTGGAAACTAAACTTTAAGTTACATTTTCATTACATCCTAACAAGTTTCTTTTTAACTGTTGTTATATTTATTTTTGAGGGTGTTTTGGCTTCAGTGTAAAGAGAGTGTCAAACCATAAGGACCTCTGGGAGATGAAGAGCTTTATTTAAGGACAAGACAAGCAATAGTCCAAAACACAAAAGACTAATGAAAACTCATTATCAGTGTTATGACTAGGAGTCCCAAGTCACGTAAGTCTCAAAAACACTTCCAAAAATGGCCACTACAGGAGGAAATCTTGTCAAAAACCTTGGCACAAAAAGGGCCTTGCAGAATCTTTATATGCTCTTCAATAAAAACGAAGCTCCTTGGAGTACAAAGGCAATTCTATACAACTAAAAGTCCCAGTAAAAAATACCAAGAACAGTCAAAAACCAGAGTGAAATGTCAAAAATCCTGAAAAATCACTAACAACATAAAATATACTAAAGCACAAGAACTCACCAGTTTTAAGTGCATTTGAAATGAACCACCAGGAACTGTGGGAGACCCTCCAGATTTATAGGGAGGAAAATTAGTGCCGGTGATTGGCAAGTGGCCCTGTCTCTTGAGGGACCACACAAAAAATCACATGGAACATATCACAGGCTTAGATTCGGAATCATAAATCATAATGATGACTACAAATCATAAACAAAAGAAATAGTAACACCTACTGTACTCAACAACAGCCAAGTGAAGAACTCTGGCTAAGATATGACAGTCAGAAATTCAGAACATGAGCCAAAAATCAACGTCAGAAGACAAAGCAACACCTGTAAAGCCCAGAATGTAGATTCTTTTCCTAACTTGCCCACAAACAATTCTAGTTTGTTTTTTTTATATTCACTATCATTTTGAGAAACTGCATTGTGGTGATATCTCCCTCTTCTACGCGGCGGTGTGCTGGGGAGGCAGCATAAAGAAGAGGGACACCTCATGCATGGACAAACTGGTGAGGAAGGCAGGCTCTATTGTACGCATGGAGCTGTACAATTTGACATCCGTGGCAGAGTGATGGGCGCTGAGCAGGCACCAGTCAATCATGGAGAATCCACTGCGTCCACTGAACAGGATCATCTCCAGACAGAGGAGCAGCTTCAGAGACAGACTGCTGTCACTGTCCTGCTCCACTGACAGACTGAGGAGATCGTTCCTCCCCCACACTATGCAACACTTCAATTCCACCCAGGGGGTAAACATTAATATTATACAAAATTATTGTCTGATATACCTGCATTTTTATTTTTTATCAATCTTTAATTTAATATATTTTTTTTTATCAGTATGCTGCTGCTGAAGTATGTGAAATACCCCTTGGGATTAATAAAGTATCTATCTATCTATCTATCTATCTATCTATCTATCTATCTATCTATCTATCATATAGTGCCTTTATCTATCTATCTATCTATCTATCTATCTATCTATCTATCTATCTATCTATCTATCTATCTATCTATCTATCTATCATATAGTGCCTTTATCTATCTATCTATCTATCTATCTATCTATCTATCTATCTATCTATCATACATCAAGACATTAAAGCAACGTATGTGCAGCACTTGATGTTATGACCATGTCGTTGCTCATAAACCAAAACAACACACAATAAATAATCTTATATATAAACGTTTATGCGTGGAAGTGTGTGTGTGGGTCAAGGGTAAAGGCTCCACCTCTGAGGAAACAGAAACTTGCTTAGCTGCTAATAAGACAAGTGAGGTGAACACATCGGCAAAACGAATCCTTCGAAGAAAGAGTCACTTGCTTAGCTGCTGATACAGAAGTGAGGCGAGCAGATTGGCAAAACGGTATCCCTTTTACTTTTCCTCCCATCACTAATACATAAGCGAGGTGAGCACGTTGGCAAAACGAAACCTCAAAAGAAAGACAAAGTCGCTTAGCCGCTAATGCACAAACGATGCCAACACATTGGCAAAACGAAACCTTCTAGGAGAGAGATGCCCAAAGTAGTTTCTTTCAATTACCTGACATCTCTACATTTCAGTTTTTTTTTTCTGATGATTTCAATAGTCTCCATGACCCCGGGCTTTTTACTGCACAGGCTTGCACAGCTAGTAATAAATAAATACTAATAATATCCCCAAAAGAACACACTCATATGCACAGATGGATAGTTACCTGCACTGTTCAATACTCTTGTGAGCTTGGTCTCCCAATGCCTGATCATTGGTATGATCAAATGCCTGAAAAGATTGTTGAGATGGAGGACACCACCATTATGTATGATACGGATGTGAACACCAATAGTACCATTGGGGCCAAGAAAGCAGACCTTATTCTTCATAACAGAAGCCAGAGAAGATATCTACTCCTTAACGTCACCATTCTAGATCAGTGTTTCTCAACCACTGGGTTGTGGGCTGTCACTGGTGGATCGAAAGTTATTGGGGTTTTTTTTTGCTTATTGTGATTTCCTGGATTTTTAAACTTGTGCTCTTTTTTTGAGTTTGCCATGGGATTCTGTTTTAGGACTGTGTTTGCTGTGGATTGATTTACCTTCTCAGGAAATCCTTTCTGTGCTCTAAGGAGCAATTTGTACTTGCAGTTTTCGATAAAAAATAAATCTTTTATTTTATAAAGCTTCTTTAAGATCTCTTTTGTTTCTAGTTAGGATTTTGATGACGATCCCCCCACCAGAGGGCAATGTTTGGAAGTACTTATGGGACTTTTGGGCTTCCAATGTATAACATCCACAAAGTTATTGGCATTTGTGTCTTTCTTCCAGCAAACTGCATAGGGAAACTGATTGAGAAGGTGACGTGGCAGAAAGAAAAAGAAGAGCAGTGGCATCTGCTTAGCATGAAGCAAACTGTATAAACGGATTACATGTTAGGAAGGAGAAGAAGAAGAAGAAGAACGACAGCAATGGCAAGTCAAACACATGCTTCACAGCAACTAGCTGCTACTCATGAGCTGCTGGGGCTGGAACCTCTTTACTGGAAGGACAAGAGGTTTGTGTGTTTCCTAATTATTATTATTATTATTATTATTATTATTATTTTAGATCCCTATCCAGTTCTGGAGCTGAACAAGGGAAGAAAAATAAGAGAAGTGAAAAAGAATAAAACCACCGCCATTAAACCAACAAATATCTTATGATTCCCACTGTCTTTGTAGATAATCATCAGTTGTTTTTAGTTTTTAATGATGCCGCTTATAAAATTGAGGGTGTTCATTTGGTGGCATCATTATTTGTTTTTGGGTAATGTTCAGCATTTGAGTTTATAGACCACATTCTCACAATTTATATATCCTTTAAAGTTATAATATACTATTTTGTTATTTTCTAAATATAAGTGTACTCTGATCGCTGAAATAAATTGCGGTATGGCTTCTCCTGATGCAAATGCTCATGAGCACAGTTTTCCATGCCTATGCTTTATTATCTTTTCAACAAACGTTTATCCATTCCATTCATCTTTAGCTTATGGAGGCATATTGGCTGCTTATCCCAGAATGTCTTAAACACGGGTATCAAAACCAAATGCTCAAAACAGTTCTTCAAAATGCTTATTGATATTGCAGTTCAGTTATAATCCACCGTGTAGATGGCACATTAGCTTCACTCTCCACTGCTTAATTACAATCACAAAAATGGGGACACCATTAAAGACCCCACTGGGGTGTTTTTTAAAAAGTGCATGCTGCCCCCTTAATGGCACTGCACGACAATGAGAAGTTTTCTTCTTTTTTTTTCTTCTCCTGTTCTAGCGAGGCACTTTGCCTTTGCCCTACAAATCATTTGACGAGGGAGACTTCACTCTGTCCCTTGGATAATTGTTGATGAAAACAGCTTCCACATTCTCACCTTGGGATGCAGTATCCCATCATGTAGCTTATTAGCGATTTTACACACTTACTCACTGCTGGAGACTGTCAGTATGCCAATAATATTTACTGTCTGACACCTACATTATACACTAGAAACCAGAGGGGCTACTGATTGCACTGATCCGCTTGACAGCTCCTTCATGCCTTGCATAAAACAAATAAACATGTAATAAAAAAAATCCTGATAGAAACAAATGCCAAAAGCTATAATGCAAGCCCCATGCACTTTCTTGATTTGGAAAAAGCATCCATGCTGCTTTAATAACCTTTAGCACATCATGATTAAAGAGATTGTCAAAACATCTCCCTGTGTGAAAACATCCTAAAGTGTACAAAATTAAAAAGTTTTGTTATTTTTAATTAACAGAATAATCAATATGTCAGCTTACATGTGTTAGTGCAGCCTGAATCTACTCAAGATATGATGGTTTATGTGACAGTTAGGAATAAACAGTCAAATTAATGTTAGGCTAAATGTTTCATCTGCATGTTAGTGGATTACTAATTGTTAATGAATACATTGTGTATAAATCCCAATATCTGAGATTATCTTTGTGTCTTAGAGTGACTCACCCTTAGGGCCTTTTTTAACCTTATGATAGATGCTGGTAGTAGTAGTGCTATGTGTACTATGAAATGTGTAAAATGACCTGGCCTGTGTCTTTTCATCATAGTATGATGAAGCCATCATAAGAACTTTTGGTTTACACACAGAAATATCTATCAGTGAGTATGATGGCCTGCCATTCTTATTGACTGCTAAATCCAATATGGATGACATTAGACAGAAAATTTATCTTACTAAACACAACTACTGATTTTTATGACAGTTTTAATAAACTATATTTCAATTGGTTATTCCACAAGTGGTCAGTACTGCTACCACATAGCTCTAGCAAACCAGAGTCAAACCCAAAGCCCAGACACTGTTTGCGTAGAGTTTGCACATTCTTCTGAAGCCCACTTGGATCTTTCCCAGTCACTCTGGTTTTCCTTCCAGGTCATAAATAGTAATGAGCGAACCCGAAGTGAGTTTGGCAAAATCCCAGAAATATTTGGGAACTGAAATAGGTTTTGAGTGAATTATAACAGTGCAATGGTCTTTGAAGTGTCCATGAACGCTAGGGAAGTATCTGCCAAATGTTCTGCACTGATTATTGTGGCCAAAAATGTGACCTGAGAGTTAGAAGTGCTAACCAATGTGCTGCTGTGCCTCAACCATTAAAAGATGTAGACAGAATGATACCCACAAGGAAAATACAACAAATGGTCACAAACTAGAAATAAGTAAAATGTACAGTATACTGTGGTCGAGTAAGGTAATTCAAGTCCCACAGATACGTAAATGTGGGGGTGCCAACCCATTTGTCCTTATTTAATTCAGTCCACAAAAAAATAACGAAAATTGCTGCTAGGCATGCCAGTAAAAGTAAAAAAAAAAACAAAACTGGAAAGCCGTCAGGCTTGAATAACGAGATTGCTTCCTCTTTCTCAGGTTGTAAGGAGCTCCATCCTACAGTCTGTTCACAACTGATCGCCTCCTTCCAGCTGTAAAGGTCTTTATAGGTGGAGAACTGGAAGGGGCAGAATCAATTGCCCTCACTAGGTGTCTTCTCCATATTGCATAGGGAAGAAAAGAGGAGAAGGTTAGTGTGAGTGCCCCTTCTCAACCTGGGGTGGAAGTACATGTTTCAGATGAGCCTGGAGGCTGATCCACAGATGCACATGCATGACAATATATATCATTGTGCTGACAGAGTTTCAATCTTCAGGGCACTCATTTGGTCATCCCACAAAGCAGCAGATTGGGACCGACTGATTCTGTTTTTTAACGTCATGGCTCTGTACAACTGGAATGCCTTTTTTCCCATGTATCTGTGCAGATGCTTCACATTTTTTTATCCTGTCAAGAAGACAGAAATGCCTTGTAACAATTCTTTCATTATCATTTCATAGGATTCTGTGCCTTTCTGACTTTGGGATGGGGATGGTTCCTTTAAGGTTTGTTTTGACTTGTCACTGCACCACATGGCTAATTGTGCATGCATTCAGCTGGCATATGAAGTTATAGTAGTCATGCGTTGTGGCAGGAAGTAAGAGAACACATGGGGATCTGTGTTATGTTCAATAGCAGTACTCATACTGTTCTCACTACGGTTAGATAGTGTACCCCTCAAATGAAATTGCTGCAAGTTTTTTTATTTTTATTTAAATGCATGCAAGATATAAATCTGGCCAGAGTTTAGAGCAGATAGTGGCATCACATATGAGCAAAGGAGGTCAGGCAGTGACACAAAATGTAAGGCGGAGTACACCCATATGCGAAGGTTCTGCACATGGCAGCTACAGCTCTGAAATGTCACACTGGCCTCACAAATCATCATAGGTTGCTGGGAAAAAAATGTTTGTCTAAGCTGGGCACATGGAAAATTTCCAGGAAAATATTTGATGAACAAGGTTATTGGCAAACACAGCACATTCGCTGCAAAAAAATGCTTTGGTGAATTCCACTGATCAACGCCAGTAATAATGTATTGTGTGTTTATTCGTCACACGTGCTCAGTATGAAGAGATCCTAGCTGGTATGTGTCCCACAGACTAGATAGATAGATAGACTAGTGACAATGCTACAATGCCAGCAGCAGACAATAAGATAAACACCATACAATGATGTCCAATGATATGTAAAAACTGTAAACTGGCAACTATAAACTGGCCCTGCATGAGTGTATGCCTTGTGATGCAGTTGGGGTTAGTTCTGCTTTGTATCTGGTGATGCCAGGATGGGCACTTGGCCCTGCAGACCCTTCTTAGTATGAGGATGTACAGAATTGCTTCAAGAGTTGATCAGTAGTCAGTTTTACAACTTCCCAGTTAAGGCTAATGATATTGCAGCCCATAATTGAAAACATTTTTTGACAATGCAATTTTCATAGTCTTGATACATTGATATTGGATCATAAAATATTTTGTAAATGTATTATTTTACCAGGCACCTGTAAGGTAACTAGTTTAAGTGGTCATACACACAAATGAAGTGTTTGTTAAAAGGTTATACGATACTACGGTGTTGTCATTTCATCACTTTGCAGAAGTGCCCTTCCAGCTGGAGGCTCTTCTCTTTTAGCCTGGTGGGTGCGATGGTGAGAGTGTGAAACTTTAGGTCAGGGGTCTGCCTGGAGGGCTGTAGTGGCTGCAGGTTTTTGTTCCAACCCTGTTTCTTAATGAGAAGTCAGTTATTGCTGTTAAAGCGCTCATCACTCAAGCAGAATTTTTCTGCTTCATTTTAGATGTCTCGCTTTTTAAGACTTCCAACCCTTAATTGATTGTTTCATCTTAAACAGCCACATTCACTGTTTTTAATTGCTCCTTATTAACAATAAGATGGAAATGACAAAGGTACCAGCAGTTGTCTATCTGACTGCTTCAATTTACTTCTGTGTCTGTTTATCTATGGCTATGTGGTTTAATAAAATATCTGGAAGGAAACTGAAGAGAAAAATGTGAAGGACTGAGAGTTAATAATTTGCTTCAGGCGACAAATCATTTGGATAACATCTTTGAAAAGGAAAAAATGAATGATATAAGAATGACCTGACATCGCAGAATGACAACAACAACAACATTTATTTATATAGCACATTTTCATTCAAATAAAATACTTTACATGATGAAGGAAGAGAAAAAAGACAAAGTAAGAATTAAAATAAGAGAACACTAATTAACATAGAATAAAAATAAGGTCTGATGGCCAGGGAGGACAGAAAAAAAAAAAAAACTCCAGACAGCTGGAGAAAAAATAAAATCTGCAGGAGTTCCAGGCCATGAGGCCACCCAGCTCCCTCTAGGCATTCTACCTAACATAAATGATCTCACAATCAGTCCTCATTGTATTCAGGGTTCACATGGAAGGACTTGATGATGACAGTCATGTGGATTTCTGGCCTTTAATCCATCAATGTAGGGACATCACGGTGCTTTGATTAGGTGGTGGTGGCACAGATCGCCACCACAGAAAACTGGAAAAAGAACAGAAGAGAAAGTAGGAGTTAGTACGGATTACGGAGCGACCATGAATTATATTTATAATTGTTTTATCTTGGTAGAGTAATATATATATTGCTCTACTTTCCCCTATTGTATTATTAATATGTAGCCTTAGAATGCCTAATCTCACAGACTTACCACTGTTTATAAGGTATTAGTGTATATAATTTATCCCCACCTTCCCTTCTATATCTATAACCTCAGGCAATTAGGTGTAGTAAAAAGACAGGCAGGAGTTAAGTTACACATAAAATAATGTATTACTGATAATATTCATAAATAATAACAATATGCAAAGTACATTTGAATATTGGCAACCTTACAACCTGATTAAATGTGTGATGTGTAGTTTCAGGTGGCACACAGACTTGTTAGTTACTTAATGTCTCTAGTTAAGGCATCATTGGTGCTCAGCTTTCAGCCACATGTCTGTTCAATATGTCTGCTGAGCTGTGCTCTTCATTGTGCTGTTCTTGTCAGTTGATGAAGTGATGCTCTTCATCAGTTGTTAGGAAGAAAAGCTTCTTTCAGATGTTATTAAGAGAGAGAGAGAATGTGGTTGAGCAAGCAAATTTATGGGTTTTCTGACCAACTCCTACAGCCAATAGGACATCATGGTACTTAAAGGCCCCTGAGACAAGCCAATTCCAAGCAGCCATACCTTAGACCAATGGGGGAAATAGAACATCATAAAACCTGCCCCCAAACCATGTGTTAAAGTACACCTTAGCCTACTTGCGGGGGTAGAACGACTTTAGCAAAGAAACACTTGCCAAACTGGTTTAAGACACATCCCCCAAATCCTGTCGTAAAATCACAAAGAGACTCAGTCGTAAAACAAACACGAATGCCTCTGACCAAAGTAACACTAAATTACATTGCTTTGCCTAAATTATAAATAAAGGCATACAAAACATTTATCAAGTTATATGCAAAATCTTACATCACAACAATAATTAAATGCATATACAGAGTATCAGGATTAAAACTAAAATGAAGTTATGAGAAAGCCCATGTTAATGTAATGGGTTTTAGTAACTTTTTTAAAGTGCTCCACTATATTAGCCTGGCGAATTCCTATTGGCAGGCTATTCCAGATTTTAGGTGCATAACAGCAGAAGGCCACCTCATCACTTCTTTTAAGTTTAGCTGTTGGAATTCTAAACAGACACTCATTTGAAGATCTAAGGTTACGATTTGGAGTGTAAGGTGAAAGACATTCTGAAATATAAGATGGAGTGAGATTATTTAAGGCTTTGTAAATTATAAGCAGAATTTTAAAGTCAATTCTGAATGACACAGGTAACCAGCGTAGTGACATCAAAACTGGAGAAATGTGTTTGGATTTTCTTTTCCTAGTTAGGATTCTAGCAGCTGCATTCTGCACTCGTTGCAATCTAGCTGCAAGAATAACACGCCATTAAATTAAATTATTGGCAGGGATTGCTTTCTAATTTCCTAGTGGAACAAACACCTGCAGACACTGCAGCCCTCCAGGACTGACTTTGCAGACCCCTGCTGGTTTTTTTCTGTCCTCCAGGCCATCAGAACTCACTTCATTCTTTGTTTCTTAGTATTGCCTAATGTTATTTATATATATATATATATATATATATATATATATATATATATATATATTTTAATAAACTTTTCTTTCTTCATGTTATAAGGCACTTTGAGCTACATCATTTGTATAAAACCGTGTTATATAACTAAATGTTGTTGTTGTTGTCGTTGAGAAACAGGTTAATATCTAGGTGCCATCACAAAGCGTGGAGATTTATCATCCAGACATTCAATCACTAGCACCTGTTACCACATACGTTAAGCTGATAACTTATTTATACTAATGAGTTTAGATGACAGTCTGGTGCATCATGGGCAGCTGTGGATAACACTGGCTTGAAAAGCAGCAAATCCTTGCAGATATTGAAAACCAAGTCTTATTGTTTAGCCATTTTCATGGGGCTCATTTAAATTGAGTACCTACAGATGACATCCAATTGCTTTCCTGAACCTCCTTAGGGTTGTGTTTACACACAGAAAAATCAGCCAATTAAAATGTTATTAGGTGTAACAGAAACATGTAAATACTAAAACATCAACAGAAACACAGTAGGAAAGTCATGTCTACTGTCCACTGCTGTAGTGATGCACATTTAGGACACGTCCTTCATGTGATATGTTTTTGAAACAGTGACCATTGCACAACCTGACTCACATTTGGGACAGCAGAAGCGTGTTTCATTATGCTTTTTATTTTTCTGTTACTCGTGAAGTGAGAGGGCAGAATGTCAGTGTGCTTGATCTGAATGATGATTATGTGTTATGATTGTGTTATTGTAGGCTTCCACAGCACAAGGTTTAGTGACTTTTCCACTGACACAAACATTGCTGCATTGCGAACAGTGCTTATAGGGTGAACATCTTTCTTATTTTTCTACTTGATAATAATCATTTTGCCTTTTTTGCCACATAGATACTGCACCACGCTGCATCATTATGTGACTGAAGACAGAGGCATATCATGGCGGTTCAGTCACACCATGCCATATACAGTAGTTTCACTATTCGTGTCAATGTCTGATGAGCAATTCACACTGTCATCACTAAGGCTCGATTCAAGCAATGGTTCTGTTTCAGTTTGCCCTGAAATTGGATTTATGGCTTCTCGTTTACACATCATTGTGTGTTTTGGTTGAAGGCTACGCTCCACTTGTAAATATTGATGAGTTACCATAAAGTGGCAAAACTCACAGAAATATTCATGATTTTTTGGCAGCATGATGTTATTTTCTCCATTAGATGGCAACAGAATACTGTAGTAAACATTATTTGGGCTTAATAGTTTAAATCGGATCATAGCAGCTGAGAAGCACTCGGGTCTAACCATTGTTACACAAAATCTGAGCCTGAGAGACACTTGAGTTTAACATCAAGGAGGTTAAGTGATTTCAGACACTTTGGAAAGAATTTTCTAGTTTTTGTTTCCACAACCTCTATCATTGTTAGATGATGTCCACCTCAAGGCTGGCACTGAAGTTGACAGATTTTCATTCATTTGCTAGGAACAAATAATACAGCCAAAGATGTTTAAAATATAGATGCTTGAGTAATAAAACATCAGCAAAAGATATTTTGAAGATATAAATTTGACAGTGACAAGTCAAGATTCTCTTGATGTAAAAATATAAATTATTATCATTACTGGGATCATTCATGGTGCTAAATAACTAATGGAAACTACTGTAAGTATGGCTGTCATCCAGACCTGTAGAAGAAATTGTTTCTTCACCATTTAGTTTTAATAGACTAGCAGTTTTACATATCAGTCTGCACTCAATAAATATAATTTAGTTCATTTTGATTTAAAAAATTATGAGTATTGTTTGAATAACTTTGATTTTTAATGTTGTTATCTTCTGAAATTCCCATTTGACAGAGAGTTGAAGTAATTGAAGGCTGACAGTGACGACCAGTATGGGGTTGGACTCATCTGTGTTAGAATTTACTGTACAGCGTGCATTCTGACATTTAAGTAGAAGAACTCATTAGGTTTTCTAATTTAGTATCTCTTGTATTGAAGCACGGCAAAGGGTGCAGTTTTCCAGTCAAAAAAAAAGAGAGAATAAAACAAGGAGGCATTAAAACTGCATTCAGGAGGCATTACAGGTCAATTACTAGTTGTATAAATGGTGAAATAATCATCATTCTGTGTAAAAGACATTTCCAGATGAATTGTTAGCAGAAAAAAAATCAAACTATAGCAATTTAGAGGAAATGCTTCAGTTACTTAGCTAAAAGGGAATTTGCACTAAAGGCTAAATCTATCATTTGAGGTAATATATTGGTAATCTGTAAAATAAATTTACTGTTTCAGCTGATTCTTTTGTAGATGGATTGCAAAATGCCTGGCACTGTTCTGCTTTAACAGATGGAATTATAAGAAAACAGCAATTTGAGATATAAGAAAATTGTACTATTACTGCAGTTGCAGCGCTTGATGACTGAACAAGAAGAAGAAAATGAAGGTGAAAGCAGCATAATTGTGTATTTAAAACATAGAATATGATACAGCATAGGCTGCCTGCACCAGCATCGGCACCGGCAGTACTAGTGGTGCTGCCACAAGGCCCACTGATACTGCCAAAGTCATTAAAAATAATTATCATCATCATCAATGTAAGTTTTATTGTTGGCCAGTATATTATGGAAGTGGCCATCACTGGTGCTTTACAGCCCCAGGAATTATTGTTTAGTTTCTATAATGGATGCCACCTGTGTGAAGTTTACATGTTAGATAGATGATTGATAGATAGTGTGAACTTTGACCTGGACACACACAGACGGACAACATAGTTCCACCACACACTATTTATTTACACTATTTACAAATTACGTGCAACCCAAAACCCCAGTGCCTCTTGCACCGATTCCCCAAAGTCCAGCGCTCACAGTCTCTGTGCCTTTCTTTCCTGGCCGCCTCCAGTCCTCTCTCCAGCTCTGTCCACTTCCACCCGACATCCACTGCTCACTGATTCCCGGACGAGCACCAGGTGTTCCCGGCATTCTTCCCTTGGCCACGCCCCAGCGTGGCGGAAGTGTCGGCTGTCCTCCTGGCAGCTGTCCAGGTGTCCTCCAAAGTCTTCCCCCCGGCACTTCCTGGTGTGGCGGAAGTGCCGTCTCCCGGGATAATCAGGCACTGGGGCGCCACCTGCCCTTTACCCGAGGCCCCCAACATAATCAGGACGGACGCCCCCTCACGGTCTGGAGAGGCACAAGCCCTCCTCTCGTCCTTCTGGGCGTCCCGGCCGGGGACCACAATAGATAGATTTATATAGTGCTTTTCTAAACAATCAAACCGCTAGGGGAGCCATTTCAACCACCACTAATGATGCAATGGCAGCCATTCTTGCACCAGGGCACTCAACACACATTGGCTATTAGGTAGAGAATGGTGTGAGGGAGACAGCCAGTTTTAACAGGGGATGATTAGGGGGCCAGAATGACCAGGCCTTGATGGCTAATTTGGCCGGGACATCAGGATGCACCCTACTATTTTAAAAGGATGCCCAAGGATCTTTTCTGACCACAGAAAGTCAGGACTTCAGTTTTATATCTCATCTAAAGGACGGACCATAAGTGTCTCCTGATGATCTCACCAATACCAACCCAAGTTTTTACCTGGATGTTTGCTGGATGCAAACATCTTTAGTTTTGGGTACCTGTTGTGAAGGGCAGGTGGTATGGCTAGTGGTGTTCTCCCTGTGTCATGTTGATTTGTTTCCACATCTCCAAGCTGTACACGTTAGATCATGGGGCAACTAAATTTGATATTAGCTGACCAAACAAACCTGTCCAATGTTGTATGCTTCTGTATATAAAAAAAATAATAGATTAGATTTTTCTTTTTTTTGTTTTTTATTGGATGCATTTAAAAATGTTTATTTCTAAATTTAATTGAATTGATGCCTTTTGAATACTTAGAATTATTTCAACCTAAATCAACTGAAGAATTTTTAAGCTATTGCTTTAATTTACTACATAAAGCATAATCATTAAATTAATTTGGGATTGACAACAAAAATATACACTTAGTATTTACTGTACTTGTATGTGTCTTATACTAGCAAGCACAGGGGACTTCTTGTCGGCCCTGTAAAACACCTTGTGATGGCAAGCGCTGTTTAAAAAGAAGAACTGACTGATTAATTGATTGATTGATTGACGATGCCCCATGCTGCACTGGGCTCATTCTCTATTAGAGCTGGTATTCATCCACGTCACAGTATTAAAATGGAAGGACTGCACTCATTCAACACTATATTAAGAATTCTTTTATATGAAGAATATAAAAAAAAAAACCCATTTCAGTCTGTAGCAGATATTTCTGATATTGTAAGCCAGCTCTGTCAAGATTTAGTAAATTGCAGGCAGCTTGTATATCTTTGCTTTAAAGCATGAAAACCAAGAAGATGGCCATTGTTTTTCATGGCTCCTTTCAGAATAAAAAATCGTGGCTCTGGCATATTCTAAAATGTAAGCTATCATATCCATCATGCTGCTCTCTCTCGCTCTGCTTTAGGCCTCTCCCGGTATATACTCACTGCGTACCCCTTACCATATAAAAATCATCCTCAAGAACCAAAGAGAGCCTCCGAATTGTGGCAATAATAGTTTCCATGACAATGCAGTACACTTAGTGCATCAATGCCACCCCGGATAAACAGTGATCCTTTACAAAAACAAGAAGGTCATTACAGCAGCTTGTCAAATCAATGCTGAGAGTGTCTCAGCTGATTAAGCCATCTTCTTTCAGCTCTGACATGGTGTCAATAGTACTGGGCCGCTGGTGCACGGCCAGATGATTGGAGTGAAATGCCCATCAGTCAGTAAGCTGAGGTGGACTAATGATTCCCTGTGCTGCCTATTAGAAGTACATGACAACTCAATCCTGTTTGTGAAGAAAAAAGTGACCTTGTTGCTTCATTTGAAGCTGAATTAAATTGACAAGAGCAGCTAATCTTTACCTTGGGCGATTAACAGAATTAAAGTACAACAACAAAGGCACAAAAGGTTTTGTTGTTTTCTCTTTTATTTGATACAGCTTGTAATTTGTTTGAGGCTCCTCTTTCTAAGGGACATTACCTTGCCTACTCAAATAAAATAATGACAATATGCCAGCGTCACCCTTCTTTTATTGAATGTATAAATAAAATCACTGCATGTTAACAGCCCCTACAATGTTATTTAATACTGCTATGTGATTTGCACGACCTCATGTGATGAACTCAAAATGAAATATGGCACTCAGCCCTTAAGTGTTAATTATTTTTCATTGCTCTTCCAAAGCGAAACTTGAATATTTACAAAAAAAAAAACATTCTTTTGAACATAGAAATAAATGTTTATTGAGACCTTGATCCAATCAAATGAAATAAGAAACACGATTGCTTGATGTGTAGAGTTCTAACTCAGCTGTAACATAAGAACGGATTATGATAATAAACAGTGTGAAGAAAGAAAACTGTTGTATTTATCTTTAAATTAACCAACAAATCCTTTTCTTTTCTTTTTTTTTTTTTTCGGATTCAGTGCTCCGGGTTTAAATCTCACCATCTCTGACTCTTGGGTGGCATGTTTCCACAAGCCTTAAAAAAGCCCATAAGCCATCCGTGCTTTTGTTTCCTTAATTCCAGTTCTAATATTTGCTGGATATAAGTTGAAGGCCAATTCACACCCCGCACTTTATGAGTCGGCAGTGCAAGTGCAGTAATCTGTTCAAGATTGTGACCCACTGAACACAGGAGACAAAACACAAGGTCACAGGAAATGACAAGTTTTCCTTGCTGAATATTTTACTAATACCAAAGGCAGAATAAATGACCACATTGTACTGCTCAGCTGAACATGTTATACAATTATTAGGTTAAGGTTCAGGACATTTTAGATTTGTTTTCAGCAGTGTGGTGTCCCACCCAAGGCACACTGCAAATTCTGCTGCTTAGGTCTCAGGTACTGACTGATCAATAAGACTTAACTGCATGTGCCGATAAATGAAAGCTGACTGAGGTTTAAAGGAAGATTAAAATTTGACAATAGCAGGAAATATTTGATACACAGCTAGAGAAAAATGTTTTCCCAAGAGTAGTGGCAGTTAGGCTTTAATTACAAGAAGCAGAGATGCAAACCATAGTTCAAAGGTTTATAATAAGAATAGTGAAAAATAGCAGAGGTGGGTACAAGGAGCAATGTTTTAATCAGAAAGAAAGTGAAATTTAAAGACAAAAAACAGAAAACATCTTTACTAGAAAATTGTTCAGTAGTGAATTTTGTTGAGTTTTTCATTTAACAAATACCTGTTGCATTTCTTATTAAGTGGTCCCCATTTTTTATTGTGGGAACATAATTATGGCAAACTCCACAAGAAGATGGTACCACATAACGTTCAATGCATGAGACAGCAGCAAACACTCTGGGGTCTTAAATAAACAAAACATTAGATATGAGCAAAATTAGTGCTAGTGGTTTGCCTGCTTTGTGCTCAAGGTTGCATTTTTCTTTGTTTGGCTTTTTTGCAATTTGTTTTCTCTTGATCCTGTACCCATTGGGTGTCCTGTCTGCTGTGGGCAGAGCAGCCAATTAGATTAAAGTCCTCAGGTACTACAGTCATTAGGCCACTTTTAGATGAGAGCTGTTCAAAGACACCTGAAACAGCAGCCACTCCGCTTTGGCCCAGCTTCTATAGATGTGTTCTTTGGCTCCTTTTTTTGCTTCTGTTATGTATTAATGTGTATTTATGTGTTTTATTATTGTATTTGAATTCATATTTTCATGTATTTTCTGTGATGTATGTAACTACATACTGTTACTTCAAATGTTTGTGGGTGGAGCCATAGGAGGCGGGGCCTCCCTGATGTCACCACTCATGAGCCTCCCTCTGGCTATTTAACCAGAGCATACGAGGTTCAGGAGTAGAAAAATGTTCAGCTTGTGTAAAGAGTGAAGTGAGTATTACCTTTTTCTTTGGATCTTCTAATGTTTCTGGATTATTCTTCTGCTGTGTGATAAAAAAATATTACACCCAAAAAAAATATTTTTTAATGTTACTTTCCCAGTGAACTTGAACTGAGAAAATGTTTAACCTAATTCTACAATGTAAGTGGAATGTGGCCAGCACTGGAAACGGCAAAACAATATCAAAACTCTCATGAAAAATTCTCACCTTACTTGAGTAACAGACATTTGGCTAATGTATAAGGGGGTGAGGCAGGTCTTCAGTTCAAAAGTTTGAAAAGGTTCTACATTGTGGGCTACTTTCATTTTAACTGAGGAATAGATTTAACAATATTTTAGTGACAAATGCATGTGGTTTTTCACATTTTGGATATTCCACTGGATGACATTACCTGATTATGCAGGATGAGTAACGTGAGATTTTTTTATGGATATTTTGATATTGTTTGAGGTCATGGCCACCATCCACTTACACTTGAGAATTAATTTCTGTTGTCTTTATTATGTATGAATACATGATATTAAACCATTTTCTCAGCAATCACTACAAATTACATGATGTAACTAACACTCAAAAAAATATAATTTCATTGTGGAGTATTTCTTTAAGGCTTCTGTTTCTGAATTATGTACTGGTTTTTGTTTGTCAAAGAATGACCTGTTAGCAACTTCTTTTTTATTTTTGTTCTTTTGAGGGGTTTCTTGTATTTTTCTATTTTTTGTTAATATATTCTTTATTTTTAAGTATTCTATGTTTTGTGCATAAGGAAAGGACTTATGATCACCCCTCCTCTTGTGGGGCTACTGCTTTATTTTGGGACTTTTTATAATTATTTTACCAGCTCACCTTGTTAGAAGTCTGCTAGGCCTTAAGCCTGAATTAGCATTTTGCTATGTTTGGGACTCCTAATCACAAACTATATTTTTGGTGTGTTTTATGACCATCTTGGTTTTGGATTATTATTTTTATCATTATTTTCTTTGTTAGTATGATTTTTTTTAGCTTTGATAAATTTTAGGATTTTGACTT
This sequence comes from Polypterus senegalus, assembly GCF_016835505.1. NCBI lineage: Eukaryota > Metazoa > Chordata > Cladistia > Polypteriformes > Polypteridae > Polypterus > Polypterus senegalus. Next base: position 263,930,210 of record NC_053154.1, read on the forward strand.
TTTTTTTGTCTTAAATACAAATTCTGTTTACGGTTTGTTAATTCATATTAGTTCTTTACCTGGTTTCTTTTATTTCATTTTTAAGTTTTTCTTGTTTTGCAATTTAATTAATTGTTTAATTTGCATTTTGAAAATTTTAAGCAGTGATTTTATGGCTTTGAATACATACTTTTTTTTTTAGTAAAAGAAATAATAAAAAATACTATCTGGGAAAGGTGTTTTGGGAAGTCTTGGCATTTCCATTGTGAGAATAAATCATGAAAAGTTGAAACAGTTTTATTAACTAGTAGGCCTCCATCCGGTTTTGCACTCAGAATTTGACCTTTTGACTACTAGAAAGAAACAAAACAGCTCATCATTAAATTGCAATATCTTTATTATGAACATGGAGAGAAGGTAAATAAAATCTTAGCCCAACAAATCCACAAGCAGGAAGTCCATAATGCAATAACAGAAATTATCAATACAGATGGAGATAAAATTATTGACTATAAAAATGTAACTTACACATTTAGAGAGTACTATAAGTCCTTACATTCTACTCAGTTTAAAGAAAATAAGACACAATCTAATGAGTTTTTTTATTCATTACAGATACCACACCTAGATACTTTTAGTGCTGTAGAATTGGATAAACCTCTGACACTTTCAGATTAGTAGATGTTGTAAATTCACTTGAAAGTGGGAAAGCAGCTGGCCCTGATATCTACCCAGTGGAATTTTATAATATAATTTACAATAAGTTAGCCCCATTATTAATAGCAACATTTATAGAAGCTAAAGGCAACACAATTCTACCTGAAGTTCTTCGCCAAACATTTAGAAAAATAAGGACTTACTACAATGTGCATCATAGAGACCAATCTCACTTCTGAATAATGACATTAAGTTACTCTAGCCAGAAGGATTGAGAAAGTTATTCCTTCTGTAATATCAGAAGACCAAACTGGATTTATTAAAGGCAGACACTTATATTAAAGAAATGTTGAATGTTAGAATTGAATATATTCACCCATTAAATCTAATACCACAGAGATTTTATCTTTAGATGCAGAAACACATTTGATATGGTTAAATGGGACTACCTATACACCACATTGCAAAAATGTGGGTTTGGCCCAAAATTTGTACATGGATCAAACTACTTTGTACTAGTACAGAAGTCTCAGTTTGTATTAACATTATTTTAGACTACTTCAAACTAGAACATGGCACTCAACAAAGATGCCCATTATCACCTTTGCTCTTTGCAATCACCATTGAATCTTTGGCTATATACTTTTACAATGCCTCAGAGATAAAGGGGATTTTGAGAGAAGGACGTGATGCAGATGATATGATACTGTATATCTGACCAAAAAAATTCAGTGGCAGCAGTCCTAAAATCATTAGCAGATTTTCAAAAGATATCTGGACTCAAAATCAATTTGAATAAAAGTGTACATTTTCAAGTGAATTCTCTAGAACACAATATTGGACTGGACACCTTCCCATTTATTTTACCAAATCAGTTTAAATATCTAGAGGTAAATATTACATGTAAATATAAAGCTCTTTTTCAACAAAATTTGCTGTCTGAATGGAAAAAATTAAACAAGAAGTGAGTAGATGGTCTACCCTCCATCTTACATTAGCAGGGAGAATCAACATTGTTAAGATGACCATCATTCCCATTCCTATTTTCCTATTTCAAAGAATCCCCATATAAATTAACAAATACATTTAAAAAAAGTTAGATTCAATCATAAATAACCTCGTTCATTTGGAATTCTAAACATCCATGCATCCAAAGGGTGACTCTACAGCAACATAAAGCAGAAGGGGGTATGGCACTACCTAACTTTCAGTGTTATTACTGGGCAGGAAATATACAAGCTATGAAGACCTGGACATTGTCACAAATAGATGAACATACACAAGCGTGATCTTGCTGTACTTCCCTGCTCTGTTCCCCATTACAAATTGTCATCAATACAGTAATAATCCATTTGCCCTTCATTCTCTCGGAATTTGGAACCAATGTAGGAAGCACTTTAAAACAGAGAACCTTTTATCTTTTGCATCTCTATGTGACAACCACCATTTTCCACCCACTCAAACATATACTTTATTTAATGTTTGGAAAATTTCCAGGATTAAAACACTCAGAGACTTATACATAGATAATGTTTTCACATTCTATGAATAAATTCCGCTTCAAATTTAACTTCTCATCAACACAATTCTTCCACTACTTTCAAGGGAGAAACTTTGCTAAACAGAACCTGCCCAATTTTCCTCACCTCCCACCTAATTCTATTCCAGAAGAAATATTGATCAGTCTTGAAGACTTAGATAGCGCCTCTACAATTTATAAAAATATAAAATGTTTAGGGCTTACACCAAATTAACAAAATTTTGGACAATAATCTTTACATGCCTATCAGACAGCCTTGGTATCACAATCACTCCTATCCCATTAACAGCTGTGCTTGGTGTATTCCCAGGCGGGCTTAAAGTGGAGAAGGACAAACAAACTGTAATTGCCTTTACCTCACTACTATCCTGTAGACATTTCTTGCTCAATTGGAAGAATCCCATCCCACCAATCAGTGGGTAACTAATATTCTATACCAGGGGTGGGCAATGTCGGTCCTGGAGGGCTGGAGTGGCTACAGGTTTTTGTTTCAACCCAGTTTCTTAATGAGAAGTCAATTACTGCTGATGAAGCACTTATTGCTTAAGTGACATTTTGATGCTTCATTTTAGTGTTCTCACTTGCTAAGGTTCCCCACCTTTAATTGCTTATTTCAATCTTAAACAGCTGCATTCACTGTTTTAATGTCTCCTTATTAGCAATAAAATGTAAATGACAAAGCAGTCAGCAGTTTACCATCTAGCTTGTTTCGATTTACATCTATGTGTGTTCATCATGCACTGTTTGATTTATTAAAACACTTAATCGAAAACTTGACTGAAAAGTATCTGTTTTAGGCTTCAAATCATGTTGATGATATCCTTGGAAAGGAAAAAAAAATCTACGACAGAAGAACCTTACATTGCAGACTAACAAGCCATAAAATTAAATAAGGTCTGAGATTGGAAAGGGTTGGTTTATAATTAAGCAGTTGGGTTGGAATGAAAACCTGTAGCCACTGGGGCTCTTCAGGACCGACATTACCCACCCCTGTTCTATATTATCTGAAATTGGACAAAATCACATTGTCTCTTAGAGGATCTGTCCAAAACTTTTTTTTAAAAAATGGCAAGGATCTAATCAATAATAGTTTAGAACAAGCTTCCATTTTGGGGAAAAGGAAACTCTGCTTCAAATTAAAATCAATGAAAAAAAGAAGAAAACCACTATGGATGTTGTGTTCTGTCTGCTGATGTTGGAGCAATATCCTTTATAGCTGATGAGAGTGATGCAGGAATTCGTAGCCTCTGTTGCAGAAGGCACACTTGTTTGAAATTTTCCCCTTGGCTGGGATTGCAGTGTTCCTTCCTATGTACCCATTTGTCTTTTGCCACATATTAGAATCCTTCATCTCCTGACTTGAGGTGCTGCCTCAAGGCAGATTTTTTACTTAGCAGAGCTGATAGTAAGCTCTTCCCAGGATTCAGTGCCAATGCCCTGTACCTCATGCCTCACTTGAAGCACTGGATGTCCGCATCAAGTATACGTACAATTGTCATGTGCCAACTCACAATAGAGGATGTGATTCAGCCATCCTTAATGCGACAATCATGCAACAGCCAGTATGTACGTGCTTAGAAGGATGGCTCTGAAGAGAACAGAGGTATTGAGAACAGAGGTATCAGATATGAAAGGTGTTGAGCCTCTTCTTCTGTTTGGTGTACGTTGTTCATGTCTCACTTCCATACAGCAGTGTACTCGTGACACAAATGCCATACACTGCTAGCCAGATCTTCACTGTGAGCCTAGGGTTCTCCCAGGCACATGTGATGAGGTGAGGGTTATGTTAGTGGTAGTGGTGCCCAGATGCTGATAGATGCGGATATTGATGGCTGGTGGTAAATCTACGTTCTTCCCTTCTAATGTTCCTCTTCTTCAGACTGATTGTCAGTGTGAACTATCTGTATTGCTGGTAGAAGTTGTCCATCTGGATCTGGAGGTCCTGCTGTGTGACAGTTACAACCACCACACTGGTGGCAAACAGCATTTCTCTGATAGGGTACTTTAGTATTGTTTTCAGATGCTCAGCAGCTTCCTCTCAAACCTTGTGTAAAGACAGATCCCCTCAGGTGAAGAGCCAAATGCATGGTTTAGCAGCAGGGTAAAAAAAAATCCCAAAGATAGTTGAGGTGAGAGCATAGCCTTGCTTTCATGGCCTTGACATGTTGTCATTAAACCAAATTGTGCCCTGCATGTTCTCTTGAAAAGATATAATCATGCTCAGCAACTTCAGTAGGCAGCCTATTTTCGGTAGTATACAGAAAAAGCCCCTCTCTGTTGACCAGGTCAGATGCCTTGGTTATGTCAATTTAGGTCATGTAGAGGGGCTTCTTTTGCTTTCAACATTTTCCTGTAGCAGGCAAAGAAAGAAATCCATGTCTACCATTGATCTTGCAGTCCAGTGGGTAGTCTTGCCTTGCTTCTGATTCTGTTCATGGCTCCAAACGGGAAAAGACTAGTAAAATAAGAGAAGACTGGCTGAATTCTTTGACATTGTGACCAAATATGCTATTAATTTAATAAATGAAACTAGCATTCATCATAATACGAATGATAATACTGTAATTCTCTAATTCTCCAATTCTAATTCTCTAGTTAATTGTAATTGTCAGATCAATATTCTAATTATAACCCACTATGAAAAAATAGTTTTCCTAATAGAATTAAAAACAAAGAAGGAATTGAAATTTAGGCCAAAACTTGGTGAGAACATGTTTGTGAAAACGGCTGTTCTCATTTTTAGAAGCAGTCAGATTTACACTACACATTTTAATCCAGGCCAGTGCTAGGATAAACATTTGAGATCCCGATGAAATTATATTTCATGATAGGAGGAATACATAGATTTTTTAATGTGTGTAATCCTTTTTTAGTTGATTGTCACCCGAATCTTCCTTCAAATGCCTCTCAGACACATGCAGCAACTGAATGAATGAATAAATGAATGAATGACTAAAAAGCCTTACTCATTTCTCTTTTTCTGTGTTTTCTACTCAACTTATGCAGCCATGAGGAGTAAAAAGAGAACAACCACATCCACCCTTATCAAAGTGTACCGTATAAGCCCTCATATTGCTAGCCAATTTATTTTTGCCGAATTCAGTAACAAGTTCACCAGTACTTCCAAGAAGAAATTCTCAGTAAGGAGGTCTTAGTAAATTAATGTTTGCTAGAAATTATCAGTAGAACTTGAGCAGAATTCTACAATATTCTTTTAATATAATCTTTAAACAAATAAAATAATTCCCTCAATCTCACTGAATGTGATTGTGATTTGCTGGGGGTTACAGCATTGAATGAACTCTGGGTGGAGCGCCAGTCCATTACAAGGCCCGCTCATCCAAAAAAATGTGACTGGATTAGGATTTTATCCCAGGACTCTGGATACATAAGACAGAAGTGCTGCACTAAACTTCAAATAATTGTTTAAAACTTCCTTTAATTTCAATTAAATGAAATATGAAATTAAGCAGAAAAAGGAAGTCAACAATATTTAGTTGATCAAACAAATTAACAAATCTCAGTCTATCTATGGAAAGTGAGAGGGACTGAAAGCTATTTTGTAACATTCAGTTTAAATAATTTTGCATCACAAAAATACAGATACAGCTTAGTGCAGAAAAGTAGTGCCTGACACTTAAACCCAGTGGCACCTCAAACCCGGCAAACAGCTGGAGCTGACAGCGCTACGCTGGTAAAAGTCTCGAAGTCCCTGCTGGTGGTCTGTTGTAATGAGTGTAAAATCTATGCTCAACAATAGCTAGAATTAAATGTAATTAAGTGCTTCCATCAGGGTGCTGGCTAATTGGTGACTGTTACGGTACAGCCTTCACTGATCTTGATTTACTCCCAATCTCCAAAGCTGATAGCAAAGAAGAAAGAAACAGGCAAGCAGTTAATGGAATAAAAGAGGAGAAAAATAAATACATTCACAAGTGTTTGTGGGCTCTAAATAGGCAGTGCCACTGCTTGTTCTGCAGTCATTTTGCTGTGCATGACATCCTAAAGCATTATGCTAATTTTTATATTGCCTCTGTTAAATAAGAGTATAATTCTCTTGGACAAAAAGAACTTTACAGTAGCAGAGCCACTGCAGAGTAAGATTGAGTTTAGAAAGTAGCAATAAAAGGAATAATCTGTCCACTCAATCACTGGAAATGAACTGTCAATGAGTGCATGGAATGAGAGCAGCATCTACTGTATGCCTAAGGATAAGGCAAGAATCTCACATCTGAAAACTCAGATCAGAAGAAATAGGCAACGCTGATAAGAATACATTATATCTAGAATGGAAAGCAGGCCAATGAGTACTTAGCGACTCATTGTTGAATACTGCGATAATTTACCAGGAGCAGATGATCGAGCTAAGACAAAAAAAGAATTTGGTAGGAGTAAAAGGACAAGGTAAGCTGACATCCAATTTGGTGCAAGAAATAAGCAGAACACAATCAGTCCACTGGAAGCAAAAACTTGAATGTGACTGTCTTCAAGCCAACCGGCAGTTCTCTCCTGCAAGAATGAGAGTCTACAGTGAATTCATAATGTCTTTAGACTCCTTCTCTTTTTGCTCATTTTGGTATTTTAGAGCCTTATGCTAAAATCATTTGAATTCATTTTTGTCCCAAATCAAGCAACACTCAATAATCAGGAATGACAAAATGAAAACAGTGCATGGTCAAAGTCAGCAGGGGGGCAAGATTTTAGGGGATCTAAGACATCAAAATGTAGTCACTCAGCACTCAGGAGTACATGTGTTGAGGCTAACAATAAGAAAATAACAATAATTGGTGATAATGAAATTTCAGTAATTAAAATGCCTCTCAGGTGCCAACATTGATGTTAAATTGGTCCTCAATTTGGCTCCATTGTGGGATTAAATAAATCTGAAGCATTTATGCACCTTCAAGCAAAACCATCCCCCAAACAGTACTGATCTTTGCTTTCATCATTTATGTCTACAGATTTGAGGATCGTTTCAATGCTTTTCATGGAAGCTCTTCCTGTTCCATCTTGACTGCTGGATTCTTTATTATTAATGATTAATCCTGCCAGAGCAAAAGATTATACCTCTTCAATCTCTTCACTGTCAGTTCTAAAATTGACTATTACATCAGTTGTCATCAACTTAGTTGTGTAGTTGCTACTTCTCGCTCTGTTCCTTTACCTTCATTATAAGGGTGTGTAAGTCCACCTAATTGTCCACTATCAGGTTGTTGATCTTTCTTCCACTAATCCAGTCCTGCTTCTTTCATTATATGTTCAGCATCTAAGTTAAATTGATATGGTGACAGAGATATAACCTAACCTAACTCCTTTGCCAATTTGGTATCAGTCATTTTTCTCCACCCTGTGTCCTAATAGTTGCTTCTTGTCCAGTGCATAGAGGTTCTGAATGATTTCAATGAGATGGTTAGATAAACTATTTTTCCAGAAGGGTTTATTATGATCAACACAGTCAAAGGCCTTGCTGTAATTAATGTTAGTAAGTTGACCCTGCTTACTTATGTGAATTTATGTATACATACTGTACGTACTGGAGCACAAGCTACTATCTCAAGATGTCATTCCACTGAAGAGTTCAAAGATTAATAAAATAATAGCTGGACCTACATGTGTATGATCTGCTGCCTTATGTGAAAGAAGCCCGATTGTTCTTAAGCATTTAAATCCAGGCTTAACGTCCATTAATTAATTCTAGCATACCCTGATTAGAGCTGCTGAGTAGCTGTTCCTATTGCTGCTCTGTTCATTTTTTTGCACAGAAATACAAACATGAGAATCATTACGTACTGTTACTGACTGACTATTCTTTTTCTCTTCTTGCTATCATGCTGTTGTACTTGGTGAGAGTAAAAGCAGAAATATTGTGAGCCCTGGAAATCAGGAATAAAAGTGGTTACCCCTTATCAAGCGGGGTCATTTTTGCTAAATCGCTTGTAATTCGACCTCTCCAAATTAGAATCATTGCTGTTATTGAACTATCTGGAGTATAAACACATGTTTGGTCTCTTTGTAAAGGTAACAATCTCTAGTTTCACCCTTAGTAGTCAGAATCACTGTAGGTGTGACTGATCAAAAGTTATGCACATTATAACTCACAAAAAAAAAGAATTTTTTAGTTCTCGCCTAAGTTTTTTTATGAAAATAAAGGAAAATAAAGCTGCAGTAGGTAGGTGGGGACAGAAACACACTATGTACCAACAGAATAACTTGTTGACTACTCACATTTCAAATTTGAAAAGAATACCTGTAAAAATGACATTTTTTACACCAGTTTTTATGTGGGCATGTCCAGGGGCTTTTTAGAGGGACCATTATCCACATTTTGGAACATATGGAAAAAGTGTAATAACTTTGAATGCTTCAACCCACAGATATCAATGAGGGCTCTACTGAAAGCTTACACCTAAAGGAATCTATATCTGCACACAGTGTCACTCTATTAGTTATAAAAATAATAAAAACAATAAAAAATACACATTTCTATGTAAAAATAGTCAATACAAGTCTTATGGGCCAAAAACCTGCTATATCCTAACACAGGGTCATGGAGGTCTGCTGGAGCCAATCCTAGTCAACACATGGTGCAAGGCAGGAAGAAATCCCCGGCAGGGTGCCTGCCCACCGCAAACAGCAACATTTACTTTTCTAATTATTCCTAGCATATAAATCAGATCATTGTGTAAAGTTTCACTGAGAAGAAGAGCTTGAAGATAGCTCATTTTCAAGCTGGCTCTGATCAAAGCACAGGCCTCTCCATTAACATTTTGAAGGGATTGCAGAAGTGAGCAGGTGAAAAGGCATCAACATCTCATACACGTTCTATTGCAAACCAGATTAGGCACAATGTTCTGTATAGACAGCATGTCTGGCAAATCCAAGCAATTTTTTTAAACAGCAAGATACTGCTTTTCCTAAAAAGTTCTGAAATTAGTCTTTTGACTGCCTCCTTGAAAGTTTCACGGTAATGCCCACTAAAACAAAAATCTTAAATGCCAAACAGTTTGCTACAAATGTTGCTAGTGGACAAAAAGTCATAAAATGTTTGTTACTGCACAGTCAAAGTGAACACAAAGCTGATAGAAATTTTTTATTTAAACGGGTAAACTGCTGATCTGAACTAATTAAAAACAAGAATCGCCAGCTACAGAAATTCTATTCTTATCATCCACAGGACCCAAGTAAGGGTGTGCTTGCTTCAACCATTTTCAATAATTATTGCAATGTACCTTCATACTGTAGGGTGAGGACAACTTTAACATCTGTATATTTATTGGTTTCAGTGTTTCTTCATGTACATCAAATATGATTTTAGTAGTTACAGTGAGCCAAGGCTTTAGCTATAATCCTTAATTAGATGGTAAATTAGAAATGTACAATTGGTATTCTAAAAGAGAATTGAAAAATAAATTGCCTGTGTTAAAATCCCTTCTCACACTGACCTATAAATTGAAAAAATGAAGGTGTAGAGAATTGTCATGAAATGTTTTATTTTTTCTAAATCTAGACCAGTTCACAAAAGAGGAAAGTCATTTAGCATTTGTAACATACAGTAACTTCCATTGGCCCTTCTTCATTATGGAATGACCCCCATATCTGGACACAAATTCAGCATCTTCTAAAGATCCCTACATGAAAGCCATCAGGAGATCCCATGATTAGACAAACATACACCTGACAACATATTGACTAGTAGTCAGTTCTGCTCTCTGAATCTAAGAATAATCCAACTATTGCTGAAACTGTATCCACTGAAGTACAGCTATAATGTTGAGATATTCCCAAGGTAAAATAATATTATTGCTAAAATTGAGTTTCTTTAAGTTAAGAAATTACAATTTACTTGCAATGCTCATGAAACAATCCTACTCTGTAAGTATGTGTTAAAAGTCAAAGATGACGCCATTTCCTCTTTATATTGATGATTTGATTGAATCAATATAATTTCGGTGTGGAATGTTTCATCTATAAACACCTCTTCAAAACATGTTCAGAATATACTTTTAACAAAACTATAAAGACATTTTGCATTTCCACTTGCTATTGTTAAGAAGAAATGTTCCTTTAACAACGATAAAAATCAAAAGTATAGATAAATCATCCGTAAGTCTAGGCCCTTGTGAAAACATTCTCCCTTGGTTATCATAGCTATGACTTTATCAGCAAGACTATATGTGACACGCCATGGTGGCTCCACTCTCTAGTTACATTAATAGTGAAAAATGCATTGTAATAGTTTTTTTTTTGCTGTTTTTTGAATAGGGGAAAGATATACAACGGAACTGAACATTGACTGAACATTGGTGGCTTCTGTCAAAGACAAAATGTTGAACTATTTGTCAAAGAAAAATCTCTTAGATGGTACTAATCTTTCCTACCAAAGTGAAAACTATTTAAGAAATGGAACAAAAATACTTTTTTCTTGTTGTTGTTAATTTGATTAATATGAGTATGTCTGATAGCTGTACTAACTCAAATGGAGTCTAAAAGTTTTAGTTAAAGGACCAGGGGCCTCATGCATAATGCCGTGCGTAGAATTCACACTAAAACATGACGTATGGACAAAAGCAGAAATGTTCATACGCACAAAAAAATCCAGATGCATAAATCTGTGTGTTCGCCAACTTCTATGTTCTTCCACTCCATAAATCCCGGTCAGCATGAAAAGTCACGCACACGCATGCGCCTGCTGCCTCACTCCAACTCCTCCCAGAATTACGCCTCTTTGAATATGCAAATCAATATAAATAGCACTTAAGCTCAGTCTTCTGTGAAAAGGCAATGGCAAAAGCCGGGGAAAAATAGAAGAATTTCAGCGAATACCAAGTGAAGGCAAGAAAAAACTTATTATTTGTTGGTTTAAACAGTGGTATAAACAATAAAAGGAAGATGACTGAGTGACACAGAATGTTGGAGAAACTCAAAACTTCAAGTTCACAAAGTCGCACAATGCCCGAAATAAAAAGAAGTTGTCAGATATCAAATTCGCTGTGAAAAGGCAAGTCGTAGCCCACTGTCTGAGTGTTATATGAAAGCTTATTAGAGTACAGAGAAAAGAAAAAAAAATAGGGACACAGTGAGAAAAAAGCTTGAAATGTCAACTTTAATCTCGAAATTTCCACTTTAATCACATAGTTTATTTTGTCATTAAAGTAGAACATCAAAAACTTCAGATTTAAATAATTTCATTTACTAGTTTCTCAAATCCCATCGCAACTAAAGTAGCATGTTAAATGCTTTGTTTTGTATGTGTTCTTCTATGTGCTCTATTAGTGTGAATCACTACGTGCTTCTTAAACGGGCTTTCTCTTCCTCCAACAGGACGCAGACTCCATTACATTCATGATATAATAGCTCATTATTTCATGATGATAGAAGTTAAAATATGTTATTAAACATGGGAACAAGGTGGCATAGTGATAGTGACGAGCTGACGCCCTGTCCAGAGATTGTTCATGCCTCCCGCAAGATGCTTGCTGCACTGTGTGAGACCCTTGACGAAATAATTTATTGCAGCAGTATTGTCTCTTTCAAACATACTAACCTCCAACTGTCCTTCCTTTTCTTTCTCCAAGTAAACAATTGCCACACAATCAGCTCTGTAATAGAGTTTAAGCCATCTGTAAGCTTAGAACACCGATTCTTCAAAACTTTTAAGGAACATTGAAATATCTTTGTAGTACATGTTTAATTATTCTATCCATCTGTCCTTCCATTGTCACACCAGTCTCAGCAAGACTACAACGTGAGGAAGGAACAATCCGTGAACTAGCTAGCGCTGCGACACTGTGTCCTCACATGTTTAATTATTAACAATATAGATTATTTAAATAATGTTAACATTTTACCTGTATAATGTAATAAACATATTTTGCTGCATTTCATCTTAAAAGTGAAATCGTCATCATATGTAAATACGCGCTTTATAATTGTACTAATAAGTAAAAACAGCACTACATGGAGTACTTGATGGACTGATTGAGTCCGTTTATAATTCTTGGGATAAAACTGTTTCTGAACCGCAAGTTCCGTACAGGAAAGGCTCTGAAGCATTTGTCATATGAGAGCAGTTCAAATACCGCATGGCTGAGGTAGCGTGTGCTTGATGCTGTATCCCAATAATTCTCTTTCCGATCAGCTGCTGTAGAGCTGTGATTCAACACTTAGATACAGTGGGATAAATACTCTGAGTGGTGCATTGAGAGGAACAATGCTAAAGCAGCTATGGTATTTGGAATAGTTTAGCCATTCCATGGACCATTATATTATTACAGGTTAATTACAACCAGATGCATTAAACTAATAAACAATATGCGGTTAATTTCAGTGTATCTGATAAAGCCGCGTCTGGAATGTGACCTATAAAAGAAAGGGAAATCACACTGGAACAAAAGCACTGGTTTGACACTGAGTGCTGCCAGTTAGCAAAACTGAGCGGAGAACTTGCGTACGCCAGGCATTTAGCTGGCGTGAAAGTGTGTGTGGCTTTACGCCAAGTTTAGGTTTTATACATCACGATTTGAGCGTGGAAGCAGGAGTACGCCACTTTTTTTTTTGAGTTACATAACCAAGGCAGAAGTCCTGACAACTTTTTAAAAAGTATCTGGTGAAATCAATGGCAAGCAGGGGCTGGCATCCTTGCTGGGGTGGCTGAAGGTTCTTTACCTGGCTGGGAGGCCAAGCTAGTAAATGGGCAAGAAAAAATGCAAGGAATGCCCTGCCTTAGCCAGGAGTTGGGCAGGAGATTCTAATGTGGAAGTGGGCACTCTGGCATCCCTGCAGGTATCCTGGAAGGCTGGTATAATGGAGGGACAGGGGGAGACAATCTGTTCTTACGTTTTGCTCCCCTGACACACTAGGTAGCAGCATCCCGCACAGGCACCTGCAAGGCATGTAGTCCCATGGGGCAGACCTGTTGGGTTACATGGGTGTCTGCTGCAGGGATTACTGTTCCCTAATGTGTGGGGCTTCTGCCTGACCCGGAAATGCTTTCTGTGGACATTGCCGTGGCACCAGATGTATTTCCAGGTCGTATGTGAAAGGAGCAAATCTGCCTCACCCAGGCAATTTGGAGTTGGGGTGAAAAGGACAAAATCCACCTGGGTGGAGTGGAACCTGCAAAGAAACCAATTAAATGCATTTTGTAATAAACCATTTATTTGAACCCAGGACATGTGTCTATGAGTTTGTGTCTGGGGTTTGGGGTGGTGCAGTGCTGTCTACGGGTCACACTGGATAAGATATTGAAAAAAATTAACTATTGGTAAAGAAAATTAGCTTGATGGGATGAATGGTTTCCTCACATTTATAAAATGGCTTTCGTTTTTATGTTTGACTAAGCGGCCTATTAAGTCAAGTAAGAGTGACATATAATACATGACACAAGACTGGAGAGGTTGACTGAACAGAATAATAAGACTGACTCCTTTGCATTCAACCGGCTTTGAGTTTAGAAAGTTGCAGACTCTAGTCCACTACAGTAAAAAGTCTGAAATAGTGTAAGCAGCCCATGAAAAATGTAATAATTTACTTCATGAAGTAGTAGTATATAATAAACAAGAACAGTTGCAAGAAATATTTAAAATATTAACATGTGCGCATTAATTTTAATATTTAAATTCTAAATATTCTTGATTGTAATAGTAATTTCTCATTTTTACACTCTCTGATAGAGGTCCATAGAGGGCTAGATCCCCAATAAAAGATCAAAAACCAAAAACAACATCATATTCATAATCACTGACCTTGAAGTACTGTCAAACAATACCTTGCATGCTTTATGTTTGATATTTGTCATTTTTAATATTCTGGTTCTGGCTTTTAGAGGGCTAGGGACACCAGTAAAGAATCAGATATCAAAAATATGATCATATGTGTGATCAGCATCCTCGAAATAGCAAAAAGCAACCCTCCACACACCGCATTACCCATCCCCTTTTTTCTATGTTTTGTGACAAGAAATAACGTTGACTACCTCATATCCCATTACAGGGTGAACCCGTTGGGTCAGCTGATGTACCATACGCAACTTCAGGTCGTTTTGATCACTTCTACTGAGGACATTTATTAGTGTAATTCCCTCCTCAAGCTATGGTACAAAAATGGTCTAAAAGAAGGTTTTTTTGTGTCTAGAGGGCCAAAAACCTCAACATTTTGTGCAACTAGATATCAAACAGTATATATGTGGGGGGTTTCTTGTATAGGTGAGTCAGGGGGCACCAGGCAAAATAAAACTCTGATTTCAAAGCAGTAGGCGTATGGAATTCTTATGAACACAAGATCTCAGTTAATGAAGTAGATGTGTTCCCAGACTTTAGTTTGTTAAAAGAAACTTTGTTATTGGAGGTAGATGTACCGCAGGAGGAATATGTATATATATTGCAGCTGGGGACAGTGGGATTTTGGGGGCTCAACTCCATGAGTCAATGCGATTCAGAATCCTTAAGGAAAACCAGCAATCACATACCCAGGTCATTATTTTAGCAGGAGATGCCCCTCTGGATTGCAGGTAAGTGCCCTCTGTTCACATCCCCTCTTCCGTGTTCTGTGCTGGCTTTCATTTTCATTTCTGTGATTTGGCATTTCTTTTCTCCATCTTCTAACTTCATAATTATGTACACTTTGATTTTCATTTTTGTAGGACAATGGGCAAAACGTTTACTTATTGACAGTGCACATGAAATACCTACGCACTCACGTATAATAACTTCTCATTCTACTGGACACACAACAGATGACAATTCCGTGTGGGGAGTTTGCACATTGACTAGCACCTTGCTCTAGCAGACAGCTACCTGAACTTACACATGTGCTGTAGCACATTTAAGGCAGACTTCATTATAAAAGAGCTTTATACTTTAACCAAATTATTACTGTATTTGAAAACTCACTAACTTCCTCCTTTCACTAATTTAAAACTAAACTTCAATTACTTACCCAGTCCATTCAGATTGGTTTAGATGTCTGCTAGATGTCAACATGGAGGGCATAGTCTGCAGTGTTTTATTCACACAATTTTAGGGACATGAGAGTGAATTGTGGCCTTGGTACTGAGTTTATACATTTCTATACACTTTCTGAGAACCCCAGTTTTCTGTGTACATCCAAGAGATTTTTAGGGATTGTTAGGTTAACCCAATGCTGCTGGTCTTCATCTAATCTCAGCCTTCTGTTAGGCTGAATGTAGTAGTAGTAGTAGAAAATGAAGTGAAGGTTGGACAACCAAAGTATCAAACAACAGCCAGTATCAAAAAGAACCAAAATACAGTAAACCTGCAAAAAAAAACATTGAATCACAAAAATTGTTTTTTTTTTCTTTAAATGAATCAGTGTAGACTGAGAGTTGGAGGAATTTGCTTTTCAGCTGTAAATGTTTTACTTATACAGTTTTTGTATGACAAATGTGAAAGTATACTGTTTGTAAGAGTTTAAAAGTTATGTTTCTATAGATGAGTAGTGCAGTGGATTAGGATTCTTAGAATTTTCAACAAAATGATTTTAACTGTAAGATTGAAATGGTGGAGTTTGCATTATACACTCTGCAGTTGTCGAGACTATTTTGACTATTTTTGCATGTTTTTCTATTAAAACAAGCGAAGTTTCCAGATATGTGGCTGCTGTAGACTGCCCTGATTCTGTCCCACGTACATGAAGTCTCCAGGAGGCACTAGGTGTTAAAGAGACCAGCTGTAGTTGCTCATTTTAAACCCCATCTTCTGCAGAAAATGAATGCCTTTAATTAATTTCAAAACATTTGTTAAAAGCATTTATTTTGCTTATTGCAGAGCTCCATCCACATTGATTAAACATCATGATTACATAAGTTATTCCCAAAATCCTACAATTCAAGGTAAATTGCTTAGAGCTACACATTTACAGTAGCTAGTGGTAAGAATTCTACAAAGTATGTATTTCTCCAAAGCATAATCCTGGTGCGGTTGTACAGACGTTCTTAAAAAAAAAATTGCACACAAGTTGGAGGAAAGAGTATCAACATATCTGCATGTTTGAGAAGGAGCACTGGACAAAAATGTGCCAAAATGAAATAAGAGCAATGGATGAGTGAGAAATAGGTAGCTGTTCATGCTGGGTGGAACACTGATGTTTGAACACTTAACACATATAAAATGTGAAATAACAAAACCTGCACTTGGTGAGCCTAAAAACTACTTTTATGTGACATCAATCTCTTAAAATACATACATTTGAAATGAGGGGATGTCAAACTACCACAGACAACATATTCACAGAAGGAGATATTGGAATAATGAAAGAGCTGGGTTGGTGGGGAGTAGAATGTTCTGTTATAACTGACAGTCTTGGTTAGCTATACCAGGTGGTGTCCACCTACCATGATAAAGGGAAGAAAATTTCAAATATTAGTTCTGGAAAGTGTTCCATTTTTAAATACTGTATATTCATTATAGTTGGCATGGAGGACATTGTTAGCACTGCTGCTTCATGGACATAGCGCCCAGTCTGAGATGCCCAGTTTGACCATTCTGCACTCTTCTGCCTGGGTTTCCCTACAAAATCAGATCTGTTTACACAGTGGCTCAGAATTGGCCCAGTGTGAGCTAGTGCATGAGTGTACATATGTGCTTTGTCTGGGCATTGTTTTCATTGTTATCTGTGAGCTAATCCTTCTCCTCCATGCAATACAACAAGAAAGAAAAAATTAAAACTGTCTGATTTATTGCAGAATTTAATGTGCACAGGCAGATTTACAGCGGGGCAAATACAGCTAAGGCCAGTGGCACAATATTTGACTTCCAGTTGGAAAGCCTGTCAAACTGAATGATGGCAGTTGCTGGATCCCATCATTATGAGAATGTTAGGTTACATAACTAGGAAATGGTGGGGGTGACACATTACACAACTGTTTCATGACTTTTTCAGCACTGTTTCAAATTTCCAAAGTATCACAAGCTTGCCACATTTTGACAGCCAATTGATATGCTGCCTGACAGGCTGTACAAAAGTTTTCCAAGAATGGCGAGTGCAACTGTTCTTTTTCTTCTTCCATTCTGTCGTGATATTACAACATGAGACATCAAACAGACAGGCCTCTCTTCTGTTTCAGTGGTCCAAAACTCCTGTCTTACTTCTTTCCTTGTATTGGTGTAGCATTGGCTGTCAACTCTGACACACACAGAAACCTGTCCTTACTGTTGTAAAAAAATATTTTTCTTTCGTTGACATTTCTCCCTTGTTCAGGTTCCACAATTCATTCATTACTATAAACTAGTTTTTCTATTTTTGTCATGGTTTTATGATGATGTTATGTCCCAGCTTTTCTGTGCACTTTGTTTACCATTCGTGTCACCACTTGCAAATCTTATTCAAAATAATTCTAGCACAGACTTTTTGTTTCTGGTCCTAAGACCTATAACTTCAGACAAAATTGAATCTGCTGTATTTTGTCATTACAGACCACTATGACTAAGTCACTGGGGATGTCACACTACAGTACGTGACTGCAGTTGACTTGCTAAGATTATATAAATGGAGGCTATGACTGAAGATTGCTGGATAAGTCACCTAGTGTGACATGGGGCTGCAGATTTTCAAGATAACACCCTAAAAACCAGGTGAACATGAAAAAAATCCAATTTGCATAGTGAGTGAGTAGAGTGACACGACACATTCTCCAGCTGACGCTTCTGCTACACAAGCGTTTTACTGTTTATACTTGTGCACGTACTTTGCGTAAATCTGGAGGAATCCACCAGGTGGCAGTGCGAGAAATTATCACGGTGAGAACATGTTCGGCTTCACTTCACACCCATTAAATTCTGATGACACCTTACCGCAATATCTCTGAAAAGGATGTTTAATGATTAAATCCATCAATCCAGGGATGTGTCCATTCCAGCAAGCATTGGGCACGAGTGAGAACCAATCCCTGGAGGAGGCCTCAGCTCATCGCAAGGTGAATACAAGCACACACATACACTGGAGTCATTTAAGTGGCACCAAATTCCCAAATCTGAATATGTTTGGAAGGAAACTGGAGCACAGTGTGGAATCTAAGCAGGGAATACCAGCGATGTGACTCCCTGCGAGATAGCAGTGCTAACGCTCCGCCACTTTGTCACCCCCATGTTTGTAATTATTAACAGTATTCATTATTTAAATGAAATTAACGATTTATCTGTAAAAGGTAACATACATACTTTAATGCATTTCATCATGAAAGTGACATCAAGTGTAAATCTAAAGACTCTAAATTTGCAGAGAGTTGGAATATCATCCATTTAATGTGTTCTGTGTGGTGATCTATTGCTGATCTATTGCTGCTTGCCATAGCGGTTAAAAACTGGGATGACGTTTACGACGGTATGCTTTAATGATAAAGTAAACTACGAGGTTAAAGTGGACATTTCAAGATTAAAGTCGAAATTTCCAATTTAATTACAAATACACTTTTTCACCATGTCCTTAATTTTTTTTTTCTCAGTGGCTCAAATACAGCCCTGTACATTATGTTGCTGTTGTGAAGTTGCAAAAAAAAAAGACAGCACAAAAGATGGTATGTGAGATTTTTTAGTATCGTGTCATTACGGGAATATGCAACGCTTGAATATAAAAGCACCACGAATGCATCTGCATTTTGCTTCACCACATCGAACCATTCATCAAATATCAAAGCATGCACATCGATCCCCGTAGGATCCGCATAGAGGCTTGCTGTCACATGTAGATTTACTTAATCTTTATAATATAGTACACATTTTTTTACACATTTATTATGTTTGTTTACTTTTGATTGACACAATACCACATTGAATTAGTATTAGTGACTAAGAAGAATTAGTGACATTTCAGATTTTTATACTGAAGAATCGTAGTGCAAAATGGCTTTGTTTCTGTTTTATGGTTGTACCGCTAGTAACAAATCACACCAGTTAAAAAAGCAAAACTCTTTCACACAGGACATTATCTCTTTACAGTATTTATTGAAACTTCACAGGTAGTTGTTGCTTTCCTCAACATGACTGTGTCTAAGTAAAGTTTACAAAATAAAGGTGACTTCTCCTATTCCTTTGAAACACTTCTGTCACTGAAAAAATATTCCTTTAAGTCATGATTTGACATTGATAAAAATGTAATTAAAGTTGAGAACCTGCTGAACTTCATTCAGTCTTTTCCAATTTAGCAGATTACTGAATTTGTTTTGTTTTTATTCTAACAATACTACCCCGTTGGACCCTTTAGATTGTGCTCTGACCCTTAAAGGTCATACTTAAAGACAATTTCCCTTCGTGATTAATAACGTATATCATCAACATCATCATCATCAGCACTGTTTCTTTTTCTCTGGGACACTATGGTTCCTGAAGCAGCCCCAAGCGATGTAGAAAACATGTTGCTTCTGAAGTCAGTCCCAAAACAAGCATACCGCTTAGCGTCCTCAAAATGTTTTAAAAAAGTGATCAGAAATAACTTATTTGTGATGTTGTGTTTACATACATCATTAGTTATCTATTATATTAGAGGATGTTGAATACACATTTTACAAATGAGCCTGTTGAGTTAGCGGATAGCTAAATTCTTGCAATGTCTCATCTAGACATTTTGTCAAGGTTGCCAGGGTCCCTGCTTTGGCTACAGGGTGTTTGCTTTATCGCCTGCCAGTTAGTTCTAGATTAATACGACTCTTTAGTTCCCATCTCAATCCTACTTTCCACTTTATTTCTCTTTGTGTCCCTGAGTACTGCAAACTGAGAGTATTCTGCTGGATTACGTTTATCAATGGGTTAGAGAATTTTAAAAACCAGGATTAATTCACCATATTGCCTTCTCTGTTTAATTCCCATAGTCTGTCAGAGTGGGACTTGTTCATAAGTTAAGGAATGCACTTTGTAACTGGTTTATGCGCAGTTTCTAGAGATGGTGTACATAACTAGAATGTTAGAACAGTTGTGAGGAGAACAGGCCACGTAATCTAACAAGCCCATTCATCCTGTTCATCTAGGTTGTCCAAAATAACATCAAATTGAGATTTGAAGGCCCTTAAAATTCGACACCGCTCTGTAATTTATTCCATGTGTGTGTGGTTCTTTGCTTAAAGAAACACATTCTAACATTTATACTAAATCTGCCCTGTGTCCATGCGATTTGTTCCAGAATTTACAGTATTTTGAAAGTAACATCTATGATCCACTATTCTATTTCCCTTCATAATTTGAAACATTTCTATCATGTCATCTCTTACTCTCTATTTGCTTAAACTTAAAGGGTTCGACTCCTTCAATTTCTCCTCATGGCTCATACCTTTTAGTCTTGGAATCAAACTAGTCGTTCTTCTCTTGACTTTCTCTACTGCTGCTATGACTTTTTTGTAATTTGGAGACTAACACTGCACACAGTACTCCAGGTGAATCGAGGCACATGCCCATTTAGATCTGCCATTAAAATGTGTTTTGGGGTGATCCAGACATCTATCCATGTACAACAACCACATAAGCAAAAGCTGATTTGCATTTCCACAGGAAAACGTATATTGGATCTCTATCCACACATTGGAGAATCCTTATAATGTCTGGTGTAAATATTATCCTTCTAAATTACATCTTAATATAATTCAGATACAAAACATAGTGGTAAAGACAAAATACCATTTAATTATATTAAGGTTTTATTGGCATTTGTAACATTTATTTGCCTTTTTAACTGCATCTGATGCCAGGAGAGTGAGCATATTACATCAGTGTTTTGCATGAATTGTTTAAAATTAATGATCTTTTTTATTTTCATGTTGCATTGTACACTTGTCTACGTTTTATCATATTTTCACGATCACTGCCTAGTTCTGCAGACTATCCAAGTCTTTCCAAACTGTTTCTACTGTCTCCTTGTGTTCACTATGACATAATTCCAACAGAGAAGGAAAGTCATTCATAGAGGAAGGTTGTCTTTTTTTTCCTTGTCTACTCATGCACTAAATCATCACAAATTTAAAGACTGCAGGTGAAATTATTGCCTTTTACAAGCATGTCATGTGTACCCCTTGGATTGAAGTGTGGGAGCTGAAAACAGGAGCTTGTTTCTAACAACTTGTGGCCTTGTAGCTGAAAACAAGAATGACATGAAATCAAGAGAAGGAAAAAAAGAAAACTGAATCAAGTTCAGATGAGACACAAGGGGAAATGTGACTTTTCACAATTCGGTGTTTAATGTTTCTGTTGGCAACAGTATATCACAGTTACATACTTATTTCTTGCCTATTTGTCACTGAGGAGGAAAGAAGAACATTTTGCAAAAAGATGGCTTCCAAGTGTGTCATTGACATTTAAGTGAGATTTGCATCTTGAGAAGATACATAAATTCTCTTTCCTGAGTTTGATAAACTGACTTGTGCTACCCAACACAATCTGCAAGATGAAGCTGAAGTGCCCGTGTGGTGATATTTGTGCTGCCCTAGCCACATTTTATGCACTTTTAGATGACCTTTAGGAAATTTTGAGTCAAGAGAAACTTTCTTTGCTTTCACAAAAAATGTACTTTAGTGACATTCTAAAGGACTACCTGGCAAGGAAGATAAGAAGCAGCAATAAGGAAGATCAGAGACGGAATGTGGGACAAGAATTTTTAATCACAATATTTAAAGTAACGATTTTAATGCTTTTTTCATTTTTTGATTGTGTGTGTGGATGTCTAGGCTGAAAGGTACAGGAGGGCCAATCCATCACAGATTTTTTTTTTATTTGGCCCAATAAGTTAATAAAGAACAGAATATGAAGTCTTCTGGAATATCTATGAAAAAGCATTATCACTTGATGAGTCACTCTCAAGATTTTTTGCTACTGGATGGAGAAGTGACAGGCCATAACAGAAAACTGGAAAAGAACCTGGGAGAAAAACACAAGACGAGAAACTAAAACATGTGTTGTAACCAGTTAGACAAGAAACACTAGTGCCAGACCCAAATGTGATTCAAAAAGAATGGAAGCTAATTCAAACACCAACTATCTCAAAAATACACACTATTTGATTTCTTTGCATCCAGAATCTTGGACAACAAGAAGTGCCTGATGCTGACCTTTATAATGTCACATCAATGATATTACACACTTCCAGTCTTTCAACTTTTTAAGCAACATGTGTCCAAAGATTATTGTGACATAGTGAAAAGACCAAGAGATAGGAACAAAATCAGAGACATAAATCGATCAATACTGGGAAACATAAAATAACCAGGCAACCAGAAATCAAATCAGAAGATGTTATTCAACAGTCGTTGGCAAAAACAAGACTTAAATAATCCTAGGGTCTAGTTGGAAATTAGACTAACTATACAACATGAATCAAAATGTTATTTATCCATTGAGGCATAACACATACTCACACATGCCCAAACTTATAACATACCAAATGTGATATCACAAACATGGCACATGTTGTGAGACAACAGTATTGAGTAAACAAAACTAAAATAACTGCAAATTTAACCTGTACCAAAATGAATCAAAATGAATGCTGGACAACAAAAATGAAATCTGTAAACCAAAAAACAACTGTGACACTCATGTGGCAAAACTATCTAGAAATTGTCAGCACCTATAGAAATTTAATATAACATCATGGATAGAAAAGAAAATATTTCAACACTTTCAAAATGAAGTCAAAAGCAGAATTTGATAGAAGTGTTGAAATCAGTGTCTTAAAATCACCTAATGGGAACCTGAAATGTAAAAAAAAGAAAATTAATTTATATCATAATACAAGAGGGATAGAAAATCAGGGTCTGAACTACCTCCAGAACTCAAAACAGAAGTGTCTTAGCTCATCAGGCTAGAAGAACGCTGCATTAGCTTAGGCAACTATTTGGGATTTTGTATGGTATGTCTCTTATATTTTTATGTGTAGAAGGTTGTCACTTGTTAGGTAAGGATAGGCACCATGGTGACCTCAGAAAATACACTGCAAGGTTCCAGAGTAAATCCATCCTTTCCATAGTAAATTCATCTCTTCATTCACTTTATGTACCTGCTTTATCCATTACACAGCAAAGATACCAGTTTACACTTAAAACAGCATAAATTGAAACAATGTTCTCAAGGGAAAATCAACACTCTAAGTGTAAATTTACTATAACAGTAGTGATTCTGCGATGTAGTGGATCATAGGGAGCCAGAGGCTATGCCATGAGGGATACCAGTGCATTTCAAAGGACACTTGTACATAAAATCACATACTGGGCCAATTTACTGTCAATAATTAGCCAAAAACACACCTCCTCTGGAATGAGGGAGGAGTTCAGTGCCCCCAGAAAAAGTGCAGCTGTGAACACTCTATAGAGACAATGATGCATTGAATCCCAGGCCCTGGAGATGGGTGCTATCCACTTGTGCCGCCATACTTTCCACATATCATACACAGTACCAGCATTACAGGTTTTAAAATATTCATAAAAATATGCATAGCTTTTCCACTATTGGTGTGCAGTTAGTGTATTCCCACTAGGTCATCTGTTTTTTTTCCTTTTCCTGGGGTATTCAAGTGCTTGTCTCACATGTGTTAGGTTAATTTTAGGGAAAATACTCCACAAATAAAGAAGAGTCATGAGTCACTGTTACAAATAAATACAAGGATGGGCATTCTTTATTACATCAGACTGATGGAGCCTAGCCATGTGAACAGATTAGTTCTCTATGGCAAGACTGAAAGAATCTAATAGAACAGCTTCTGTTATCAGTCCATTTACATAATGTATACAAAAATATTTCCATTTACACCAATCACTATACAGATAAATCCTATATAAGCTCCCTATGGCCTGAGTATTAGTTGAAGGTCCCAAATTAGATTAACGTTTTAAAGTCTTGGAAAATGATGCTCTGATCTATGCGGAGTCAGTGGAGGCTCTGATTGGGGCTTTTGAGATACTGAGCGAGGAGTCTGATTGTGTGGGTTTGTGAGTGTCCTGGATAAAAATCAAGATCCAGGCCTTTATTGACTTTTTAGGCACAACCATCAGCAGTGTGTCTGTTTGCAGAGAGAGTGTCGATCTTGTCGAGAGGTTTACTTACGTCAGCAGTAACATTCATGTCTCAGGTGACTCTTCCTATGAAGTCAGTAGATGGATTGGGAGCGCATAGGGGGTCATGAGGTCGCTGGAAAGTGGTGTATATGGCAGTCCCAATATCTATGCAAAATGATGAAAGTCTAAGTCTTTAGAGTCCTGGTGATTCCTGTCTCGCTATATTTCAAGACCTGAGACAAAGACGTGACTCCTTTGGTACTTTGTCTATTCAGAGAATTCTTGGGTACTGCTGCTTTGACTTTGTGTTCAGTGAGCAATTCACCGAGTCCCCAATGAGGCATTACCTGCGTTGTGAGGGAGCATCAGTTATGGCACTACGGCCATGTGGCATGATTCCCTGAGGGTGATCTGGCTCATAGGATCCTTATTGTTGAGGACCCAAGTGACTGGACAAGGCCAAGCAGACACCCTTGTAACACCTGACTGCAACAGATAGAGGGTCATTTCCTGAGCGTGGGACTGGACCGTGTTTCTCCCTTGGGGGTTGCCAACCAGGATCCTAAACATTTGTTGTAAAGTTGGTGCGGCTATGCACTCTACCAGTGCATGCTCCCCAACCTGACCTGACCTGACCTCACAGAATAAGACTTCTTATATTTAATTTACAGTCAGAGAACACATTAAAAATATTATATAATCTCATCTCAGACTTGATGTACTGGTAAAGAAATGTCAGGAGGACCTAGTTTAACAGGCACGTTATAACTTCATACAGTGAGTTTTTTCCTTTATATTAGCTAACTAGCAAAATACCCGCGCTTCGCAGCAGCGAAGTACTGCCTTAACATTTTTATTAAGAAGAAAATTAAACCTTTTTAAACTGAGAGAAAATATACCAATAATTATTTGTTAAGGATCTCTTTGTATACCACATTGTGAGTTCGGCCCTCCGGTTGTAATATGACCATGCAGTGTGCTGAGCTTACTCTTGAACATGCAACGTACAGTTGGCCATGTGAACAGTAATCCTGTTTCAAATCTCACAGCTTGGATTGCTGCTGTCATAATCGGTTTGAGTTTCATGGTTTGTTTCAATTAACGACAGTATTTGAAGGACTTGTGTTGAAGAGACATTCGGCATCAGTCAAGCGTTGTAAGCATACAACCGGTTTTATCGATAACTTCACATCCAGGTTTTGAGAGTTTAAACATTCATAAACATCAAAGTGTCCACTACTAAAATCGTCACCTGTGAATCTAAGATGTTTAAGAGGCATTGGCGGTTGTCGAAAGGTGTAAAATATTTGGCCATTTCGGTACACTTGAAAGTGACAACCGAACAATTCAGCGGCAGCCATCAACTCACATGCAGATCCGTAGGTGAAGGGCTTAAGCATTTCACTCTTATAGTGCTGCTGTGTATCAACAACAACAACAACAACATTTATTTATATAGCACATTTTCATACAAACAGTAGCTCAAAGTGCTTTACATATTAAAGAATAGAAAAATGAAAGACACAATTATAAAACAAAATAAATCAACATTAATTAACATCGAATAAGAGTAAGGTTCAATGGCCAGGGGGGACAGAAAAAACAAAAAAAACTCCAGACGGCTGGAGAAAAAATAAAATCTGTAGGGATTCCAGACCATGAGACCGCCCAGTCCCCTCTGACTGTAGTATAATTATCTTCTGTACCATCATCAGTCCACACCTTGAACCTGTCCCAGTCATTCAATACATAAGACACAATATTCCTCCGGATATCAAGAGTGAGCCTGATATGGCCGTGCAATATGTAACAAAGAGAATGGAAAAGGCAGGTGCCATCTCCGGGCATGGAAACCACTCAGTAAGTGACAGTTCTTTGATCGATGGTGATCACCTCGATAGACATGTTAATGGGGGTACGGTTGGAATGATAAAGGAAATGTGTACCTGAACAATGTAAAGTAAGTCTAAAATACCTACACAATAACTATAATCGTAATAAATGAACAATAAAACAGCGGAGAAGCCGTGGATTAAATAAAAAGGCTGTATTTATCAGCAGGAAGACCTGAATCCTGTGGCGAAGCAAGGAAGTGAATGAAGAGACTGGAGCGACGGACGGCCTTATGTAGGCAGGCAGCCAACAACGTGGGAGGTGTTGGGATGGGGGACCCAACGCCTCACACGGTGACCGAGCTGCAGGGTATGGACGTATATATGTACGTAAGTAGGATTCAGTTAGCGTTGGGAACCCGCATACCAAATTTCTTGAAGATGGGCCCATAAGTTACATAGACCGTTGAAAAGTTCAATTTGGCGGCCGACAATGGCATCATACCACCGAAATAAGTATGTACATTGGTTTCGGTTAGCGCAGGGAAGCCGCCTACCAAATTTCGTGAAGATGGGGCCATAAATAAGAAAGTTCAACATGGCGTACATTGTCGACCGTTATGACCGTTACGCATAGAATTTCGAAATGAAACCTGCTTAATTTTTGTAACTAAGCTATAAGGAATGAGCCTGCTAAATTTCAGCCTTCTACCTACACGGGAAGTTGGAGAATTAGTGACATTGGAAACTTCAATATGGCAGCCGACAGTGGCTTCATACCACTGAAATAAATAGTACAACTGTTTTGGTTAGCGCAGGGAAGCCGCCTACCAAATTTCGTGAAGATGGGGCCATAAATAAGAAAGTTCAACATGGCAGACGTTGTTGACCGTTATGACCGTTACACGTAGAATTTCGAAATGAAACCTGCTTAACTTTTGTAAGTAAGCTATAAGGAATGAGCCTGCTAAATTTCAGCCTTCTACCTACACAGGAAGTTGGAGAATTAGTGATGTTGGAAAGTTCAATATGGTGGTTCACTGTGGCGTCATACCACCGAAATAAGTACGTACATCGGTTTTGATTAGCGCAGGGAAGCCCCTACCAAATTTCGTGAAGATGGGACCATAAATAAGAAAGTTTAACATGCCGGACGTTGCCGACCGTTATCGAACGTTATGACCGTTACATGTAGAATTTCGAAATGAAACCTGCTTAACTTTTGTAAGTAAGTTGTAAGGAATAAGCCTGCCAAATTTCAGCCTTCTACCTACACGGGAAGTTGGAGAATTAGTAATGAGTCAGTGAGTCAGTAAATGAGTGAGTGAGTGAGGGCTTTGCCTTTTATTAGTATAGATAAAGTGGCTCAGTGTGAGTGTAGGAGTGTGCTCGAGTGAAGATGCGATGGACTAATCCTCTGCTCAGAGTTTTTTCCTACCTTTAACCAAGTGGATTGGATTAGATGGGTTTCAGAACGTTCTGTTATACAGTATTAGGCTTAGTTTTTAGCAGCACCATAGTGCACTGATCAGCCAAGTGGTGTATGGCTTCAAGCCCTGCTCCCGGTGATGTCCATGTAAAGTTGAGGCATTCTGTCCATGGCAGCAGGGGCCACCTGTTGGGGCTCTAGTTTCTTCTGAGGTCCCAATCATTTGGGTGTTAGGTGGAGTGGCTAAGCTCAACTAGCTTGGATGTGCTGGTATATGTGGCAGCAGGCCTTGCAATGGACTGGCATCTCACCCTGCCTGCCTTGAAACGTCTCCTGTGGCAGGAGGTACTGAATATGAATGGATATACAGTATGTGTATAATTTTTTAATGCAGAATGTTGCATTTTTGTTATCTTTTTTATAGTTTTTTTTTTAATATAAGGCCATGGCTTAATGTTTCTTCCAATGCTTTAGCATTTGCTGTATTTACTTGATATCTATTCAGGTCTTATTGAAACTTCTCAATCTTAAAAAGTTGTATGCACCTTTCCAAGGAAATGTACTGGAAAAAGCAGATTCAGAAAATGGATGGATGTTACAGGTGCACAGCACTGAATGTTATAAATGGAAGAGACTCCATTACAGAATGTGCAGTTATCTCCAATATACAGTGGATTTACTTAAACTGACATATGTATGCCCAGATGTTGTCAGGTTTTATGGTAAGCTGTAGTATTATCTTATATCTCAAGGGTTTTATGTAAATTAATTGGCTGCCTATCTCCTAAATTAATCTAAAAATAGCAGGGTTTTATTAGCCCTTTTAAGTTAAATGATGCAAATTAATTTTTAAAATGATGCAGCTATGATGCACAAGGGTCTATTTATATTATAATAAGATTAATATAAATGAGAGTGTACATGTAAAGAACAAAGTATATTTTCAGCCGTGTCATTTTCCCCTGATTTAGATGGTGCAGTCATTAGGTTTTCTATGGTTAATTCACATTCATCTGTACACCTTTGGCCCCTAAATAGTACATTGGACAAAGCTACGAGTAGCACATACACCAAATCATTCTTCGTGATTAACTTCCAAATACTTTAAAAAACAAATGAGCTCCGCGCCATGTAAAGATGAGTCGGCAATGGTCAATCAAGCACTGTCTCAGTTCATACTATTAGTCTCCACTGTTGATCTTTAGAGACCTACTGGGAATTACATCATCCCGGCACGCAGAAGGCTCAACTGGAACAGAAAATGCAATTTGCAATGAAAACGTTCCTTTGTGTTCTTTCATTGCCTAACTGCACTTGGCAATTAATGACATTCTAGTGTGAAAAAATACAACTTCAGGCAGGGCCTGCAAAGTCTCAGAAAATGCCGTTGCTCAACTTGAAGGGAAGCATCTGAATACGTTTAGGCCTGTAACATTTCAAAAAGCATTTAATCAGCAAACAAAAGGATGCGTTTTGGAAGAAAAGAAACAAAAGCAGTAGCTTTGCGCAAGAATGGAGTGCACTTGTGAATTTCATTGGCTCCATTATCTTGTTCACATTTATAAACTGGGATTTGGTTGAAACCTAAGGATGGGGGGGTGGGAATTGGATGAAGGGCCCACTGATAGAACTTAAATAAATAAACACAGAACAAAAAAGCCTCCAGTTTGTGCTGTATGGTGCAGTTTTATTCCTCAATATTGCATTACGTGCTACTTTGCTTATAATGTTAGCAAGCCCTCTCAAAAGCCATTTAGGCAACACAAATGACTTTTTATTTTTCTGTGTCAATTTGGCACTGCTTTCTGAGAATTCTCTTGTCTCTGTAAATGAGTCAATTCTGAACTGGAGCAATTTTAGAAACAAAACACTTAATAGCAGGGGGGCAGATGCATTAACATTAAAGCAAGCCCTATTAGTATGAAATTACCCAAACAGCAGCTTAGAGGTGTTTTTTTTTTTTTTTGTAGCTTTTTTTTCTTTCTATTTCTCCAAGATGTAATTTGTAATATTTTTCTTTGCTTTTCTTTTCTCTCTCTCTCTGTGAAATTAGCACAAAGCAAAAGTGTATGAGGGAGCGAGGGCTGACTAAAGCACCAATATTCATTCACCCAATGTTCTTAATCTACAGTAAAATGAAAAAACAAAACAAAAAAATAAATAAAAGCAAACACAGAGGATATTTTAGTCAGCAAAAAGAAATAATTGCAATTGGCAATGTTTCAGTTAGCCGGCCTTCATCAAAAGA
Organism: Polypterus senegalus; assembly: GCF_016835505.1. Classification (NCBI taxonomy): domain Eukaryota; kingdom Metazoa; phylum Chordata; class Cladistia; order Polypteriformes; family Polypteridae; genus Polypterus; species Polypterus senegalus. The sequence goes on from NC_053154.1 coordinate 263,959,880, forward strand.
TCTAGGTAGACAGCAGGGAATTTGATGTTGTTAAATTCCTTTTCTTTCTTCACGGCTACCTCATGATAAAGGCCCACTGGCTGAAAAATTGCTTTCTATCCCAGCAATCTGTAATTTTTTACCAGGTTTTTTTTTTTCTTTTTTTCTCATGCTGACATAACAACTGCTTTTGTGGGAAGGGGGAAATATCTGCATTTAACATACATCAACAAGCAGTTTTAAGCCACTGACAGGTGCTTAATACTCAAATTATAACATAGCTTGACATCTCCAGACCAACCCTGGGGCTCCATGGGAAGGTACTTGATTACAGAACCCGTGCAGCCGCAGAGCTTTAAGAGCCGGTCTCTTGCTTGCCACAAGAAATAACAGCAGAGCCTCTAGAGGGCACTTCTTCTCTGTGTAGAAAGAGCACAACCTTATAATATGGATAAAGGAAAAAGAAATGTCACTGTTTTCTTTTGCTATTTAGATAACGTCAAGCTTGCTAAATCAGGCTACCCCAATGCTGGGGCACATTAGAGGTGCAGTAACACTGGAAGTGGGGGCTAATAATGCTGAAAATAATAAGGAGAAGAACACTCCGTCTTGGTCTGGTGCTTGTCTAAAAGGTAAATAATTTTATGTTTATTAATACAGTATACAAATAGCCTAAAATAAATAGCAACTTGGTGATGTTCACAAATGCTATCTAAATTAAGAACATCTATTAATTCACCCATTTTCAAACTTCTCTAATTCCAATTTACAGGGAAAACTTGGGGGATTGTGGAAGGAACAGCACTCCAGCCCCTTTGAAAAACCTCATACTGTTTAGTGTGGTGCTGAGGTGTCACCCGTTGCATGGCTGCAATCGGATCCCAATCTGGGTAGTTTGTCGTGTGGTGGGTGTGGCAACACAGTGTAATCAGTGCATGCTTCTAACCCCTCCATCTCCTCTAATTCAATGGCAGGTCAAGGAGCACATCCTTTCAACATCGAGCACAGTCCATAGGCAGGCGCACTCATGCACATATCCTTAGTCACTCACTCAAAGCCAATTTGAACTCAAGAGCTAATCCAACTTGCACATTTTTGGGATGAGGATGTGGAAAGAAAACTTGAAAATGCAGAGACACAGGGAGAACAAGCAAACTTAATTTGGACAAAAATTGGCCTAGAATAAAATGTGGATCTACTGGAGAGGCAGCGATGCAAATCACAGCACATGTAACATTGAGGGATAGTTAGCCAGGGATCTTGCCCAGACGGGACTCCCTTTTTAGGAGAAGACCGGAGGAATGGGCATATTGCCAGGAATACCTCCCCCCGGGGGCCCCGGGACATGAGAGGGCAGCCCCCTTGGTTTACATCGGGGCCACGGAATTGGAGCTTAGAAGCTCAACCCGGCCACCGCCAGGGGGCACCTGGACAGCTCCAGAGTCTGGACATGCAGCACTTCCGCCACACCCGGAAGTGCTGCCAGAAGAGGAGCAGGGTTCTGGTGCAGCACTTCTGCCACACCCAGAAGTGTTGCCAGATGTTAATCAAGAGGCACCTGGAGCACTTCCCCAGAGTTGGGAGGAGTAGGACAAAGCTTGGGAAGAAAGGAGTAGAGGAATGATCGGAAAGGAAGGGTCTGAGCAGAAGGACTGAGTACTGTTGGAGCACTGTGTTGTGTGCAGGACTATTGAATAAAACGTGTGTGTTTAGAACATACGGTGTCTGTCTGTCTGTGCCGGTGGGCCTGTCTTCTACAATAGATAGACAGATTGATTGATTTGTCCCCAGGGGGAAATTTCAACCAAAATTAGAAAGTTAGATCACTTACTTCACAGTCATTTTCTAATCTTCAGACAAACCTCTGAGTGAAAGGTCTCTCTGTTCAGTATACAGGCAGGCCCCTAGACCTAACTAAGGTGGTCCATTTAGTTGCACTTTCATCCTATTTCAAGTCCACTGAAGGATTGCGAGGGGCTAGAAATATCTCGGTAGCTTAGTATCAAGGCAGAAACCAATCTTGGATGTGGAGTAAATTCATCACAGCCAATGAAACTCATTTGTCCATAAAATCACTTACTAAAGATTTTAATCCTTCACACAGTCATTCAAAAAATGGAGTACGCACCCAATATATTCATTTTAATAAGTTAATAAAACACTAATACACAGGGTATTTAGATTTCAAAATACCTTTAAATGTACATAATCTTTCATTTTGCCCATGTGTCCTTTTTGATGTTCTGGAAAAGATGGGACTGTTGTGGAATGTCTTCAGTCACCATATCAATTACTTTTCGTTTTTTCTTTTCAAAGATGTGGGATAATGAGAATTACTGAAATTCTGTTTTGTTTTTTTTAAGAAGCCCAATGTAATCACATCTTTGTCTCATGTAAGGTCATAGTAGACACAAGTTTTTAATACATCCTGATCTTACCTTCATAATTGTGGATATAGCTTGAAACATATAGCTTGAAGCCCTTCTCCTTTTTAGCTCCTGACATTTGGCACAATGTTTGAATAATGCACCTTATGTCATTTAGTCATATAGTAAAATCATTCTAATAGTAAAAACCTTTGTTTGACAGATTTATTGGAAAAGGAACTGTGTGATTACCTGTTCACCAAAACCATCAACTTTATTTCTTAGAGGACCACATGTAGAGGTTAATGACCTTGTGGCATCCTTATTTCCCATCATCATCAGGATTTAAAAGGAAAATATAAAGCAGTTTCATTTATTTGTGTTTATCTTCCTGTCCACTCACACAGCGCCATTGTTTAGGTTGGTTGCCGTGATGCGTTATGTTGCTATGGAGATCTGTACATCACGCAGCATGGTACATGGCGTCATTCCAGCCATCTTTGCAAGCCATTTGTTTACAGTTTGATCTTTCCTGTAAATAAAGACTCATTATTTCTTGTGCCTTAACTTTTGTTTTTGCCATTTTCATGGTTGCGAGTTTTGCTCTGGTGGTCTTCTGTCCTTCTGTGTGTAACCTCTGCTAACTGTCACTGAGATTTTTCTGCAGTCAAAAAACTTTGCGACTCATTGATTTTTCTCCATATTTGTTTTTCCTGTGTATATAAAGGTCTAAAGATTGACGCCATCCATTTATTTTTCCAAGTAAAATGATGGTCGCTCATAACATGCTGCGTTTGCTTTATAATAATATGCTTTTAACGGAGAGCTTGGCTGAATCTAGATTTTTTTTTTTTATAATTTGACACTTATTTGGGCAGAGGAGTGTTCCATACCTAACTGGATAGCATTCAGAAACACCAAGATCACTAATTGAAATGCAATCCCATAGGTAAATACTGGACTTTATGTTAAATCTATTGATATGCAGCTTTTTATTTAGTTATTTTTTAGTCATGGCAACATGCAACTCTGTGGACCACTTTTTTTTTAATTAAATTGTGCACCCTCTGCTTTTCACATCACTTAACCAGATCAACCCACACAGGAAAGTGCTAGTGAGAGTGGCTTTAAATTATATTGGCATCAGGATGTCTCAGTGCTCCCCGAAGACCTCGAATGCATCGTATTTAGGGTGACTTCCTGCTCACCCACTACCCTAAATATGATTAAGCAGGTATGAAGGAAAGATACATCATGGACTACGACAACAGAGTGCTGCTGGCAGTAATTAACTGAGCCAGATTGTACGGTATGTAACAGCATGCATTCTCCACACATGGAAATTTTTTGCTAATGCATAATCTACTGCTAAGCAGATATTAATGGCTAAAACTTTTCCATTAAGATGCTGACAATTGCTCTGTAAAGCACACTGTAAATACACAATGCTTATAATGAAAGGTCTACACTGTATTTATCCATCAAATTTATGAACCTGATTTATTCAATTAAAGTTCCAAGATGCTGTCCAGGTTGCATCAAATGCAAGACCAAAGCATTGGCCAAATGGAACAGCAGCCAACCACATGGTCTACTCACTCACAAGACATTGGTTCAAAATTGGCAATCAGCCTAACCTATGTGTCTTCAGGATATGGGTGCAGGCCAGACTATGTGGAAATAGTGAACACAAAAACAAGGAAAAAGAAGACTGCAGCAATTTAAGATACAAATGAGTAAAGGTTTGACTGAGTTAGGCAGGGAGATGTTTTCTAAGTTCTCTATAAATATCATTAAGTATACAGAAGACATATAGAGAGTCTATCTGTCAGTCCTCTGATTTGTGTTTCTTTTTTAATGTAAAATGTATCTGGTAGCTTCTCCTAAATTTGTAGCAAATACTATTTAGAGAGTAATAGACACTTTCGCATTCATGGGTACTGAGCATCTCTTACAGGCGCCGATTTACAGGGTACACAGGGGAACAAATTAAAGGTTACATGGCCACTCCCTATTTTCCTTCACTGCCTTTGTCACTGAAGAAACTGATCACCCAGAGGAGCCCTGATGTCACCTCAACTCACACCTCTTGTCCGACCTGTACTGGGCTCCGCAGCTTAGATATTCACCAATGCAGCAAGATGCACAGGAGCAATACCAGACCATTAAACAGGGTCTTCCATGACAGTACAATACTTTTCATGTGTTGTTGGTCTGTTTTATTATAACATAGACACACACCAAGCAGACACACCCACAGAAATGGATGTGTATGCAGTACAGTAACATAGTGTCTTCTTTCCTTCAAGAAAATCTGAGCTACTGGACCAAAGTGTGGAGCACTGCCCTCTACACTGCAGCTAGCTAGCTGTGTGAAGCTAGGTTGGTGTGTACATCAGGGAAAGCCAACATGAAAACAGTGTGACACCCCGTGTAGTGGGAATTGGGATCACCAGCCTACACTCTAGGTGTCTAGTATGTGGGACCGAGCATGACCAGGGTGATGGCGTAAGACAGGGAGACATGGACACATAAAGGGTTTGGTTTTTTGAAACTTAAAGAAAACAAAAATAATGTACTGCAGAATTTATATATCGATACACAGTCCAATACCTCAAAGGACACACAAATACAGTAATTAAATGGAGCCCAAAAATGACTATATACAGTATTTACAGTGCTGCCTGAAAGTCCCAAATGAAAAAGTAAAATAAACACAAACTAGTGAAGCCCTTATATATATATATATATTGTGGTGGGTTGTATATATATATATATTGTGGTGGGTTGCCGGCATTTTATTCCGGCCCTCACCCCAAGGCCGCCAGGAGGAGCTCTCCTAAGAGCATATACGGGCCCCGAATTCCAGCAGGGCCTCATGGACTATGTAGTTTTTATACACAGCCCTGCTGGATACCTTGGGGGCCACTGGGAGTCGCTGTCAGGAAACCAATGGACTCATTTGTGCACCATGACCCGGAAGTTCATCACAGGAAGAGCGACAGGCTTCCGGGGTGAAAAAAAGTACTGTTTACCCTGACCCGGAAGGAATAAGGAATTGTGGAACTGTTGGGCAGAAACACTTCCGGGTCAGGAGGGATAAAAGGACTCTGGGAACTCCCAGACAACGAGCTGAGCTGGGTGGTAGGAGGGCAACGCGTCTGGGAGTGGAGGATTGTGATTATTATTGATTATTGTGATGTATGAATATAGTGGAGTGGAGGGTGCTTGGTGCACATTATTATAATAAATATAATTATTGTGGCAATTTTACCAGGTGTTTTGCGTGGTACCTGAAGGTTCAAGGGAGCGCTACTGCCCCCTACTGTGACACTGGCGTAGTCGGCAGGATACTCTGGTTGTCTGTTGGCAGAGGACCTGAATTTATTAAAAGTATTGTGTCCGCAGACGACCCTAAGAAGGTCCTGCTCGAACAGTCAAAGGCAGAAACGCTACCCTCTACAGAGAGCGCTGCAATAAGAGGCCTCCTGCAACATCGATACACAATGGGGAAGAAATCTGGGAGGAAGAATGAGGATCACCCAAGGAAAACGGCCCTAGATGACGCCGCGACTATGTGGACCTACCTGAAGGGAAGCGAGGAAGACCGGATAATGATTGAAGCCGAAAGGGCCCGTGTGTTACTGCAGCAGGAAGGCCGCCAGACATCGGACACGCAGGACTGCCTAAATGGACTGGGAAAATGTCCTGTAAATAGAGAGGTATGTGCCGGAAAAACGCCCGATACGGTGGGAAATTATTATTCATATTTTACAGGAGCCGGTCTCTTCGTTTATGACGACGAGTCGGAGATGTACTTCCCACCTAGGCAAGATGGCCACGATGACGAAGAGGCTAGCCCATCTAGGAATCGAAAACGAGGGATCCCATTCGACGAAGAGAGTCATGTGACCTATCCCGGAGCAGGCTGGGAACACTCAAAGGACTACAGTTGATCATATGGCCATGAGGGCCACCTTCCATTCGCCGAAAGTGGGCACGTGATTTCCCCAGACGGATTTTGGGAAGGAGAAGGTCGACAGCAGTACAGAGGTGAGGTCAGCGTTCCCTCGATAGAATCGAGCTCCCTGAAGGGGAAGGGGGAGGCAGGCGAAGCAGCGCCAGCTGTAATTAAAAGTAATGAGGGACGGGACGTGACTGAACGATCCGCCGATAAAATAGAAAAGGCGGATCGCACGGCCGAAGCACAGCTGGAGAAAATATGAGGTTATCTACAGCATTTTGGTCGGGAGGCTCCAGTGATGATCCATGCGGGAATACAGGTGAGTCCATCCGGTATCGTACAAAATAAAGGGACACAGTGCGAACCGGCACCGCGGTTAATAAGTAGCGGGTGTCAAAACACAGTGTGCCCGACAAGAGAGTGGGGCGTGATGACAGAAGGGGCGGGAGAAGCACCAATCGTACCGGTACAGCTGAATAGTGCTGTTACATGGAGCGATACAGCGCTGATGACACCGTCTCCTAAAAAACACAAATCAACAGGCATACAGACAGCAAAGGGGCTCTCTCTTTCTGGTAGAGAGTCCCCAGCTGTGTCCAAGCCCCAGAGTAAACAGGAGATCCCCAAAGTAAAGCATGGGTCTCCCGACAAGATGGGAAAACGTGTTGAGAGCTGTGAGGCAGCCGTAAAACCCTCCTTAGTGGGGGAAAGAGTGGAGTTGACCGAATTCCCGAGATGTTTCAGGTCCCGGTAAGAGAGACAACCAGGAGTACGTCGGCGGTGCTACAACTGTCAGCAACCGGGACACGTGTGGCGAGATTGTTCCCAGAGGACAGGGGAGCAGTGGGATAGAAGATACACCGTTCCCCCAAGGTTCGCTGGGAGGTTTAAACAACGCAGCCAAGGTCCGGATGACGCGTCCTCCTGGAGGAGGACGTCCCTCGCGGGGATCGACACTCTGCCCCAGTTGTCGTTGCTAAAGGGTTGGACTGTGGTGGGTTGCCGGCATTTTATTCCGGCCCTCACCCCCAGGCAGCCAGGAGGAGCTCTCCCGAGAGCATATACGGGCCCCGAATTCCAGCAGGGCCTCATGGACTATGTAGTTTTTATACACAGCCCTGCTGGATACCTTGGGGGCCACAGGGAGTCGCTGTCGGGAAACCAATGGACTCATTTGTGCACCATGACCCGGAAGTTCGTCACAGGAAGAGCGATGGGCTTCCGGGGTGAAGAAAAGTACTGTTTACCCTGACCCGGAAGGAATAAGGACTTGTGGAACTGTTGGGCAGAAACACTTCCAGGTCAGGAGGGATAAAAGGACTCTGGGAACTCCCAGACAACGAGCTGAGCTGGGTGGTAGGAGGGCAACGAGTCTGGGAGTGGAGGATTGTAATTATTATTGATTATTGTGATTTATGAATATAGTGGAGTGGAGGGTGCTTGGTGCACATTATTATAATAAATATAATTATTGTGGCAATTTTACCAGGTGTTTTGCGTGGTACCTGAGGGTTCAAGAGAGCGCTATTGCCCCCTACTGCGACAATATATACACAAAAGCAAAATGTGAAGCTGTCTTCCTACACAGTGATCCAAGTCAGGAAGATGCTCCTTCAAACAATGTATAGTACAGGATTCACCCAAAAATATTCAAAATACAGAAAAAAAGTGTATGTACAAAAATAAACAGTGTATCAATAACCACAACCCAATAAATACCTCCACCAAAGTTAATCCCAGAGATATTTATATATACAAGAAAAAAAAAAGAATATTTACAATAATCATGGCACAAGCAGTAGTGCTTGGTAAATTCAAATCGCTGTTCTACCCAGTACCTTTCTCTAGCAAGATCTAGTCAGAAGAACCACCTCTAGAGGCCATGATTCCCTTTTGTATTCGGCGCCCTCGCGTTGACCAATTAAACTGCTCTACGTCATCCCTCCATTGGCACGCGATGACGTAAATGCGTCTGCGAAAGGTGGCTTCTCCTGTCCCGCATAATTACTATAAAAATTCGAGCAGCCGGCCTTTGAGACGCGGACTGCCCTTCTGCCTTAAGTGAAAGTAAGCACTTTTCAATTTTTTCCTCCTTCCCTGAGCTACTGCCCAGATGGGATCCCTTTTCTAAACCGCGGTAAACTAATACTAAGGAATGGAGGACCGACAATGCCATCCTGGCCAGTCAATCGCAAGGCCGTCTCTCCTGCCTACACGAGACCCACCATGATGCTCCCCAAAAGGCTTTAATATGGTCAGCGAAGACATCTCTCTGCACTATATAAAAAGAAAAATGCAAGTTTTCTTTCTTTATACTTTTTTGTCCTTTTATTTCCCAACAAATGCCTCTCTCTTAACACTGCAGAGGACACTAAACTAATTTTATTTAATTGCTTGTAATGCCAGTGAGGCACATTACCACAAACAGACAAAATTAAAGGAAAAGTAAAAATAGTTTATTTAACCATTTCTGAATGGATAATCAAAAAAAGTCAGATGTGTAGATAAAAATGCTCAATGACCAAATCCTAAAGATCAAATACCAAATCAAGGTCCAGAAAGAGCAGATCCGAACAAGAACAAGAAAGTGACCCAAATTTTGTAAAGATTTGGATGTTCCAAAGTACAGAAGGGGAGCTCTAGGTGGTAGCTATCACACTGGTAAACAAACGTAATGCCTGAGCGATGCCACCATGCCTGCTCTCCCTTTTTATGTCCCTTACACTTTACTTTATTTGACTGTCATGAAGGCATTGCACAGCAAGAGAAACAGACAGCAAGGGCCAGGAACAATCAAAAGATAGATGGAAAAACTACAGTAAAGATAAAGCTACAACACCATTTGGGACATAAAAGAGGAAGGACTGGGAGTTCAACATGTGGCCTTTTCAGACATCAAGAAAGGACTGTAGGCAAAGAGATAGGCCATTTCTGACAATTTACAAATATGAATAATGCAAAGTGCACTGTGTGTAGTGCTGCTAGGACAGGCTCTGGGCCCCTTCAGCCCTAATTGTGTTAAGCAAGTTTAAGAATGTTATATTATCTGATATAAACATATTAAAATCATGTGTTGACTTATGACTCCATTTGGGACTGGCTGTATGTCAGATTGGCCTATGTTGGTCACAAAGCGTACTGGTCGTTGCAAATGAGGCTCTGTGGGTATGGTGTGGTGCGCCAGTATGGAGTAGCACAAACCAATCTTCAAAACTCTGCAGCTGCATGCCAGGATGATGTAAGGGAAGGCGGTGTAGGATGAATGCATAACAGTTAGTCAAAGTCAAAACAAACACTAGTCAGAAATGAGACCCTGTGAAACACCAGCAATAATGAACAATTTATTACTATTTACAACGCAATTCTATCATCTTGATGGATAAAACAATTGTAAACAATCTGTACAGATTGGAAACATAAAAAAAGACATGCCAACTTCGTGAAGTGCAACTTCAAAAAAATGCTGCATGACATGGCCAATCAGTGCCCCAGAGATTGGAACATTGTGTGCACAGTGATATTTTTCTTTATACTTATTGCTAGTTTGTGGTCATTTGTTAGTTGCAAGACTGCTACCTCTGCAGCTCCACCACTGCTTCTTTCACTGCAGAGTGTATCACTGTATACTAGTAGTATCTCCTTCTGCACAGTAGTTTGGAAATGCCACTCAGCTGTCCTCCTGAAACTCTATTAGGACCCAAGTTTGTCATTCACATGTTGCTGTTTTACAAATATCATCAGGAGAGCAAGCGCAACCCCCAGGACCCCCATTTGTTGATTATTTGTTCATGCTTCTTGGCGATCAATCGGTTCTTCAGAGGGGACTCACTTGTGTAGTGTTGTTTGTTGCTTCTTGTAATTCTAAGGGAGACTAAAGAAAAAAAATCAGTCATCAGTTATACAGTACACACTCATCAGTAAAAAAAAAATTTTAAAAATTAAAGGGAATCTTGCGGTAGTGCTCCTGCAAATAAGTGATAAGCAAAAGAGAACAGAACAGACACTCCAGGCATAGGGCAAACTCATTATGGGAAACACTCACTCATATTTTACCAGTTCTGGCTACCCTTGTATGCATGTCTTTTGGATTGGAAAACAGAAACACAGAAATGAAGAGAACACTCCAAGTCCAAACAGACCGTGGTAACTCAGCTTAGTACTAAACACTGCTCGATTACACCACTGAATGTGTAACTGAATCGAAATCAATTAATCACTTCATAGCGTACATCAGTTTCTGAAGCCCTTTGAACACTATTATTAATTGCCCTAATGCTTGATTTTATACGTTCTTCATAGTCATCTTTATGTCAACAATTCTAATGCTACTTATGTTATAAACTATCATCGAATAAAACAGAAACTGAAACCATGAAACCTAATTTATTCTTAGTTAATTGATTTATTAATAACCATAAGTGAAACAGTAACTAAGATAATAAAGCCAATTATTTTCAAAGAAATTAAGTCACAGTACAAAAAAATAAATTCAAAGATTAAAGGGCCAAGTAATCAAAAATATACAAAGCCAAGATGTCAAAATATAAAGCAGAAAGGCCATTTTATAGAAAATAGGAAAAGGACAAATAGCCAAGGAAACAAAAATATTTAAAACTATAAAGGGCCAAGTACAGACATGCGTCATTTAATGCCCTTCTGGCTAACAACCACTTGAATTAATGACCAAGCTTCCATCAACAAGCATACCAAAGCAGATGTAGGGGATATAAGGACTACTCCATAGTGACCTGCGTACCACGCGATCGATTTTATGTAAACAAACACCATCAGGATAAGATCCTCTCTAGTTTAGTGGCATTTAAGTACATCACGACCCTCAAACACCCTCAACCAAGTTCTACATGTTGCTCCCAAGAGAAACAGGAAGGTAACAGACCTTGAAACTAAATAAAAAGTAATAAAATAACACAAAGAAGGATGACATGTTAATTCTTTTAGATGTGAGTTACATATGGCCCATTTCACAATCTTGACCATCCTCAAGTAAAATGCATGATTCTTGAAGCTGTGAAAGGGTCTTCTCCCTTGAAAGCAACAAGATTAATGAATTAGTGAGAGAAACCCATAGAAGATATGGAGCCATTGCTTATAAACTGGATAGAGCACCAGACCCAAAATCGAATCCCCTTCAGCACCATGCTGATCACGGCAAAAGCATTTAGTATGATAAAAGGAAAATCTGAACTGGAAAATGATGTGCAATTTACTGCTAACTCAGGATGGTTCAAGTACTTTAAGAAAGGTTTTGAACTGTACAGTGTGAAAGTGCAGATGTGAAGGCAAGCAATGTAACCAAAAAGTGTAAGTGTAAAACATGTTCAGTTTATACAATTAGTGTGCGGTAATGCGTCAAGTTTAAAATTGGATAAATGTTTTATTACCTTGCAATTTGTATGTTAAAATTTATAAAAATGATTGTGTAATCTAAGATTTTTGTACCTGTACATATTGTCTGTACAGTATAGTTGTTAGAACACTTCAGGATCATTAAGGGGAAGTATAAATTTAATAATAAAAGTCATCTCTTTCTCCTTTTATCAAAACTTCTCTTATTTATTATTATTATTATTTTGTGATTATTTTATTATCTGTTATTTGTTTCTGTTGTTTTTGTATTAATATACAAGAATTTTGTTGTGTTAGACAGTGTACAGTACCATGTATGGGTCCACCTGACGACCTAATAGCGTTTCCACCACTTGGCCAGAACCACATGTGGTTGTTAAACAACGCATACCTGTAATTTAAAATATACAAAGGTCAAGATTTCAAAATATGAAGCCATTTATGAAGCAGAAAGGCAATGTTATTAATGTATGCAAAAGAGATCTGACCAAGTAAGGAAATTAACAAAAATATTTTCATTAACAAAAATAACAAGGAATCAAAAATAAGCAACAGCATGGAAATTGTCATGAGTCGAGTTAGAATTTAGCTTTTCTCGAAAAAATACATTTTTATAAGAGAAAGGTTATTTACCTAAAAAAGCTTTTTAAACTGGAGAATTATTGGGAGGTTTATTCCCTGTCCAAAAGACTGCATTAAAAAGTATTTTTAAATATATTTTTTTACTGTTACTTGTTTTGTTTATTGGTGTGTGCTGCCATTTTGTGGCTTCATTGCTAAATGCAACATAAGATTGTTAAGGACGTGGCCTTGAAAGTTGGGATTACTGTCCTCATTTCCACAATGGGATTAAAGGTTGCCATTTTAGATTAGTGCACTGTCCAATTCTGTGTATATAAAACAGAACAAGTGTCTACGTTCCTTAATGGTTTTCTGACTCTTACCTGTTTTTAATTATTACAGTTAGTCTTCTTCTTTGGATTTTGTCTGCTTTTGGGGTCAGCCATCTCACAATTTCTTGCACAAGTGTCCCTCTCTCGTCTCCCCTGCTCTCTCCAAGTCTGTTCAGCAGGCATGAGGCACTCATGAACCCAGTCTTCTCGACTTCGTCCAGGTCACCTCAGCCATTACCCACCAAGTGTCCCATTCACTATGTCTCGCTGCGTCCTCCCTGACTCCCCAGAGACTTACCAGGCCAGTTAACTGTCTCTCTCTCTCTCTCACTGGTTTATTCTACCAGTTCACTTATTCGCCAAACCTTCTTTGCTTTCACTCTTGTGTTGTTAACCTGTTGACCCAGACCTTTATACCATAACTGTAACTGCTTCACTTATCGACCCACAGAGCTGCTAATGGGGGATGACTGCTCTGATATCTCAGTCACAAGAGAATAATTAATCAGTGCCTTCCCCAATTTAACATTCGGTGGTCACGTATTTCTATCACATCCATATACCCACACTAGTGAATCTGAGCAATTATTATTTTGTGAAACCTGCACCCTTTTTGCCATGACTCCATGACATGTTGTGCCAGAACACCAAAAGCCAAAAATGACACACTAAACTAACAAAGTAAAAGACAAAAGGAAAAATTATAAAATGTTTACAAACAAGAAAAAATTAATGAGAAACAATTTAATACTAAAAAAAAGCAAAAATAAATTCAACTAAAAGTAGGGATGGACCCCTGGTAAAACCATAACAACCCTTACCCAAGCCATAACCTATCAAGGGCAAGTTTAAATTGAGAACAACAAATGAAATACTTACTTTAAAGTCAACTAGCTGAAATACCTGGTGTTGCCCAGGAAGAAAATAAAGTGTTTTGGTTTTTTTTGTTTGTTTTTTTTAATTGTTTGAGAAAAATATAATTTAAAAAAACACATCGTTAAAAATAAATTAACAAACAATGAAGGCTCACTAATGTACTTGTCTTGTGGTCTTGTACGTATGTTATCATCCAGTTGACACTAGGAACCGGCCAACTCTATTCAATTTCAAAAGCAACATGGGCGCAGTTGTGCTCAAACATAAAGAATGTTGGCAGTCACCTTCTGTTCGCCCTCTGGTGGTCGTTCCGAGTGTCAACTGGATGATAACATGCATACAAGACCGCAAGATCACCCCCAACCCTACCCAGAAGGGAGTGGGTTATGGCTGATTTCACCCTACAGTATTTTTAGTTGACCAATGAGAAACATGTGTACCAAGTTTCATGAAAATCTCTCCAGCCGTTCGGAAGTGATGCTGGAACATACATACATACATACACACATTGACTTTTATATATATAGATGAACTGCAGACTATCAAAGCACCACAAATGGCTCTAAAAGAAACAGGAAAAGAAAAACATTTGTCACAAATCAAACAAATCCAAATGATTTTGTTCATGTGCACAATATAAAGCCACCATTATAATTACCAACAATGCGCCTGGGTAACTCAAACCTCGAGGAGCATGGCTATCTAAAAGGCATCTGGCACCAACATTTTGCTAAAAAAAGTTGTCATGTCTCAGCCAGGGTTCCTTTCCTGGCTTAGGTTGAAATTCACATTTTAATTTTTGACCATTTATTTATGATGGTTATGTGCAACATTCTTTATTTTTGGTTTTGTCTATGTACTGTACATGAGCTGCCTTTGTTATGCTCCATGTGTTTTGTCAGTGGTCTCCTCAAATCACCATCAGAAACTATAAATCCAGAATGTCTTTCACAGGTCCTGGTGGATCATTCTAATGCATTTATTTGTGCTTTTTGTAATTTCTAGGTTCTCTGTGATTTTTCTGGGTTGTTTTTTTTAGATTCTCTGGAGTGTGTTTTGGCCTTGCTATTTGGAATCCATATTGGGATTGCTTTCTTGTTATAGATAATTCCATTTTGCCTTTGTGCTCCACGGAGCTTCATTGTGATTAGATTGCTTTTTTGTGAAGAATAAATCTTTTATTTTGTAAAGATTCAGTACTTGCTCTTATTACTAGCCAGGGTTTGATATTGATATCTCCCACTAGTGGGCATTATTGGAAGTGTTTGAAACTACATCCTTAGAACCCCTAGTTCATGACACATTTTGTCAGTAGCTTCCAGATTAAATATCCACCTAGAGAACAACACACAGTTTGAGACAAGAAAATCCCATATATACTGTGGCGTCCGCACAGGATTGAAACACTGTGCTTGGCAGTACTGGGCTTGTGCTGGGTGAATCAAGCCAGCTATAGTGGGCACAGAATTGCAAAGCTAACACTCCCCAGTCAGGGCTGCAGTAATCGGCCTACTTGTTATGCATGTGTAGGTCCTATTCCTTCAGGACAAGGGAAGGAATTATATTAAAAAGAGTCAGTTCAAATGCTTTATTTTATATCAGCAAATGGGAGATTAATTACACCCGCAGCATAACAAGACTCTTGTAGGCACTGAATTAAAATGTTCTGTCGCATTCTGCCATTATGCATTCCCTAACAAATATAACACACAGTTTAATTCTGATGCTAAGAAATTAGCTGTAACTGCTAACAGATGGTGGCATCCAGTATATTTTCTCTCTCACTTCAAGTAGTAAAAGTGATTTATAACCGGGTGTTATTATTTATCATTATTCATTTTTTGTCAGTAGCACATTGGAGGTTAATAGAAATGCCAGCATGTTCACTGATTTACTTAGTAAAATTTTTATCCCAAGGTTCAGGTCAGATGATTGGAGTCTGTAAGAGTTACTGGATTCATGCATTATGTAGAGCATGCTGACATGACCTTGAGCCATCACCGCCTGAACTATATATTAGAGCACATATGACCTTCGCGGGGCCTAAAGATACAGTTGATGTATTTAACAGTGTTTTTCACCATATTACTGACATTAACATGAGCTGAACTCATTTTATATGTTAGTCATTCTTTATGTCCTTTAATGTCTTTGAGAGGTACTTAAGAGGTTTTTTCCTTGCATTATATTAAACGAAGAGTGCACTGGCTTGAGCTTAGGCTATAAAGACTTTCTTTTAAAAGCATAATCCTGATGTTATAATGTCTGCAAGGATAATCAACTACTTCCTTTATTATTAGACGCAGGAACTGGAGTCTGTTATCTGTTGGGGGCGCCTAGGGCTTGAATCAAGTGATTCTCAGGCAATGGCTGTTAAAATGTTTAGACCTACAAAAATATCAATCAGCCAAGCTTCATTTTATATAGTGTCTATTATAATTGAGCGTTCTCACAAATAATTCTACAAAGCATTTTAGAGAATGCCGCCGGAACAGCACATTGACAGTAAGGGACCCAAAAGAGTTAAAACTTGGAAAAGAAGAGGAAATCAACATTGGTGAGTGCTGGGTCAGTGATGCAGTGTGGGAGGTAATCGGAATGAGGAGACAGAAGGAGTTTCTTTGAAATTTTCTGGTGGATAAATTGAGATTGAATTTAACTGAGCACTTGCATAGTAAAAAAGGGTTGCAATCTGAGGGGTTTGAGTCCAATAGTTGGTGCAAAAATAACAGGAAAATTTCCATTCTTAAATCCATTTTCTGTTCCTGCTTAATCCAATTGATGTTCACACGTGCCGAAGCCTGACTCGTCTACAAGGATGGTATCAGTCATATAAATTGGACAAATTTAGAGTCACCTTTACATCTAACGTGCATATCGTTGGGATAAGAGATTAAAAAAAAAACATACTTTAAAAAAAAAAACTATAAACAATAGAGGTACACAGAGAAGGAGCCTACTCCCAACAGACAGTGACCAATGTCCATGTTTATCAAGAGTCTCAGAGTAGGAAAACAGTCCTAACGGGCTCAGGAATCTCAGATTGACACAAATCCGATCCTATGCTTAGAAATAGGAGTAATAACATTTCATCGGTTTTCCTAACTTGAAAATTACATCCGAACTCACTAGGATTTAAGAGAGCTTATGAGCTGTCCTAACACACTAGGACTTTCCAGAGGATACTATTCAGGCAGAGATGGCTACGCACATTCCAGGGGAGACTGACTGTTTTGGAAACGGTAGACAACAATGAACTCAAGATATCAATTTGACAGGGATAAAATAATATTTGTAACAAATCTCATATGTCATGTGATTGACTTCAGAAGGCACAGAGCAGAGCCAGCACCATTCTTCATCAATAGGGACCTGGTGGAGAGGGTCACCTCCTTTAAGCTCCTGAGAACTCACATCTCTGAGGACATGTCATGGGCAGCAAACACTCCGGCAGTGGCCAAAAAGTCCCAGCAGTGACTGCATTTCCTGAGTCTTCTCCGGAAAGTGACCTTCTACCGCTCAACCATCAAGGATATTTGAACGTACTGTATTTCAACATGGTATGTTGGGTGTACCGCAGTAAACAGGAAAGCTCTGCAGAGGGTAATATCAATGGCAGAGAAAATCGTTGGCTGCTCGCTGCCCTGCCTGGAAGATATCTCCAGCGCTCAGTGTCTCTGCACAGCCAGGAAAATCATTAAAGACACTTCCCATCCTGGCCATTCATTGTCCACACTACTGCTCTCCGACAGGCATCAAAAGTAGAAACAAAAGATTTGCAGATAGTTTTCATCCTTCGACCACCAGGATTTAAAATTTTAAAAACTCTAAGAATGTTATATTTTTTCCCCCAGTATATACAGTACTTTAGTGGATAATAATTTCTACCCCTTATTTATTTATGTATGGTATTTACTTGTTATAAGATGTGTGCTTTTTATATTGTTAATTGTCATTGTTATACTTGTACTGTTTACAGGGTAGCTTTTACAATTTCATTGTACTGATTAACAATAAAGGCTTTCTATTCTATATTATTCTATTCCATAGCTCCAACTAGGTGGAGAGGCCATATACTGTTAGCCAAAATGAAAGTGTTGGTAATGTTACATTTTTGGGCCTAAGGAATAAAATGAAGCTCTTCATTATGTGAATATCTGGAACAACAACAACATTTATTTCTATAGCACATTTTAATACAAGGGATTTAACTCAAAGTGCTTTACATGATGTAAAAGAAGTAGTTACTAGCAAAGACAAAGCAAATTAAAATCTATATATATAATTCACTAAGGGCACGCAAGACACTGAGGGTACGCAAGACAGTCAGCGCAAACAAGGCAGATCCCCATCCGCCAACTCTAAAACCATGGGATACGCTCAACAGAGCCCCGCCCGCCAACTCTAAGACCATGGGATACGCTCAACAGAGCCCCGCCCGCCAACTCTAACCCTCCTACCGCGTCATGGGATACACACAACAGAGCCACGCACGCCAACTGTAACCGTCCTCCTGAGTTCAGCATTGCTCTTGAGGCACGTAACAACTCACCAAACACAGACTCAGTTGCTTTTCATCTGTGCAAAAGTCCACGTGCACCTCTGAGCCACGTTGACTTTACACCGCACGCAAGACAGAGAGCCACGATCGCCAACCCAACTAAGGGCAAGCAAGACAGAAAGCACATGCAAGACAGAGAGCCCCGCCCACCAACTCTAAGACCATGGGGTACACACACATTTAGTGTATAAATGGATATTAATAATTGCATGTAAACGATTCGCCAAAATCTGTTGTATGTAAACGATACTGTTTTAAACATTATTGTTTTTTCATCAGAAAACCCGGTTTCCACGTCTGTCTGTATTAGTTTAAATGGTACTTTTACCACTCGCAATAGGACGGATGTGCTGACTTATCGTGTCGACTCGGCAATACAGTGAATGCGGAGTCTATCTATATATGTCTATGTTTTCCGTAGCCTGCTACA
This sequence comes from Polypterus senegalus, assembly GCF_016835505.1. NCBI lineage: Eukaryota > Metazoa > Chordata > Cladistia > Polypteriformes > Polypteridae > Polypterus > Polypterus senegalus. The sequence goes on from NC_053154.1 coordinate 263,978,316, forward strand.
GGAAGGTACTCTCTCGACCATTGCCATTGGTTTCACTTCTTGCTATTTTCGTTATACTGCGACAGTGGTTTACTAAGCCTTTGTTATACTGAGTTCCTTTCTCACCGTTTTCCGTTCCTATTCTTACACCGCCGTATGCTACGGCGGGTTTTCGCTAGTTAGATATAAATAACATACAAAAATAAATAATACTCACTTATAAAAGGTACATAATTAAGAGTTCAGTCCTTAACTATAGAACTAGTTTTTAAGTCTCTAAATGCGAGTCCAGTGATAAGTTCAGGTAGCCTGGGTGGACAGAAAAAAAAATAAAAACATCAAAAAAAAACACTACAAAATGCCTTCATGAGTGCCTTTGAATATTATTATTATTATCTTTGTGGTGAAGCCTTAGAGTTAGAATCAGAAAATTACAAATTGTCATCATAATTTCCAAGGAAACAACAAAACGTCTTCATGAGTGCCGTTATGTGGTTCAAGGTACTGTAAAATTGTAGGGGTTCCAGGACAAAAGACTGCCCAGCTCCCACTGGGAAGTTTACCTAATTGTTCTTACACAGTTGTTCTGTTTTGTTTTTTTTTTGCTTCATCTTAGAGAATTTGATGCAGTAGGGTCTTGTGGTCAAGTTTAGGTATTTGCTTTCATTCAGACATCACAGATGGCTGCACATGACTTTGATCAGGTGGTAGTGCCAACACAGAACTAAGTATTAATTGCCTTTATTTGAACATAATCCTGTTACTTTTAATTATTATTATTATTATTATTATTATTATTTTTCTTGTGAATCATTTGTGTAAGTATCAGAAAAGTATGAATTGTCATTTTCATGAGTGGCGTTATGTGGCTCAGGATGCTGTAAAATCGTGACGTCATTTATTCTCAAATCTGAATTCCTACTAGTATAGAATGCTTCATAACTACTTTTCATGTCCTACTCTGGACTCCAGAGTAGGACAAATTCTTTCATTAGTACAATTTATTGGAGTAATTCTGAGATGCTTGATAAATATGGGAACAGGTTCAGATTTGAATCCAGTCTCCTGAAGCAAAGAAGCAGCAGTTCATCAACTGAACCTACAGGGAGCCAGAGTCTGTTCCAGCAAAACTAGGCCTTGGAAGTACACAGAATTTAGTTCTGTACTCGAGAATGGAGGTGGTGTCAGTCAATAAAAGCATGCAAAACATAAGGCTTTTAGTTGTCGTCCCTGTGTTCCTTTGTGCAGCCAGGATGCACTAGCCAAATAGCGGTCTAAAGAGAGCGTAGCATTCAGCATATACTGTCATCTTACATTTATTATTTTCTAGGACCTATTTGGGTTGGGGCAGCTGAAATGGATGCTATTTTATTTTATTGTGTGTGCTTACTGTATCTTCTAAAATTAATACAAGAGCATAAATAAAGTAAGGGATAAGAAATATCTTCTTTACTGTCATGGATATCATGCCCACATTGTAGCAACCAGTACACGATAGCCAATCCATGGACTCATAACTGTAAATAATAATTTTTCTTTTACCCTAGTACCACATGAAACCGATCCCTAATTTGAATTCACACACCGCCATCAGAATCACAGCACGTTTATAATTGAATCATTCAGCAGCACCTACTGTGTTTAAAACAGTCAGCAAAAGGTTAAAATCAGATCTACTTAACATCAAAAAAATTATCTTTTGGAGTATATATGTGTATCAAAAATGTTATATCAAGTAGTTTTCTTGGTCCACAATGCGTCCTCTATGATAGGTTTATTTTCCCTCTAGCAATAAACCCATTAATACAAAGCTTTACTGTGTTGTACTGGGAATTGTTTGGCCCAGCTTCAGGATTTCAGCAGTGAAACGGGGGGGTGGGAAATCAATAGATTCAGTGTTAGCAAAGCTAGAGCAACCTTTAAAATATCAAGACAAATCCATTTGTTTCATAAATGTCTTCATTTCCAAATGTCATTTTTTAGCAATCTAAGCTGTCTGCAACTATGACATTTAGGAAACTTTTGTCTTAATAAATTCACAGGAACACGGCTTTGTTGTACAGCACCAAAGCCAAAAGATAGTGTGTCCAATCTAACACACATTCCAATTTTGTTCATGCCTCGTGCTGAGGGGGGAAAAAAATAATTAATTAATTAAAAATGTGATATGGTGGGAAAAGCCCCTATTGTATTACTGTGTATAATGAGAAGTAATTACGGAGAAAAAATGAAAGCTGTTCCTGCTGTTAGGGGAAATGATAAGGGAATACTGTTCTTTTTTCTTTCCTTTTTTTTTAAAGCTCGGAGTCCATTTTGATATAATTGGTTCCAGAATTATTTATGACATTAATTGCCGCATTATCGACTGCCTGTCAGATCTTCTGGCAGTCAGTCCATCTTTCTTACCAAGGAAAGCCAGCTCAGCCCAAAGTAGACTGACAAGCTAATTATACCCATCTCCCCTTCCATGACAAATGTTGCTCATCTGAAACCTTTCCGGAAATAAGCTCGATCTTCTACATGACTTCTGAGCCAGCCGCAGAAAATATCTTCAGGTACAGAGCGGCGTCAGCGACGGCTTGCAGTGCTGAGGGGAGGCAGGGCTGATTAGTTCAAAATCTGACTTCATTCTGAATCTGAGTCAGCTTGCGCTATCAAAGTGTATGTCAGTCAATGACAGCGTTCGAGGTTTTAGCCAATTTCCACTGGGCTATGTCTGTCACTCAAACTCTAAAGTCTAATAATTGATGACCATGAATAGGCCTTGATTTCCTTAAGTACCCCTGACAAACAGTCATCTGATGCCTCACATTTTGATGAATTTAGTGCTCATGAAAGGTGAAGGATATCACACATTGGTGATAAGGCTCTTCATCTCTCCGGTCATGCAGAGTGCACAGAGAGTGGACATAGGGAACTGCTAAAAAAAAAAAAACCCTGAAATATTTAGAGGACCAAGCAACACATTTTTCTGTTTGGTGCTTTGCACCCGATTAGGTAAGTACATGTTCATATTTGTCAAACTTAACCCTTATGTCTATGCCAGCACCAAGAGTCCTGCTGGCTGTCATCTATGTTTTTAGTTGCTAGAAACTCATTCTGTTCTTTTGTCCCCTGCACCTCTGCATCTGTCCCTAATAGAAACATGAGACACACCTAGAAAGTTTATCATATCACCGATAAGATTTCACTTTTTCCTTTCTTGGAAGAATGAAATCAGGAGGCTGAGCATTATATATTTTAGATTATAGAGCCAAAAGACTTGCTTATATTTCAATGTAGGTTGAGTCTTGAGAGACAATCTCTAAATTCAAAACAAGGCCTCTTGATAGTAACATTTGGCCTTTCACTGGTGCTCTTTGGTGCTGGAAAAGTCGTGATAGGCTGTCACCACCTTCATTTTGCTATTTGAGGCTCAGTCAGACAAGCCATACTCTTGGAGGCTGTTGTGATTTTCGGGCCCAAAAAATGGGCAGAAACTCAAACTCAGCTCTTAACATGCCTGAAATCTCAAAGTAAATTCTAAAATGTAAGTGCAGAACTGTGTAAACGCCAGATCCAAAAAAACCTGAGTTTTTTATAATAACAATAATGATCTCTCTATTATAAAAAAAAAAATCTTTGGGAGGAAGACTAGGGAGACGAGATGTGATCTTCTAGGAAAACAATTTGAAGTCCCGCGAGAGACACTTTAACCTGCTCCCAGCGACATGCAAGCGACAAGCAAAACATGCAGCTTGCCAGCAGAAAGCCAGCAGATGATCTGACTGCTTCTCCTTAGCGTGTGTTCAGCCCCCCTTCACAATGCGAACGGTAGAGACATGATGTGGCAAAAGGACAGCTGCTGTACAGGCTTTAAAATGATCAACGGGCAGCGAGACAGCAACAGCAGAAATACAGCAGATGATCCGACAGCATCTCCTTAGAATGCGTTCTCGCCCCCTTCACAATGCGAGCAGCGTTATACGTTCTGCGAGAAAGAGATGTAACCATGCCTGGGACCAGAAATAAATGACATTGTTTTTAAAAAAGTTTTAAAGTAAAAGTGAAAAAAATGCATACGTAACAATTCCCATGAAAATGGCATATTTACTCAAGTGCCACGCACCCTCGTGTAAGACGCGCACCCTAATTTTTACAAAGAAAATCACGAAAATTGTTTTGCCCCATGTACGATGTGCATTGTGATTGTATAGGAAGCGTTTAGAGAGAGAAAGAGAGAGCACGAGCAAGAAAGAGCACGAGCCGAGAGAGAGAGAGAGCGCAAGAGAGAGAGAGAGAAAGAGAGAGAGAGAGCACGAGTGAGAGAGAGAGCGCGAGTGCGCGAGCAAGAAAGAGAGAGAGAGTGAGTGCGCAAGCAAACGAGCGAAAGAGATAGAGAGTGCGAGTGTGCAAGCAAGCGAGCGAGACAGAGCACGAGTGCATGAGCAAGTGAGCGAGAGAGACTGAGAGAGCGTGAGCAAGCGAGTGAGAGAGTGAGCGAGCCCAAGCAGAAGAAGTAAGCATTACAGAATTACATTTTCTCGTGTATGACGCGCACCTGATTTTCTAATACTAATTTTCGGGACATAATGTGCGCATATTACACACGTAAATATGGTAATCTCTTTAAATTGTATATCTGGTAAGCCAAACCCGGGGGTGGGCGAGCAAAGCGAGCAGGGGGTGGAGCCCCCTAGTAATAATAATAAAAATATTTATCAAGAAATGTATACAAACTGGGCTGCACGGTGGCACAGTGGGTAGTGCTGCTGCCTCGCAGTTAGGAAACCTGGGTTCACTTCCCGGGTCCTCCCTGTGTGGAGTTTGCATGTTCTCCCCATGTCCGTTTGGGTTTCCTCCAGGTGCTCTGGTTTCCTCCCGCAGTCCAAAGACATGCAGGTTAGGTGCATTGGTGATCCTAAATTGGTGTGTGGGTTTGTGTGTGTGTGTGTGTGCCCTGTGGTGGGCTGGCACCCTGCCCGGGGTTAGTTTCCTGCCTTGCACCCTGTGTTGGCTGGGATTGGCTCCAGCAGACCCCTGTGACCCTGTAGTTAGGATATAGCGGGTCGGATAATGGATGGATGGATGTATACAAAATGAGACAAGAAGACTTTCCAGAAAAAGTACAAGGAGTTTACAAAATGTTGCCTCCACTAGACATTCCAAAACTAAGCAAAATATGAAGCCCAAAGAAAGAAATTCATAAACAGTGCATGATTGTGGTATGTGGTACCAAGTCCTAATCCCTGGTAGTTAGGGTAGATGAATCTGAGTTATAGTAGGATGAGCTGATCAATCTCCAAACGTTTTCAAAGAAGGATTTGTTGTAATGGTCTTAAAAAAGCTAAATATTTGTTTGCAAATGTGTGTGGTTTCTGAAACAGAACAAATGCAATAACATTAAACAACTGTCACAAAACAAATGCCTACAGACTACAATAAACAGGTAATGTAATACCCAAAAAGGCCAGTAGATGGCGGGAGAAATTAAGAGAGTACTGTGGCAAGCAAGTTACTAAATGTGTTAAAGCCGTATAGACAAAGAGGTTACCATGTCTTTTGTAGAAGTACATATATATTTATAAAGAAACAACACTTCTTAATGTACTTTACAAAGTTTTAAACATTAAACTGAACACACTTCCACATAGGCGGCACTATGTTTGCATGTCCTCCTCGTGTCTGCATGGATTCCCACTGGGTGCGCCGGTTTCTTCCCACAGTCCAAAGACTTGCAGGTTGAGTGCATTGGTGGTCCTAAATTGTCCCTGATGTGTGTGTGTGTGTGTGTATGCGTGCCCTGCGGTGGGCTGGCACGCTGTCCGGGTTTGTTCCTGCCTTGCGCCCTTTGTTAGCTGGGATTGGCTCCAGCAGACCCCCATGACCTTGTGTTAGGATATAGCGAGTTGGATAATGACTGACTAACTGATTGACACTTCCACATAAAAGGTTGCGTGAACAGGTTAATAAAACATTGTTAGAGGTTTTAACATAATTTACAGTTTCTTGTATACAGAATTTATTTTTCGCATACTCCAACTTACTCAGAGGTTTAGGGTCAGAGCGCAGCATCGGCTATTTGTACAGCACCTCTGGAGCGATTGCAGGTTAAGGGGCTTTGCTTAAGGGCCAAACAGAGTAGCATTCCTTCTGTCACTGCCAGAATTCGAACCGCCAACCTTGAAGTTACCAGCCCAAATCCTTTTAGCCACAGAGCTCACAGACAAAATTGTGTTATATTTCTAATGGAACTAACAGCAAAACATGTAACTTATAGCAAAATATATGCACACAAGATTAACAAATAATCAAATAAATTGAACCACATGCTGGCACAAAACTAATAAATGAGCATGCTTATGCATAACCAATGTGTGATGATGCAATGGACAGCGTGGTCATACTTTTGCATAACTAGGGCCTTATCAGCAATAAGCTAACTACACTAAACTAGTGTTGTTCTCTCCAATACAGGATAGTGATCACATATCTATTACATCATTATTATGATGGTCAAGGTCATGTGCTGCTTCTAAAAGCACTGAGTAATAGCAAAAACAAGGGGTTAGCCAAAATCAACTTAAGGGAAGGTCAAACAGTGGACCGGAACAGTGGAAACATGGTCCACAGGTCCAAAAACCCAGCAATACACAGGACTGTGGTACATTTCTTGTGATGAATGAGTTTGGTTTACATTTTGGCTTTGCTAGTTAGGTTCTCTAGATTCTTTTTTGCCTTAGACCACTGCTAGATATCCTCTGATCTACAGACTTGTGTCTGCTTTTTTTTTTCTCAAAAACCAAAATCAAGAAACAGTTCAACAAAAACAAGGATCAACAAAAATACAGATGAAATCTTCCTTGAAGCTTTTGCAAAGGCACTTGGGCACCTTAATAGATTGTAGAGCTCCTGTCGAAACCCCTGCTTTATTTCCCCTGTCCCACCATCATGGGACTACTGACTGATTAATTCTGCATTCTCTAATATGGTCTCTCTCTATCTCCTTTTCTCTTTTTCTCCTGTCAGTTATGTGCATTTTCCAACTCTCCTCTCAACACCAGGTAGAGAGCCAACAGACCTCATCCTGGAGTCATTTCTGAGCAATCTTGGACATGCTTCTTTAGTCGATCTTGAGTCACTTTGCTGTCACCTCCAATGGACTACTTCTACAATCCAGTCCTTTCCCTCTATGACTAGATAAAGGTACAATCAAGTTCTTGCTTTCTTGGGACTGTGTGCAGTCTGCCAGCCATGAGATTTTTATTATTAACTCCAGATCTGTTTGGCCTCACTCCCTCTGTAAGGAGAGTCAGGCATTCCCAGTAACATGCCACTTGCCCTGTAGCATCCTGCATGAATGTTGTGACATGCTTCTGCCCAGACTGCATCTCACTTTCTGGCACTAGAGAGTTCCTGGCTATGGCTTTTCTGGGTTATCGAGTACAGTAACAGGACTTCCATCTCAATGGTTGTACCAGTTATTCTGCACTCCGTCCATCCATCCATCCTCTTCCGCTTATCCGAGGTCGGGTCGTGGGGGTAGCAGCTTAAGCAGAGAAGCCCAGACTTCCCTCTCCCCGGCCACTTCTTCCAGCTCTTCGGGAGAATCCCAAGGCGTTCCCAGGCCAGCTGGGAGACATAGTCCCTCCAGCGTGTCCTGGGTCTTCCCTGGGGCCTCCTCCCGGTTGGACGTGCCCGGAACACCTCACCAGGGAGGTGTCCAGGAGGCATCCTGATCAGATGCCCGAGCCACCTCATCTGACTCCTCTCGATGCGGAGGAGCAGCGGTTCTACTCTGAGCCCCTCCCGGATGACTGAGCTCCTCACCCTATCTTTAAGGGAAAGCCCAGACTCCCTGAGGAGGAAACTCATTTTAGCCGCTTGTATTCACAATCTCGTTCTTTCGGTCACTACCCATAGCTCATAAAAGTAATGAACAGAATCGGTGACAAAGGGCAGCCCTGGCGGAGTCCAACTCTCACTGGAAACGGGCTCGACTTACTGCCGGCAATGCGGACCAAGCTCTGACACGGTTGTACAGGGACCGAACAGCTCTTATCAGGGGGTCCGGTACCCCATACTCCCGGAGCACCCCCCACAGGATTCCCGAGGGACACGGTCGAACGCCTTTTCCAAGTCCACAAAGCACATGTAGACTGGTTGGGCAAACTCCCATGCACCCTCCAGGATCCTGCTAAGGGTGTAGAGCTGGTCCACTGTTCCGCAACCAGGACGAAAACCACACTGTTCCTCCTGAATCTGAGGTTCGACTATCCGATGGACCCTCCTCTCCAGAACCCCCGAATAGACTTTTCCAGGGAGGCTGAGGAGTGTGAACCCTCTATAGTTGGAACACACCCTCCGGTCCCCCTTTTTAAAGAGGGGGACCACCACCCGGTCTGCCAATCCAGAGGCACTGTCCCGATGTCCATGCGATGTTGCAGAGGCGTGTCAACCAAGACAGTCCGACAACATCCAGAGCCTTAAGGAACTCCGGCGTATCTCATCCACCCCGGGGCCCTGCCACCAAGGAGTTTTTTGACCACCTCGGTGACTTCAGTCCCAGAGATGGGAGAGCCCACCTCAGAGTCCCCAGGCTCTGCTTCCTCATTGGAAGGCATGTTAGTGGGATTGAGGAGGTCTTCGAAGTACTCCCCCCACCGACCCACAGCGCCCGAAGTGAGGTCAGCAGCGCACCATCCCCACCATATACGGTGTTGACACTGCACTGCTTCCCTCCTGAGACGCCGGACGGTGGACCAGAATCTCCTCAAGCCATCCGAGTCGTTCTCCATGGCCTCTCCAAACTCCTCCCATGCCCGAGTTTTGCCTCAGCAACAACCGAAGCCGCATTCGCTTGGCCTGCGGTACCTATCAGCTGCCTCCAGAGACCCACAGGACAAAAAGTCCTATAGGACTCCTTCTTCAGCTTGACGGCATCCCTCACCACCGTGTCCACCAGCGGGTTCGGGATTGCCGCCGACAGGCACCGACCACCTTACGGCCACAGCTCCGTCAGCCACCTCAACAATAGAGGCACGGAACATGGCCCATTCGACTCAATGTCCCCACCTCCCTCGGGGCGTGGTTGAAGTTCTGCGAGGTGGGAGTTGAAGCTACTTCTGACAGGGGACTCTGCCAGCCGTTCCCAGCAGACCCTCACAACACGTTTGGGCCTACCAGGTCTGACCGGCATCTTCCCCCACCATCGAAGCCAACTCACCACCAGGTGGTGATCAGTTGACAGCTCCGCCCCTCTCTTCACCCAAGTGTCCAAGACATATGGCCGCAAGTCCGACGACACAACCACAAAGTCGATCATCGAACTGAGGCCTAGGGTGTCCTGGTGCCAAGTGCACATATGAACACCCTTATGCTTGAACATGGTGTTCGTTATGGACAATCCGTGGCGAGCACAGAAGTCCAATAACAAAACACCACTCGGGTTCAGATCGGGGGGGCCATTCCTCCCAATCACGCCCTTCCAGGTCTCACTGTCATTGCCCACGTGGGCATTGAAGTCTCCCAGCAAAACGAGGGAATCCCCAGAAGGTATGCCCTCTAGCACTCCCTCCAGAGACTCCAAAAAGGATGGATACTCCAAACTGCTGTTCAGCGCATATGCACAAACAACAGTCAGGACCATTCCCCCCACCCAAAGGTGGAGGGAGGCCACCCTCTCGTCCACCGGGGTAAACCCAACGCACAGGCTCCAAGTCGGGGGGCAATAAGTATGCCCACACCTGCTCGGCGCCTCTCACCGGGGCAACTCCAGAGTGGTAGAGAGTCCAGCCCCTCTCAAGGAGATTGGTTCCAGAGTCCAAGCTGTGCGTCGAGGTGAGTCCGACTATATCTAGTCGGAACCTCTCGACCTCGCGCACTAGCTCAGGCTCCTTCCCCTTCAGAGAGGTGACATTCCACGTCCCAAGAGCCAGTTTCTGTAGCCGAAGATCAGACCGCCAAGGTCCCCGCCTCCGGCCACCACCCAACTCACACTGCACCTGACCTCCTTGGCCCCTCCCATAGGTGGTGAGCCCATGGGAAGGTATTCTGCACTAGCATGACCAAAAATTTTTTAGTCTTTTATTCTAGAGCTTTCCTGCACCCTGCCTCAGCCCCATGCCATCCTTTCCTGCTTGCAATCACATTTTTCACTGTGTGACACATCACAATATAACATACAAGGACATCACCAGGTTGGCATAGAAATGGGGGAAAACTTGAACCACACCGACAGCAGGAGAGTTCATATGGATGCCAGTGTGGAAAAGCAGGGCCCTTGGGTCCACTGCACCTATTCTAGTGTATGTGCTGAATGTTCTAGAAGGGCAAAAGACAGGGGCATCAGCACCAGAGAAATAGATTTAACAAAGCTCCAGGTCTAGGCTCTGGGATTCTGGAGAGTAGGTGATTAAGCAGTGAGCAGGGGCACCTTGTAAAGAGGATGCTAGTTGTGGCAACACATCTTGCTGACATCTTGCAGGTCCCTTAATGGGAGGTATGAAATGGAACAGGCTCCGGGGGGGCTGTCCTGGAAACCTGACACTTTAGGGGTAACTGAAAGCTTAAAGTTTCAAGGACACTTTAATATCTTAGAACAGGGCATATCAAACTGAACTTTGTTGACGAAATCTGAGCAATCAGGACCTTTCCTTTGGAGGGCAAAGTATCTTTTAAAAATTAGAACATTACAAATATTTAGACAAGAACAGGCTGTTCACCCCAACAAAGCTTGCCAGTCATGTCAACCTAATTCCTCCAAAATAATATCAAGTCAAATTTTGAACGTCCCTTGAAGTCCTACTGTCTACTACAATACTTGGTAGTGTATTCCATGTGTCCGTGGTTCTCTGTGTAAAGAAAAACGTCCTAATGTTTGTACGAATTTTACCCTTAACAGGTTTTCAGCTGTGTCCCTGTGTTATTGCTGAATTAATTTTAAGTCTCGATCCACTGTACTAATTCCCTTCATTATTCCCTTCAATCATGTCACCTCTTAATCCTCTTTTGCTTAAACTGGAAAAGCTCAGCTCTTCAAATTTTTCTTCATAATTCATCTCCTGAAGCCCTGGAATCAGCCTAGTCACTCTTCTCTGGATTTTAGCGATTCTATATCTTTTTTGTAACTGGGAGACCAAAACTGCACACAGTACTCCGGATGAGGCCTCACCAGTGTGTTATAAAGCTTGAGCATAACCTTGCTAGACACTGCAACTCCTAAATCCTTCTCATAAGGTGTACTTTCATTCTCCAGACCTCCCACTGTATATTCAAACCTAACATTTTTAATTTCTATGTGTAATACTTTAACATCCATTGAATTTCATCGGCCACAAATAAGCCCAAGCATTTCTGCTGTCCAAGTCCCTCAGTAATGATTCAATGGATTCCAGAGTATCTGACAATCCACCTATCTTGGTATCAACTGCAAACCTAACCAGCTTGTTATTTATATTCCTATTCAAATCATTTATATATAATTAAAATAGCAGCAGCCCTAGCACTGACCCCTTTGGGACACCACACTTAAATTCACCTAATTCTGATTGGGTTCCTTGCACCATCACCCTCTGTTTCTTGTGCTTTAGCCAATTCTGCACCCATCTACACACCACACCCTGAACTTCAACTTGCTGCGATGCTCTTAATGTTCACTAGGGACCAATATTTGCCAATTCCATCTCAAAGTATTCAGTGGAACAACTGAAAGCATCAGTATAAAGAAAACTGTCACTGTAAGTACAATTTTACATAGGTGGAAAGAAATAGTGGGCAACTTATTTCTAAGCAGATCATACTGTTTCCCAAAGGTTTCAAAATACAGTATGGAGGTACTTTAACACAAATTATGCTCATGGTATTGTATAGGGTTATAGGGCCATTATTGTCACATGTGCAGAGTAAAGTGAAATTCTTCCTTGCGCAGGCTAATTAACATGAAATTTGTTGCCACTTTCTGTTGTATTTGAGAGCTATAAGGTATTCACTAAGGGGGAGACTAATAAACTATTAGTAGGATGACTAGTTTCCCAGGAGGTCAGCTCCAATGTAAGTGTCCTGACTTCGTCTTAAAAAAATCATTTTTGCTCCATTGTTTTAAATGTGACTTATTTCTCAGTGTAGTAACCAATACAGACATTGGCCCAAACACAAACAAAAAGGTTCTGTGGCTCGTGCCAGCTACTGTCTGGGTAGCTCACAAAACAGAAAAAGTTTAATTAATACACTGCAAATAATTAACAGTAATTTAGTAGCTAATTAAATTAACGCCATGATCTGCCTTATGAGTTACATTTTTTTCAGACTGTTCCTTGGCCCTCTAAAAATTATTTTCAGTATGGTTTTAAGATGGTTTACTTGTTATAGTCATCTTTTGTTTCACTGAGTTTTTTAAAAAGTACAGGGTGGGCCATTTATATGGATACACCTTAATAAAATGGGAATGGTTGGTGATATTAACTTCCTGTTTGTGGCACATTAGTATATGTGAGGGGGGAAACTTTTCAAGATGGGTGGTGACCATGGTGGCCATTTGGAAGTTGGCCATTTTGAATCCAACTTTTGTTTTTTCAATAGGAAGAGGGTCATGTGACACATCAAACTTATTGGGAATTTCACAAGAAAAACAATGGTGTGCTTGGTTTTAACGTAACTTTATTCTTTCATGAGTTATTTACAAGTTTCTCTTTGTTTACAGCCATTGACATGTCGCAGAGGTTAACATGTGAGGAGCGGATAGAAATTGTGTTGATGTCTGCTGAACACAGTAACCGGGTCATTGCAGCAGATTTCAATGCAAGACACCCTACGAGACCACCCATCTCCCATGCTACAGTTAGCAAACTGCTTGCTAAGTTTCGTGAAACTGGTTCAGTGTTGGATTTGCCAAAATGTGGACACATGAAAACTGTCACTAATGAAGAAACATCAGTGGCTGTCCTAGCTTCATTCAGCAAGAGCCCACAGCGTAGCACTTGCCGCATGTCACTGGAGAGTGGCATTATTCGAACATCCCTTTGGCGGATATTAGCTACTCACAAATGGCACTTTTACAAACTCCAGCTACTGCAGCATCTCAACGAGGATGACCCAGATCGGCGCACTGAATTTGCAGAATGGGCAAAATAAAAATTGAAACAGGACCCTCAGTTTACGCAGAAGATTTTGTTCAGTGATTAGGCAAACTTTTATGTGAATTGTGAAGTTAACAAACAAAACCACCGCTATTGGTCTGACACTAACCCACATTGGATAGATCCCTCCAAGACTGTTGGAACAAAAAAAATGATGGTATGGTGTGGTATATGGGGTACAAAGATAGTGGGGCCATTCTTCATCAATGGAAACCTCAAGGCCACTGGATATGCGAAATTGCTACATGATGATGTGTTTCCCTCTTTATGCACTGAAGCTGGCACGTTCCCTGTGTTTTTACAGCAAGATGGTGCACCACCACATTATGGGTGTCAAGTCCAAGCATTCCTAGATGAACAGTTTCCTGGAAAGTGGATTGGTCGTCGTGGGCCAGTTGAATGGCCCCCAAGGTCTCCCGATCTGACCCCCTTAGACTTTTATCTTTGGGGTCATCTGAAGGCAATTGTCTATGCTGTGAAGATACGAGATGTGCAGCACCTGAAACTACGGATACTGGAAGCCTGTGCTAGCATTTCTCCTGCGGTGTTGCTATCATTGTGTGAAGAGTGGGAGAAGAGGGTTGATTTGACAATCCAACACAATGGGCAGCACATTGAACAAATTTTATAAGTGGTCAGAAACTTGTAAATAACTCAGAATAAAGTTACGTTAAAGCCAAGCACACCATTGTTTTTCTTGTGAAATTCCCAATAAGTTTGATGTGTCACATGACCCTCTTCCTATTGAAAAAACAAAAGTTGGATTCAAAATGGCCAACCTCCAAATGGCCACCATGGTCACCACCCATCTTGAAAAGTTTCCCCCCTCACATATACTAATGTGCCACAAACAGGAAGTTAATATCACCAACCATTCCCATTTTATTAAGGTGTATCCATATAAATGGCCCACCCTGTAGATTAACATGCCACCATCTTGTTTTCCTTCTGGACACCACCATTTTGAAGACTGGGTGCTAGGACTTGAGACCCCATAGCTGGGAGGCCGTTCTCAGAAGTCAAGTGTCATGATGTTGAAAGTGGAACATTATCAAAAGCCAGTGTCACACATACCTAATCACCCAAGATTTTAATTTTTGGAAAAAAAAAACTGTTGCATCATGTCATATTGTTAGATTTTGAGGTTACTGGGTATGACTTTTATTTTCTGTCTTTCTGATTATGATTCACATCTCGTGTTTCTTGGCTCTGGTTGCATATACCCTTTCTGTCTTACGGCTTATCACTCTGTTCTCTAACTACAATTCTCTAAAACACGTCCTGAGTTTTGTTAAGGTTTGTCAAATCCTGTGTGACTGCTGACTTCTCCATGCCATTTTTTTGATTCCACTTTTTCTCAAAACCACTGTTGCCTTGTGCAACCAGTACAATGAAGATCAAAAATAATATGAATCTGATTATTAATATATTCATGTTTTATACATAAAAAGAAAGTTCTGAGTAAAAAAAATATACAAAACATAAGATTCATAATCTAATTCTGGGTCACAAAGTGGAAGCTAAGCATATCCAAGCAGCATCTGGCACAAGGCACAATAAACTCTGGTCCACTTCAGGGTCCACTCATACACTCCACCCCACACTGGACCAACTTGGAACCACCAATAACAGTCCTTTGAGTGTCTTAGGGGATATGAGAGTAAAACTGACGTAGACACGGAGAAAATGCACAGTCTTCAGAAAGACAAGGTCTAGGCATTGAATTTTAATCCAATCAATCAATTGATGATGTAGCTATACTAACAACTGTGTTACCATGCTGCAGAAAGTAACAACATGAACAAATATCTTTATATAATTTTTATTTTCCCTTTATAGATTGCCTAGAATCTAAGATTATAAGGAATACACAATTAGTAGAAATATAATATACACATATAGCACTCATTGTACTTGTCCAGGTTCATCCACAGATATTTGCCTGCTCCTTCATTCTGTTTTTTTTTTTTTTCTTTTTAGCTCTTCACAAAGTTAGTCCTCTCAAGGGGCACTGTGAGCCTACTGCAGTGCCCACTACTCCCTTTGATAAAAGTGTAGTCCTAACAATTCACAGCACACTCCCCTCAAATGGAAGACAGCACAGTGATGGCTCTCAGAGGTCAATGCCTACAGGTTGCTTTCTGATTCATACCTTCATTATTCTGCCCGGCTCCCTTCTTCCTGCTTTCATGCATCCCCATCAAACCATTGCTAGTCTCTGTCCCTCGGTTTATTTGTTCTATCCTATAGTGTATCTGTATATATCTTCTCAGGATGTACTATGACAAGGATCGGAAGCGACACACACCAAACTCGGAATGTCCCGCAGCCAGCTCCAATTGCTTGGATGCTGTCACTTTGAACTACATCAGAAACAGTGGCTCAATGGCAGCGTCTGTGACACATGTCAGAAACTTTTAAATGTCTGCTCTTTTCATAAGGATGCTTCTGTAGCCCAGCTAGGGGAGAGATGACATTTTGTGTCAGGGGGAACTTGTTGTGGCTCCCTCTTCCTGCCTCCTCCAACTGTCAGTCTGAGTTTCCTCCTAACATATCAAAACAAAGACGAATAAACCTTGTCATTTAGAAATGCTGGCACTAGTGACCATGCTCGAAAACAGCATGTCAGTAAAAATATGGGCACATTTTCTCATATGATGAACCACCACACAAAACGTAGCGCTGGGCTATCTCTGACCTTTCTTCTGTTTCCTCCTCCAGATTGATGAGCACATTTCGGTTACACATGCTTTCCTTCACATTCGGAATCCTTTAAGGAATTTAATTGAAATAATTTGGCAAACAGAAGGAAAATGTGGAATACCTTATGTCTTCCTTCAAGTGCTACAGTTAAACCACTCACAAATCATAATTCTGAAAATACAGTTTTTTCTTTAGGAACAAGAGGATTGCCTATGTTATCTCATTTTAAAACACAAATTGAAAAAAGCAGGTGCCTAAATTAGTGCCATGCTTTCCTTTCAGTTAAGATCATACACATAATTATGACTCAACTATTCTGTGAGATAGTTCTTAGAGAGCATTATAAATGAATCTGATTTGGTAAATGTTTAAAACATTTAAAATGAATAAGCAGGTCAGTTTTATACACAATTTACATTACATTTATATTATTATTCAGTTATAATATCGTAATAGAAATTATACAACTTACTATAATGCAGAATCAGTGGGAGCCCTGAGCTTGTTTTCCTGCAACCAGATGATCCCATCTGGGGACGATGAAAGACAGTGACATGCAAAGTGTGTTGCTTATGTTCAGTCTACTCTGTAATCTCATTTTGGTTGCTGTCACTGCAGAAAACGCTGCCTCACAAAGATAGGGTGTTGGAAATGGAATCAGACTTTTTAGTGCTTTTGTGGCAACCTCAGGATATTCCACCTTGACTTTAATCCAAAACGTATGGAGATTTGAAGTCGTCTCAAACATACTTTTAAGGTCACCATCATTTGCAACCTCAAGCAGTTGATCCTCTTCAAGCACAGACAAAGTTGATTCATCTGGCTTATTCACAAATGGGTCACGGATCCATTCCTTCCCATTTTGGGGGTCTTTTGTGGTTGGGACTAATGCTCAAACTCTATTGAAAGCTGATATAGGTGATCATACACCAGCTGGGAGAATGAAGGCCCTGGCTTGGTATCTTTAACAACCTCTGCTAACATTTGAAACATATCAAAAATCCCAATGTTCACTCGTCTGCCCCATAAATCAAGTTTGGCTTTGAATGCAGCCACTTTATCTGCCAACTTGAACAACGGGTATCTTCTGCCTCTGCCCCTGGCTGGATACTGAGTTTGGGTAAAGGTGGGGTGCCCAATAGCGCCTGTATGCCTGTTCATATTGTGAGGCTTCTGAACTCTTTTGGGATAAAACGGGAACATCATGCTGAAGTGCATCCCGAAGCATGATTGCTGCGTATGTGTAAGATTGTTTGTCTGTTGCCGGGGCAGGGCCACAACAGACTCACAGTGCTGCAGTGAAGTGCCCCTGAAGCGAATCCTAAAAGATTGTGGTCGCGCTATAAGTCCCTGTTTTAAACCCCAAAACACGAGGCTGAGTCTCAGTACTTTAGCAAAACCAGCTTTATTCAGCTTGAAACAGGAACAGCAGGGTTATTTATTGTGGCGTGATCTGCCACTCTCCTATACACAGACACAGCAGTCAGGCAGGATTGTGACCAGGTTAGTAGCCAAGTAAACCTGTTCCCTGCATTTACAATGTTCCTTGCATCACAGAGAGAACCAGCAGAGCTGTGAGCCTGCTGTTGCCCCAGCAAAAGATAAATAGTCTTCCACAGACGGGGTGATTGCACTTCGGGCTGCTTTTTGTCGTGTTGTCCCATTGACGGAGGTCCCAAGAGAGTTTAGAAACCTCACATTTTCTTGAATGAGTGCCGCATTAATAGGAATGTTTCTTGAACGAGCATCACTGAACCACATAAAAACTGCTTTTTCGGCGTCTTCAAATGCAGATATTCGCATACATTTGCAACCCAAGATTTTTCTTCTTTTTTTGCATCCAACAAAGACATGTGTATTGCATTTGTCATTCCAACAGATTGCACATCACAAACATTAACACTGTTATCGTTTTTTCGTGTCTGCTGTTTCTATAGGAGAGTGACAATGAGTTAAATTCCAATGGATGTTTTTCAAATGCAGACGAGCAATAAGCAAAAGTTATTACTGAAAACCACAGAAAACAAAAACAGCAAAAAAACAGTATGAGGAAAGTTCGAAGAAAGAATTTTTTTTTACAATTTTTCTGTTTGAGGATCCTTGTGCAACTGTGCACAACTGAGCTGCGACCACAGAACTAACTGCTCTGTTGATGATTCATTCAAGCATTTAAAAGTCACTTCATTCTAATGAAAGTATCTGCTGAATGTACTTCGTAGTAACGAGATTTCTATAGACTTGTGTCATATAGGAAAACTGTCGGGACCATAAAAATACTTTGTTGTAATACTTTCTCTCCTCAGTCTGTCTCCTCCCTCTGCGCCGATGCAAAGCCCACCCGCCTAGCATTCTGAAAAGTGTCCTCAGTGAAGGGGGCAGCCATTTTGCTGTACCCCTTTACTGAGTAAGTCTCCATTACCAGCAGTTCTGTTGCAGCCCAGCAGTCAGATGGCTGCGGGCCGATAGTGGGCCGCGGACTGGGGGTTGGGGACCCCTGCATTAAAACATCCAGGAGTTTAAGTGTATCCATCTAAATCTACATCTTCTCTGGTGAGCAGCAGAAGACACCCCTTTACTGACTCATGTCCACACTCTCATCTCTCGATGACCTTTTCTCCGAGTCTTTCTGGCCCTTGAAGTGCTACTGCTTCACATGGGGCTTCTTCCCCAACCACCATGCCTCATCTCTGCAGCACCAACTCTGCCATGACCCTGACTTTCCTGTTGCTCTCTCTTCTTATTTCACCTCCAACATTTTCTATTCCGTTTCACTTCTTGTCTTTTCTTTCTCCTCTTTTTCCATTTAACCTACTCAGATTCTTTTTATCCCAGTGGGCACAGGTCCCTTAATTACAACCCACAGAGTGTCAGTGTAGAAACTGGCTCATTTGATTTCACCTGCACTTGAATACATGATCAGCCAGTTCCCCATTGAACACACCAGGCACAAATCAGCACACCCACTCACACCCATCATGCCTGAGCATACTGTTTTTAAACTAATATCACACAACGCCACAAGTCCCAAAATACACACAGACCCAGACCAAGGAAAGTGGAATAGAAGTGATATACTGTATATCTCTAACATTATTTCTCTCCCACAATTGTTTAAACAGAAATGTACCCATTTTTCAGACTACCTCCTTCCGTCAACCATCATACTTATATAGAGAATCCTCATTCATAGCTTACTTCACAAAGGAGAGACACATTCCTGCAGCATAGCAGGATTCCGGATTCCTGCAGGGCACCATGGAATCTGGAGTTTGGCTTCACAGCCGCCCTGCTGGGTACCGTGGGTGCCACCAGGAGACGCTGCAGGGGGACCTGGGGATTTCTGCTTTCTGCATAGACCAGAAAAAGTCCCAAGTCATGGGGACTTAAGCCTCGATGTACTTCCGGGCTGAAGAAAATGCAAGTTCTCCAACTGACCCGGAAGTGCTGGTAAGTCACATGGACAGAAGGACAGAAGCACCTCCGGGTCAAGGACTATATAAAGGACTGCTGCGAACCCAGCATGTGAGCTGGAGTTCGGAGTTAGATGACAGAGCTTGCTAGGAGGAGTGGATGAGACAGAGAGAGAATTGTGTGTTTATTATCAGTGTATTTACTTGCCTGTGTATGGTGGCTGTGGTGCGTAGGGGCATGATTTATAAAGGAAGAAAAAGAATTAAAATACTTCATAGTACTTTTACCTGGTGTCTTCAGCATCTGTCTGTCAGGTTAGAGGAGCGACAGTGCCCTCTAGTGTCATACATCTTATTTGCCTTTTTGGTCACTCCTGTACACTGAAGATCTATACTAAAAAAGAACTTTGTCTTGCAGATCATGTAACACTATGTTTATAGCACAAGCTAAATGTTTTTACATGCATTTATGTATGTGAGAAGAAAGGTTTTCAAACATGTATTGTGAGAAACACAAATGGATGGACTAGCATCTTGACTGGAATGGAGAGTGATTCCTTACCCAGGTGGGAAGCTGTTATAAAAGGATGACGTGGATGGACGTGCACCCTGATTGGGATGGTTCACATTTCCTTTACCAGTTAGGTAGAAAAAATAATGAGTGAACTGGGGGAAGCTGGCTGCCAAGAGCAGTTTAACTCTTTGCATGATAGTTGGCAATGCTCCATTGGCATGGTCCCAGTTTGGACACCTGCAAGATTGCATGGGACGTGTAGTTTGGGAGGGCCACTGTGTTGAGGTCCCTGGGTGCTATTCGGGGGTTCTGGCAGGAGAAAATGCCCCTTCAGCCTGATTTGGAAGTGCTTCCTGGGTGTGTGGTGTTATGGCAGTGGAAGTACTCCCAGGTTCAGGATAAAAGAAGCTGCCCCAATTTATTCAAGAGTTGCAGTCAGTATATGGTATATAAGACTTGCCTGGAGGAAGAAAAAAGAAATAGGAATTGTGACTGTAATTGTGTTGTTCAGAAGGAGAACATATTTTTTTTTAATAAAATATACTTATTTGAACTTGGGACTGTTGCCTGCATGGTTGTGTCTGAGGTTTGTGGGTTTGAGATGCCCCCTTAGTGGTAACAGTAAATTTAGAAAACAAATTGGGTGTTACACATTTGTAAGTTGCAAAATGTTGGACTGAAATTATTCTAAACATCTCTTGTGTGCAATCTACACAGCAGTACACTGTGGCACTCACATACTTATTTCTTTTATTGACACTTGTTCAGTAATAAAAAGGGCTCACGTGCTCAGAATTTTTGCCCACTCTTGTTCTCATACCATGTGATAATATTTGTAAAAATGCTGAGCAATTTTCCTCCCACTTCTCTAAGACATGCCAGACGGTCTGGCCTTGTATTATTGATGACTATGTATTTACGTGTGCCCTTTGATGGGCTGCAGCCTGGCATTATTTTCCAAAAATAGCTTCTATTTGAGCGTAATGCTTCTGGGACAATTTACGTATGTCTGCAACAACCTGTTTTTGGAATTAGAAAATGAAAACAGATCAGTGAATGAATTCTCTCTATTTTATATAAAGTTTTGTGGGGTGATTATTGACACATGTAGAGAGTACAAAAAAATTCTTATGTTTCTTTAACTAAAGAGATCAAGTGAAGGATTTTGATTCCAAATGATATCTCAGCCTCAAAGTCAACTCAGGTCATTGCTCAACAAGCACAATAACTGCTGTCAAGTATGGCAATGGCTGCATCATGCTACAAGGCAAATTTGTCTCAGCAGGGAGTGGGGCTCTAGTCAGGACAGAATGGAGAAGGATGACCTCCAAATATCTGAGCTGAGTGTAAACCCTGATGCCGCAGCATACGGCAAACCCAGCCGAGAAACAACTTAAAAGAAAAAAGAAATCAGGATTCTCAGGGGAACTCACCTAACTGACTGAACTTGGACACCACTGCAAGAATCTGGCATCAAACTAAAAAATTCAGGAGTGCTAAGGTAACGGAGACAAAGTGACACTGAATCAGATCTGAAATTAGCGCAAAAGCTGCCCCTACAAAGTTTTAAAGGACATGCACACTTTTGCAACCACACAATCGAAAGTTTCTATATAATTATTTTTCCAAAAAAGTAATTTGTTTTGATGAATTTCTTTTCACTTAAATATTATTAGTTACAAAATCTTATTTAGAAATGAAAAAGGTTTAATAATATTTGTCTTGATTTCAGCCTCTGCATCAACAAAATAAATATATGTTGTAAAAATACAAAGGGACAAAGAAAAAGAGATGGGGCCCTGTCAAGACACCCCATTTAATGTCCTGGTATGAAATGAGAAGTTAGTTGTGGAGATACACTCCTTGCAGCGATTCTCAAGTTACGTTTCAGTCGGCTTTAGTCCAAACTTCCAAGCTCTGCCAAAACAGGTCTGACAATGAACAGCAATGTCCACTTGATGAATTAATTTTATATCCCAGACATCAGAATAGATGGGGCTTATAGCGATTGTACTGGAAGTGACAATAGTTGTCCGCTAGTGGCATCCCTAGGGGAAAACCGGAAACTGTGTTAATTCTGGTGCATCACTCTGTTTCTTTCCCCTGAAAGAATCTAAGCCATTACTGTGAAACACTCTCCATGATAACATGTCTGACAAAGCATAAATATAGTACATACTCTATATATTGTAATAAGCGGAGACCAGAGGCGTGGAAAGGTTTGGGGCAGCCACCCGTTTAATTCGGTTTCCCGGCTGCAAAAGTCTTTGAGGCATTGTAAAAAGTTGGTACAACAACAGAGTCCAAAACAGAACTGCCTGCCTAAGCAAAGGCAGTGAGCTTTATAGCACAGAGGGCGGAAATGATGTCGTCCTCTGGGCCGGAACTGGAAGTGACATCATCCTTGGGCCCGGAACCAGAAGTGATGTGTCCTTCCTGGAAATGGCGGCTCCTGGTGGGATTTCCCGGGTAAGACCTGCAGAGAACTCAGAAAGAGCGTCAGTGTACCCCGCCCCCCCCGGGCAGATGTATAAGCAGTATTGTCTAAGCCCTTCAGCTGCTTCCCATGCACACGTGTGTGACAATATATACTGTATACATTTTATTAAACATGCTTATTAAAAATGTGTCTCTCTCTCTATACAGTATACAGTATATAAATCTTGTCTGTATATCTGTCCACTTTTCACGCGAGAACTGCATAATGGATTTATATCAGGTTTTTTTCTGGTTTTCGCTTGAACATTTCAGTTGATTTTGCGACTTCTGTCTTTGTGCTAAGTATCATAGTTCACTTGCAGGAGCAATTTATTTGCGCTAATCAGAGACAATATCTGTGGGCCGAGGGGAGGGTGAAGCGTGATGTCAGGAGTGGTGAGCTGGGCAGGGCCCTCCTCACTCACGCGGCAGCTTCCGTTCGAGTCACTATACCTCCCGCCATGTGTTGAAGCATACTGCCTCCTACTAGCTAGCGACACCTGTTTATTCATTGATTTTTAAAGTTTGTCCTTTTTCATTGCTTTGCGGGTGGAGCTGTAGGGGACAGTTAGTGTATATATATATATATATATATATATATATACAGTGGAACCTCGGTTTACGAGTATAATTCGTCTGGAAACGTGCTCGCAGTCCAAAGCACTCGTATATCAAAGTGAATTTCCCCATAAGAAATAATGGAAACTCAGATGATTCGTTCCACAACCCAAATTTATTCAAATAAAAATGATTAATACAAAATATAAAGTAAAAATACATGAAACAAATTAACCTGCACTTTACCTTTAAAAAGAATCATGGCTGGGGTGAGTGAGTTTCTAAACTCTTGTGGAATTCCACCCAACGGGACGACACGCGAAGAGTGTCCCAAAGCAATCGCAGTCTCCCAGCGCTGTAGCAGTTCGCCGTATAAGCATATCCAAAAAGATCACGGACATGCTATAAGCACCTGCCGTCAATGGATGATACAAGGAACATTATAAACATCCCGCTACAATAAATAACCGCGCTGTTGCTGTTTCAAGTTTAATAAAGCTGGTGTTGATTAAGTACTGAGACTCAGCTTCGTGTTTTGGGGTGCAAGACGGAGACTCGCACTTCACAGCACACACACACACAGTCACAATGCTGTAGTAAACAGTATACGCTTGTATGGATGTTGACTATATGAGTGAGGCACACAGACTCAGACAGAGAATAGGAGACGATTGCCCTCAAGAGAAGAGAGAGAGAGAGAGAGAGACGCGTGCGCGAGCAAGTGAGATAAGGAAAGAGAGAGACACGTGCGCGAGCGAGAGAGAAGAACCATCAGCTTAGTTGTGATCACATGGCGCTCAGCAGACAAAGTGTATCCATACTACTCGTATTGCAAGATATCGCTAGTTTATCAAGTCAAAATTTATTAAAAAATTTAGCTCGTCTTGCAAAACACTCGTAAACTGAGGTTCCACTGTATGTATATATACTAGCAAAATACCCGGGCTTCTCAGCCGCAAAGTACTGCCTTAAAATTTTTATTAAGAAGAAGATTAAACCTTTTTAAACTGAGGGAAAATATACCAATAATTATTTGTTAAGGATCTCTTTGTATACCACATTGTCAGTTCGGCCCTCCGGTTGTAATATGACCAAGGTGTGCGCTGAGCTTACTCTTGAGCATGTAACGTACAGTTGGCCATGTGAACAGTAATCTTGTTTCAAATCTCACAGCTTGGATTGCTGCTGTCATAATTGGTTTGAGTTTCATGATTTGTTTTAATTACGACAGTATTTGTAGGACTTGTGTTGAAGAGACATTCGGCATCTGTCAAGCGTTGTAAGTATACAACCGGTTTCATCGATAACTTCACATCCAGCTTTTGAGAGTTTAAACATTCATTAACATCAAAGTGTCCACTACTAAAATCATTACCTGTGAATCTAAAATGTTTAAGAGGCATTGGCAGTTGTCGAAAGGTGTAAAATATTTGGCCATTTCAGTACACTTGAAAGCGACAACTGAACAATTCAGCGACAGCCATCAACTCACATGCAGATCCATACGTGAAGGGCTTAAGCATTTCACTCTTCTAGTGCTCCTGTGTAGTATAATTATCTCTTGTACCATCATCAGTCCACACCTTGAACCTGTCCCAGTCATTCAATACATAAGACACAATGTTCCTCCGGATATCAAGAGTGAGCCTGATATGGCCGTGCAATATGTAACAAAGAGAATGGAAAATGTAGGTGCCATTTACGGGCATGGAAACCACTTGGTAAGTGACAGTTCTTTGATTGATGATGATCACCTCGATAGACATGTTAATGGGGGTACGGTTGGAATAATAAAGGAAATGGGTACCTGAACAATGTAAAGTAAGTCTAAAATACCTACACAATAACTATAATCGTAATAAAACAGCGGAGAAGCCATGGATTAAATAAAAAGGCTGTAGTTATCAGCAGGGAGATGTGAATCCCGTGGCGAAGCAAGGAAGGATATGTAGAGACTGGAGCGACGGACGGCCTTATATAGGCAGGCAGCCAACAACGTGGGAGGCGTTGGGATGGGGGACCCAACGCCGCCTCACACGGTGACTGAGCTGCAGGCTATGGATGTATATATGAACGTAGGATTCAGTTAGTGTTGGGAACCTGCGTACCAAATTTGTTGAAGATGGGCCCATAAGTAACAAAGACCGTTGAAAAGTTCAATATGGCGGCCGACAGTGACATCATACCACCGAAATAAGTACCTACATTGGTTTCAGTTAGCGCAGGGAAGCCGCCTACCAAATTTCATGAAGATGGGGCCATAAATAAGAAAGTTCAAGATGGCGGACGTTGTCGACCGTTATGACCGTTACGCGTTGAATTTTTGAAATGAAACCTGCTTAACTTTTGTAAGTAAGCTAAAAGGAATAAGCCTGCCAAATTTCAGCCTTATACCTACACGGGAAGTTGGAGAGTTAGTGACATTGGAAACTTCAATATGGCGGCCGACAGTGGCATCATACCACTGAAATAAGTACGTACATCGGTTTTGGTTAGCGCAGGGAAGCCACCTACCAAATTTCGTGAAGATGGGGCCAAAAATAAGAAAGTTCAACATGGCGAACGTTGTCAACTGTTATGACCGTTACGCGTAGAATTTCGAAATGAAACCTGCTTAACTTTTGCAAGTAAGCTGTGTCATACTACCGAAATAAGTACGTACATTGGTTTTAGTTAAGCTTCTCACATAAATATATACATATATACACATACAGTTGTGGCAACCAGCCTCGGCACAGACAGTCAGACATCGTTCTCAGTCCACTACACACGGTTTATTTATAGTTTTATATACAGAAAGCTGCAGAGCTGCAGTGGGCTGGCGCCCTGCACGGGGTTTGTTTCCTGCCTTACACCCTGTGTTGGCTGGGATTGGCTCCACCAGACCCCTGTGACCCTGTAGTTAGGATATAGCTGGTTGGATAATGGATGGATGGATATACAGAAAGTGTCCCGCATACAACCCAGTGAACCTGCACGACACACCCTCAGTCCAAGCCCCTTAAACTACTGTCCTCTCTTCACTACCTCCACTCCTCTCCTCTGAGCTTTGTCCTCTTCCACCCGATTCCAGTTGATGACTGGAGGGAGGAAGCCTCTTTTATCCCCACCAGGACGTGCTCCAGGTGTCTCCTGACGAGCTTCCTGCAGCACTTCCTGTTGTGGTGGAAGTGCCGCTTGAGCACCCGGAAGCACTCTGGTCTCCCTGGTATTTCTTATGCCAGCACCTCCAGGTGTTACAGAAGTGCTGACATCCAGGGCTTCACAGGTATCTGGGTGCCCGTTGGCGGGTTGAGCTTCCAAGCTCCTTTCCCGTGGCCCCCATACAAACCAGATCCTTCTACACATCCCAGCTGGGCACAGCCCCCAGCCGCCCAACACACTGTATATATACAAGGGGGAGTCAAGCTAAAGTTAGCAAATGGGATTTATTAGAAAACTAGCAAAATACCCGCGCTTCGCAGCGGAGAAGTAGTGTGTTAAAGAAGCAATGAAAAAGAAAAGGAAACATTTTAAAAATAACGTAACATGATTGTCAATGTAATTGTTTTGTCACTGTTATGAGTGTTGCTGACATATATATTGTGGCATCTGGCCGGGACGCCCAGGAGGACTGGAGGAGGGCTTGTGCCTCCTCCAGACCGCGAGGGGGCGTTCACCCTGGTTGTGTTGGGGGCCTTGGGTAAACGGCTTGGAAGCCCTGCCTTGTAGGGACCCGTGGCCACCGCCAGGCGGCGCCCCGGTGCCTGGATATCCTTGGAGCCCAGCACTTCCGCCACACCAGGAAGTGCTGGGGGGAAGACGACAGGGGACACCCAGACGACAGGGGACACCCGGACGGCTTCCAGGTGTGCAGCCGGCACTTCCGCCACACTGGGGCGTGTCTACGGAGGAGTGCCAGGAAGCAGCTGGAACCCATCCGGGTTCCTATTTAAGGGGCCGCCTCCCTTCAGTCGAGGGCGGAAGTCGGGTGGAAGAGAGACGGAGCTGAAGAGAGAAGGACTGGAGGCGGCCAGGAAGGCACAAAGACTGTGAGGCCTGGACATTGGGAGAGCGGTGCAAGAGGCACTGGGGTTTGTGGTGCACGTATATGGACTTGTAAATAGTGTAAATAAACAGTGTGTGGTGGAACTTATGATGTCCGTCTGTGTGTGTCCAGGGCCGAGTCCACAATATATATACATACCTCGTGACCCTGTGTTCGGAGTCAGCGGGTTGGAAAATGGATGGATGGATATATACACATACATCCACATATATATACATATATATATATATATATATATATCTGCATATATACACACATACATACACACACACATATATATATATACTGCTCAAAAGAATTAAAGGAACACTTTTTAATCAGAGTATAGCATAAAGTCAATGAAACTTATGGGATATTAATCTGGTCAGTTAAGTAGCAGAGGGGTTGTTAATCAGTTTCAGCTGCTGTGGTGTTAATGAAATTAACAACAGATGCACTAGAGGGGCAACAATGAGATGACCCCCAAAACAGGAATGGTTTAACAGGTGGAGGCCACTGACATTTTCCCTCCTCATCTTTTCTGACTGTTTCTTCACTAGTTTTGCATTTGGCTACAGTCAGTGTCACCACTGGTAGCATGAGGCGATACCTGGACCCTACAGAGGTTGCACAGGTAGTCCAACTTCTCCAGGATGGCACATCAATACGTGTCATTGCCAGAAGGTTTGCTGTGTCTCCCTGCACCGTCTCAACGGCATGGAGGAGATTCTAGGAGACAAGCAGTTACTCTAGGAGAGCTGGAGAGGACCATAGAAGGTCCATAACCCATCAGCAGGACCAGTATCTGCTCCTTTGGGCAAGGAGAAACAGGATGAGCACTGCCAGAGCCCTACAAAATGACCTCCAGCAGGCCACTGGTGTGAATGTCTCTGACCAAACAACCAGAAAGACTTCATGAGGGTGACCCAAGGGCCCCATGTGCTCTAATGGGCCCTGAGCTCACTGCCCAGCAGCATGCAGCTCAATTGGCATTCACCATAGAATACCAGAATTGGTAGATGCACCACTGGTGCCCTGTGCTTTTTACAGATGAGAGCAGGTTCACCCTGAGCACGTGACAGAAGTGAAAGGGTCTGGAGAAGCCATGGAGAACATTATGCTGCCTGTAACATCATTCAGCATGAGCAGTTTGGTGGTGGGTAATGATTGTCTGGGGAGGCATATCCATGGAGGGTCACACAGACCGCTACAGGCTTGACAAAGGCACCTTGGCTACCATTAGGTATCAGCATGAAATCCTTGGACCCATTGTCAGACCCTATACTGGTACAGTGGCTCCTGGTGCACGACAATTCCTGGCCTCATGTGGTGAGAGTATGCAGGCAGTTCCTGGAGGATGAAGGAATTGATACCATTGACTGGCCACCACACTTTCCTGACCTAAATCCAATAGAACACCTCTGGGACATTATGTTTTGGTCCATCCAATGCCACCAGGTTGCACCTCAGACTGTCCAGGAGCTCAGTGATGCCCTGGTCCAGATCTGGGAGGAGATCCCCCACAACACCATCTGTCATCTCATTAGAAGCATGCACCGATGTTGTCAGGCATGTATACAAGAACACAGGGGCCATACAAAGTGCTGCGTACAATTTTGAGTTGCTGCAATTAAATTTTGGCAAAATGGACTAGCCTGCCACATAATTTTTTCACTCTGATTTTTGGGGCGTCTTTGAATTCAGGGATCTGTAGGTTGATCATTTTCATTTCCATCAAACGATGTGGCATCCTTTCGTTCCTAACACATTACACCTCGACTTTCGCGGCTTCACTCCATCTCTGATTTTAAATGTAAGCATATCTAAATATATATCATGGATTTTTCACTGGTTTGTGGATTTCTGTGGACAATGGGTCTTTTAAATTATGGTACATGCTTCCTCAGTTTGTTTGCCAAGTTGATTTCATACAAGGGACGCTATTGGCGGATGGCTGAGAAGCTACCCAATCAGAGCACGTATTACATATTAAATAAAACTCCTCAATGATATACGATATGCTTCCCGCGTGGTGCTTCACACACTTCAAAGCTCTAACAGCCCGTATTGATTTTTGATTGTTTGCTTTTCTCTGTCTCTCTCACTCTCTCTGATGTTCTCTGCTCCTGTTATTTCATGTCTATTGGGCTCGAATAATGTTAAAAAACGTATTTAGAAGGTAAACAGGTTTTCTATGGTCTAACTGCGAAAATATTAGATTTAAAAATAAAGAATAAGACTTCGTGGAAATTCATTTATCTGTCTGGAGCAGATTAACCGCGATAAACAAGGGTTTACTGTATAACTGTGCGGAGAATATTTATAAACAGTGTGGGAGAGTTTCTAAGGGCTTAAAATATATAAAAATAACCATACAAACATATGGTTTCTACTTCATGGATTTTCACCTATCGCAGGGGGTTCTGGAACGCAACCCCCGCGATCGAGGAGGTATTACTGTATATACACACATACATCTATACTAATAAAAGGCAAAGCCCTCACTGACTCATCACTAATTCCCCAACTTTCCGTGTAGGTAGAAGGCTGAAATTTGGCAGACTCATTCCTTATAGCTTACTTACAAAAGTTAGACAGGTTTCATTTCAAAATTCTAAGCATAATGGTCATAACTAGAAGCTATTTTTCTCGATTTACTGTAATGGAGTTGAGCTTGAAAGCCGTGGGGGGCAGAGTTTCGTGTGAGATCATCACGCTTCTCATGTAATCACGCATTACGTAGAAAACCAGGAAGAGCTACAAAAAGCTCTGAAGAAAACATGCATTATATAATTAAGAAGGCAGCAAAACAATTAGAAATGAGCGAGTGACATATAAAACCATATTCAGTGGCTCACGTGAACTGACGCAGTGCACAGACAAAAAGCAACAGTTCCAAAGAGTGCTGAACAAGAACCGAATTACACTGCTACGCTCAAATAGACAAACCGCACGCCGTGGCGCAATAGTAGAGGCTTCGCCTCTAGCACTGACTTCCGAGGTTCGATTCCCGAGAGGGGATGCACTAAGTATGTACGCGCGCTTCTTGATTCTTTTAGCCTCCCCTTGGTTTGAGACGTATGAAAAAATATGCGGTTAACACAGAAAGACAGATCACCAATTGAAGCTTTATGAATAATGGATACTTTATTCGCGATCAATGATTGTTTTGGTAAAGCCATACTCAGTGTATTCATTAGATG
This sequence comes from Polypterus senegalus, assembly GCF_016835505.1. Lineage (NCBI taxonomy): Eukaryota > Metazoa > Chordata > Cladistia > Polypteriformes > Polypteridae > Polypterus > Polypterus senegalus. The sequence continues at coordinate 264,008,303 of NC_053154.1, forward strand.
AACAGTAAAAACGTAAGAGCGAGGGGAGGGTAACTTATTGAGGCACGCAGGAAAAACCACAATAGCACGCGGGCTCGATGTACTGTAGTGCGCATCAACTCGATCTGAATTGTGCGATTACATTTGAAAGAATATATCTTTTCAAGTTCTATTTAGTCCATATGTGTCAAACTCAAGGCCCGCAGGCCACATCCAGCCCGGCGTGTAATTATATCCGGCCCGCAAGATCATTTTATATATTACTGTTATTAATGGCCCGGGGATATGAAGCGCTGGTAACACAATAAACTACAGATCCCATAATGCAGCGCTTCAGCTGCCTTGCCGAACACTTACCGCATTAATCAAGTCTAGCTTATGATGCTGCAAGTTATTGCGAAGCTAGCCCACACGATGCTGAAGAGAAAAGGTGATTCTCAACATAGAGCCTTTAAAAACCGATGGGAGGCTTAGTATATGTTTACTGACATTGCCGGTAAACCCGTGTGTCTCATTTGTGGAGCTAATGTGGCTGTAATTACAGAATTTAATCTAAGACGGCACTATAAGACAAAACATCAAGATAACCTGAAAGACCTGAATGCAATGCACAAGATACAGAAAGCAGAAGAGTTAAAGAAGAATCTGACACTTCAGCAGACGTTTTTACCCGTGCAAAATCACAAAGTGATTTCAAGTGAAGCTACTTTTATGGGAAACACAAATGCACCGGTGCAACTTGCCCCACTTTCCCTGTTGCCAAGTAATCTTGAACCAAATCGGCACAACGGTGTTCCCAAATACGGATTTCCCTGTGTTTGCCATTGCCGGAGAGAATGCAGTAGGCACACGCACTGACGCGTCCGGAGGAGCATACCTGGAATCACGTCAGTGGTTGGGGTGTGCTGATCCTGTTAGCGAGACTGGGACGGCGTCGCTAGAGGAAGGGGAGGATCCGCCACGTCTCCAGCAGCTGAGGCAGAGGGACGGCAGTGAGTCTAGCAGTCCCTTCGGGGGGAGAAGCAGGATGGCCGAGGACCGGAAGTACCGCCCCGTGACAGGCGAGGGATTGGACGGTGTGTGCCGTGTTCCCGTCGGTGATTGGTTAAAGATGGGACTGGCGAACGTCCATCCTGAACAAGGGGAGGGACCTGTGAATCCCGGAAGAAAGCTCCAGAAAGAACAGCCGGTGAGTAGGAACGATTTAAAATGAAATCCTCCACTGGTTGATGAATATTTTCTACCTGCAGATCAGGATGTTTTGGAGAAGGTGCTTCGATTAATGCAGAGGATCCAGCAGGTAGAACACGACCTCCATGTCTATAAAGACGAGCTGGAGAGGAAGGCGGTCGCATCAAGTCAGACGTTACGTCACGAGGCAGAGAGGCGCAACACTGGAATCTTTGGCCAGAGGATCGTGGAGGTAAAGGTAATTAATACCTGTACCGCAAAGGAAAAGGGAGTCGCGAGCGAACCCGTCCCAGGATCATGTGGTCCCGGAGACTTAGTAGCTGCATCTCCGACAGTGGCGTAGTTGGCAGGATACTCCAGTGTCTATTGCGGAGGACCTGTATCAAAACTTTCTGTGGGCAGAAAACCCTGAGAAGACGACATACCGACTCACCACAACATCGCCAGAAAACCTGTTATCCAGGTCCGTAATGGGGAAGAAAAAAGGCAAGCAGAGCATTAGCGGAGGTACCAGGCTCGTCACAGAGGACGCTCAGGATGAGCGGAAGAGCGGCTGCACGAGTCGGGAAAGACCTTTGGAGAAGAACGACTACCAAGACGTATATGCCGGGGATTCGATGGATAACATCTTTAAAATAACACACTTTGTTCCATGCAGTTACCTCAAGAAAGATCCTCCGGAGGACATGCGGGATGCAAAAGAAAAAAACGACAAAGAGGCTCCGTTGTCTGTCCACCGACGAGCCAGAAGGACTTCCACATGTCGGCGGCTGGCGAAGAACACGTGACTGCACCTAGTGCATTGTGGGAAGGAGAAGGTCCACGTCCCGCAGCTTGCGACGGAACCATTGAAGAAACGGTCCAGGGGCCTCATATATAATGGCGTGCGTAGAACTAGCACTATAACACGGCATAAGCACAAAAGCCGAAATGTGCTTACGCACAGAAAAATCCAGATGCAGGAATCTGTGCGTACTCCAACTTCCACATTCTTCCACTACATAAATCCCGATCAGCGTGAAAAGTAACGCTCGTGCATGCGCTTTATGTAACGACCCAACTCCTCCCAGAACTACGCCTCTTTGAATATGCAAATGAATATAAATCGCACTTAAGCTCAGCCTTCTGTGAAAAGACAATGGGAAAAGCACGGGGGAAAATATAAGAATTTCAGCGAATACCAAGTGGAGGCAAAGGAAAAACATACTATTTGTTCAAATAAACTGTGGTATAATCAACAAAAGGAAGTTGATCGAGTGACATAGCGTGTTGGAGAAACTTGAAAGCTCACGTTCACAAAATCGCACAGTGCCAGAAATAAAAAAGAAAAAAGGCACACAGTGGGGAAAAAGCACGAAATGTCAACTTCAATCTCGACATTTCCACTTTAATCACTTAGTTTATTTTGTCACTAGCAAAATACCTGCGCTTCGCAGCGGAGAAGTAGTGTTTTAAAGAAGTAGTGAAAAAGAAAAGGAAACATTTTAATAATAACGTAACATGATTGACAATGTAATTGTTTTGTCATTGTCATGAGTGTTGCTGGCATATATATATATATATATATATACAGTATATATATATATATATACACATATATGTCTACAAATATAGACACACACATATACATACATATATATATATCTATCTATATATCTATATATATCTATCTATATGTATATATCTATCTATCTATATATGTATATCTATATCTATATCTAAATCTACAGTACATCTATATCTACTTTGGGGTGCGAGCAGCTGTTGCTGGGGGTGCCAGAATAAATCGAGGAAGAAAAATTAAAAACATTATTTGTACAAAATGTTAATTTATCTATCCATTCCTAAATAATTAAATGGGCAGGCTATTTCGTATCAGTGCAATACGCTGCTTGTTAAAACGGATGACTGCTGCTCTTATGTGCACTTAGTGCTGCGTGGGTATTATGAACTATCGTATCTGTTCAAGTTCTATTTAAATTTTAAATATAAGTAATTTTTATTTAGTCGACAGAAATATGTTTAGTAGGAATGTAAGTAAAATTTAGTCATCATTGCATAAATTTGTCTTCACCATAGAAATTTAAAGACTAAATTCAACTTCCATTCCTACCAAAGATATTTCTGGCAACTAAATAGAACCTACTTATATCCAAATTCGAGTCACCCTCGCTTCGCTCTTACTTTTTTACCGTTCATTTAATTATGGCTAGTCGCGGAAAAATTATAAAGTGGAAGGGGGATTACACTGAGTATGGCTTTACCAAAACAATTATTGATGGCAAATAAAGTATCCATTATTCATAAAGCTTCAATTGGTGATCTGCTTTTCTGCGTTAATCTTATATTTTTTCATACTTCTTCTCAAACTAAGGGGGTGGGAGGGTAAAATGAATTGGGAAGCGCTGATCAATGTAATCGGTATACCAGGAAATCATGCATTGAAAGAAGTTCCCCTTTGCTTGGAATGCAAAGTGTGATTAAATGCGTTATTATTTTTTAACGCATTATGGAGCACATGCATCGAAGCTTCTCAGCTGTGCTTGTGCTAAGAAAAGGAAACATTTTAAAAATAACGTAACACGATTGTCAATGTAACCTTTTGTAAGTAGTGCCTGGAGGATTCAGACTGTGGAGAAACTCTAGAGACAGCATGTGTATTAACTTGTGGATTTTTCTGTGAGTATTTGGTGGCAGCGTCACAAACTTGGTTCCACAAGACTGCGTTAGCTGCGGAGCTCAGCTCAGAGCGAAATGAGGTGAATGGGAGGGGAGATGATGACGTGACTCCCCCACCCGCCTTAACTGTCAATCCCCCCACAAAGACAGTCTCCCGGAATTTGCATAAGCACAGCCCTTCACCAGCAATTTTAACTTAGTTACAAAGTGATCAAAACTCTCATTTATATCCTGCGTCCTGTCATTAAACTTGTATCCCGCATTAGCCATGGGCATGACAAACACCAGCAGCTGCCTGTCTATGAACTTAATATAAACTTTAGGTTTACACCGTGCTTTGTTTCCGTAGTAACTGCACTCATGAATATGGTTGTATGTGTCAGTCGCTCGCTTCTTATTGTTTCGCTGCCTTCTCAAATGTATAATGCATGTTTTCTTCAGCGCTTTTTAGAGCTTTTCCTTGTTTTCTACATACTGCGTTGACAGTTCACGTGATTACGTGGGAGGTGTGATGATGTCACACGAAACTCCGCCCCCCACGGCCATTGAGCTTAACTCCATTACAGTATATGGAGAAAAATAGCTTCCAGTTATGGCCATTACACGTAGAATTTCGAAATGAAACCTGCCAAACTTTTGTAAGTAAGCTGTAAGGAATGAGTCTGCCAAATTTCAGCCTTCCACCTACACGGGAAGTTGGAGAATTAGTGATGAGTGAGTGAGTGAGTCAGTGAGGGCTTTGCCTTTTATTAGTATAGATTAAACTAGAACATCATAAACTTCATCTTAAAATCGTTTAATTATCTAGTTTCTCAAAACACATCGTAATTAAAGTAGCATGTTAAATGCTTTGTTTTGTATTTGATCTTCTATGTGTTCTATGTGTGTGAATCACTACTTGCTTCTTAAATCGGCTCTCTTCCTCCAACTGGACACAGAATCCATTACATTTGTGATATTACAGCTCTCTGAATAACTAAAATACTGAGATGTATACATGATATCATTTTCATGATGATATGAGTTATTAAACATGGGTTTCACGGCGCAGTGATTGTGTGCGACCTTCGATTAAATAATTTATTGCAGCAGTACTCAGGGGCGGCTCTAGGCTTGTGGTGGCATTGGGCAGAGGAAGAATCAATGTCAATAAGGTAACTTATGCACGGTGGATGACCATGTCCATTGCGGACACTGCATAGCCACCTCGTGCTCATGACACAAGCATTTAACTTTTGCCGGAATTTGTCGCTGCGTTTTTAGCTGTGTCGTTATTTTCTCTTTCTGTTTTATATTCAATATATATTGGCATAGCCGCCACTGCAGTCCTTGCTTTTCTTTCTCTAAGTAACCGATCGCCACACAATCAGCTCTGTAATAGAGGTTAAGCCATCTGTAAGCTTAGAGCGCCGATTCTTCAAAACGTTTAAGGAACACTGAAATATCTTCGTAGTACATGTTTAATTATTCTATCCGTCACGACAGTCCCAGTGAAGAATACAGCATAGATTATTTAAATGAAGTTAAAGTTTTATCTGTATAATTTAATAAACGTATTTTGCTGCATTTCATCTTAAAAATGATATCGTCATCATATGTAAACACGCACTTTATAAAGTGGCTCAGGTTGTGCGATATTATAACTGTATCGCAAGTTTACAGTGGGGTGATTGAACTTATAAGTACAAACAGTTCTACAAGGAGCAATTGATTAAGTGCGTTTAAAGTTCTTGGGATAAAACTGTTTCTGAACCGCAAGGTCCATACAGGAAAGGCTTGGTGTGGCGGAAGTGCTGCGTCCTTGGCAGGTTCTTCCGTCATCTTGCAGAGTGTGGCGGAAGTAACTGTCTCCAGGTCTCTCGAGGCTTAAGTCGCCCCCTGGAGGTGGCCACGGGTCACAACAGGCCAGAACCTCTTTGTCCCTTTCCCGTGGTCCTCTTTTTGTCCAGGCCGGGTAAGAACCTCAGCCATCTGTGACAATATACATATATATATATATATATATATATATATATATATATATATATATATATATATATATATATAAATATATATATATATATTGTCAGGGATGCAAGGGGCAACGACCCGGCCGGGACGCCCAAAGGGACCGGATGTGGGTCTGCGCCCACCCTGGATCATGTGGGGGCCGCCACCCTGGTTGCTTTGCCCCACCCTGCAAGGGCCCATGGTCACTGCCAAGAGGCGTCCCAATGCCTTGGGGACCTGTTACCTCAGCACTTCCGCCACACCTGGAAGTGCTGGGGGGAAGATTTAAAAGGACACCCGGAGAGCTGCCGGGAGAACAGCCGGCACTTTCGCTACGCTGGGGCGTGGCCAACGGGGGAGTGTCGGGAACACCTGGAGCTCATCCAGGGTATGGATAAAAGGGGCCATCTCCCTTTATTCAGGGCTAGAGTCAGGTGGAAGAAGGACGAGGCAGAAGAGAGAGTGGAGGCGGCCCGAAGAGAGGCATTTTGTGGCCAGGACTGTGTGTTTGGGGTTTGTGCACTTGACTTTTGTAAATATTTGCTGTGTAAATAAACGTGTGGTGGTGTTCTACAACATGTCCTCCTGTCTGTGTCTGGGCTGCGTCCACAATATATATATATATATATATATATATACACACATACATCCACACATATATATATATATACATATCTACACACATACATATACAGACATATATATGTGTGTGTGTATATATTGTCAGGGATGCCAGGGGCGACCACCCGGCTGGGACGCCTTGAGGGACCGGAAGAGGGCGTGCACCCACCTTGGATCACGTGGTGGCCGCCACCCTGGTTGCTTTGGGGGCCACAGGTTGAGGGCATGGAAGCCCAACCCTGTAGGGGTCCGTGGTCACCACCAGGGGGTGCCCTAATGCCTTGGGAACCCTGGACCTCAGGCTTCTGGGGATGCAGCCGGCACTTCCGCCACACGGTGGTGTGTCCGTGGAAGATTGCCGGAACCCACCAGGAGTACATCCAGGTGCTGATAAAAGGGGCCGCCTCCCTTCATTCAGGGCTGGAGTCGGGTGAGGAGAGGACGAAGCAGGAGAAGCGAGTGTAGAGGTAGCCTGAAGAAAGGCGTTGTGTGTGGCCAGGACTTTGGGGGTTGTGTGAGCACTTTTGAACTTGTAAACATATTTGTAAATAAACGTGTGGTGGGTGAAAAACAACATGTCTGCCTCTTTTACTGTCAAATAATGCAAAGAGTACGTGATACATGTTTCGCCCTAATTCTGGGCTCATCAGGCGTACACACTCACTGCACCCCTGCTCCGCGCCACGGCGTGTGGTTCGTTTATTTGACAGTATGTAGATCGGGGTAATTACATTCAAGGCATAAGTAGTCTGAATCACAATCTAACTGTATGGGTGGTTACTTACCAGGTAACACTTGTGGTTGGTCAGCAAGTCGGCTAAAATCCGTCACGGTGCCCTCTTTCAGTTGCGAGAAGCAGTTCATAGAATGGTTGAAATAGTTTTACTGTCAAATAATGCAAAAAGTACGTGACACGTGTTTCGCCCTAATTCTGGGCTCATCAGGCATACATACACCGTCTTCTTTTAGCTGAACATTGACTTTTTCCACCATGTGCTTTGTTTCCACGATGGCTGCACTGTGCTTTTTGTCTGCGTACTTGGTTCACAGTCAGTTCACGTGAGCCCTCGGAGTACATGCATCGAAAGTTCTCAGCTGTGCTTGTGCTATCTCGTGCTATGTCCACGACTTTATTTAATGTTAGCTAAGACCCGGCACTTAAAAGTTTCTCGCAGTTTCGCTGAGTTTGTGCCAAACACCACCCTGACCATCTCATCTTCGTTTCCATAAGCAGTCCTTCACCCGCGAATATTTAGCGGCAGAATGTTTCTATTGGATTGCTGCTGATGGATGGCCTTATACGGGCAGGCACTCAATTACGTGGGAGCCGTGACGATGAGGGACGCAACTCCGCCCACATGGCCCGTATATATGTACATAAGTAGGTTCCAGTTATGACCGTTATGCGTAGAATTTTGAAATGAAACCTGTCTTACTTTTGTAAGTAAGCTATAAGGAATGAGCCTGCCATATTTCAGCCTTCTACCTACACGGGAAGTTGGGGAATTAGTGATGAGTCAGTGAGTGAGTCAGTCAGTAAGTCAGTCAGTGAGGGCTTTGCCTTTTATTAGTATAGATGTAACAACACTTAACAAAACTGATAATGTCATTTCTCAATGTATCCTCCTCCCTTCTCAATGCACTTGCATCACCTGCCTGGAAGTGCCTGGATTCCAGCAGAATAAAAGGTTTTGTCTGTTCCTTGCATCCACTCGTGTACCACTTTCACCTTCATCTGTCTTGAATCGATGACCACCCAGATGTTTTTTAGTGGTCCAAAAATGTGGAAATCACACGGTGCCAAATCTGGCAAATAAGGAGGATGTGGCAATTGGTGTTCTTAGCAGTGTGTGTCATTGTCTTGCAGCAAAGGGTCTCCTTGAGACAGCAGTCCCCACAGCTTGGATCAAATAGCAGGCTTCAAATTGGTCTCTAGCAAGTCACAGTAACTTGCACTAGTGACTATAGCACCCCTCGGCATGTAGTGTTTGACAATAACTCAGGTGCACGAGTGGTTGAGAGGACAAGACAAAACCTTTTATTCTGCTGGAATCCACGCACTTCCAGGCAGGTGGCACAAGTGCATTTAGAAGGGTGGAGACTACATTGAGAAATGACATTATCAGTTATGTTAAGGTTCATTCCAATTTATAAAAAATCCCATTTTCTAACCTTAGCTTGACTCACCCTTGTATATATAAAATATATATTTATATATTTGTATTCAATTTTTCAATATATTATATTTTTAATATATAACAGGACCCTCATACCTCTCTTCAATTAGACAGATAGATAGACAGAAATTCTGCAATCAATAACAGGGCTATAGGTGGCAATAAGATAGTCAGACCTATCCAGATGTTCATTTGAAGGCACTGACATTTGAATAAAGCTGATTCAGCTTGTTGTGTCTGAAAAAGGAATATGGCATTAGATGATGGTTTAGAACTGCTCATCACTATGTTACTGAGTTTAAAAATAAACATCAACAGGATGATGCAACCGCTCCTAGGCAGTAACGTGGACAAGTTCAGTCAGTTTTTCAAAGTCTCAATTGCACTTATTGGTTTTAATTGTAATGTGCCTGCATCTCCTTCATAAGTCTCGAGATCCTCTCCTGTTCGTACCACTCGGTCTGATCTTATTAGATGAAAAGCTTATGTATGCACACAAATGGGCCTGAAAAATGGGCATACAATTTCCCAAACAAACATTTGGATTTATAAAAGAAAACTTAATGGGGGAAATGTGTATATTTATGATGACACCTTTGACCACGTAGGGAAATGCAGCCAAACCAGCTAAATGACGAATCACATGCATAATAATTCCTACCAAAGAACTTCAATTATAATGTGCGCTGAAGTCACAGACATATTAAATCTCAGAACAAATTAATATGATGTACAGACTGAATTTTAGCTAACTTTTAAGAGGGCCAATGTTACGTATTTTCACTGAGGAACATTTTTCGTCAGTTTATATTGGCTACATGTTGTCACTTTTAGGACATGTCATGAATATCTGAGCCCGTTCTACTGAGGCAAGGTACTACATCCGGTTTTTGTATGGCATGGGTGCACATACATAAAACTAATATGTTTTGCAAACATAAAAAGGCAATTTGCAGGAGTGTTCAGTTTTCACTTGGAGCACTTCACTGCACTCATATTGTAATATGAATAAAGCTGCTTTCGTTAACCATAAGTGATTTTCCTTTAACACACAAGTCATTCATGATGTCAAGATGAGACTGACAAACATCATGGCTCAGTTAAATGATTAACTCTTTTTGAGGCAAAGTAGCTTTGACAGTCGTGATGCAGCAGCTTCATGTGTCTCAATGCATCAGGTGGTGCATGCTCTACTAGCTAATGAACTTCTGCAGCATTGTGATTAAGTATGTATGAGGTTGATTAGCATGCCCAATATATAGATGTTTCAGGGCGGTGTAGGAGGCTCATTCACATAACATTTACAAGGTGACTGTAATTTATAAAGAGTACATTGAGAAGAAATGTGTGTATGGCAGGTTTTATAAATCTAATTTTTTTGGCATGCACGTATTTTAACACTTGAATCCGTACAAACTTTTAAAAATGAGATCCCAGGTCTCCAAGGCCTACAGTTTATGGTACCATGTGCTCTATAGTGACTAGGGCATGTTGTCATTTAGTCTTTAACCTTAAGCATTAATAATTAAGACACCCCTGGCTGGAGAGTCTTACATACGTCTGTTCCTGATGCCTCTTCTTCTTTCTGCCTTTTATGCTGGTACCTTTATTTATTGACACAATGGAGATTGCAGCACAAATAAAGAGTGTACTCCCCCAGATGCCCCTGTATTTCTACATTTGGCATGTGCAATCTCTCCTTCTGCCAGTGCAGCTCTCTCTTGCCTCTCTACCTTAACCCTGTGCCAGTTGGTCTCTTGCCAGTTGGACACACCCCAACATTTATAAATTACTATTAATTGAATTTTTAATAAAATTGATGTGTATTATAAATCAGATCTACATAAAGAACACCACTAGCTGAGTGACATCACACAACTGCACATTCATTTTTATCCAGCTGCACAGCTGGAGGCTGTCACAGTTAACTGTATTTCACCTAAAGTATGTTATCGTTTAATTAAGACATTGTATTACTTGACACATGAGACAATATAAAATAAATCAGAAATTCCTGGATGTACAGCCAAATATATTGTAAATACAAAATACATTTGAAATGTTGCGTTATATTTACAGATTTTTCTCATTTTAATTAAATAACATAACCATCGGCACCAAAAAAACGTTATCAGAAATAAAGATAAAAAGCTTCTGGCCAGGAGTAATTGACCTGCTAGTTAGCATCAGCCATTGCGGCGTTCCTTGTGCGCTGTTTATACAAGAATGCTGTGGTATCTCATTAGATGCGCCTCAAAAGTGTCAGTCCTTAAATAAGGCAATTCAAATGCCCTACATTGGGAGGAAATCTCTATATGGCACATTTCTTTGTATCACAAACATCTTTAATGCAACCTTCACACCCTGATCCTAATAAAAACTGCACATCTCTCCTGACAATTTCTCTCCAGAGTATTCTTCATCCTGGGGAATTACTTTTTGATCACTAGTTTACAGTGTGTATTTATACTCATACTTTAAGCATCACAAAGACATGTCCATTTTTCCTTAAGACATTTCTGAAACACCCCAGCCGAGAGGAAGAGATGTCAAAGTGGCACACTTGTTATGAGAGATTACGTGGTCTGACTCCCACAGATTCTGTCAAACACGAGTTTCTGAAGCAGACAGCAGGGGTTTTGAATAGAAGTATGGCATATTGCAGAATATATATTATTTCAACCCCAAAAACACTTTTGATCCTCTTCCACATGCTAGATTAATCCTGAATCAAAAAAGGCAGAAAACAAAGAGTACAGATAAAATAAATATAATCAACTGAGCAGTAAGAAGCACCTTATGAAAATGGAATAACGGCAGCTGTTTACAGTATGGTGACACTGAGTTCTTATTGAAGAGGCACTTAATAAGGGAACAATACAGGGTAACTGCTTTGTGGGGAAAAATATCTACATTATAAACCAATTAGAGCTAAGCTGAAGCTCTTCAAGGCACCAGTTAGATCACTCTTGAGCACTGTTGGCATTTCTGGTCACTGTCTTCCAGAAAACACCTAGCAATACAAGAAGACGTGAGACAAAAAGCAACCACATGCAACCTTACAGTAAATTTAAAGGGCATATGCTCTACTAAAGCATATAAATGCTGTGAGTTCAGCAGAATACCTCTATGTAATTACTGAAAATGCACTTCAAGATGTGAACATCACTTCACAGACATGGTGGAAGTTTTGAAATAACAGCTCTATCCATTGGCATAACTAGAACTTAACACAGTGACCTCTGTTACGTTCACTGGGCTGGCAGGGTCTGAGTCAAGGTCTGGGGTCCAAGCTGTCTTTGTTTGATATTCTGTTCAAAATTTTTTAATCCAGTCAAGGGACACGAAAGATGAAGTAATGGATGCAAGGAAGGAGCATTTAAACTCAATTTAAGGTTGCCACTTAAGCTCCATGTCCTCAGTAGCTATGGTCAGTCAGAGCAAGAACACAAATTTTAGGTAGACATTGGCTGGGTGTGTGATTCGGTGCTCTGAGGCAGTAGTTGTTCTGAACTGAGGCTGACAATGAGAAACAAGACACTGTAATGGGACCAGGAAATTAATCAAACTCATGGACAGAACAAAAATTGTAATCAGGAAGACAAGAAGAGCCAAACAACCTAAGCCAAAATGCAAAACAAACTCGGACACACAAAGATTCAGAACACCAGAAAAATGAGAAACTAAGCAAAGATTTAGGTTTTTAAGAACTGAATCCAATAACGGATACAGGGAGCTGTTAGGAACTGGTATTTATAGGGTCCTGCTTATGGCATAAACCGCTAGGCTGAGAGAGGCGTCAGCAACAGAAACACAGACAAACGATGCAGTAAGTAAACTCTGTGATAACAGAAATTGTAAACCAGGTGTGCCCACACTTTTTCGACTTGCGAGCTACTTTTAAAATGACCAGGTCGAAATGATCTACCTACATTAAAAATGCTATATATCTATACTAATAAAAGGCAAAGCCCTCACTGACTGACTGACTGACTAACTGACTCACTCACTGACTCATCACTAATTCTCCAACTTCCTGTGTAGGTAGAAGGCTGAAATTTGGCAGGCTCATTTCTTACAGCTTACTTACAAAAGTCAGACAGGTTTATTTTTGAAATTCTATGCGTAACGGTCATAACTGGAACCTACTTATGTACATATATACCGGCCATAGCCTGCAGCTCGGTTGCCGTGTGAGGCGGAGTTGCGTCCCTCATTGTCACGCTTCCCATGTAATTGAGTGCCTGCTCATATGAGGCCATCCGTCAGCGGCAATCCAATAGAAACACTCTGCCGCTAAATATTCACGGGTGAAGGACTGTGCTTATGCAAACAAAGATGAGATGGTCAGGGTGGTTTTTGGCACAAACTCTGCCAGAGAAACTTTTAAGTGCCGGGTCTTAGCTAACATTAAATAAAGCAGTGGACATCGCACAACATAGCACAAGCACAGCTGAGAACCTTCGATGCATGTACTCCGAGCGGCACACGTGAACTGACTGTGAACGCAGTACGCAGAGAACAAGGAAGAGCTCCAAAGAGCGCTGACGTCTGAGGTTCGATTGCCGAGAGGGGGTGCAGTGAGTGTGTACGCCTGATGAGCCCAGAATTAGGGCGAAACACGGGCCACGTACTCTTTGCATTATTTGAAAGTAAAACTATTTCAATATATATATATATATATATATACACACACATACACATATATATATATATACACACACACACATATATATGTGTGTGTATATGTATGTGTGTGTATATATATAGGTATATATATGTGGATGTATGTCTGTACAGTATATGAATATGTATATATGTATATGTGTATATGTATATGTGTGTGTGTATATATATATGTATATGTATATATGTAGATATGTATGTATATGTATATATGTATATGTATACAGTGGTGTGAAAAACTATTTGCCCCCTTCCTGATTTCTTATTCTTTTGCATGTTTGTCACACAAAATGTTTCTGATTATCAAACACATTTAACCATTAGTCAAATATAACACAAGTAAACACAAAATGCAGTTTTTAAATGATGGTTTTATTATTTAGGGAGAAAAAAATCCAAACCTACATGGCCCTGTGTGAAAAAGTAATTGCCCCCTTGTTAAAAAATAGCCTAACTGTGGTGTATCACACCTGAGTTCAATTTCCGTAGCCACCCCCAGGCCTGATTACTGCCACACCTGTTTCAATCAAGAAATCACTTAAATAGGAGCTGCCTGACACAGAGAAGTAGACCAAAAGCACCTCAAAAGCTAGACATCATGCCAAGATCCAAAGAAATTCAGGAACAAATGAGAACAGAAGTAATTGAGATCTATCAGTCTGGTAAAGGTTATAAAGCCATTTCTAAAGCTTTGGGACTCCAGCGAACCACAGTGAGAGCCATTATCCACAAATGGCAAAAACATGGAACAGTGGTGAACCTTCCCAGGAGTGGTCGGCCGACCAAAATTACCCCAAGAGCGCAGAGACGACTCATCCGAGATCACAAAGACCCCAGGACAACGTCTAAAGAACTGCAGGCCTCACTTGCCTCAATTAAGGTCAGTGTTCACGACTCCACCATAAGAAAGAGACTGGGCAAAAACGGCCTGCATGGCAGATTTCCAAGACGCAAACAACTGTTAAGCAAAAAGAACATTAGGTCTCGTCTCAATTTTGCTAAGAAACATCTCAATGATTGCCAAGACTTTTGGGAAAATACCTTGTAGACTGATGAGAAAAATATTGAACTTTTTGGAAGGCAAATGTCCCGTTACATCTGGCGTAAAAGGAACACAGCATTTCAGAAAAAGAACATCATACCAACAGTAAAATATGGTGGTGGTAGTGTGATGGTCTGGGGTTGTTTTGCTGCTTCAGGACCTGGAAGGCTTGCTGTGATAGATGGAACCATGAATTCTACTGTCTACCAAAAATCCTGAAGGAGAATGTCCGGCCATCTGTTCGTCAATTCAAGCTGAAGCGATCTTGGGTGCTGCAACAGGACAATGACCCAAAACACATCAGCAAATCCACCTCTGAATGGCTGAAGAAATACAAAATGAAGACTTTGGAGTGGCCTAGTCAAAGTCCTGACCTGAATCCAATTGAGATGCTATGGCATGACCTTAAAAAGGCGGTTCATGCTAGAAAACCCTCAAATAAAGCTGAATTACAACAATTCTGCAAAGATGAGTGGGCCAAAATTCCTCCAGAGCGCTGTAAAAGACTCATTGCAAGTTATCACAAACGCTTGATTGCAGTTATTGCTGCTAAGGGTGGCCCAACCAGTTATTAGGTTCAGGGGGCAATTACTTTTTTACACAGGGCCATGTAGGTTTGGATTTTATTTCTCCCTAAATAATAAAAACCATCATTTAAAAACTGCATTTTGTGTTTACTTGTGTTATATTTGACTAATGGTTAAATGTGTTTGATGATCAGAAACATTTTGTGTGACAAACATGAAAAAGAATAAGAAATGGGGAAGGGGCAAATAGTTTTTCACACCACTGTATGTGTATATGTATATATATATTTAAATGTGTGTGTGTGTATATATATTATACTAGCAAAATACCCGCGCTTCGCAGCGGAGAAATATTGTGTTAAAGAAGCAATGAAAAAGAAAAGGAAACATTTTGAAAATAACGTAACATGATTGTCAATGTAATTGTTTTGTCACTGTTGTGAGTGATGAGTGTTGCTGTCATATATATATATATAAATATAAATATATATATATATTTACACACACACACAAACATATATATATATACATATCTATACATATACACATATATATACACACACACATATATACATACATATATATATATCTACATATATATATACATACATATACATACACACATACATACATACACACACATATATACACACAAATACATATATATATATATATATATATATATACATACATACACACACACATATATAAACATATATATACATATACATACATATCTACATATATACACACACAGCTATTTCAGATCAGTGCAATACGCTGTTTGTTAAAACGGATGACACCCGCCTTACGCAAGTCTGCGTGGATATTATGAACTATCGATTTGTTCAAGTTCTATTTAAATTTTAAATAGAAGGAATTTTTATTTAGTCGACAGAAATATCTTTGGTAGGAATGGTAAAAACAGACAGGAATATTATTCCTGAATAAATCAACTCAAACCTTAAACAACTTATAATATTTTGCTCTCCATAAAAATATATCCTGTCTAAATTATACAAGTTAGAAATAAAGTAAACATTAAAAGAACAAACATTCAAATTTCTTTACTCTTATGTAATTTTATATATAAAAATAAACTTAGATTTTAAATATCCCAAAAGATTTTGCTCTCCATAAAAATATATCCTGTCAAAATTATACAAATTCAAATATGAACATGCTGCATAACAAAACCTGGAAATATAAATAAAATGTGTTCCTTTCAGCAATAACAAATCAAATCATTCAGTTGTCTTTGCTCATATGTCATTTTAGAGCTGGACGCCTGGCATCTTTTTTGGCACAGGTTCGTTTCTGTTTGGTGTGAGGTTCTGTGTTGTGGAGATTCTCAGGATGGATTGCAGGTGCTCATCAGTGAGGCGACTCCTGTGTGCTGTTTTGTTAGTCTTTATCACTGAGAAGAGCTTCTCACACAGATATGTGCTACCAAACATGCACAAGGTTCGAGCCGCATGTAGACGGACTTTTTTTGTTCTTCAAAGTCACCAAAGCGCCGTGCAAACTCAGTGCGCCAGTTTATCAGCAAAGTGCGATTTGGGAACACCGTAGTGACGACTTGGTTTAACATTACTTGGCAACAGGGAAAGTGGGGCAAGTGGTTGTGTCTCCCATAAAAGCAGCTCAATTGAAATCACTTTGTGATTGTGCACGGGTAAAAACGTCCGCTGAAGTGTCAGATTCTTATTTAATTCTTCTGCTTTCTGTATCTTCTGCATTGCATTCAGGTCTTTCAGGTTACCCTGATGTTTTGTTTTATAGTTTTATATTAAATTCTGTAATTACAGCCACATTAGCTCCACAAATGAGACACACGGGTTCAGTAAACATATACTCAGCCTCCCATCGGTTTTTAAAGGCTCTATTTTCAGAATCAACTTTTCTCTTCAGCATCGTGTGAGCTAGCTTCGCAATAACTTGCAGCATCATAAGGTAGACTTGATTAACGCGTAAGTGTTCGCAAGGCAGCTGAAGCGCTGCATTATGGGATCTGTAGTTTATTGTGTTACCAGCGCTTCATATACCCGGCTTTAATAACAATAATACAGTATATAAAATGATCTCGGGCCGGATATAATTACACGGGCCGGATGTGGCCCGCGCCCTTGAGTTTGACACATATGGACTAAATAGAACTTGAAAAGATATATTTTTTCAAATGTGATCGCAATTCAGATAGAGTTGACGCAAGACTACAGCCTGCATGCCTCAATAAGTCATCCTCCCTCGCCTTACTTTTTACCGCTCATCTAATGAATACACTGAGTATGGCTTTACCAAAACAATCATTGATGGCTAATAAAGTATCCATTATTCGAGTATGTAGATCGGGTTATATATATATACATATATATATACCCGCCGATCGCAGCGAGAAGTAGTGTGTTAAAAAAGCTAGAAAAAGAAAAGGGAATATTTTAAAAATAACGTAACATGACTGTCAATATACAGTATTTGTTTTGTGAGTGTTACTGAGTGTTGCTGTCATCAAGGATTTGATTATCATTATTTCTTTCAATCAGGTTCGTATTTGTAGGATGTGTTGTGTTCAAGTTACATTCCGTGTTTGTCAATCGCTGTAAAGATGACAGGTTTCATTCATCGATTCGCTTCTTACTGCATCAATAAACAGCTCGTCTTCTTCTTTATCTGAGACCTGACACACTGCATGCACGGGTTTTTTACACTGTCTTCCTTTAGCGGACATTGACTTTTTCCAACGGTGCTTTGTTTCCGCAGTAGTTGGATTTATGAATATGCTTGTATGTATGAGACGCTTCATATTTTTGCTGCCTTTTCAATTGTGTAATTCGGTTTTGTTCAGCTCTTTGGAACTGTTGCTTTTATCTGTGCACTGCGCCAGTTCACGGAGCCACTCGTGTACATGCATCGAAGGTTCCCAGCTGTGCTGGTGCCATCTCGCTATGTCCATGGCTGTATTTAATGTTACCTTAGTCCTGGCACTTAAAACTTTCTCTCGCAGTTTCGCTGAGTTTGTGTCAAACACCACCCTGACCATCTCATCTTCCTCTCCATAAGCACAGTCCTTCACCCGTGAATATTTACCCGTGGCAGTTTGCTATTGGATTGCCGCTGACGGACGGCCTTATATGGGCAGGCACTAAATTACAAACGCCAGCGCAGCCTGTCTATGAACTTAATTTAAAGTGTAGGTTTACATCGTGCTTTGTTTCCAAGTAGCAGAACTCATGAATATGGTTGTATATGTCACTCGCCGCTTCTTATTGTTTCGCTGCCTTCTCAATTATATAATGCATGTTTTCTTCAGGCTTTTTGAGGTCTTCCTGGTTTTCTATGTACTGCGTGATTACGTGGAGGCGTGATGATGTCACACGAAACTCCCCACGGCGTTGAAGCTCATCTCCATTACAGTAAATGGAGAAAACTGCTTCCAGTTATGACCATTACGGTAGAATTTCGATATAAAACCTGCCCAACTTTTGTAAGGAAGCTGTAAGGAATGAACCTGCCAAATTTCAGCCTTCCACCCACACGGGAAGTTGGAGAATTAGTGTGAGTCAGTGAGTGAGTGAGTCAGTGAGTGAGTGAGTGAGTGAGTGAGTGAGTGAGTGAGTGAGGGCTTTGCCTTTTATTAGTATATATATATATATATATATATATATATATATATATATATATATGACAGCAACACTCATAACAGTGAGAAAACAATTACATTGACAATCATGTTACGTTATTTTTAAAATGTTTCCCTTTTCTGTTTCATTACTTCTTTAACACACTACCTTCTCTGCTGCTAAGCGGTATTTTGCTAGTATATATATATATATATATATATATATATATAGAGTATAATTTATACGTAAAATATATGTTGTCCTAACTTGCATAACTGAATCAGATTGCTTTTCGGAAGGAAGTCAGTTTCGTAGTTTTTATGAACAGTTCCACATTTTCTTTCTTTGGTTCTTTGGAATAGCAAGATAGATACATTGACAGATCAGACAAACGCACTTCGATTGTGACATTGTGAGAAAAAAAATCCCCTTCCAATTTCACATCCAGCCCATACCCTCCCCAAACAATTTTTTTAAAAAATCCCTTCTTTAGTCGATATAAATTGGAAGGCTAACTAGATCACAACCAGAGTTTTGCAGTAGCTCGCGCATTTGATCGTGCGTGCAGGATGACCAGTGTGTTAGAAGACAAGAGATCTCAGACTGGCCGCCCTGGATGTCAATCATGTGTCAAATGCTATAAGGAGGATATATGGATAAATACTTACATTTAAAAAAATTTTTTTTTGAATGCAACGCAATCTACCTGCACTACCTTTTCGATCTACCGGTCGATCGTGATCGACGCATTGGGCACCCTTGTTGTAAACTTTTACCAAGAGACAAATAAAAATGACAAAACCCAACGAGAACGACACATAATAAGGATTATTATTAACCTCACACAAAGGACAAGAAATACATTTTACCAACTTTTCACAAAAGAAGTGCCATTTTTATTCACATTTAAAAAGCAGATAAGAAACAGTGGTGGACTTACACTTCTTCTTTTTAGTAGATGTATTTTTTTGCTCCTTAATCCACAGATTAACCTACATGTCACCTGTGATATCATTCTTTCACCCATTGTTTGACATCAGGTATAAAAAATGTACTCTTGTTATGAGTATCATAGCAAACACGGGCAGGGAAAACAAATCAGCTGTGTACCCCACTAAGCCTGCTTCATTGAGGGTTGCCTCTAATGTCTTTAGCACAACCAGTGCTCCTCTGTAGTCTTCCTGTACCTTCCTACCATCTCTAGCTGCTCTTAATCTCACCAGTCAAGCGCTTACCAATGTCTGTTTGGCTCACTCCAGGCTCACCGGTTTTACGATCAGAAGGGATCTAAACCCCAGCCCTTTAGTGTTTCTAGGGTCACCTCACCATCTCTGTACATCCAGACCATGATCTAGTCTTCAGAGCTTCACTTTGTGGTGCCAGTTGTCCCTACTTGTAATGTATGGTGGGGCTTCTTATGAATCATATGGTTCCCAGCTGACCCCACCAGGGCTGAACCTTACACCATATAAAAGACAAAGTCCTAGTTCTACTACTTATGGAAGGTGAGCTTCGGTGCATACCATTAGTGTGATATTTAGTCAAACATCAAGTAGGAGTTTAAACACACAAGTGCAAAGACTTCTGTGAAGTGAAATTATTAGAAATATTTAAATGGATAGATGAGTGACCAGAGGCTGTGAAATGGCCTGTGAGAAATGGACATAGAGGACTGAGTGCTTTGCGGCAGCTCACTGCTCAGCGATTTATAGAGCAAAGTTTCTGCAGCTCAGTAGCTTTAAGCAATAACCCCTTTATATGACCCACCTCTAACTTTATTTGCCTCGCTCAGAGGCTCATATTTTACAGTAAAAGCACAGCTGTGCTGCAGAGGGCAAATTTAGTTAACATGAGCAAATCCTGCCTTTGGTACATTGGACTTCACAGAAGAGAAAAAATGTTAGGCTAGCTAAAGAAATGCAGCTCAGATGTCACCTTAGAAAATGTCTTTACTAACGGTTGATTTATGTTAATTTAATAAAAAGTAATGAATACAAAAGTATGGCAGAGCCAGGTTCTGCTCTGTTCTTCATGTGGCTTTCTGGGTTTTCATTTCCGCATTCTAAAAAATGTAAGTGTCAAGTCAATTGGCAACTCTAAACAAGAGGGACTTTAGGGGTGTGTGGGAGTGTACTCTGTGATGGATGGGAACCCCAGCCAGGGTTGGGTTTTGCTTTGGTCCTGATGCTTCTATATGTATGCCTGGCTGATGCTTTTATCTGGGGTGGTTTAGAAAATCAGGATATGTTCAAACTCTTACAGACTGTTTCACAGGCAGGTTAAAAGACTTGATAGGGGAAATACACCAGTGCCAACCTAACAGATGGATAACATGTGATATATACATACGCCTTTACACGCACAATTTTATATATACTATATTCAGCAAATTTGCATATGTGTGTGTTTTCATACTCTTAAATAGGCTGGGTAGAAAGGAAAACTCCAAAAATCAGAGTTGACAGCCCAGGATTTGCTGGCAAATGTTGACAGACAAGCTCCAAGTAAAATTCACCTGTCCCTTCAGTGCAGTAAATCAAAAACATTCACATATGAATTAAAATAAAGCATTAACTATGATTTGTTTGCCACTTGATGTTTTGATTAAAATGCACATCTGAGATTTGACAATCAGGATTCCACAATTCATATTTGTTGGTTTGTTTTTTTTAACTTATTTACTTTTTTTACATTTACATTTAATTTGTTTCCATTGACACCTGGCACAAGATATATGTGCTCTCTGAGGTGTGATGTCATGGCAGCCATGTTATATCAGCCCACCTAATGGTTGGAAAGGTGTCAGCAATTTGTGAAAACAAAGGGAAGATTTTAAAAGAGACCGAGAGCTTGAGCAAAATAATTTATCAATCAATCAATCAACATTTATTTATATAGCACATTTTCATACAAAAAAATGTAGCTCAAAGTGCTTTACAAAATGAAGAATAGAAAAATAGAAAACACAATAAAAAATAAACATAAGTCAACATTAATTAACATAGAATAAGTAAGGTTCGATGGCCAGGGTGGATAGAAAAAACAAAAAAAAAACCTCCAAATGCTGGAGAAAAAAAAAAATAAAATCTGTATGGGTTCCAGACCACGAGACCGCTCAGTCCCCTCTGGGCAATCTACCTAACATAAATCAAACAGTCCTCTTTGTATTTAGGGTTTTCATGGAAGGACCTGATGATGATGGTCACGTAGACTTCTGGCTTTCAGTCCATCAACGTTGGTGCATCAAATTTAGCATCTAATGTAGTTACAACTTATCTTTGCCAAATAATTTTAGGCTTAGTGCTGTCCTGTGAATTGTGGTTGTCGATTTCAGCTTCTATTTATTGAGATAATAGTTTTAGCATATTTTATAACCATTGAAATTAAACTCAGGCTCATTTTTGGTCATCGTTTAATTTAAAACTGCCTATAACTTCCTCATCCTTTACTCAATATTCACATTCTACCCCTGAAAATAAATGTCAGACATTTCTCTACCAGAATTTTAAAGCTGGAGAATTAATTATGTTGGACACATACATTACAGAAGAATAAATTACAAAATTCAGAAACATTTTTACAAAATAATGCACTTTGAATGTTATTCTTATTTCCAAAGGTATTTAAATAAGCTTCCAAACACTATAAAAATATCAGTGAATGTGTCAGGAGCAAACAGAAGAAAAACTGTTATGAAAAATCTATAAGTAACATGTGTAGTTTTACTGTTTTGAAGCATTACAAAAAAAGAGATTATTTTTCTCCAGTTTTACTGTTTTCAAATAAGTATTGTGAAAGGTGCTATATAGCACCCAACCCGGCACAGATTGGACACGGGGGACACGTGTAAAATAAAAAGACTTTTATTACTCTTCAGCTGGAGGGCACGACTTCCCCGTACTCCCTCCAGCCACAACACAGTCCCAAACACCAGTACAGCACAAGCACTCTTCTCTTCCTTGGCACCACCACTCCTCCCTAGCAACCTTGTCCTCCTCCACCCGACTCTGGCCGATGAGTGGTGGTCGCTGGTCTACTTTTATAGGTCACCTGGAAGTGCTCCAGGTGTTTGATCACCGAGTTCCAGCGGCACTTCCAGGTGTGATCAATCTGTTGCCCACACAGGCTCAGGAGTCCCAAACACAGCACCCCCTGGCGGTATCTGCGGGACCCAACAGGGCTGCCCCCAACTCCAATTCCCAGGGAGCCCTGTGGGAAACCGAGTCACTACTCCAGCCCAGGGGGGGCGGCCATCTAGCGTCCAGGGGGAGGTATTGCACTGTCCAGGGGCCTCATGTATAAACGGTGCGTACGTACAGAAATGTTGCGTAAGAACTTTTCCACGTTCAAATCGCGATGTATAAAACCTACACTTGGCGTAAAGCCACGCACTTTTCCACGGTACCTCATGTCTTGTACGCAAGTTCTCCGCTCGGTTTTGCAGACTGGCGGCACCCAGCGTTAAAGCAGTGCTACTGTTCCTGTGTGATTACACCTTATTTTCATGACGCGGCTTTATAAATACACCGAAACTAACTGCATATTGTTTATTAGTGTAACGCATCTGATTGTAATTAACTTGTAACAATATAATGGTCCAGGGAACAGCCATAGTATTCCAAATACCATAACTGATTTAGCGTTGTTACTCTCACTGCACCTTCCTCTTCTTATTTTTCTTCTTCTTCTTTCAGCTCCTCCCGTTAGGAGTTGCCACAGCTGATCATCTTTTTCCATATTACTCTCACTGCACCACTCGGAGTATTTATATCACTGTATCTGAGTGTGAATCGCAGCAGCAGCTGATCGGAAAGAGAATTATATACAGTTTCATGGACACGCTGTCTCAGCCACTGCAGAACGTTTTAAAGCCTTTCCTGTACAGACCTCGCGGCTCAGAAACAGTTTCATCCCAAGAACTTTAAATGCACTCAATCAATTGCACCTTGTAGAACGGTTTGTACTTATAAATACAATCACCCCACTGTTAACTTGCACTAATTATAATATCGCACAACCTGAGCCACTTTATAAAGCGCGTATTTACATATGATGACGATATCATTTTTAAGATGAAATGCAGCAAAATATGTTTATTAAATTATACAGATAAAACTTTAACTTCATTTAAATAATCTATATTCTTCGGTTCGATCGGTTACTTTTGGAAAGAAAAGCACTGACTGCAGTGACGGCTATGCCAATATATATTGAATATAAATCAGAAAGAGAAAATAACAACACAGCTAAAAACGCAGCAACAAATTTCGGCAAAAGTTAAATGCTTGTGTCATGAGCACGAGGCGGCTAAGCAGTGTCTGCAACGGACATGGCCATCCACCGTGCATAAGCTACCTTACTGACAGGCGGGCGAAGGAGCCACCGATTCTTCCAATGCCCAGTAACTCCACAAGCCTAGAGCCGCCCCTGAGTACTGCTGCAATAAATTATTTCATCGAAATGAAACACATGTTTAATAACGTGCTTTAACTCCTATCATCATGAAAATGACATCACGTATACATCTCAGTGTTTGAGTTATTCAGAGAGCTGTAATATCACAAATGTCATGGATTCTGTGTGAGCCGGTTTAAGAAGCAAGTAGTGATTCTCACACATAGGCACATAGAAGATCAAATACAAAACAAAGCATTTAACGTGCTACTTTAATTACGATGTGATTTGAGAAACTGGTTAATTAAACGATTTTAAGATGAAGTTTATGATGTTCTACTTTAATGACAAAATAAACTACGTGATTAAAGTGGAAATGTCGAGATTGAAGTTGACATTTCGTGCTTTTTCCCCACTGTGTGCCTTTTTTCTCTGTACCCTAATAAACTTTCATATGACACTCAGACAGTGGGCTACAACTCGGCTTTTCACGGCGACTTTGATATGTAACTTCTTTTTTATTTCCGGCACTGTGCGATTTTGTGAATGTGAGCTCTCAACTTTCTCCAACACGCTATGTCACTCGATCAACTTCCTTTTGTTGATTATACTACGGTTTATTTGAACAAATAGTATGCTTTTCCTTTGCCTCCACTTGGTATTCGCTGAAATTCTTATATTTTCCCCCGTGCTTTTCCTATTGTCTTTTCACAGAAGGCTGCGCTTAAGGGCGATTTATATTGATTTGCATATTCAAAGAGGCGTAATTCTGGGAGGAGTAGGGGCGTTACATAATGCGCGTGCACGAGCGATAGTTTTCACGCTGATCGGGATTTATGTAGCGGAAGAACGTGGAAGTTGGAGTACGCACAGATTCCTGCATCTGGATTTTTCTGTGCGTAAGCACATTTCGGCTTTTGTGCTTACGCTATGTTATAGTGCGAGTTCTACGCAAGGCATTATACATGAGGCCCCAGGGCAGCTCCCCCTGAAAATAATGTGCAGGGTCGTCCCGGCTGGGAATGGACGCCAGCCGCCTGCCACAGTATATATGGCATACATGTCCATTATTGAAAACCCATGCATCGTTTTGAAGGGCAGATCTTACTCAGTCAGAATACATATACGTGATAAAAAAATTATACTGTGTATCCAAATTACAACACAAAACATCTGTATTGGATCACAGCAATAACTTGCTTTCCACATGTGTTGTTTTGTGTTAGGAGTTCTGAGAAACGCTATTAGAGCAGGGACTGAGTGCTTTTGGAACAATTTTTGGATAACAGTTTATAGTTTTGGCAATTAGGTTTTCCAAGTTCTTTTTGAGCCCTGCCCATTACACACCTATTCTTTGTTTTTTTCCCTTGCAAGAGTTTCCATTTCCAGGTCCTTCTTCACTTATTATACTTTTTTCTCTGCCCCAAATTATAGTGCAGTATTGTATTGACTTCTGCCATATCTGATGATGCACCTGATATACTGATGAAAGAAAATAAAGTCAGGATTTCTGACAAACCAGGTAGAACAATTGTTTCCAAGGACTTTACAGAAAATTCTTGATGATCATGAAATTAAAGCAGCGTGCTATTTATTTTATCCACTTTTTATCAACCTGCTCCAATAAGCAGCTTGCTATATTCCATCCTGGATTTTTTTTTAGCAGACCCGTTCCAAGTACGACTCCACTTCAGCTCACTCTTTATATCTTGTACATTTATGTTTTAGAAATTTCTAAATCTACAGACTAGCATAGTCTTCTAAAACTCAAATGTTGCATAAAATGAGTGATCATGGGTGTGGACTGGTTGTCTCATTTCAGGTTGGCTCCGCATGTTAGATAGACTTTGTTGTACTTCACTTAAGAGTTTTATGTCTAAGTACTTTTATTTTTATCAAGCTAGCCTCTTTTCAGTATCCTTGCCGACGAACAGCTTATTTTGCTGCCTTCAAATGAGTTTTAAATCAAAAGATGCATCAGTCTTTTATTGATAATTACTTATGCTTTATAAGCTTGACTTGGCAACAGTTCATTGCTCACTCTTGGTGGCTTGTGCACTCAAGTTCTAGGCATGTCTGAATCTCCCTTGTGCTTCTGGCCATTTAAATGTTTAACAACTAAACTTTATATCTTACATACAAGACTTGCAACCCCAAATTGATCATATGCCGTCAGAATCTGATTCATCTTGCTTGGTGTCTCTACTGACTTTCATAGTTCACTGCATGCAGCTAAGTCCTGACAGGTACTCAACACCTGAGGCGACACCGACAATATCTGGTTTAGGTGAAGAAGTGAATGATGGATTTTCTGACTGTCGGCTTTACAAGAATAACCTCTGGCATGTTTTACTGAACTTTTAATAACTTTCAAAGACTGGAGTTCTGATACAAACACATGGATTGTCTTTGAAGTATGGCTGAGAAAACCAAAATCTAAATAGACATGTCACTACATTTACAGTACATGGGTTACATTTAAACAGGGAAAAAGACTTGATGAATTTTATGGAAACTTACTGGAACTTTAAAACAAACCCAATGCACTTTAAAAAAAATTGGAATAAATGAGTGTGGGAAGACACAAGGAGTGCTAGCAATTGAATGAACAGCATCAGATTAAAGCCAGGGAACAAATTCATGGCTGGCTATGGAAAGAGAATTCTGCATTAAGACTTCTTAATACACTTTGCTTTGTGTACCAACATCTTCACATTGCTATGAACGCGGCGATAATCAGACAGTTCAACACTCCCCAAGTATCAGAGCAAGCGAAACCTGAAAGCTAGACTGACACCCTCAATGGCACCTTAACCAACTAATCAAATTCACTCCTAAAGAAACACTTTATAATGCAGTAAATAGTACTAGGGTGTTGTACCGTGTTAGCCATTATGAATGTAGAGAAAAGCCAAGCAAAATGACACCTTTTATTGGCTAACTAAAAGGATTACAATATGCAAGCTTTCGAAGCAACTTAGGCCCCTTCGTCAGGCAAGATGCAATAATGCAGTAAATGAAAGTAAAGCGTACAGCACTGAAACCTTTACAGAGTAACGCATTTGAATCATTTGAACAGCTCTGCTATAAATACAGTTGTGCTTGAAAGTTTGTGAACCCTTTAGAATTTTCTAGATTTCTGCATAAATATGACCTAAAACATCATCAGATTTTCACTCAAGTCCTAAAAGTAGATAAAGAGAAACCAGTTAAACAAATGAGACAAAAATATTATACTTGGTCATTTATTTATTTAGGAAAATGATCGAAAATTACATATTTGTGAGTGGCAAAAGTATGTGAACCTTTGCTTTCAGTATCTGGTGTGACCCCTCTTTTTCAGCAATAACTGCAACTAAACGTTTCTGGTAACTTTTGATCAGTCCTGCACACTGGCTTGGAGGAATTTTAGCCCATTCCTCCTTACAGAACAACTTCAACTCTGGGATGTTGGTGGGTTTCCTCACATTAACTGCTCACTTCAGGTCCTTCCACAACATTTTGATTGGATTAAGGTCAGGACTTTGACTTGGCCATTCCAAAACATTAACTTTATTCTTCTTTAACCATTCCTTGGTAGAATGACTTGTGTGCTTATGGTCGTTATCTTGCTGCATGACCCACCTTCTCTTGAGATTCAGTTCGTGGACAGATGTCCTGACATTTTCCTTTAGAATTCTCTGATATAATTCAGAATTCATTGTTCCATCAAAGAAGGCAAGCCGTCCTGGCCCAGATGCAGCAAAACAGGCCCAAACCACAATACTACCACCACCATGTTTCACAGATGGGATAAGGTTCTTATGCTGGGAATGCAGTGTTTTCCTTTCTCCAAAAATAATGCTTTTCATTTAAACCAAAAAGTTCTATTTTGGTCTCATCCGTCCAAAAAACATTCTTCCAATAGCCTTCTGGTTTGTCCATGTGATCTTTAGCAAATTGCAGACGAGCAGCAATGTTTTTTTTGGAGAGCAGTGGCTTTCTCCTTGCAACCCTGCCATTCACACCATTGTTGTTCAGTGTTCTCCTGATGGTGGACTCATGAAAATGAACATTAGCCAATGTGAGAGAGGCCTTCAGTTACCCTGGGGTCCTTTGTGACCTCGCTGACTATTACACGCCTTGCTCTTGGAGTGATCTTTGTTGGTCGACCACTCCTGGGGAGGTTAACAATGGTCTTGAATTTCCTCCATTTGTACACAATCTGTCTGACTGTGGATTGGTGGACTCCAAACTCTTTAGAGATGGTTTTGTAACCTTTTCCAGCCTGATGAGCATCAACAACTCTTTTTCTAAAGTCCTCAGAAATCTCCTTTGTTCGTGCCATGATACACTTCCACAAACATGTGTTGTGAAGAGCAGACTTTGATAGATCACTGTTCTTTAAATAACACTGGGTGCCCACTCACACCTCATTGTCATCCCATTGATTGAAAACAGCAGACTCTAATTTCACCTTCAAACTAACTGCTAATACTAGAGGTTCACATCCTTTTGCCACTCACAAATATGTAATATTCGATCATTTTCCTCAATAATCAAATGACCAAGTATAATATTTTTCTCTCATTTGTTTAACTTGTTTCTGTTTATCTACTTTTAGGACTTGAGTGAAAAATCTGATGATGTTTAAGGTCATATTTATGCAGAAATGCAGAAAATTCTAAAGGGTTCACAAACTTTCAAGCACAACTGTACTGTATATCACAAAAGTTTTTTCTGTTATTTGCAGTTCAGATGTCTTTACAAATAACTTTGCTCTCTTTCTTTATCTCCATCCTTTATTAATCATGATGGTACTAATACTGATAAAGAAAGCATCTTGAGGTTGTGCCAGTTACCACATGTAAGACTCACTTAACATAGTGCGGCAAAGTAGACTTGTGGTATAGCAAAGTTCATGGTGGTACATGATTTTTAAATAAATATTTCAAAGCAGTTCCACTCATGCTCTGTGGGTTTGCATGCCTGTGCAGCTCAGAAATAGCAAACAGGGAAAGAACAAAAAGGCATTACTTACACCACATCCAGACGGCCAACTCCATTTGTAACAAAAATAGTGGAAAAAGTCAGTTTGTAAGCTTCTACTCGATCACTTGCTGATACTGAATTCTTAGGTCAGGTCACTCCAGTCCAAGCTCCTTTATCTCCTATTTTTCTTCAAGTGAACAATTTATGAAAGGGTGTTTCTTTAAAGAAATAACATTTTCTTTAATTTCTGAAGTTCCGCTTGAAGTCATGATTGCGCATGCTTGCGCATCTGTAGCTGTGTAATGTTGCTGTGTAAAGGCGGGTGTGAACTGTGAACCACTGACGTCAACATGAAATAGTGCATTGATGATAGTCCAATCACATTAGATTAGATTAAAAAAACCTGAAACAATACTAATTTGATGCCAATTAATGTGGGAGTGCCCGGGGCACAGAGAAATCTGAAAGCAACCAATTAGAGGGCAGTCTCAGGTCACCTGCTTGCCAAAAGATCAAGGACTTACATACACTCTCATTTGGCCAGCACCCTTCACTCAGGAAATGTAGGTATTTACACAGAAGATAAACAAAGTCGGAAAGAATGTTTAATAGATATTGACACTGACTGACAAATTAATTTCACGATTTCACATTACCTAATTAATTTAAGTAGAGTTTTAAAATATTTGGGTCACCCTGCATTACAAACGGCCACTAATTTAACCATTAATCTTCTGTAAATTATAAAATCATTCAGGCGCGGGTTCGGAAAGTGCACATTAAAAGATGCTGCCAATTTCTTCTAATGTTTTATTCCTTCAGAGTTTTGTGGGGGTATGTTTGCAAGTGTCCTCTGTAACTAATACAAGATTTCTCACAATTTGTATTATTTAGCGCCTGTGCACTACTGTTACGTTTGTACTGCAATGAGACATTCTTCATAAATAATGTCATGCTTCTGACAAAGTATTTTATATGCTTTAGTGACTGTTGGATTAATTCAGGAATTACGAAAAACTGGCTGTGTAATGAATGACAAATATTAACTCTTCTATATTATCTATTTAATTGCAAATTAATTACAGCAAGACCATATTAAGACACCAATAGGCCCCAGGGTGTGACACACATATAATTTATACACTATGAAGTTCACATATAAAAATAAAATGCACCAGGAGGCTGGTCTACCATGGAGGTTTAAGTCAGATGTTACTCGTATATTAGATCAAGGGGCAGTGATATAACGTACAAGCAATTGCATATGTGTGTTGCATAAGGATTCCAGGGTACTGCTAAAATTGAAAAATGCTAGCACTAGTTTTTGTCACTTATGCCAAGGCCCCAGGGTGTGCACACAGGTCACACTGACAGTTGCTCTACCCATGAGTTACAGATAGAAAATTGTGCTTCAGATATGATTCTACTAACATTTACCTATCGTCGTCATTACTTTCTATATATTTCCCACAGGGCCTTTCCATTCACTCAAAGTGAATAACATTTACAATAATGAGAGCAACACTTCTTTTGAGCTAATGTAGCTAAATAATTGCAATTATTTTTTAATAAGCTTACATGAGAAAATACTTTTTCCCTGTGCTCTGCCCCTTTAAATTGAGAGGAACGTGTAGCTGCATGTCATTAATTCGGAGAGGGTGAGACATTAATTGCCAACATGATGCCATTAATGGGCAATTAGACGTCCAGTGAAACAACTAGACTAGCTGTGTGTTTTGTCTTGTTAGAGTCCTACATTACTCATCAAAATGTCTAAAATCCATAGACTTACCACTGTTGATAAGGTACTGTACTTTGGCACTTCTCCCCACTTTCCCTTCTACATCTATAATCGCAGGCAATTACATGGAGTAAAAAGACAAACAGGAGTTAAGATACACATTTTAATAATGCATTATAGATAATATTCATAAAATAATAATAATGAAGCAAAGTACATATTGGCAACCATACAACCTGATAATGTTAGATATGTAGGTACAGGTGGCACACAGACTTGTAGATACTTAAATGTCTCTGGTCAAGTCATCATTTCTAGTCAGCTTTCTTCAGGACAGGCCACATGCCTGTCTCAATATGGCTGCCTAGTAGTATTCTTCATTGTGTTCTTTCTGTTCATGGCCATGAAGTGAAAAAGAGAAAGACAGAGAGAGAGAGACAGAGATAGAGACAGAGTGGGGTAAAGCGACCAACTTTATAAAAAATTCTGTCCAAATCCTTATGCCAATAGGGTGTTGTGGTACAGAATGGCCTCTGATTCAAAACCAATCCCAAACAGCCATACTTCAGACCAATGGATGCACAAACTGCCTTTTCACACCTGCCCTCGAGTACTGGATACCATTTGTTTAGCTGAAGCTTTTCATCCAGGTAGTTTTATGTTGGGGATGTCTCATTTGTACTGAATCCCCCTTGCCAAACTGGTTTTAGGCACATCCCCCAACCATGTAATAAATTTCACATCCTGAGTCAGTCCTAAAGACTCAGGGGTTGGTTATTTAGACATTAAGTACACCAAACCTAACGAAACACTAAAATTATAATTGGTATGTCTAGCTTACAAATAAAGACATACAAAGTATTTATTAACTTATATACACCACACTGTGGATTAGTAAAACTTGTTCACTGTGATAGCACATAGACCTGAAGATCGTCTCCTCTTAGTTCTGGACTATGTAGTCTGATCCTGATCCACAGCTAGTACGGTACTCTATCAGGTACACAGCTGACACAATACATCTATACTGAAGTTTACAGTAATAACTTACTTAATTTAAAATGTCTCTATAATTTTGATCAATTGAAAAATTCCTTTAATCAGACCCGGGTTCACTTCCCAGGTCCTCTCTATGTGGAGTTTGCATGTTCTCCCCATGTCTGCGTGGGTTTCCTCTGGGTCCTCCAGTTTCCTCCCACGGTCCAAAGACATGCAGGTTAGGTGCACTGGTGATATCTAAATTGTCCCTAGTGTGTGCTTGGTGTGTGTGTGTTTGTGTGTGCGCACACTGTGGTGGGCTGGTGCCCTGCCCGGGGTTTGTTTCCTGCCTTCCGCACTATGTTGGCTGGGATTGGCTCCAGCAGACCCCCGTGACCCTGTAGTTAGGATATTGCGGGTTGGATAATGGATGGATGGATGGATGGATTCCTTTACCCTCTTTTCGGTATAATTAACCATTTCAAAAACAAAGCATTTCTTGTATAAATATTTGTTTTGTACTATACAGATTTTCTTGAAATAAAATCGTAATTTGACTTTGTTTGAATTTTTTATGGCTATTTCTTGATCTCAAGAAATCAGCATCATTCTGGGTATTTTGGAAGTCAAGAAATTCAGTGATATTTATTGTTTGTTTTGATGCATTTTTGATAACATTTAATTATGAATTTTGATCTTCCAGAACACCATATTGCTTTGATACAGGCATGGCAATTTTGTACCTTTGTGTTGTATGGTTGCCAGTCTGTTGTTAGATAAGACAACCAGAGGTCAGTGATATATGATTATATATATATATATATATATATATATATATATATATATATATATCTCCCAATTTTCATCCCCTTTTTCCTATGACCTCAATTCCCACTTTTATTTCTCTGACTTTTAACACCCCTTCCTATATCTATTCTAATCCTAACTTTTCCTTATGCTTTAGGTGGTGTTTAAAAACAATTATTTTGACCTACTAGCAACGGCCCTACCTTGTTTTTTTCATCTCCTGATTCTAGTTAAACCTTTTAAAGATAGATCTATTCTGTGCGGCTATCACACTCACATGCAAACTGAATTTCCATTATTATTTACTAATTGATGATCCACAGTTAATAAATACACAAAATAAACTGGGTTTTTGTCCCATCACTCACAGTACAATAAGGCTATGCTCACAATGCAGCTCAATTCCAATGTTTTCAGTTAAATGTTGTTATATGTTACTAAATCTGACACATACATATGCGACATGAATGTGACTGGAGTTACGACTTGGAAATTTACACTCCACAACTTAATTTTATATCAGTTTTTATGTGATGCTCGTCATGTTTTTTCATTTAAAATCAAGATGGATTACTTGTACAGTACCACAACAGCATGTGAAAGAAAGCAAGGTGGTAGACTAAGTAAGCATTTATGGTGACTGTCACCAGTCAATAGTTTAATTGTTATGTGATTTCTAAAAGAAATGCCACAATTCATGGAAACATTTTTACAGCAGAGTCTTGCAGATAAATGTCGACATAATTAATCGAACAACCCCCTGAATACTCTGAATTTGTCAAACCACCGTTGTCCTTTAAAACCCACATGTTCAAGCTCCTTTTTCAGGTTTCCAAGTACAGATACAGCAGTGATAGCAATACAACAGCTATGATGTTTCATTTCCTTCAGTGAAAACAACATTCAGTGGGGCGGCAGCCAGCATGAGTTCATGGCGGCCTATCAGTTTGCATCTGTCTGACAGATTTGCTTATATTAATTATGTGCACGTGGGTACATGCAGGATCGATGACTGGACACAGTAATATCAGATTTGGAATGCTTTCAAAATTAATTTAAACAGTCAAAAAAAAAAAAATCAGATATGAGCCAAAAATTGAGATTGAGTCACATTTTGCTGCTGTGTGAGGTAACCTGTTTCTTTTGCATAAATCTTACTGATACTTTTGAACAATCTATTTGTCAGTCTAGTTTCAATCTCTCTGTTCCAAGTCAAATTTTCCCAATTGCATTTTAATGCTAACAATTATCACTTGTTCAAATGATGTTTTTACTTTTCCTTTATAAGTACAGTAGTTATCCTTCCTGTAGCAGATTTCATTGCCATTTCTGCATTGAATCTGACTCTGTACAAGATTGATTCACCCACTTTCTAAACTCCTCTTCAGATTGCATACGACAGGAATCAATCCTGGATGTCAGACCATCAAAGGGCACTATGGTACACATGGGACCAATTAAAGTCACCCGTCCCTGCAAAAGCATGCCCTAGGACACTGGGACAAAAGCAGAGTCTCCCAAAGAAGTTCCCATGAACAAGAGAAGAATTTAGAATTCCTAGACACACTTCAGGCTGGGAGTGATAGTTACAGAAGGTTCAGGCTTTTCATAATTTCATAGATACCAAAAATGCTTTAACAATTGTGCAAGATATCTGTGAGGTACTATAGGCCTCATGGAGAATTAGTCTTGGCTCCACCTTTGGTTTCTTACTTTATTTTCTTCTGGGGTTTCTTTTAGATTTGAAAGGTTTTCCCTTTTCTATGACTATAGCCCAAGGGACTATGACCATTAACTCATGTGTTGCTTCTTGACCCAAGACCTAGTAGAAGTGATTGTGGGCCTCAGGCATTTGCTAAGAAGATTCAGTTCATTGCATTTCCTAATGGCCACCTTCTCCAAGAGTTATGTCTACTTCTAGCAACCTCACCTTCATGTCGTTGGCATCTTTACGTTAACAGTTTATGTATAGCTTTTCGATTTCTGTTTTAAAGATTTTGGAGATCATTTTGATTCTATAGGTAAAGGTTTTGTAAATTTATAGTTACGTTTTAGACTGCTGGTTTAGGTCTTTGGAATTCCTACCTGTTATTAATGTTTCAGTTTTATTTATTTCAGTTTGTTTTTGTTTCTTTATGTTGCCGTCTTAGAGATTCATTACTAAGTTACGATTAGACTTAATTATTACATAAGAAACATCACGAATTTGGCAAATGTGAGGAGCCCATTCAGTCCATCAAGCCTGGTTGTTTAGCTAATAGCTATGCTGTCCTAATATCTCCTCCAGGTACCTCTTAATTTTTCTATATTATGTGGTTTGTGTGTTGTATTTACCCCACTTAGTGACACCAATTACACACCCAAATTACTTTAAGGGGGTCTTTTCTTTTTTGGAAGTTTTCTTCCTGCCTTCTTATTGAGTCAAAGCTGGGGGCTGTCAAGAAACAGGGCCTGTTAAAGCACATTAAGGCATTCCTTGTGTGATTTTGGGCTATACAAGAAATAAACTGTTCTTGTGTGTCTTCTTTATTTTTTTGTTGTTTTGGAAATTAAGACTATTTTTATTAATAAATACTGGATTTATTATTATTGTTTCACATTTATGAGGGTTTGTCCTTGTAGGATTATAAGATTAAGTTTTTCTTCTATGTGTGATTCTTTGAGGCATTTGTGAACTTTATAGTTTTGATTAAGTTTCGGAATAGTTTTCAATTAAAATAAGAAAGTTCAATAAGTGAAACAATTGTATGACTCTAGCAGGAATTTTGTAGTTAGAAAGTAAGTGATAAACTTGAAGAGAAACATATAGTGAAAAGTAAATTAAAGCATAGTTAAAATAAAAAGTGTGATTCAGAGAAAGAAACATTCAGAATAAACTGCAGTATAGTATAAAAGGCCATGTGGGGACTTAATACAAGGTTTAAAAATTCATAGAGGTAGCAATAAGGGAATACAAGTTTCTATGCTATATCAGGAAAATGCAGACAAATTTAACAGGGGTGAATACTTTGATTTTAAGTTCATGTTCTACTGTAATTCAAACTTAGGGGCTATTTCAGAAAAAGAAGACAGAAGGTTTAAGGTGAGGTAGTAATAGTAACTGATTATGTATGTTGATTATCACACACAAG
Organism: Polypterus senegalus; assembly: GCF_016835505.1. Taxonomy (NCBI): domain Eukaryota; kingdom Metazoa; phylum Chordata; class Cladistia; order Polypteriformes; family Polypteridae; genus Polypterus; species Polypterus senegalus. The sequence continues at coordinate 264,043,836 of NC_053154.1, forward strand.
TTAGAATTTGACTGTGCATATGACAATAATGACCCTATGATAATGATTAGAATTAATCCCAAAAAATTACTTTAGTTAAACATTGAATCATGAACTTCAGGAAACCCATGGAAATTAAGAGCAAGTGGATTCATGTTGGAATCCAGGAAGCATTCACCATGCAAAAGCACTTTGAAATCTGGGACAAACTACCAGATCATTCAGCGGAAGCAGAAAATAATCTAGATGAGAATTTAAGACAAATCAGTTATACTTTGTTCTCATTGAAACAATCTCATTGGAGTGATCTGGCTCCTCTTGTGTGTAAAATGCTTTATATGAAGAACTAATGTGCTATTTTAAAAACACACATAGTCTTCAGTTTGGGAGGCACCAAGGAGAAGGTCAATTTTAAATTCCTCAGAAACTAGATATTGTTAAGACTGTGGTTACTTAATAGTTATTACAATAATAACAATACAATCATTTTATATGTGCATTTTTTGTGACTATTACATTTAGCTTGTATAATATGTTCTACATTTGGAAAAACACCAGGCTACTTATAAATGACATTTTTCCTGAATAATGAAAGAATATTCACAGAAAACAGCAATTTTAATTACTTTAATTGCCTTATGCCTGTGGTACATAAACAGTGATATCAAAATCCATTAACATTAAAAAACAGTTATTCTATGCTAAAATTCAGACCATTATCAACAGTAACAATGAAGTTTATTTAAAACAATGCTCTTTTTAACATCAACCACTTTATTGAACTTCAGGAATTCATTTCAAAAATATCTAATGTGGGCTGTTATCACTTCAGGAGCACATCACTTTGTTGAGGGAAAAAAAAAAAAAACACATGAAACCCCTGTATATGACTTTCAAGAAACCCATTAGAAGGGGCTGCACATGCTCAGAGCTGCCTCGGGTTGTGACCTTTGTCCTTCCTTGTGAAGCATTTGGGCAAGGCAATCCATCATGGTGCTCATCCTGTCAGGCCAGAAACGTGGCTGCAGCTGTCTGTCACTTTGGTGAAAGGGGCCTGCTTAAAGGCAATCATGTCAATCTTGATAGAACTAAGACAGAAGGATGGCTCTGACAGGACTAGAGAAGTCGGCATAAGGCAGAGGCAGTAGAGGGCTCTCTAGAGTGGATAATTACACCAAAGTGATATTTCAGTTTCCTTATGAAGTGGTCATCAGCAATAATCAGCAGCAGCCTGTCAAAGTTGATCATCACGAATAAATCGGTTGCCTTCCGAGTGCTTTCCATAATAAATGTACTGACATTTTGCAAAAACACCTGGGGAGGGAAAGAAAAAAATGGAATTAATTCTTGAACATCTCTAGTTTTGGTTTGTTACAAACAGAGGCTTGTACCATAAATGTATTCTCTTTAGAATCTTGAGAAGTCAATCTATCCATCCACTCATGCATTTTGTAACCCAGTTCAGGGTTTTGGGGAACCAGTGCATATCCCAGCAGTTCTGGGTGCAAGGTGTTAGATTATCTTGATTTAGACAAACAGTCCACTGCAGGTCACACTTACTCTTATGGAGACAGCTCAGTCACCAAGTAACCTATACTGTCCTTGAGAGGACGGAGAAAAACTTAAACAGCTGGAGAAAAACCCTCACAGACATAAGAAAAATATGCAAACTCCACATGGGCAGCACCTTGGCCAGATTCACATCAAAGAACTTATAGGCAGCAGTGCCAATATTGTACCATGCCTGAGAAGTGAATGGCAGAAATAATATAAGAAGATGAGACTTGCACTATTGCATTAGGGTTAGTGGTGGAGCCACACATGTCTCTAAGCTTGGTCTGGTTAATATAAGTGTGGAGTCTGCACATTGCATCTGTGTCATTGTGTATTGGCTCTAGGTACTCCAATTTTCCTCTTAAATCTCAAAGATGCGCACCTCAGGTTACCTGGAAACTGTAAGCTTACCTAGAAAGAACGATTGTGGGTTTGTGTGTGACTGTGCACCATGACAGATTAGAATACTGTCCAATGTTACAGTGGGAATGTCCAGTGCTTGCTTGGCTTGGCTTGAGCGCTCTCTTACCCAGTAATAGATAAAATGGACTTAGATAATGGATAGATAGATTACAGAGACTATTTGGATTCAAAAATAGAAACATTACCATTACCCCCTAACACTTCTGTATTATCACAATACACAAAAAGCAATTCTGTAATAATAAAGATCTCTGACTCATGTTATCATGACATGCACAACGCAACAACTCATTCAACTCATATTTGGATCAGAAAATCATAATCTATGAGGAATTTCTTTAGCATGTATTTTAGAAACACAGATGCTGTAGTGCTTAAGGATGGCCTGGTATTAAATGGTTAAAACTGCTGCTTTCCATATCTAGAATATTGGCTTTGAATCCCTTGCCCCAATTGGTCCTCCTTAAGATACAGTGGAACCTCGGTTTGTGAGTAACTTGGTTTATGAGTGTTTTGTTAGACGAGCTAAATTGTTTAATAAATTTTGACTTGATAAACGAGCGATGCCTTGCAATAGGAGTAGTATGGATACACTGAGCGTCATGTGATCACAACTGGGCTGATGGTTCTTCTGTCTCTCTCGTGTGTGTGTGTGTGTGTGTCTCTCTCTCTCTCTTCTCTTGAGGGCAATCGTCTCCTATTCTCCGTCTGAGTCTGCGTGCCTCACTCATATAGTCAACATCCGTACGAGTGTACACTGTTTACTACAGCATTGTGACGGTGTGTGTGTGTGTGCTGTGAAGTGCGAGTCCCCGTCTTGCGCCCCAAAACACAAAGCTGAGTCTCAGTACTTTAACAACACCAGCTTTATTCAGCTTGAAACAGGAACAGCGCGGTTATTTATTGTAGCGTGTTCTTTATAATGTTCCTTGTATCACCCATCAACGGCAGGCGCTTATAGCATGTCTGCGATCTTTTTGGATATGCTTATACGGCGAACTGCTACAGCGCTGGTAGACTGCGATTGCTTTGGGACGCTCTTCTGCGTGTCGTTCCGTTGGGTGGAATCACAGAAGAATTTAGAAACTCACTCACATCAGCTATGATTCTTTTTAAAGGTAAAGTGCAGGTTAATTTGTTTTATGTTTTTTTACTTAATATTTTGTATTAATCATTTTTATATAAATAGTTTTGGGTTATGGAACGAATCATCTGAGTTTCCATTATTTCTTATGGGGAAATTCACTTTGATATACGAGTGCTTTGGACTACGAGCACGTTTCTGGACGAATTATGCTCGCCAACCGAGATTCCACTGTACTTCATTTTTCTTCTCATATGTCCTAAAATATACAAGTTAGGTTAGTTGGTGATTGAGAACTAGTCTTGCATGAGTGTGAGTGTGCGTTTGTTTACAAATATACATACTATACATAGGTATAAGTAAAATTAAAAACAACAAAGCTTTTATATTTGTATGTTGTGGACTGGGACCCGGACACAGACAGACGGACAGCATAGTTCCACCACACACCGTTTATTTACAATACTATCTATTATTTATAAGTTTAACGTGCACACAAACCCCAGTGCCTCTTGCACCGATTCCCCAAAGTCCAGGCCACACTCTCAGTCACTGTGCCTCTCTTTCGACCGCCTCCCGTCCTCTCTCCAGCTCTGTCCTCTTCCACCCGACATCCACTAATGACTGGAGGGAGGCGGCCCCTTAAGTAGGAACCGGATGGGCTCCAGCTGCTTCCCGGCACTCCCCTTGGACACACCCCTGTGTGGCGGAAGTGCCGGCTGTGCACCCGGAAGCCGTCCGGGTGTCTCCTGTCTTCTTCCCCCCAGCACTTCCTGGTGTGGCGGAAGTGCTGGGCTCCAGGGTTCCTCAGGCACAGCAGGGCTGGGCTTCCAAGCCCTGTACCCGAGGCCCCCAACATAACCAGGACGGACGCCCCCTCGCGGTCTGGAGGAGGCCACAATGTGTTGGATTTCACACAGGGTTTCTTGCCTGGCTGGGATTCAAATTCCATTTTTATGTCTTTCTTGTTTATTTCTGATTCCTATGTTGATGCTAATATTGTTGACCGCATAGTTCCTCTGTAAATATTTATCGTCTTTTATGTTCTGTGTGTTTTGAGGGTGGTCTAACAAGAGACAAGCCCACATGCCCATCACTGTCAGGGGATTGCCCTCAGCCAAGAACCCACAGTCCCTTTCAGTTAATTGAGATTGCACTTATGGTGTGGTGAGGTCTCTTGAGTTTATTCTGTGCTTTTGGTGATTTCTGTATATTTTGAACAGTTACTCTGTTTTTCTTAATGTGTGCACTTGGACATTGCCTACTGTGTCCATATACTCCTTAGAATCTTTTTATCTATAAAGATTCTTTGTTGCTCTTTTGGTGACTAGATGGGGTATGATGGGACTTTCGTGCATCAGAACTTTATAACAATATACTTGAATCTTTATCTTTAGCAATATATATTGTATCTTATTTGTAGGAAATACCTTGCATATTCACTGTGGTGAAAAAAGAAAGAGGCCTTATTTACTTTTTCACTTCTTTGAATAATATTAAACTACAGCATTTTTAACAGAACCACAGGCCTGTCAACACTTTGTGGCCTAAGTGTCATCCATTGGCAGGTCATAATGTACATTTTTGTCAATGATTTTGTAACACTTTTCCATCTCTCTCATTTTCCGCCTTGCTCTCTGTACTAGAATGTTAATTAGCTTGCCTGCCATCTACTCAATAAGCAAACATTCATTGATGCTTTCTTGCTAGCTAGTTGACTAACAAAAGCGTGTATGACATATTAACCTTTCAATTGTTTGGCTGTGAGTTGCCTAAATAAAGGTTTCTGTGAGTAACTTCTTGTTGTATGGACATGTGGTCTGAAGCAGAGGCCTGTATTAAAACAGACACTTTGTAGCTCATGATTTCATTATACTGCTTCAGGTGTACAGTAAGTAGGTGGTTGAGGAAAAATGTGTGGAACTGAAATAGTTTGAGTATATAAAGCATTATTTTTTTTTTCATTTGACACATACACCCAAATCATCATTAACTATAAAAAGTAGATGTTTCTCAGTACAGTGGCCAAGAGACCCAAAGCTAAAAGAAATGTGTTACTAACCTTGAAAATGTTCTTAAAAATCACAAATTTAAATCCGCTAAAATGAAAAAACGAAAAATGTGCATACACAGATGTTAACTTCCATTGTTGCTGATGAGAGAAGAAACCAGCTATTTTTTGCTTGTTTCAATGCACAAGAAGCCCAAAGTCAGGCACCTTAGGTCTAATATGTCACTCATGCACTGCTTTTAACGGATTCACAGCTCAAAACTGGCAATAGTCTAAAATATTCAATATGTCTGAATGTATGGTTCAGTTTCTGGCAAAGGTGACCCTGGCAAAAATGCAAACCATCCCAGCTCAAGGTATGTCCTCACTTTTTGCCCTATCCTGCCCTGACAGAAGTTAAGAAAATAAAAGACTGGATGGGTATTATGGAAAACACCTGGAAGGATGGATATTATGATTATTACGTAGATGTGATGATATTCTGTAGTGTCACCTTTTAAATTTTTTGTACTTTCTCCATAGAGAAAAAATCCAGTAAAGATGAATGACTAAAACTACCTTTGCCATATGTTGACTAAATTTGCTGCTTAATGAAATACAAGGTCATGGGGAGATAGAGTCTGCCCCTACACAACTGGGCACAAACCAAGAATTTATGCTGGATGGGTCACCACTCTACTGCACACAGGATAGTTTGAGCAATCAGGGAACCTGTCACATACATCTAAAGCTGGATTACTCAGGGAAAGACCACCCAGAAAATGAAGAATTTACACACCACACATGATCAGACAAGGACCTCAGCAGTGCTAACCAATGTTGCCTCAACACCTATGTCAACGTAACAAGATCTAATCATGTTGAGTGTGCACTGATAATAACATGACACACAACACCACCACCCATAATCATATAAAACCTGGCCAAAATTAAAAAATACATATGACATTTTGAAATGTCAAATGAGGTTTTCTTCAGTCTTTGGTTTAGGGGAGACCCGATGGCCTTGACATCACCACTCAGTCTCTTTTCTCTGGGTAGTTTATGTTGTTTAGCACCATTTCAAAGTCCATCAAAGTACTCTTGGTAAAACTGAAAATGAACTTCAGGTTTAAAAAGTTGGCAGAGCTGGAAATTGTTGAAATGCTCAGGTCACATTCAGATGTGTTTGTTCAGAGGCGGTGCAGAGGTGATCAATCAGCTTGTCACCTCGATCCTCTAACACAGGTTTTCTGTTGGCATGAGTCAGAATACAAAGAAGGCTGAGAGGAGCATACAAAGGAAATGTCAGACCTTAATAAGCATAGATCTCTTCAGTGCTCTTCAGTTATAAAAATGAGAAGGGGGCACTTAGCATTTTATCCCAAAATAGTATAAAAGACAATTAAAACAATTACTGTTTTAAGAGTAAAATTAAGTATCCCTATTTAGCTGTTCAGATACTGATACTGTATCTAGCACTGTTCAAGTACTTGCTGCAAGAATTCCTGCATTCTCCTAAAGCAAACATTGGACTTGACAATAGACACCCAACTTGAGGGATATGTTGCCAAAAACTACTTCATTTTAAACACTAGTGATTCACTTCCAGCATTTGTATATACATTATGTACAAAGGAACTACTGTGCAACGCGTTCCTTCCCGTAACAAAATGAGTTTAGAGGCTGCTATCTATTTGATGAATCAATTCACTCACCTGGCCAATACAACACTTATAAATAGTTTTGCCATGGCACCAAAGGCCCCTTTGCTCTTTCAATACAAAGATTAATTGATGCTAAAACCATATCAAAAGACAAAATTTGAAAAATGGACCAGCAAATGCAGATCAAAGAATAGTCAAGGCTCTAATATCCATTCCTTATATAATTATTCAAGCAAAAGTTAGTTTTTCAACAGGTTTAACCCAAAATGTACGTAAATGCAAATGTCACCTTGTCACCATCTTTTATAAAATGCGTAACTCTGGCCATGAAACAAAATCCCAGAAAGGTGGCAAGGTGATGGCATAGACAAAACAATAAAAAATAACAATATAACATAATAAAAAGAAACAAGAATAAGGAAAAATGATTCCCAGTGGCAAACAGCTAAGATTCACAATCGTATTGTACCTCTTCTTAAGTGAACTACCATTCTCGTTTAGTCAACTAGCGGTGTTTTATTCTTCCTGTAAAGGTCAAGAGATGAGTGTTATTCTTACCAGGAACAGGCCCAATAGTACCATAATCTTATTGCTTGCCCTCACGGGCCACATTCGTCTAGAAAAGCCCAACCTTCTGGGCCCAACATCTACAATGGAGTTCCTGCCTGTAGTGTAATCATTTATTATACAGACTGTCCACTTTGAAAACATGTGATTAAGACAGCTTGTCTTGAGAAGGAACCTCATTTTGGTACAATTCTCCATGATAGCTAGATGTACTGCATTTCAAGTAACTATGTTATACTAAGTACTATACTGTACTATACTTTACTATACTGTACTGTACTGTAATACTAAGTATTTTATTTCAGACAAGGAAGATTACAGTATACTGTATGTTAAAAGACATGTTCCATGTTAAAATCTTCCAGACCAACATCAAGAAATTCATTCAGTCATCCCTTTCCTAAACCCTCTTATCTAGAGCAGCGTCATGGGGAAGCTGGGGCCTATACAGGTAAACATCACCTGCAAGGCAGGACCAATCCTGGACAGAAAGCCAGCTATCTGTACGGTGAACAAAAACACACACATCACGGGCCAGTTTAACATTGCCGGTCTAGCTAACCAGCATATCTTTTGACTGTGAGATGTAGCTGGAGAACCTGGGATATGAAATCTGGTCTCCTTGTTACAAGGCAGCAGCACTACCAATGTGCCACTGTGCTGCCCCTGAACATTCATGATTAGAATAATCTGGCATCCCTTCCTTGGTTCCTGCCTTGTACCCAGTGCTATCAGGACACACTCAACCTGACTGTGAACATGAAATGGATATGTGAGTTCAGTAAATGAAGGAGTTTGTTCTTCAAATACTTTTATCTGCAGCTTGCATACAAGTAGGATTTTGTAATTAGTATTTGATCAGTGATATAAATCACTGCAGAAAGAAGAGCTCATTCAATGGCAAAATAAATGAAGATCATTGTATCTTATGGCAAGGAAAATCCAGTATTTTGTATCAAAAATCTGCATCAACTAACTGAGTCAGTCGAGTTTTCAGAAATGGGCACCAATTTCACATTGATGATTCTGTCAATTACAAAGGGTAGGTGACACCCATGGGCTCGATGGATTGTGCAACACCCTTCAAAACAATTATATGTGTACAAAAATAACATCTATGATGGTGGGGTTATGCTTGCTTCTAGAGAAGCACAATGACTTGGCCTTAATCATCATGACAAAGTTCATGTGTACATATGAAACGATGGGCAGATAATACTTTACTAAACCCAAAGTGGAAATTTTCTTGTTAAAGAAGCAACACAGACCCTAAAACACAGTCCAAAACAGTAAGAAAAGTAACATGCGAATTGTTATACAGGTACAAGACCAACTACAATTATTATACAAAAAGAATGACTTCATGATATAAAGAAATACTGTCCCTGCACTAATGTACAGTATCTGTTTTAATTGTGTAGGGCAAAGAAAGGGATGATGGGAGGAAGCATTATGCAATGTTACAGTTGAAGGCAAAAATAAAAGTTCCAGTAGTGCTTATTTGCACACTGTGGTTCAATGAGTCAGTGACTAAATGTGTTCCAAGACGAAAGATAAGAAGAAGGCAGGAATACATTATTCATGATGACCTCTAATATGGTCATCATTCTCTTTTCTGCCTCTGCCTCCAGTTAGCGTAGGGTCAGTGCTGTCAAACAGCTGGCCCTCATGATCAATTTATTCAGGTGTTTCTCATCCCCTAAATGCCGTTACTTCCCTCCGGACCACCCCAGCAGAGTATTGTACATTGGACACTATGGACTAGTAGAATAGCTCCAGCAGATGGTCTCCTGAAAAAGGACAGCCTGTTCCAAGCCATTTCATCTGTGTTAGTCTAGTTTATAGTTTGGATGGATAGATGGTATTTATAGGTCTACGCCTACTGTTCCACCCCACTTCATTACAGTGATTGATCTCATGGAACAACCTCGTGCACAGGAAGTCCACCTCTAACTCCTTTGCCTTAGTACAATTCATCTACAGGTAGTCTTCCCTCAAGCATAAGGTTAATATCCTCCACCACCCTTCCATACTACTCTTTAAGTCCACTGACAATGCAGACTACAATGGAGGACTCGTGTAAGAATGATATAGTTGAGCTGAAATTAAAAGTGATGTGTAGATAGTGAAGAAAAAGTTATCTGAGGAGCTCTTATGATGCCCACCACCATCACCAACACAAAGATCTGGAGCATCACAAACTCTTTCTTGGTCATTCTTTGCTTTCTGTGAGGGATGATTTGATCAGGTCCTTAAGGGCTGCACTACCTTATTATTGACTTTAGGAATGAACTTCTCATTTAACTTTCATCCAGTCACCATCTGAACATGTCTTACAAGTTTATAGGTGAAGTGGATTCTTCCCTGAAGACATTGGGCACCAGTTCATTATAGGACATACACACACACTCTTAAGTGGCACAACTAAAATACATTGACAAAAGCCTGTAGTTACAAATGCACTGCAGAAAAATTCATGTATTGACAAATGCACGAAGCTAATAAAGTACATTACTAATGCCTACTTCATTACAAATGCAATACTCACAGAAATACAATTTCAGTTATGACTCTCGCGCCTCTTGTCGATTGTGTCTTTACTACAGAAGCTAGACATTCTCCAGTTGCTTGTGTGGATCTTCTCACACAAATATTTTTATATCACTCTCTGATGTTTCTTAGATTGTTCAAGTGTTCACAAGTGACTCTGTGACTGACTAGCCTAACATATCAGACTTGTTTCCTTCCTTACATCCTTTGTGCTGTGCTCTGATTTCATATGACTTTGAACAGGAAAAAAGAAGCTTATAAATGAGGTGGATGGATTTAGTTTGTTTCAATTCTCCATGATAATCCTTTCAAGCATAAAAGTTTAAGCTTAAAAATCAATCTCTTAATCAGTGTGGCAGATAATTTCTATACATATTCTTACATAATTTCCATATTTTTTTAATCAACAACTTTATATTATACACCAATGTTGGTTACAGTCACAGAGTTTTGTTGTTGATTTGTGAGTGTCATTTTATAGTATATAATTTGAGAACTGCACCACAAGCCTTGGATGCTCAAAGCAGGTGGCTCTTTAGTGAAATGTGGGTTTGAAAATATCTTCATCAGCTGTGAAAGGTTCAAACAGAATGACACTTGACCTTAAGGCTAATGTCAGAAATTTAAATGTGGAATAACACGTCTTTTTAGATGAAAATCTATTAGCATACAAATCAATGATCACGAGACATAATATATGGAAGAAATGCATTCACTCTTATTTGGCCTGGGGCAAACAGAATCTAGCGGTAGTTGCCGCTTTTATAAATATATTACCACTAGCCTGAACTAAACCTCAAAACTCAGGCAATCAACATAATTTATTGTTGCATGTCATCTCCAGACCTGGGAATTCTTGATCTTTTCAAATGACTATCTAAACCGTCAGAGCCATGAATAAAAGAGCTAAGGGTCTGAATAATCTTGACAAGTTATAAATGGAGGGTACTTGACCTTAAAAGAAGGGCTGGGAATGCAAATCTGGTAAAGAAAGTGCCTTAGTTTAGCTTGACAGTATGCAAATTCATAATTTTTGATTGCACTTCAAAGAACCTTCGGTCTGACCTGAAAACGACAGGCAAATGTGAACGAGTAGCGACATGAGAAACACACGGCTACTTGCTGATTTACACAAGTAAATGTGCACGTATGTAGAGTATGACCTTCCTCTGTCTGTCTTTGCAGTGAGTGTTTTGGCATTAAATACACAAGACATATAGAACATTGATGAGAAATAGCCATTTAGCATATTTAGCATATGGTTGAAATGTGAATACAAAAATGTTCATGCTATGAATACATTACATTATTAAAATTCATGAACATCCATTTTCTGAACAGGCTTTTTTATATGGCATGAGGGGAACAAGGTAAGAGCAAATCCTGGACAGGAGACCAGAATGTTGCAGCACTTGCCACACGGATGGTGATAATTTGGGATTTGTACCCAGATCTCTGAAGCTGTGAGATGGCAACACTAAACAAAAGTGAACAATCAAACAAAGCGTATTTTATACAGCACCTTTCTATAGCAAATATCATCCCAAAGAATTTCAAAATGACACATTTGTAGCACATTTGTTTAAATAAATTTTTACAATTAGAGCACAGACAGGTTAAACTACCATTTCAGTTGGGAAGAGTTAGGATTTGAACGCACAGCCCTGTGGTTTAGAGTCAAGATTCTTATCCACTACACCAAGTTATAATACCATTACATTTTCCTAAATTGTCAATATTTCATATGAACTTACAAAAAATTGTTAAGTTCTATAATCACTGACAACAACATGAAATTCATGTTACCAGGATAGAAGTCTAAGTCTTAGGGATACAGAAAAGTCTTGGTGGGAAAAACAGACTAATAACTAACTCAAATTCCACCCCTCTGCCAGTGCTCCTCATTTGCGAAGATTTATTTGCTAAAAAGAACACAGTGAAGACTGTTTCAGATTTTCTTCAACATAAAGGCTGCGATGAAATAAAATGTTATGGAGTCTAAATGTGATTCTGGCCTGGTTCTGTGAAGCTAATCCAAAACACTTTCCTTGCCAAATTTGCATTCTGTGCATTTCTTTATTGGACAAGTTTCCTCAGTTAGAACTCGGAAAGATTATTCAAAAGCAAAAGCTTCTAGGTCTTTACTTCGTGGCTCTGGCAGCTTAATTCCAGGGTCTAGTCCAGTGTTTCCCAAACTCGGTCCTGGGGACCCCCTGTGGCTGCAGGTTTTTGTTCCAACCAATTAACTCCTGGGCTAATTAAGTGAACTGATATTTCCCAAGTTCTGTGTTTAGGGAACAATACAGAAAATTAGAAAACTAAGTTTGCCAAAAAAAAAAATTAAATGTACCAATCAGTTACATAGCAATAATGTATTTTTTTTTCTTTTTAACTGTATTATCAGGTGTTGTCACTGATTAGGAATCTGGTTGGGACAAAAACCTGCAGCCACAGTGTGCCCTCTGGACCGAGTTTGGGAAACAGTGGACTCTAGTCACTATATGTGGAGTTTACACTTTCTCCCTATATTATATTATATTATATTATATTATATTATATTATATTATATTATATTATATTATATTATATTATATTATATAGGGTGGTCCAGATCTAATTATGCAATTTTCATTACGCTATAACTTATTAAGTTTATTACATAGAAAATCATCCGAAAAATCACGGACAATCGAGAAGTGTGCGAACTGACGACATAAAGAATTGTCTTCGCGCCAAACTGGAATCGTCCCCGCATAAATCAGAGTCATCCAGACGATCTGGATCTGCATAATTAGATCTGGACCACCCTGCATTATATTATATTATATTATATTATATTATATTATATTATATTAACCATTTATCCAATTCCAAAATGGTTCCAGTGCTGAGGGTTAAGCCAGTTATTGTTCTTTCTCCCCATGTTTGTTTGAGGTTTTCATCTGGTATAATGGTGAGATTGACTGGTGATTCCAATTTGGCCATGTTTGTGTGTGACCACTCCCTATGATGGACTGGTGCTCTGTCCAAGGCTGTATTCTATCTTGTGTCCAGTGATGTGATGCTGGCATAGGCTCTGGTAACCTGTGACCCCGAATAGGATTAAGTGGTTTTGAGAAAGTTATAATATTGTAATATAAGCAGAAGGAGATTAAGAGGTGATGTGATTGAAGTGTTTAAAATTATGAAGGGAATTAGTACAGTGGATCGAGCCTTTCTTTAAAATGAGTTCAACAAGAACACTGGGACACAGTTGTAAAATTGTTAAGGGTAAATTTTGCACAAACATTAGGAAGTTTGTCTTCACACAGAGAACCATAGACACACAGAACAAGCTATCAAGTAGTGTAGTTGATGGTAGGCCTTTAGGAACGTTCAAACCTTGACAATGTTATTTTGGAAGAGCTTTGTTGGGCTGAATGGCCTGTTCTCATCTAGAATGTCTAATGTTCAATTAGCTACACATTCCTAATGGGCATCAGACAATGAGTCAAGAATGTGACAAACACTGAATGTGGTTTCTGATTTCAATATTCTGTACTGTCTAGAGGTGTCATATGAACAATTCCGATCACAATAATTGTAAAATTTAGCAGTTTATGCACTGAATGAAAATTTGCACAGGACTGAAATAAGAATCAAATTATAAATGGCATTTTTCCATCCGTTCAGTCATTCATGCACCCATCTGTGTGCCCACCTGCCTTTCCATCCATCCATCAATTTTCTTAACTACTTAGTCTAATTAATTATCACAGGGTGCTAAGTCCAGGTCCACATTAAGTGCCCTGCAAGAAACTCTATAAACACTAACATTAACTATGGTACATGATGCAACATTCATTTCTTTCATATTAGCTGAATTCCAATCTTACAGTACTTCACTGTTTGCACCTGCATTATTTGACACAAGACTGAAATGGTTATATTTACATTCTGGTGTGGCGGGTTGAGCTTCCATTTCATAACCCATGGCCCTACTGTAAGCCCTCTGTCAGTACGGAGGAGAAACAGTCTTGAAATACTTTCTCCCCCAGTCCTTCCATACTTTGGGTGTATCTGGCTACCTGCCACACAGAAATTTGCACTTTCCTTTTTAGATGGCCACAGCTGACCACCTCCCTTAGCTTGTCTGGAGGCGTTTGTGTCCATTTCCATTTCTTTGTTTGGAAATCTGGCTGTATTTGCCCATTTTCAAGATATAATGATGTTGCAATGTACTGTAGAACCAAAGCAATAGGAAAATACATTTTTCCTAAGTTTTACAATTATTGCAATCCTCAGAAGCTTTTACTTATTAAAATGCAGTAGTATATGTCTGTTTAACACATATTATTGGCAAAGGAAATGCCCCAAATTAACACAACTAGAGAAAATCATGCTGCAAAAAAAAAAATCATTGCTCACAGTAATTCAATAAAGGCAGCACAAGATGTCTTCACTCTATTAATACAAAATTTGCTGCGTGTCATAAAGTAATGCACAGATATCAACACTTGGATTTTTGCATCTGTCAGGCTTTCTCAACCTTGATGACTGCCTTTAGCTTTATGTCCCCAGGGGAAAACACAAAAGATTAAAATAAAAATGACATGTGGCTGGCTAAATTACATGCATGTGCTTCAGGTGCCATCAACACATAAAACATGTTTTACATATATAGTGCAATATGAAATTTGCATAAACATTAGGAATTATTAAATGTGTGTCATACAAATACATGAGGTGATTTTTGGACATAAATCCTTTTTTTTCCACTTTGTATCTGGCACTGTGGCTCAGCACTGTTAAGCATTGGGCCTTGGTGTGACATTTAGTGGTGATCTAATAATGTACTACACACAATGAATAGAAATAACAAACTGCTCAAATTAAACTTTTCTAAAAGCATCAATGTACTGCTCATGTCACTCCATGAGTCATTCACTGTACTTGAACTCCTGTGGCAGAAGTCCTGTCTGCTTCATTAATGTTTTCAGCTTATTAAAATACGCGGATATTCCTCAGCTGTTATGGACAGCATTTTCTTTTAAATACAGTATACTCCTTTGTTACGAACTGTTGCTGCCAATTATGATGGAAACAGGAGGAAAACAGAGTGTTTGTCCAAAAGTTAATAAACTGTTTTGTAAGTCGACAGCAAAATCAAAACTTAAACTGCAGCCATTCCCATAAAGCTCTGCCTTTTACAAGGTACAGACAACGAAATCCAAAAAGTGGGTACCCAGTCATACAGGAGGCTCTCATTATTGTCTCCTAAATCTGTCAGGTATCAGCCATTTATTAGCTATTTGACAAAAATGATCTGATATTAATCTCTTCTAGCCAGAAAGTGCATCTTTAAACCCAACATTGTCAAACATTCACAATCAAACTCAGCCTGGGAGGTTTGTAGCCATTAGGTGCGGCATCAAGCAAAAAACTAGAATCCAACCATGAATGGGACACTTAGTAGTGCAATTTATATTTTAAGTGATCTCTAGCTTCTTGAAACCTGTTGTGAATTATTTTCATTTATATTTTATTATGGAATTATTGTTATATTTCACTTTTTTTTAACTTTGACTGAGGTTTTGAATGGTGGAGAATTCATTTATAACATTTGTTGTTGATTCTGACCACATTCAGAATGACTGAAAATTATCTTTGCATCATCTTTTACTCCATGTTTGTTCTCCATGGACACCATCATTGGTTGTTTTGTTACCTTGGTTATGACTCAGCAGCACACGTGCATGACGTGACTTAAGTGACGGGATAAAAGGGTCACCCTTAAATTTGAGATTGTGTACAGTATACCCAAAAGACTTTGCTCACATTTGTGCTCCTATTCAGTTTTCTACAATGCTATTTTTGAATTTTATTACTGATTTACGTATTGAGGTTAGACAGCAGTTCTTTGATTTAGTGGTTGAGATCTTGCTTTGATCATAGGTGACATCTCCTGTTCTGCTCTGTTGTTCCTTTCTCTCAAGCTAATTCTTTTTTCAACATAACAATATCTTAATGAATTGAGGTGATTCAAACAGTATAGTGTGAGTAACTGTCACCTTGCATAAAATCTTTAACAAGAAAGATGCCAAGGCCATGTCAGTATATTGTGTATTATAACACTCTCAAACATTTTTAACCTAACTGAGGACTTGCATGAGTTGGAGTTGATCCCGGCAGCTTTAGGCAGGGATTAGGACTGGACACACTCACACTTCTCTCCAGGTACTTCAGTGTTTCTCCCACATTCCTTCAATATGGACATCAAGGTAACTGGTGATTCTAAATTGGTCTTATGTGAGTTATGTGAGCAAGCAAGTGGCCTATATGATGGATTGTTGCTAGTATACACTTGAACGCCTGTGTCCATAAACTGGATTGAGTAGAGTTGGGAATTTTACAGATTTATAGGTATACAGTATAAATTAGGTCAGATTCATCTTTCTGTTCTCAGATCTGCTTAATTTTGTTCAGGGTCAGAGAAGGCTGTGCAGAGTCTAACCAGGCAATACTGGGCATAACACTGGGGCCAATGCATATTTGCAGCTTCTGGTCCCCTGAAAACCTATAAATGGATGAAGGAAGTGTGTATATTATATTATATTATATTATATTATATTATATTATATTATATTATATTATATTATATTTAAAAATAGGAAAAAATAATTAACCTTTGCAGAAGATGACAAGAAGAAAAGGTTGCTGTAAGCCTTTTGAATCATTGTATTGCATTTGTCTGAGAATGCACTATAGGGGAAAGCTTTATTGTAAGTGTTGACAAAAGTCCTAATTGCTTTCTGTTCTGGTTTTTGAAGGACCAGAAACAGGACTGTTATGAAACATCCTAGTGAGAGAGAAGTGCCACTTGATGAATGCAGGAGACTGCAGCTAGGTGTCAGCGCTTAGTAAATGAGGCAAGGACAAGTGGTATTAATATTGTCAATGATCTCTCGACAGGAAAACAGATACCGCATTCACCGTCACTTTTAAATAGACATCAAGTGCATTAATGACAAAAAAGGGCAGACTTCAAACAAAGAGGATGAGTGATGTGTTGCTGAGTGCAGCTCAGAGCTAGCAATAACTTGATCTGAAAAGACATTGTCAGGGCTCAAAAGACAGGCCCAGAATTGTACATAGTGACAGAAAACAGAGATGAGGACAGAGATACTGGTGCCATATTAGTGCCAAGCATATTCTAACACTGCCTTCAATGCTAACTGAACCTGACATCATCTCCTATCGCTTCAAAGTATTTTTCCCTGCATCTGCAGCCAGTTTTCTCCCAAGATGTCATTACAAACTCAAGTCTCCTTATGAAACAAGTTACTGGCAGGCCTGTTCTGTCAAGGAGGAATTGGGCATAGAGGCCTGGGGATAACCTCAGTCAATCTAAATTTGGACTTTGTAGCAGAAGCGTTCTCATTTTTCCTGATATCTTAGCTACTTGAGGTGATCCAAACAGTGAAGTGTGAGTAGCTGTCACCTTGCATAAAATCTTTAACGAAAAAGATGCCCGTATTCCTGGATGTTCAGCACAAATGCTGGACACTCTGGCAGCAGGAAATGAATTCCAGCTGCTGCTGCTCGCCTGAGGATAAAGGTGCTCAGACTGAAGTCAGCTGAACACTTCAAAACTCCTGCAGTCTGAAAGGGTTTAATTTGAGGAACATTTGGCTCCCCTGAGATTACCCACCAAGATATATCGCTGTGATTCAATTGCCATGTCATCATCAAACAGTGCTTAAAGTAGATCTCTAATGCACTGAGCGCAAACACTGTCTTCACAAAAATCACTTTCTCTGGGGCTGTTTTAAATAAGAATCCTGACAGAAATACTAAAGGGTTTCACATATTTGTGACTGAATGCACTGCACATGAGTATATGTAAAAGTTGAAAAATCAAAAAAAAAAAAAAACAAAACACACACACACACACACATACACACACACACAATAGCAGTACAATCTTAAATTCACTGTGAAGAAATTAATTTGTAAATCACACCTAATGTTAAGAAACAAAAATGCCATTACAGCCCTGTGTCACATATATTCTTTTGGATCATGTAACTTCAAAAATACCACACGTAAGGTCTTCTACATATTAAAAACGGATGCTTTTTAACAAAAGACACATTTTCATAAATAGAACTTTATTTAGTTTCTTCAGAGAGCTTCACAACAGGCCTGGGGTACATTTCCAGAAAATGATGAATCTTAGCAATTAACGAGCAACTTTATGAAGCATGTACTTAATGTACGAGCTACTATTGTATGCATTTCCTGAAACCCTTCTTAAGCAACCACTTTACGAAAAAGCATAAAGCGCTACTTTGTTAATTCTGCCACTAAAGTCACCTACAAGAAAGCATCACAAGTCAACTGAAAAACACTCGACTGGTAATACTTTCATTATAAAGTATTGCATTAAACCTCCTGCGGCATTAAAAACAGTTGTGAAAAGTAATATGAAGTAATCAAAACATCAGAATTTAATAACATAATAGGACAACGTGTTTAAATAAGTACAGAATCGAGCATTTGTTGTTTCTGAAATGTACAAAGAAAAAAATGACAGACACACTCCATTAAGAAAATCACTTTTCTAAACAAACAAAAAAAAAACATAAAATAAAATAAAAAGTCTATTCTTTTAGATTGCAGCAGAATAGCATTGTTTACTAAGGATCACAATATCCTTTCCTTTCCAACAGCGAGAATAGACAATGAGATGATAGAAGGAGATCCCTGGGTGGAGTTTGCATATTCTCTCCACCTGAGCTTCTGCAGTTAAAAGACATGCAGGTTAGGTGAATTGGCATTGATAATTTGCCCTATACTGTGTGTGTGTGTGTGTGTGTGTGTGTCACACTGTGTGACTGACACCTGTCCAGGTGGTGTTCCTGTTTTACACCCGATGTGTACTGGGATAGACCCTATAGGCTCCAGCTTCCTCGTGACCCTGTCATGAATAAGTGAGTTAAATGTGATAAGTAAATAACTCCTCAGCACTCGCAGAATCAAGTCCAAAGAGTCGAAATAGATCAAAAACACATCAAAACACAAGAGAAAACTCTAAGTGAACAAACAGATAAGACAATTCTGAGCCTTTTAAATTAGGTTCTAAGTGTATCTTTCCAATGGGTTGGCAGACAGGACTGACCAAAGCTTGGAATGGCAGGGAGTGTGTGATGTACAGCAATGTGTAAGACTGAAAGAAATAACGAGAGTGTAAGGAGGCAAGAAAATTCAAAACCAGACACAATGACAAACTCTCCAAAGACATGCAGATTAGGTGGATTGGTAATACTAAATAGGCCCTAGTGTGTGGGTGTATGTATATGTTGTGGCCTGCGCACCAGCTCCCCAAACCTGACACAGACAGACACCAGGCACAAGTTCACAAGCACAACACACATTTTATTCTGCTATGGGAAATGTTTCCCGAGTTCCCCGCCTGCCAGCACAGTACAGTAAGCACAATAGAACAATACAGCACTTTTTTTCTTCTTCTTTCCTCTTAAGTCTCTTTGCCTTCCATCTTCACTCCTCTCAGCAAGCCTCGACCTCTCCCCCTTCAGACACTGACTCCCATAATGAAGGCAGACGGCTAATTTTATGCTACACCTGGGAGTACTTTCGGCGGCCTATTAGCATGGTCCGGAAGCACTCCTGGGTGAGGCGGACGCCTGACAAAGTAGGGCTCTGCAGTCCCTGCAGCACACCCTGACGGCACCCAGCGAACCCAAACTCCAACTCCTATGGTGCCCTGTGGGAATCCAAGGCACTGCTGCCACCCAGGAGTGCTGTCATCTAGCATTCCGGGGGAGATAACGCCCTGTGCATGCTCTCTCCCCAGGTCCTTCCTTGAAGAAGGCATCCCGGCTAAGTAAGTGCCCTGGTCACCCAACACAGTATGTCTGTATGTGTATGGACCGGTGCCTTGTCCAGGGTTTGTTCCTGCCTTGTGCCCAATGTTGGCTAAGCTGGTTAGAAAATGACTAGAAATGTTATTTGCAGATAGATAAGTAAATTGGCACTAATAGTGACATTTAAATCAGTATGTGGACAGCAAAAACTGAATGTGGTAAGCAAATCCATGAACCCTATATTGAATTTAATATTAAACAAAATGTTGAAATTTTAGCACATGTTAAATGACAGGAGAGAACTATGATCCAACAGACCTAAAGGCACCTAACTGTGGAAGTACATGTAGAGTATACTATTACTGTCCATGCGGCACATTTGGGTACCATTGCCAAATTATCAATAAAGTTAAAATGTGGGCCAACAAACACTAAAACAAAAAAGTTGCTATCAGGACTGTATATTATTAATAAAGTGGTGCCGAATTAAAAGCAACAAGAAATGGTTTTCTGTGGGAAAACCAGAAAGGTGCCATTGATATAGGATTAGTCAGTGGGTGGCACCTGTTGACACCAGTAGAGTGGTAAAGATGTGACATGTTAAAAACCTAAATATGCTGTAAAGCATTAAAAATCTCAGGCTAAAGGTTGCTTGTGTGAACTGCTCTGCACTGCTGAAGATGGTAGTAGTTTTATAAAATGATTGCACCTTTCTTGTTAACATCTAAAAATGTAACCATTTATGTTTTTACCCTTTCGTTAAAATTGCAACAAACAGGGGTATATCAATTTGGCTTCACAAACATGGCATGGTCAGCATGTTTAGTAAGTAAGGGGGAGCATTGTCCATTAAGTTTTGTTTTTGAACAAATCTGATTATTTTAAGGAGTTTTACCTGCATAAGTGAAATAAATATTAATATATATTTATTTTCAGTCAATGGATTATTCAGCATATGTGAGACAAGAAATGCTACTAGGGCTCCTTTATACCAACAGGAATACGGCTTTTATAATGACTGCTCTCTTATCTTTGCAAAGTCAGATGACTTTTTCCTTCTTTTTGTAATTTTTTGTGTGTATTTGAGGGGGTGGTTGTAGTTATTTTATTGGTACAATATTTCTTGAACTTCTAGAAAAAAACTTAATTTCCCCTTGGGACAAATAAAATACTAATTACGTATTGTGGCAGGCAGCCGGGGCTCATGCCCAGCAGGGATGCCCCTGCAGCATATGTTCCGGGGAAGCAAGGATGGGAGACCCAATATCTCCCCCTGGACACTAGAGGGCAGCCTCCCTGTGTTGTAGCGGTGCCTCAGACTCCCGCAGGGCTTCATGGGGGTTGGAGTTTGGTGCAGCCCTGTTGGGTTCCGCAGGCGCCGCCAGGGGGTGCTGCGACGGGAGCTGCTGGGCCCTTCTGGGCAGTTATTTCACCACACCCGGAAGTGCAGCTGGGTGTCACCAATCAAGCACCTGGAGCACTTCCAGGTGCCTGATAAAAGGAGGCAGCGACCACAACTCAGGAGCCAGAATCAGGAGGAGCAGGATGAGGTTGCCTGGGAGGAGTGCTGGAGGAAGAAGAGTGTGTTTGCTTTATGTTTTACTTTGTGTATTTTTGCTTGGGACTGTGTATGGCCTGTAGGACATGGAGAAGACGTCCACCCACGGGCGAAGAAAAATAAATAGTTTATTTATTTTTACGTATGCCTCCGTGTCCAGTCTGTGTTGGGTCGGGTGCCTATATAGCGCCTTTTCACAGTATCTATTTGATTTCATTTTATATAGTAACTATTAGTTGTTAGGCAAAGAAGGCAGAGGATTTGAGGTAAAATTATTCTGGTCAATAATCGTAGTGCCAGTGTATACATGCAAGTAAGAACTTCGCTGTAGAGGTGACAATAATGAACTTATAAACACTACTCAATGGACACTTTATTAGGTATACCCATCCTATACTAGAAAGCATTCAAAGTTGCCTTCAAAATAGCTCAATGTTTGAAGGTGCAGATTCAACAAGTTGCTAAAAACAACCTTTGGGGACTTTTTGTAATTCACTGGCTTAATATTCATAACGTCTTTCTTGAGGATATTCCACCACATATTCATGCTGTGAAACTCCCATTCCGTCTCATCCTAAAGATGCGATGTTGGATTGAAAATCGGGGACTGTGCAGGCCTTTGGAACAAATTGAAGTTACTGTTATGTTCTTAGAATCAGCTTGAGATGATGAATGCTTTGTGAAATAATGAATAATATACATTTTAGGACTGTGGCCCTGAAGGGATGCTCGTGCTCAGCAGTGATGAGTAGGTAAGTTGTGCCATTCAAATGATGCTCAATTTGTTTAATGAAATATTAAGTGTGCCATTAAAAAAGATTCTCATACCACTGTTCTTAACTGGAAGGAGTGAAAAAATGCTTTCTGCTGCTTTTACCTATCTGCTTCAAGAGCATTTAGTGATTTGCTTCAGCACACCATACTTGTAAAGAGCTAATATGTGAGTGTTGGTGAACTTGAGACTGACCGTTCTCTTCTGACTTATTTTATTAATAAGGAATTTGCCCATACAAGTGCTACTAAATGGATATTTCTTGCTTATTGCACCATTTCTTTTGTAAATTGTAAGTATATGTATATGAAATCCAAGGAGGGCAACAAATTCTGAGATAGCAGAACCATGAGGTTGGGCACCAACAATCACACCATGGTTACAGGTCCTTAACCATGAATCTTGTTCATTCTAATATTTGGTTGAACAGAACTAAATGTCATGCATCATTTCTGTGTGATATATATATATATATATATATATATATATATATATAGTATATAGTGTATATATATATATATATACATATATATACAGTATATACACTATATATAAACTGCTCAAAAAAATTAAAGGAACACTTTGAAAACACATCAGATCTCAATGGGAAAAAGAAATCCTCCTGGATATCTATACTGATATAGACTGGGTAATGTGTAAGAACGAAAGGATGCCACATCGTTTGATGGAAATGAAAATGATCAACCTACAGAGCCCTGAATTCAAAGACGCCCCAAAAATCAGAGTGAAAAAATTATGTGGCAGGCTAGTCCATTTTGCCAAAATTTAATTGCAGCAACTCAAAATTGTACGCAGCACTTTGTATGGCCCCTGTGTTCTTGTATACATGCCTGACAATATCGTTGCATGCTTCTAATGAGATGACAGATGGTGCTGTGGGGATCTCCTCCCAGATCTGGACCAGGGCATCACTGAGCTCCTGGACAGTCTGAGGTGCAACCTGGTGGCATTGGATGGACCAAAACATAATGTCCCAGAGGTGTTCTATTGGATTTAGGTCAGGAAAGTGTGGTGGCCAGTCAATGGTATCAATTCCTTCATCCTCCAGGAACTGCCTGCATACTCTCACCACATGAGGCCAGGAATTGTCGTGCACCAGGAGCCACTGTACCAGCATAGGGTCTGACAATGGGTCCAAGGATTTCATCCTGATACCTAATGGCAGCCAAGGTGCCTTTGTCAAGCCTGTAGCGGTCTGTGTGACCCTCCATGGATATGGCTCCCCAGACAATCATTAACCCACCACCAAACTGCTCATGCTGAATGATGTTACAGGCAGCATAATGTTCTCCATGGCTTCTCCAGACCCTTTCACTTCTGTCACGTGCTTAGTGTGAACCTGCTCTCATCTGTAAAGCACAGGGCACCAGTGGTGCATCTGCCAATTCTGGTATTCTATGGCGAATGCCAATCGAGCTGCATGCTGCTGGGCAGTGAGCTCAGGGCCCATTAGAGGACATGGGGCCCTTGGGTCACCCTCATGAAGTCTTTCTGGTTGTTTGGTCAGAGACATTCACACCAGTGGCCTGCTGGAGGTCATTTTGTAGGGCTCTGGCAGTGCTCATCCTGTTCCTCCTTGCCCAAAGGAACAGATACTGGGTTATGGACCTTCTGTGGCCCTCTCCAGCTCTCCTAGAGTAACTGCTTGTCTCCTAGAATCTCCTCCATGCCCTTGAGACTGTGCAGGGAGACACAGCAAACCTTCTGGTAATGACACGTATTGATGTGCCATCCTGGAGAAGTTGGACTACCTGTGCAACCTCTGTAGGGTCCAGGTATTGCCTCATGCTACCAGTAGTGACACTGACTGTAGCCAAATGCAAAACTAGTGAAGAAACAGTCAGAAAAGATGAGGAGGGAAAAATGTCAGTGGCCTCCACCTGTTAAACCATTCCTGTTTTGGGGGTCATCTCATTGTTGCCCCTCTAGTGCATCTGTTGTTAATTTCATTAACACCACAGCAGCTGAAACTGATTAACAACCCCCTCTGCTACTTAACTGACCAGATTAATATCCCATAAGTTTCATTGACTTTATGCTATACTCTGATTAAAAAGTGTTCCTTTAATTCTTTTGAGTATATATATATATATATATATATATATATATATATATATATATATATAGTATATATATATATACAGTATATTGTATAGTACTAGCTTTAAAAAGTCTGCTCTAAAAAGCCCGGAGTCCTAGAAACTATTGAAATCATCAGAAAAGAAATTGAAATGGAGAGATGTCAGGTAATTGAAAGGAACTACTCTGGGCATCTTTCTCCTAGGAGGTTTTGTTTTTCCAATGTGCTCACATTGCTTTTGCATTCGCGACAGGAGGAAATGTAAAAGGGATACTGCTTTACTACCGTCAGTGGCTAAATGACTTTGTCTTCCTTCTTAGGCTTTGTTTTGCTGACGTGCTGGCCTTGCTTGTGTTATAAGCAGCTAAGTGAGTTTTCTGTTTCCTCGGAGGCGGAGCCCTTACCCCGACTCCAACTCTCACTTCCGGGCTGGACAGACACACACACACTTCCACACACAGACATCTATATATATTGTGGAATATGGCCGGCAGCTTCTCCCGGCCAATATCCCCAAGCCACCAGATGGAGCCCTCCCTGCAATATGGAGGTGCCCTGAATACAAACAGGGCATCATGGACATTGGAGTCTTTATTCACAGCCCTGCTGGATACTGTGGGGGCCGCCAGAGAACACTGAAGGGAGGCCTAAAGACTTCTATTTTCCATATAGTCCAGAGGTACGTCCCAGTCACGGGGGACAGAAAAAATGACGTACTTCCAGGCTGAAGAAGAAAAGGAGTTTTCACCCGACCCGGAAGTGATATAAAGTCACGTGGACTGAGAGACAAAAACACTTCTGGGTCACAAACTATAAAAGGACTGTGGGAGATCCCAGCAGGGAGCTGAGTTGAGAGGAAGGGTGACAATGCGTCAGGGAGTGAAGGATTGTGTATTGATTATTGATTGTTTATTGTGTAATGGACGTGGAGGTGCTTTGTGCACATTATTAATGTAATAAAAGTCAGAATTTGGACTTTTATCTGGTGTCTGGCGTCTGGTCTGAGAGTTCAAAGGGACGACAGCGCCCCCTATCTGTCACTATATATATATATATATAAGCAACTGTCTTTCTTTGGAAGTTTCCATATGCCAGCAAGCTCACCTCGCTTGTGCATTAGCGTCAGCAGGAAAAGTAAAAGGGACACTGTTTTGCCAACGTGTTCACCTTGCTTCTGTATTAGCCGCTCAGCAAGTGACTCTTTCTTCAGAGGTTACACTTTGCCGACGTGCTGGCCTTGCTTATGTATTAGTGGCTAAGCGAGTTTCTGTTTCCTCAGAGGTGGAGCCCTTACCACAACTCCAACTCTTACTTCCGGGCCGTACAGACACGCTTCCATCCGAATACGTTTATATACGTTTATATATATATATTATATATATATATATAGTTCATAAAGAGTTAGGGCCAATACTAAGAGTGCCAGAGCTGGCAGAATCGTGGCCCTCTAATGAAAATGCCATTAACAGGACACTTGGATTTGAACCCAGCATATGCAGGCTTAAAAAGAAGAACATCTAAATAATAAAATAGATTTTCTGACCAACACCTTCTGAACCTCACCTTACTAATCCACTACACCAACCCATCACCCCCAACTTACCCTCCATCTATATATTGCCTTTGATTCTAGTATGTCTAATCTTTTACCTCTGATGATGACATCTGGCATGTTGTGGAAAGCTTAGGAATTAAAAACAATTTGAAGATATGTGACTCATTTTCTCCCTTTGTAGATCTCTAACTACAAATATGCAAACCGAATCATAGACCTTCACTTCCATGTATATACATAAAGACAGAGCTGCTCTCACCTGAATTACTGGCTATCTACTGTGAACTAAAGAGCAGATGTACCTATTAATGTGGCCACTGAGTATAGTGTTTGTGTGAAAGTTCAGCCATGCACATGTTAGGCATAATCTGTGACCTACAGGTTAATAAAAAATAGCTGTAGCATATATTTTAAAAGTTGCATTAATTTCATTTAGGGGAAGTAAGCTAACTATAGATGGGATGTTTATCCATTGTCAGAGCACAATCAATCACGCTGTGCTATTTAAAGTTATCAGTTAAACTAAACCTACCTGATTAGGAAGGTGAAAGTAAACTGAAGTATATGGTGAAAGTTACACATAGAGAAGATGCAAACTTAAAAAAAACAGTGACTCGGTCTCTGATTTGAACTTAGGGCTCTGGATATGCAACTACATCAATTTGCTGTCCACAGAGAACTAAATACATCATAATTAATGTTATTCTTAATGTAATGACAAAAGTGATAATGTCGTTTTATTGCTCTGTCAGCTAAAAGGCATATTTTACTCTTTCATCTTAAATATATGTAAACAAATAAACTGAGAAAAGAATCACAACCAAAAAAAATGTTTTTTCTTTCCATTGAAAGTCCTTTTTGTATATCTAAAGCAACAGCAAATCCAATTCCAGATTGCTACTTAAAAAGGGGAAAACAGGAATGCAGATTTTAACTGTTATATGCCCACACTGATTAGAAATGTCAGCCCTCACTGTACTGGTTTTAAAAAATCATCTGGGAGAACAAAGCCAAAAAAGTGTAATGAAGGTGATAGGAATACAAAGATGTGAAGTTTGCATCCCTGGCCAGGGGGACTAAGTGCATGTTCAGTGTAAACTGGCAGACAAGCTGATGTGTGATAAAGTGCAGCTTGCTGTAAATACACTCCAGGGCTCCCAGCACAGCTGGAGAATAAAGTTGCAATTTGGGAAAAAATGCATAGCTGGCTGTTTCTCACATAATCTGTTACTGGAAAATTGAGAAGCTTGTCCAAGTCCGTGGGAACAAGCTGATGAGCTGATACTTAATAATAAACCATATTGTGTCAGGATTCAGAGTCATCTAGATCTTTTGAGGCCACAAAGTATATTACTTTAAACCAGTCCTGCCTGACATACATTTAAAACCCTGTGCACATTAAGGAGCCATTAAGCTGACAGATTAAAAGTTATCTGGAAGCTAATGTTTCCATTATGCGTATGCTGGCAGTGGAACAATCAACACTTTGTTCCTCAGATGTCATACCTTGTTTTTTTTTTTTTTTAAAGGAGTATATTTTACCTTCTTGAATGACAGTGACCTGTTCATCTTCAATCTGAGCCTGTGCTTTTTAGGGCTGATTATATTGAACAGTCCCTTACACCTGCAGTGACAGCGCATTCTGCGGTGCTATAGACCATGAAGGCACAAAAAAAAAACTCTATTTACTCACCTTTTCAGTGGAGTGTGTCCATAATGCATCTTTTAAATGACTGTACTGCACAGTCTTTATTTACAACAAGCTCTTAACACTTTGCATTTCATTATTTATTAGTAATTACACCCCATCTCCACAATTGTTTTATACACCCAACCTGTAGGCAGGAAATTGGCTTAGGAAATAAATACAAGCAATGTGACAGTTCCATAAACATTGTAATTTGTACTTAGTAAAAAGTGTCCTAGATAAAAACACACACATTGTCAAAAGCAAAATTCAGGCTTGTAAGGGTGAGGCAGGATCCTCAGTCTCAATTCTAAAAGGTTACAGTGGCTGCAGATTTCTGCTCCAACCAATTTCTCAATAATGCATCAATCCTTGCTTTTGTAATATAAACTTTTTATTTTATTAATGTAGTATGTGCATGCAGTCACTCTACTTTGTCAGACATTTATAATTTTGTAGATTTTGCTTCAAATGTTTCAAGCACTGGAGCAGAATAGTACTTTGCATTATGTCCATTTTTAATCTTTATTTTTTTTTTATATATATTTTACCGATATAGGTCCTTTATGATTTCACAGTGCTGGCTCATGGTCTGGAATCCTCTCCGTCCATGTCTGCATGGGTTTTTCCTATAATACATTTCTACAGTTTGTACAGGTTAGGTTAACCAGTGATCGGGCGTTAGTGGACCCTGTAATGGATTGGTGTCACGTCTAGATTTGGTTCCAGCCTTGTGTCTCATGCTTCTGGGATAGGCTCCAACCCCATGCAACTCTGAACAGGATTCAGCAGGTTTGAGAAAGTTTTATTAAACGTTATGATAAACACACAAACATCTTAAATTAGCTGGCTTGCTTAATTTGGCTATTTGCAACTCTTTATTAAAATGGGAAGCTGACTAAGGAAGTGGGAGCAGTTAAAAATCATGAACCTAATAAACAATTTAGCATTCTGAATCTTAACAGTCGACTGAACAAAAATGAAGCTCCAAAAAGAAGAATGCATCAGCAGCACTAATTGACTTCTAATTTAAAAGACAAAAACCTGAAACCTGAAATAAAATCCTGCAGGTCTTGTTTATATTCCTTGCTTTGCACCCCAATAAATGCAAATTATCACCAATATACTAATGATCCAATTGTGCTTGGAATTGTGCTCAGAATATGGAACCAGTGTAGGAAGCATTTTAAAATAGAGAATCTTTTGTCGGTGGCACCTCTGCATGAGAACCACCTTTTTCAACCCTTGCAAACGTGTGCAGTTTTTAATGTCTGGAAAACATTTGGGATTAAATCACTTAGAGATCTGTACAGAGTTATATTCTAAATTGAACTTTCCAGAAACACATTTCTTTCACTATCTACACATGAGAAACTTTGTTAAACAGAACCTGCCCAATTTTCCTCACCTCCCACCTCCCTCTATGCTGGAAAAAATATTGATCAGTTTCAAGGACTGCATCTCTGCAATATATAAAACCATTTTACAGTCCCTTCCTTTCAAAGATCCAAGAGGACAATGTTGAAAAGGATCTCTCACTCAACATATCAGAAAAGGAGTGGAAGATACAAAATGCAGAGAATTCACTCGAGCTCCATATGCGCAAAGCATACAATTATTTAAGTCAAAATTATATATCGAGCACGTCTGTCTCGCTTAAAATTGTCCAAAATGTTTCCAGGGCAAGATCCAACCTGTGAACGTTACAATCAAGTTCCAGCGGGTCACATGTTTTGGGCCTGCAACAAATTAACATCATTCTGGACCAAAATGTTTAAATGCCCTTCAGACAGCCTTGGTGTCATAATTAACAGCTGTGTTTGGCGGGCTCACAGATGGGCTTAAAGTGGAGCAGGACAAACAAATTGTGATTGCCTTTACTACACTACTGGCACGCAGACATATCTTGCTCAACTGGAAGAATCCTAACTCTCCCCTTTTAAGTGGGTAACTGATGTTATATACTATTTGAAATTGGAAAAAATCTAATTCTCACTTAGAGGATCTGTGCAGACATTTTTCAAAACCTGGCAGGATTTAATCAATAACATTTTAGAATAAGCTTTTAAAGCACTGATGAAGCAGATTCTCTCCCTATTCTCTTTTCCTTTTCTTCTCCATTCATCTATATTCACTTATTAATTCATCTATTTATTTATTTTTACTAGGTTTAAGTTTTATTCTGCTGCCCATGAGTGCTTCCGGGGATGCAGCCGGCACTTCCGCCACACTGGGGCATGTCGGTGGAAGATTGCCAGTAAACACCTGGAGCACATCCGGGTGATTATAAAAGGGGCCGCCTCCCTTCATTCAGGGCAAGAGTCGGGTGGAAGAAGACAATGTCTGGAGGAGAGAGAAGGAGGCAGCCTGAAGAAGAGGCATAGTGTGGTGTTGGCCTGGACTTTGGGGGAGTCTGTAGGTTGTGTGGCACTTAATATTTGTAAATATATGTCTGCCTGTCTGTGTCCGAGGCTCGTTCCACACTAGCGTAGCCGACAGGATGCTCTGCCTGGCTCAAGGCGGGGACCTGTACTAAGAAATAATGTTGTGGACGGCCCGGTGCAGCAGGGGAGCCCACTCACATACCGAAGGAGCGGCATGCTCTCAGCCCCGCGAGCGAGACTCGCCCCACGGATTGCCACTGGTCCGCAGAATGGCTGTTTTTCCCTGGTGCGGGATGAAGACATTGGGCATAGCCGGAGTGCAGCGGGCTCCTGAAACTGCGCCGCTGCAGAAGGCGCCCGGGACAGCATGTCACCTAGCGTGGCAACGCTGAGGACATTTCCCCGGACAGGCAGGACCCAGGAGGTAAGTTCCCTGCTTGCCGGCAGCTGGCCCTGTGGGGCCATGTGTGTTTTGTGTTTAGCAGGCAAGGGCTGCCCCGATCCTTGTTGCTGGCAGGCGCATGTCGATCCGCGTCGCTTTTTTGATGCCGTGGCAGCTGGGAGAGATGCCGAGAGGGAGACACTGCAAACCAAAGAGCCAGCATGCCGCCGCACCAGGAAGAAAAGAGCCAAAATGGCCGCGAACCGGAAGTCCCTCCCCGTGACAGGCACAGGATTGGACGGTGTGTCTTGGGTGCTCGCCGATGGTTGGATGGAGGCGGGACCAAGGAATGTCCGACTTGTGCTGAGGAGAGACCCGATTGGGCCGGAGAGAGAGGCCCACAGGAAGCAGTCGACATGTGTTGCTGACAGACAGGTAAGCCCACCGCCGGCGGACTTCCTGTCTTTGCCTGGGGCTCTGCATGAGCTGGAGGAGTGCCTTCAGCCCACAGGGCCTTTTCCACAGGAGCTACGTGCCCTCCGGGCAGAGCTGCTGAAGGTGGAGAGGAACGCAATTGCGTCACTGGAGCTACTGCGTGAGTGGACTGAACGGCACGACGCTGGATTCTTCGGCCGGAGAGGTACGGCGGGGACTGTGAGTAGAGCCGACCATGTACAGCATAAGGGAGATCCCACCGAAAAGGTCCTTGAAGTATATGATCGGAACTGAGTAGGGGGATCTCCGACAGTGGACGCAGCGTTGAGTGCTGTGCGCGAGGTGAGAGGAGGAAGACCGAGAGGGCTGGCAGGACGGGGGCTGATAAGTGCCCTGGGTCCTAGCGCCCTATGCCCCGAGGCCGCAATGGTCTCCCATCGCTCTGCAGGGACGCAGATAGGACAGGGGCTGTGCTTTTGCCATAGGTAGACCCAAACCATCACAGCATCCCAGAGGAAAAGGAGGAATCAAGGGAAGAATGCCGGTTCCTCCGATAAGGGAGGAAGTGAGGCAGGCTGCTCACGTCCAGAGAGGGGCCGCCCTCTGCAGAGGCAGAGAGAAACCAGGACGTCAGCGGAGAGAACAGGAGTGCAGGCGGTCCCATCTGTTGCGACAACAGGAGGGACACGGAACCAGCGGGGGGCTGCCAAAAAGGTAAGTCGCGGGGTGCCAGTCGGAGGTGGGAGCGCTGGCAGTGCACGGCACTGAGGGACACCAAAGCGTGGTGTCCAGGTAGCGTCCCTGCCCCTGTGTCTGTTTATTTTGCAAGACCGGACCCCGGATGCACAGTAGGACCCGCTTCGTTGGGGACTTGCCCTCACGGGATGGGCCACCTGGCTGGACGGCTCTTCACTGCCGATGCGGCACTGTCGCAACTGGCAGAGGCTACAGAGGTGCGAGTGACTCCGACCAAAGAGGCACGAACACCTCGGAGGGGGTGCCTCAGGAGTAGGCCCTGTGGTGCCAGATCGGACCCGGGATCCTCAGGAGTAGGACTCACTTCGGGGATCAGCTGCCTTTGTGGGATGAGCCCCTCTGCCCGACGGGTCTTCGCTGGCGGTGGGGGAGTGTTGCAGATGGCTGGGGGGGCAACCCAGCCGGGACGCCTCAGAGGACCGGAGGAGGGATTGCGCCTCCCTGAGACCATGTGAGAGCGACCACCCTGGTGCCTTTGGTGGCCACAGGTACAGGGCTTTGAAGCTCAAACCTGTAAGGGCCCGTGGTCACCGCCAGTGGGCGCCCCAATGCCTTGGGGACCCTGGACCTCAGCACTCCTGCCACACCCAGACACCTGAAGTGCTTCCGGGGATGAAGCCGACACTTCTGCCACACTGGGGTGTGTCTGTGGAAGATTGCCGGGAAACACCTGGAGCACATCCGGGTGATTATAAAAGGGGCCGCCTCCCTTCATTCAGAGCTAGAGTCGGGTGGAAGAGGACAAGGTCTGGAGGAGAAAGAAGAAGGCGGCCTGAAGAATAGGCATAGTGTGGTGTTGGCCTGGACTTTGGAGGAGTCTGTGGGTTGTGTGGCACTTAATATTTGTAAATATAGTTGTAAATAAACGTGTGGTGGTGAATTTACCATGTCTTCCTGTCTGTGTCTGAGGCTCGTTCCACAACATGAAGAAATCACAACTGAATGGAAGACAAGCGGGACATTACATGGAAAATCAGTGAATTAATTCAATGCAAATCCATTTTTGTTTATTGCAAGATATTTCAAACAATTCTTTTGTATTGCATTGTTTTCCTGCATTTCATTAAAAGTTGCATAATTAGATCTGGACCACCCTATATTTGTATGGAATGTTGTGTGATTTCAATAAAATCAATAAAATTTAAACAATGAGACTAATAAAAAAATAAATAAATAAAAGATAAAAAACCTGCAGCCACTGTGGTCCATCAGATGAGCTCCGGACTATTCAAAAAGTAAAATTCTGTACTCCAGAGAATACAAAATTCTATGTAATGTATCTATTTGCTATGATAAATGCATTTAATCAGTCTTAAAAAACATACTTTGCAGCTTTCACTGATTAAATAAGCATCTAATATGATGAGGTCCAGACAGCCTACTTTTATGGACAGTCTAAGGTATTAACCTATGATGGACTTTTCTGTTGCTTAAACGTCTTTAATTTGACACATCAAGTCTGCCAGAGCAATTGCACAGGCATGTTCATAGCGGTATTATCGAGCTAGTAATCTAATGAACAGAGACATAAGGAAACAGATATGAAGGTATTTTTCACTGTTAACACATAGAGTACTGCAGACCTGCCTATGATTAAAATACAACTATTAATCATTCTTTAGATATTTTTGTACAAAAGTACAAATCCAAATCATACGAATGTTGACTATAACATAAACTTAGTACAAAAAAGGAATAATTTTAAGGAAAAACACCAGAGTCTGGAAGAAAACAGGAAAGAATACAATCTCTTTTTCTTCCAATTTTGAGCAATTCTTGTTCAAAAGCACTCATACTGAAACACTAGAAAGAAAAACACAACAGGCATGGAAAAATACAATACACTAACCAACACATCCTGGTGGCCTAGCTAAACAACATGCCATCCCACCCTAAAAGATGAGGCCTCCATTTACCGTTAGGGCAGCACAGGATGCCCTTTTACAGTTTGATTGATTGTCTCTGGCTGCATTTATCAAGCAGAGATCAGTCCTGTAACATAATGTGGAAAATTACAGTAACTGACATAGTTAAATGTGTTATAAATGAAAATCAATATACTTCACGTAAATACATCTATCTGTTTATGGTTTGTTTGTGTGGAGGGCTTCAAATAAATACAGTCAAATACAGCACAATTATCACCCATCCAGTTCCTAAACCAGTTGCATGTAACTGCCTCGCAGTTAGGAGACCCGGGTTCACTTCCCGGGTCCTCCCTGCGTGGAGTTTGCATGATCTCCCCGTGTCTGCGTGGGTTTCCTCCGGGCGCTCCGGTTTCCTCCCACAATCCAAAGACATGCAGGTTAGGTGGATTGGTGATTCTACATTGGCCCTAGTGTGTGCTTGGTGTGTGGGTGTATTTGTGTGTGTCCTGCGGTGGGTTGGCACCCTGCCCAGGATTGGTTCCTGCCTTGTGCCCTGTGTTGGCTGGGATTGGCTCCAGCAGACCCCCGTGACCCTATTCGGATTCAGCGGGTTAGAAAATGGATGGATGGATGGATGGATGTAACTTTATGGTCACAGAGGGCCTTTGATGCACGCGTTGTGGGTAGTCTTAGCATTTTCTCCTTGAACTTGGACATTGATAGTCGCAATCGAGATGGCTAAGGAAATGAGGACAACAAGCAACAAAGTTGATGCAAATATTCTCAGTGAATTTTTTTTCCACAAAATAAAAGCAGCGTTCAATGAATAGAGCAGTTCAGCCAAATGAAAATTCCAAATCAATAATCCCATAAAATCCCGTCTCATGCAGAAGTTAAAATTCGGTAAGTAACAATAAATATTCCATCAAGACCAAGGATGAAACCAGAGTGAGAATTGCTTTTGTCTCCTTCCCAGCGTGTTTCTCTCTCTCTCTATTCTCGCCCCACTCACCAATTTTTGTGTATACTCAGTGGGGTTAAGGTTCTGACAAAAGCAATCCACTCACAATTCCCATTTTGGTTACCTTTCCCTGGAGTCAACTGACTTTGCCATCCATCTGCCTGCATCAGCTTTTTTGGGTTCTCTCATAACCTATGATCGCTCCCGCTCTCTGCTGTTTGGCATGAGCGCTACGCACCATGTTCCTCCATGGGGTTTTCCCAATCTGGCTCAGTTGTTTCTCTCGATACTGGCTCCAATTCAATCCAGCTCTCTCTCTTCATTCACCTTATTTTCTCTATTCTTTTCCTTTCCATTTGTTCTTCAAACGCTTTCCTACTTAATATGTTATGGGTGCAGGTGCTTTGACTAATGAGGAAACCGGCTGAGCTGATCACATTTGCATGAAAATGTGTGTACAGCCAGTTTTCCTATTAAACATTCTGAAGGGCATGGAATTGCAGTGGCATGCACTCACAAGCTTAGCTATTTTTTATATTTAATACTCTTTCCCGCCACCTTACTTACTTCACTACTGAGTGGCAACCTATTCCAGCTACACTGTGAACAAGACAGGAACTGACACTAGACAGTGGGTACCAGTCCATCTCAGAACCCATTCACACACAAACACTCTGACAACACATAGCTTGTAGGGATATGGGAGAAAATGAAAGTACAGCCATGGGGATTTAGGGAGAATACTAAAATTCCAAACAGACAGTGTTTAGACCAAGACTAGAACCCACTTGTCCTGGAGCTATGAAGCAGCACCAACCACTGAGCCGGTGTGCCACCCAACTATGATCACGTCCAACGAAATTACACACACAAATGTGAAGCAAGTATGCACTTGAGATCATATAATCACACAAACATTACACCCATACAACACTTCACAAACACTATGCTAGAAGTCAGAGATAACTGAAAGTGTAATGTGCAAACACTAATTACAAATCAGTATGCACTTCCTTTGTCTTTCTCCTTATAAAACCTAATATTCATGGTCATTTTTTTTCTTGACTGTCGTGAGGACAGGGTTAAGGCGCAGTTTGAAAATTGAAAAATAGCTTCTGCTGGCTCTAGCGAGGCCTCCTGTTTAACTAGATCCTTCAGGAAAAAACAAATTAATCAACAGCCGGCTGAAGTGGGTTTAATGATTGCATTCTGCATACAATCAGCTCTTCCCTTTTCAAGGACCATCAATATGTCAAGGAAAGACATATCCGAAGGATGTAGCTCTTAACATCAAGGTTATCTATTCTCTGCAAGGCTCCGCTTCTTACTGGGCTGATACTTTACACCGCCTGTGTCTAACATTTTCATCAACTCCGCAATCAATCAAGGTAATAATGTTGTGCAAAAAATCAATTAACAACGCAATTAAACTTTCCTTATTATCTCAAAGGGCTGAAATAATACCTAAAGGGAAGATAGACTTGCTCTGAGCAGACATCCATAACCCAATGTGAAAGTGAATTATGAGGTTAGACAGATGCAGGCATGTAGCAGTGATGTTATTTTCAAAACAATATATCTCGTCCAGTTTGTTTTTCTGTCACCAGCAACATGATACAATATAGGTGTTGTTTCTCACTAAAACATATTCTCTACTAATGGATTATCCATATAAAAATCCCAGAAAGAGAAAACATATGCTAATAAATTGAAACAATTAGAAATCTGACTGACATGTGGCATTTAACTCAGAGTTAAATGAGAAAAGAAAGTGACCTTCTCTGGATAACAGCTAGTGTCTCATCATGACCAAGATCTGCTCTGACAGCAATGGGTAGTGTGCTGTCCAGTATATGTGCTGGGCAATTTGACTTGTAAAAGCAAGGCTTTAAACATTAATATGTTATCTTGTTGTCTGTTTGCTGAACACATTTTAATTAAAACATCCATCCATCCACTAACCTCTGTATCCAGTTCAGGATTGTGGTCCGCCAATGCCTACACTGCAGCAGTGACTGCCAGGATGGGACTAACCCTGAACCGTTCATTACTGAGCACATGGCATACATAACTGGTCAAAATAAAAAAGAATGGTGTAGATTATAGGACACAGTTCCTTCGCTAGGGATTAGAGGTCAAATTCGTCAGAATTAAACTGAGATTGTATAAACCTAATTCTGAAGATAGTAATCAGACATACATGCACTTCTTCTGTGGGGAACACTATGTCAGCTGTTCCATAATCCTAAACATAAGGGTGCATTCTCAGAACAAATCTAGGGAAAACAGTAAAATAAATCCATATTGGATGAATTTGAGTATGAATTGCTACAGATCAGCAGTGTTGGAGTTAATGTGTTAAAAGTAATGTGCATTACGTATTCAGATTACTTTTTAAAGTAATGATTAACCTAATGCAATAGTTATTTTATTGATTTAAAAAATACCTTGTTTCATAAAACAAAATAAAGATATATAATGTAATTGCTTAGATACAGAAGCTTATTCTCGGCACTCCAAAAAAAAAAAAAAATGGTTTGCTATTTCACAGAAGTACTGTGTTTTTTCACAAAGACTTTGCTTGCTGTTATCAGTGTTTTGGTAATGATGGACTCTAAGCATGTACTGTACATAGCATACAATCCAGTGCAAATGACTGAACAAATGTTAAAGTTATACCTTTATTCCTGCATGTGCTGATTGGTTAATTGAAATGACACCAGATAGGGTTAGGATTATGGTCTCAGAGAGGCAGTGATTTTCATAGCAGTACTAGATGTAAGGTAAGAAGCAAACACAGTGGATGGTATGCTGATCCTTTGCAGGGCTCAGTTGTACAGCCAGGCAGAAAAGAGTGTGCTCTGTGCAAACAAGTTACCAAAACCTATTAATAAATTGTAAGTTTATCTTTAATTTAGTTATTTGCAATAGATATGTTGAAACAGTGTGATCTAGTGGTGCAGCGGCTAGTGTTCATACCACAAATCTTCAGGGGCTCGCATTGGGGATGTTAAAAGGGGATGGATCTTATTTAGCTCACAGCATATGAAGGACTAAATGTATTTATTAAAACACTAGAAAATTATAAAATTGGGGTGTATTTCAGGTAAGTATCATGATATTTCATATATGAGCTTAGGATTTAATAACAAATACTGACCAGTATAATGTTAAATTTTTCATACAATACAAGAAAACGTAATACAAAAGTAATGTACTGCTTGTAAGACATTACATTTTATATTAAGTAACTATATAAAGTTTAACATATTTAGTTAACTTATTTGTTAGTAAATAGTAATGTAATTAAGTTACGTGTATGCACTGCTCACGTGCATGGATGTATTCCAACAGGGCTGAGATCCTTGGGAATTGCAGTCAAATTTCTTTTGGCTCCCGTCTCAACCCCATCCAATGGGACCAACACCTAGCTAGGCCCCTACATCCCACCATCCTTCTTTGACGTCCGTAGTCATTCAGGAGCACCTGATCGCCCATGCTCTGACAGCTCAACATGGTTGGTCTCCCTGAGAGTGCTGTACCCCTCGCTTCCCAGTGGAGCTTCTCCAGCTTCAGTCCTTTCTCACCACAGCACTGGTCTGACCAAATAATCCTGGTCTCTTTGCATCCATTTCTCTTTCTTTGTTTTTTCTCATAACCCCCCTTTCTATCCTGCTTAGACTCCTTTCATACGTACTTTTGTGGGTGCAGGTGCTTTGCTTAATGACTCATGGAGCGTCAGTGAAGAAACTGGCTGAGTTGACCACATTTACTTATGAATTCACGACCAGCTAATTTCCCATTAAACATCTCGGGGACCCACAGCATTGCAGCTGCACATACTCACACCCACAATCTTTAGCCACACTGTTTTTATTTTAAAAGTCTGTACTGACATCCATCAATTTCTGTTTAAAAGACTCAAAAAAATTTGGTCTTGAGACACATTGGTGTCACCAGAAAACACATAGCAGTTGGGCTATATTGGCAGGCGAAAGTCGCAGAGTACCACACCAGCAAGTCAGCAGCATATGTTCGCTTACCAACAATGAAAAGTATTGTGCTATCGTATGAACAATTAAAGGTCTTGTGCTATGTTATAATGCCATACGATATTACAGGGTGCCCCAAGGAAATGAACTATGGTATGTAAAGTTGGAAACTCCAAAATTTCCAAACAATTCTGGTTCAAGTATTCAAATGCAGATTACATTCAAGTTCCATATGTTTGTATCAGATGTATTATCATGTACAAGGATGATCTAACTCTGCTCTGAAAATGCATGTGTTTTTTGCTGTTCACAAAAAGAGTGGATCTGAGTCAAGTGAGAGTCAGAGGTTGGGTAAATAAAGGCCTCTCTGTACTTAAACCACCAGCCTAACCAGTGGCTAACTGTGATGGTGGTGCAAAATTAGAATCTTACCAAGGCATCTCCATAAACTTTAAACATACTGTACTGCATATACTCGTGGATAAGTTCTCCCGCAGATGAGACGGGACTTGATTTTACAGTATAATTTCTGGCATTTTATAATGTTGGTCGTATAAGTCGAATATGGAAAACTCACACTATTGGTCCAAGAGGTTATGATATGCTATTGCCCACCTGAAAGAGTAACCATAGAGCATATGGAACAGGGATCAGCAGAATAGCATAGTCTTTATTCACATGTGGTTTTGCTAAATTGCCCCTGAAATCTGTGTTGCCTGCGATTTTGAAAATGCAAAATGCATAACTGAATTTTTCTTTTTTTGGCTGCTCCCGTTAGGGGTTGCTCTTTCCATATCTTCTTGTCCTCTGCATCTTGCTCTGTTACATCCAGGCGGAGCGGTGGTTCTGAGGCTAGGGATCTGCACTGGCAATCAGAAGGTTGCCGGTTCAAATCCTGTAAATGCCAAAAGGGACTCTGCTCTGTTGGGCCCTTGAGCAAGGCCCTTAACCTGCAATTGCTGAGCGCTTTGAGTAGTGAGAAAAGCGCTATATAAATGCAAATAATTATTATTATTATTATTATATGTCACCTGTATGACCTCTCTCACCACATCCATAAATCTTCTCTTAGGCCTTCCTCTTTTCAGCTTGCCTGGCAGCTCTATCCTTAGCATCCTTCTCCCAATATACTCAGCATCCTCTGCACATGTCCAAACCAACAAAATTTCGTCTCTCTGACTTTATCTCCAAACTGTCCAACCTGAGCTGACCCTCTAATGTACTCATTTCATGCGGACAAAAATTCATAACTCACTAAAACCGGGTTTTTTAGGGTTTTAAAAGTTTTCTTGGGGTGGGGTGGAAAGCTAGGACTATTGCTCACTTAGTTAAACAGGCATGCGACGGAGTACATGCGTTAGTGGAGATATTGAGCAATGAAAATGGACAGAGAACATTTTTAAATGGAAGCTGTAGCAGAAGATAAAGTTGAATATGATGACACAGAAGAACTTTTGACGAAAAAAGGTGCTGTGTCTGTTGTCTGAAGATACTTTGGTTTTAAAAGTTTGGATGTGGACTATTATGTTTAAATGTGTGAATACTGTTTCTATACTACTGGATAACACTGCAAGCCAAGTTGTACTTGTTTTGTTTTTTTTTACAATGCTGTGTAAGATACCTGGTTACTGTGTAATAGTGTGACGATGCCGGTCCCCTACAGACTCCCTCTTCTCACATGGGATTCTGTTGAACCAACAGAACCAACAGTTATGACAAAGATGAGCTGAGAAATCTCATTGAAGCCAAGGGATGGTGGAAAGTACTCAAGTGTTTTTGTTAAAGATAAAACTAAAACCAAAAGTTTCCATTCTGCAGTGTTCAGAAAAATACAGTACCCAAATAAACAGCAAATCCATAAAACCAGTGAAATGTGGGGATAAAATCCATAATAAAAAATATGTTAAAATAGAGGTTAAAATGCAGTCTCTCTCCTTGCCCGACCGCAGTACACCACATTCTGTCTCCACAGCTCATCCTTTACGGGTGTTGCTTGCGGAGCCTTTGCAACACGAACTGCTTTCTGTCATCTCCCGTCTTGGCTGCTGCCACACTACGCTGCCAGACTGT
This sequence comes from Polypterus senegalus, assembly GCF_016835505.1. Lineage (NCBI taxonomy): Eukaryota > Metazoa > Chordata > Cladistia > Polypteriformes > Polypteridae > Polypterus > Polypterus senegalus. The sequence continues at coordinate 264,084,037 of NC_053154.1, forward strand.
CCAAGGTCGGCACACCTCCAGTCTTCCTTTGCGCTCACTCAGTTGCTCCTCAGATCCATTGAAAGGTCTTACATTTCACTTGCCCCACTTTACACGCTTAGTCAGTGGGATGAACCAGAACCTAGATCGCCTCAGCCTGTGCTCCCTCATGGAGCCCCAGCTCGTGCTGCCTTCACCTTCCTGCTGTCTGTATTGTCTCCCATGACTGCCTTTTCCCTTCTTTAACCTCCTTGTGTTCTATCTTTTCTTTTTTGCTTCCCCCTATCCTGCCGGCCATAAATATACATCTCTGTGGGCACAGTGCCTTATTCACACGCTGCAGTAAGCCAATGAAGCAATAGAGAACGATCGGGTGCGACTCATCCCAATCACCTCATCAACTCCCCGCGGTCGTGCAATTGCGTTTTGAAGTAATCGTATTATTCCTGGAAGTTGCACTATTATTTATTTTATTGTTATTATTTATTAGTTTAAATATCATGCAGTTTAATTATGGTAAAGTTTTTTAAAAAGTCACTTTAATGTGTCAGTGGACATAGATTGTTAACATTAACAGAAAGTGTAGTTGGTTTACAAAAAATATTTACTATTTATTCCTTTTCAAAGACATGTTCAGTGCAATACAACTTTTCACAAGCACCTCTGGATATTTTACTGTCTAAATGCCTCTTTGGAAGGTTGAAAATATGTTGTCAAAATTTTAGTTTAAGTTGTTTGCAAAATTTTTTAATAAAAAGGTTCTATATTTTGACTGCAATTGTCATGAAATGTGATTCCTTCTCTTCATTAGTGCCACCCCCTTGAAAGCTATCACTTTATGGGGCCAGGCAAACCTGTATTAATACTTGTGTGCACATTAAAATGTTTTTTTGTACAATGTACAATTCTCATGACAGTGCAATAGGTTATTCTTAGCCAGTCTACTGCAGTAATTGAGAACATTGGGGTCACAAACTAAGTGTGTTTTAGCATCCCCACTGCACCCTGATTCCATTGATGTCAACTTACATGTGGTTCAGTTTTTGTAACTTCCAGGTTAATTACATTCACATCAGCATGTCCCCACACTTCCTTATCCATGTATGAGGTTGTGTCAGGCCAATCCATGGGATTCCTGGGCATTTTTCATTACCGCATTCCCGGGAATGAAACTGCTGTAATTCCCTGGAAAGCGGGAACGGCCAAGCTCACATATATAGCATGTAAAAATCGATCAAGAAATAACAGAGTTATAGTTGAAAATAACTGGCACGGTTTTTTGTCCCACGGTGCAGTGTGTTGGCCGATTAATTCAGCCAACAACAGACCAGCAGCAGTCAGTCTCCCGGCTCTGATTAAGACTGAGCACAGTGGACTGGGAGGAGTCTGCACTCTGCAGCTCATGAATGCCGGGATGGGGCAGACTTCAATGACGTCTGTCAAACAACAGCTTTGAACAGCAACTTGAAATTGCAATGCGTCAGTCTGTTGCATCCGCATTATCTGTGCCAAGAAACTTGCCATCACAGAATGATGACAAGAAACTAGATGCATCAGTAAAAGCTGAAATGGCAGTGTATCAGAGCAACGGCAAGCGCAGGCATTGTTTAGAACAAGTGTATCTGATGACTGTGCCGCCTACTTCAGTGGAGGCAGAGCGTGCTTTCTCAGCTGCTGGTGTACTCTGCACGAAGTGCGCTCTCACCTGGATGACCGCACACTGGACACGTGCTTTCTACGCTCTTATTACCGTAACTAACTAGATACATGTACTTATATGACAGCGTGAACTGCTTGTAGATAAGGTTAATCTTTTATTGGTGTCAATAAAAACTATTGCAGTAGTTTTATTAAAAATAAGTGTTGGTTGTTCTAAAACCGTTCACATGTGAGATGCCCGTGCACAATGTCATTCCCGGGAAACTGGGATTCACGGGAATGACATGCAAGACTCCTGAATTCCCAGCTTGTTGAATAAACAGTTCAAACACAAACTAGTTTATGTCTATTCATTGCAATTCTGTAAAGTGTGAAGCAAAATACCATATTGAATAGCCTTAATCACTTATGCAGTCTATGCATTGAACACACTGCTTTAATTAATGCGTATTTCACTAATAACATTCATTAGCTCCCAAGGACATCTGGAAGTGTATGTTTTTTTCCAGACTTAAGTTTAATTGGTTTAAATGGTGTCAGGAGAGAAATTCCCACTGTATTTTGCTTATTTCTTTGAAACATTCTTATGTTGAATTATAAGCATATTGTAAGGACTGTTCTTGGAATTCAGGGGCCCATGTGGCTGGACAGATGCAAGGTGGCACACTTTCTGTTGGAGCAGTGGGTTATGCAAATGAAACATTGCAGTGAGCTCTAGGGGTCAGAGAGGAGGAGGAGCTGGTGGAAAAAAAATGGACAGACCAAAAGATACTGAGGTTGGTTGTGGAACATGCTGAAGGGATATGACCTGTCCCAGAGGAGAATAAGAACTTGTTGGACTGCAATAGTGCCACAACTGAATCAGAACAAGGTTGCGTGCGGCATGTGTGAGTACGAGAGGGAACAGCGTTGTGTGTGGGAGCGGCACATGTAAATACGAGAGGAGTGAGAGATGCAGGAGACGGACTGCATGAGCAAGTCAGTCTGGTCAGGAAGTGACTAGAAAGAAGATGGCATCCCTAACAGCCTTAACAGTGAGGGGATGTGGTGGTGGTGGAGGTTGGGCAATTGTAGCAGTGTTGGTGGGTCAGGGGTGTCCAGTGCTGCATTTGCTTCAATATTGTTGAGACATGAGGTGTGAAAGAAGGTATTGGTACCAAAGTCAAAATTTTCATATCAATCCAACACTACAACTACAGCATTGACAATAGAGATAACTGAGAGGTATGGTACAAGGGCAGAGTCAAAAAGTCATGTGAAGTCAAGTAAGTTAATTTTTATGTAGTGTTCTTCATGGAGTACGTGCTGAGAACCCTGTAACAAGTTTACAGATAAAGTATAAACTGCAACTATTACAAATTACATGACATACGGACACAGAAGTATAAATAAGGGAAAGGTGTTTGCAGTATCTTTCACAAAAGAAGGAAAGGCATAATAAAGAATGGTGGTAAAAGAACAGATACATCACTATATAAAGTGCAGAATTTAAAGACTACCCAAAAATGATCATTCATCCATCCATTTCCTGAATTTGTTTTATCCAATCTCAGGTTAGTGGGAAGTTCTGGCAGAATCGATTACAAGCCCAGAATTACTCAGAACTGGCCTAATTAGAGTCAACAATTACTTAAAATGTAGTGGGATGTTGGAGAAAATTACCCGACAGAACAAGAATACAACCATTGGGGTATATCTTGAAACTCATAAAAAGGGAATGAGCAAGCTACAAATCAAAGGCTGGTCCTGTCAGGAAACAGTGTTAACCATGGCATCGTTATGTCATGAAAATACAAACAGTAACATTGACAGGATGACTGTACCAGGCACATTAAGAAATGGACACATTGAAGCAAAATTGAAAAATGACCTGATGTGTGAGGAGTTTGAACAAAAGCTGAAAACAAAATAGAATAATATAAAATTGTCAAACCCAATGAATCCATATTAAAATCAAAGAGGCTTGGGCTCATCCCGGCAGCATTAGCACCCATCTAGAACCAAGTATGGATGAGGAACCAGTCAGTTGTAGGCCCTGCTGTACTCACACAGGATCAGTTTAGAAATTTAAAATGTGTATTTAGAGTCTAAATGCAAAGCAAAATTAACAGTAAGAGAGAACAATGCTTTAAAAAGCTAGGTTTAAATAAAATAAAAAAGGTAAGATGAGATTGTGGAACTAAGAGGAAGACACCCTATTTTTTTTTTTGGAGGGGTTCAAACAGCATGAAAAGTAACAATAAATTCCAATTTTACAACATTATTTTTTTGTCTGGGCTTCACAATGTTACACAATACAGTCAATGTTCAGTTGACCTAAGGCATTAACTGCGCTCTGTGACAGGTTGCTACAGCTGAGTATAGGCTAGCTATCGGTCAGTAAGTATAGTCTATGACAATGGGACATCACTGAACTGCACACTGTATGATTAGAATCTGGTAAATGCACACCATAATAATCAGAAGCAAAGGCACCCCTATGCTTTCTTCATTCAGCACTTACTGCAGAGATCAGAGAGCCTTTACTATGTCAAAATGGTAGCCCACTATTTCTAATTTCTTAAAGCTTAAACACTTGCTGAGCATGTGCTATTGACTGAATTGCCCCCAATTAAGTGAATTTTTAAAATGTTTTTCACTGTGGATATTACTGAGTACATGGGCACATAGGGTGTGCGGACAGAACAAAAGTATTCTAAATAAAGTATATAAAAACAAAGTTCTCGTTCACACATTCCTTCATATTTCTATACCTGCAGACTTTAGAAAGAAGCATCCCGCAGCTTCCAGTAAGGAGCTCAATATAGAGTGACTACTTATGTTTGAGATGAAAAGAGCAAAGAACTTAAAGCATCAAGTAGGTTACCGCCAGACGCAATCCTGTCTTGCTTCTCAATAGCAGGTGATGACACTGAGCGGTCCAAACTGTTAGTCTTCCCCATGTAAATGACAGATTAAAGCATCATGCACAGCCATTAAAGCTCAGCTCATACTTTAAAGCTGTAACCCTGTTTAAAATAGACAGTGGGGTTTTTTTTCGGTACTACTAATGAAGTATTTCATGCTCAGCATATTATTGTGTCGGAGACACCATGTGTTCAGGACACATCTGAAATAGCAGGGAGTATCTAAGCCTAAAGCCAAACAAAGAACAGAAAGCAAGATGATGTCTGTGGGACATCACAACATCTCTAATACGAAACAAGGAACATATATAGTACCAGAGGGGCAGTAATGTTATGAAAATCAATGATTCATGACAAACAAGAACAAAATCTATATAACTGCAAGAAAAGAATCCCAGAGTTGATCAAGAGGAAGAAAGAAAGAATGACTACAAGTAAGCATCTAGACGCACAAGAGTAGTTCTGCTAAGAAGAAACTTCAGGGATGAGCTGAGAAGTACACATAGCTCATCTTTAGAAACTCCACAGAAAAGTTAGCAGAATTTACAAAACAAATAAGATGGTCTGATTCAGAGTAAGAACTACAGCAGCTCTAGGTGGCAATGACTCATGTGTCTCCATTCTGTTATGATCACGAGTGCCAGGTTTGGAAAAAGATGAACATTGTTAAGAGTTGTTGCAAATGACTCTAAACTTTGCAGGGAGCTGAAGAGAAAATGTAGAATTTTTTGAATGCTGGGCAAACCTTAATAGAATGGAAGAGGTGGATGCAAGCTGGCCATTGCCATAACGTTTTAGTGTTGCCAGAGAGTTAGTTATACATTCAAAAGAGATCTTCTGTAATCCCATAATCATCAAGTATAAAAGACAATGTGTTGGAAATCTCTAAAAGGATCACAATCAAGAAATGTTTCACAAGGAAGGATGTAGGAGTCTGTGTGTTTTTCTCTTTGAAATGGTCTTGCCATGGCTGCATCCTGCTATATGGATGATTTTAGAGGCAGAAAAGTGCTAGCCAGAAAGATGACAACACTCAAGATGTACTGCAGGCTGCTTTTGAGGTCAGTGTGTAAGATTAATTTGGGTTTGTGTAACTTTACCCCTGCATTCCAGTGTGAACCTATTGTCGAACAAGTACACTGCATTATCTACAAAATTAACTATAAACAGAAAATACATTTCCTAAAGTATGTATTCATTCTCCCTGTTCCGATACTTGTTGCACAGTTAGTGACAAAGGAGTCTTTTAGGACAAGTTGCATTAGAAACATCGACAGAAAGAAATTTTCAACTCCTTCTATACCTGTATGTTTTCAATTAGAGCAAAGTCTGGGGATTACCTGAGAGGCTGTAGTACAGAGGTCCCCAACTCCAGTCCTGGAGGGCCGCAGTGGCTGCAGGTTTTTATTCCAACCCATTTCTTAATTAGTGACCTGTTTTTGCTGCTAATTAACTTCTTTTGAATTAATTTTAATTGTCTTGCTTTTTAAAGATTTGTTCCCTTGAATTTCTTCATCGTTGCCCTGTAGCCATGATGGCCATCCAAGACTGGAGTTGGGGTCCCCTGCTCTTGTACACTGACATTTTATGTTTTTAATCCACAATAACGTGACCTTCATCATAATAAATGTTTTAGGGTTATTGCTCTACCAAAAGATGCAGTTGTTCCCAAGTCTCTGGCCACTTTCAGACTGCAACAAATATTCATCCACGAATTGCATGGACATTTTGCCTTAGAGGCTCCTTGGCTTGATGCAGGAAAGCTTTTCTAAAGAACGATTTACTCACTGCCTTTCAAGTTGATGAGGATCATATGCAATGCTGTTCTTACACTGGGTACAGAGCTTAGCATCAAAGTATTATCTTTAATAGGGTATGATGTGCTTCAAAATTCAGAGTTGAGTCACACTTTCCCCAGTTCTTTTAACAAATGTCATTGTGCCTTTGGGGAATCTCTTGTACCCCCTTCCTTGATTAGTGTTCTAGTAACCTTATCACAGTTGTGTTCAGAATGTGGCCTTGTCTTTATGATGTAGTGTTTGCTAGGAACTGAACTAACCAACTGTGGGCCTTCCCAGGACTGCGTGTGTTTAATCTGAATTCATAAGAAACACTTTCTCTGCGGCACAGCTGGACTCCATTCAATTAGCTGTGTGACTTTTATAGAAAGTGGTTGCACCACAGACTATTTATGTAGGTCACAGAAAAGGGAACAGCACTTCCAACTGATCATTTTCTGTCTTTTGCATGTTTTTTGAAAATGTAGGTATAGATTACCGCCTAAGTCATCTCTGAACACATAAAATCTTCAGAACCAATTGTCAATTTGAACACTTACTGTTGCATAAAATGGGGAAAGGGTCTAAATTTGCATGCATACTTGTTTTATTTTAAAACCAAAGAACATTATGAGGTTTTCAGGAAATTCAAGAGAGTACAAATGACTGAGCGCCAGTCAAAGAGTACAGACACACTAAGACTTACCCACACTTTGCTACAGTTGACAGATCAGACAGTAAAGATTGATTCAGTGGCACAAAGTTTCTTGACACATTTGCAGTTAAATGTAACAAACATGGACATGTTTATAATTGATGACTGCTTTCTTAAAATCAATTAAAAAATCTTATAGATCAGATAACAAAAAATGTCAGAATACAACACTAACTACATAATTTCCAGTAGCAGCGCAGAATCTTTTTACTCTCTACAAAAGTCAAACCAATATTAATTTAATTTGTGCATTAAAAAAGGAAAAATGTAAAAGACAAAAAAGTGTGAATACTGTTTCAAAGTGATGCAGTAAATGTATTTATGTCCAGGGGAGATGTGTTACCGAGTCACCCCATATTATTAGTACATAAGATACTGTATGTTATCCTTACCGTGCCCTGCCACCAAGCAGAACACACAATCATACTAAAAGAGAACTTTGACAAGTAATGCCTCTAAATTCTTTATTGTACTAAGGAAAAAAACATTACAAAGTGATGACTAGTTCTTAGAAACAAATTATGGGGCACCTGTGTTACTGCTTACATAAGGCATACAATCCTACAGATGATAAATTAAGAAACATAACGTTATATAAGATTCCCAAAGCTGCATAATCCAGTTTGGTGTTAATGCTGAGCCGGAGGCTATACCACACAACTGAACTTTACACAGGAATCCATTTGGAATTTCCAATTAACATCTGTATGTCTCTGGGGATGTGGAAGAAAAATCCCACGCAGACACTTGGAAAATGTGCAAATATCCAATGGACAACAATGGTGTGCAGAACTTAAATCCAGGAAATTAGAACTTTGAGGTGACAACACTACCTATTGTTTAACTAGTCCTCCTACAGGTTAATGATCTTTTCAAAACTCAAAGAAAGCCAACAGAATATGAACTTTTGGAGACAGTGGCACTGACCCAAAAACAGGAGACAGAGCTGGAGTTAAAGATGCTAAGATTTGCATTGGGTGTGATGAGGATGGACAGGATTGAAATTAGTACATTAGAGGGTCAGCTCAGGTTGGACGGTTTGGAGACAAAGCTAGACAGACAAGACTGCATTTGTTTGGACATGGGCTGAGGAGAGATGCTGGGTTTATTGGGAAAAGGATGGTAAAGATAGAGCTGAATGTGGTGAGAGAGGACATACAGGTGATGGGTGTAACAGAACAAGATGCAGAGGACAGGAAGAGATGGAAAAAGATGATTCGCTGTGTCAACCCCTAACAGGATCAGCCAAAAGAAGAAAAAGAGGGTCAGCAAAGCAGAGCCAACTGATGTCAGATACCACCAGATGCTTACTTTAGTAAGAGACACATTAGCCTATCTCTTTAGACAGCACCTAGCTAATCTTCCTGAGGCGCCATGTTCTTTGAGAATGAGAGCTTTCAAATGCTCCCTCCCTTGTAGGACATGGGGCAACTTTTAAACTGAGTAATCTATTATTTACTTCTGTTGTGCTAACTTGTGATCCCCGGGTGTGTTTTCCTGGGACATCGATAGTCATGTATCGAGGATGGACTAATACATCGAGGACAGATAAACAACAAGCTTGTACAAAAATTCTTAGTGAGGTTTATTACAAATAAAGCAGTGTCTAATAGGGCTGTCAAATTTGCTTGAAAATTCAAATAAAAATGAATAAATATTTGAATATAATCAAATTTACATGTACATTTGTACATGCTTTTTTATACTTTATTATTATGGTAAGAGGTGCATTGGCACCACAGCAGGAATAAACACAAACAGCCAAAAAAAAAAAAAGACTCTTAACGGTACTTGGGAAACTGTTATATAAATATAAGAGCTATCAAAATATTAAGTATCTGCACAACCATTTTTTTTGTCAGTCTAGTACTGACAGCTGGGTGCAAAAGTCCTTCTCAGGACAGCGAGCCATTAAAGCAGTCGCGAAAAGGAGCTGAAATCCATACGAGTCACATGCACTGAAACCGTGCTTTGCTACATTATTATTGATATTTTATTCATTTTTTTTTTTACTCATGCATCTGCAAATCATGAAGTGCTTTTGACACAGTTGCAAAGGTCCCACTTTCAACACTCAGCTGACGTGTGTTGCCGCCAGACAGGCACAGACAGAGCAGCTTTAGATCGGGGGTGTATGGGTTAGTTAGTAAGACAGCCACAGGGTGAGAAAAGTATGCAAAGTTAAAAAAAAAAAAACTGACTTGTTTTATTACTTTAGAAGTGTCCACCTGGCAGCAGCCGGGTGCAGTTAATATCAGAATACAAAAATTCAGAATACAAAGCCAGTCAGCACCTGTGGATTAACCCAGAAAAATAGGATTGGCAGAGTATCAGATCAGTGTCTGCACAATCTGCACACTGTTTTCTCCATTACAGATGGAACAATAGTTTAATAAAGGTGGCCTGAATATTTTTAAGTACAGATCAGTGTTTTAGGCATTATGTGTTAAACTAGCAGCCACATAAGACAGAGACTAATTGAGGGACTGGGCATGTTCGTGAGACAAGGCTCTTTAAAGTTGGGGGTTAAAACACTGTAATAAAAAGAAAATCAGAATTATGACAGTTATTTTCCACTTGATTTAATAAGAAGGTCTTAGCATTAAACAACAGTCAGGTATCTGAAGTTTAAGAATGAATAACACATAGTCAGATGCAAAAAGATAGTTTTAGAGCAAAGGAGAAGCATTTAGAAAAACTGCTCTGAGTACTCTTGTAGATCAAAGTTCAGAGCAATTAGACAGGAAAAATAACACTTTGTTGTTATGTTGTTGTAAGTTTTACTAATTAAGTTAATGAGCTAACCATTCAAAATTACAAAAAGGTGGAAGTGAAACACAAAAACAGATAAAATACTGCAGCTTTGCATAGCGTGTCTGGAGCAACATGATGCTAAAATTTTTCAGGTAAAACAAACAACCATTTTTTGGCAACTGAAACTCAGCTTTTGCCTTTGAACAAGATCTTTCTTAAATAAATTCAAATTATATTTAAATAGCGAAGTTTGATCTGGCATCCCTAGTGTACAATAAATAGTGCTGTTCAAAGTGTTACAAATCAAAAGGACAGTAATAAATCAGTGCTCTTGGTGGAAGATGAAACCTGTCATTAAATAATCCAAATAAATAGGTTAAAAATCAAGAATAAAACACAGGACTTCAGATTGGTTCCCTTTCTTATCTGACTGCAAGTCTAAGTGCATCTTTCTCATTTGTCCCCCTGGGTTTTCTCAGTTGGGCTTAGACACTGGCGACTATGATCAACCATTAAGCGGCTTATGTCACAGCTACCTCGGTTGGTACCCACTATGATGCCTGAAGCCCAGATTCATCATCCCATCTGCACATCTTTACAGATGATTTTTAAAGCACTTGGTGGCTCCTACTCCCCCCAAAAGCTCAACAGATAAGACCTGTCCCTGACTCAGTGTGTGCCATGCCAAAGGTCTACGTTGACATTTTGGGAAAATTCTCATTATGTAGTTACATTTAGAGTATGTGCAAAAGGATGCAACAATAGATATTTTTCTGATTAATATGAGGTTTAAAATTTTAATAAGAGATCTTAATTCAAGGCATGAACTGTTCAAGCAATGGGCAACTAGTCTTTTCAGAGCTCATTTATCCATAAACCCATACTCACTCAAAATCGGTCACTGTGGATTTGCCATTTCAGCTCAAATGTTTTTGGGAACTGGAAGAAAATGGAGCACTCATAGGAAAGACCATGCAAACACAAGTTCAATGCACAAACTCCACACAGAAAGTCCTAGGGAAGACACTCAGGGGTCTCCAATTGTGAGGCTATGGCACTATTCACTCTGTCATTGTCATCCAAAATGCCTTACTTCTGCAGTTCCTCACTTCATATTATTATTGATTAAAAGCAAAATTATTTCATAGATGACAGAAAGGATTGTGATATGCCAGTTTCTGTCACTTTGTCTTCTACCTCAGAGGCCGGGAGGGCTCTGATCCATAATAATCTCTCTGAGACCACCTCCAATTTTAAAGCCCAGAACATTTCTTTAAGGTGGTGTCTTTATGGACCAACAAATTCTTGAAGCACACTGGCGTAGCCAAAGAAGAAGTCTATTTAAATTTTCAACATTTCAACAACACCCTAGAAATACTGACATTAAACAAGAAATTTTGGATCTGCAGCACCCCTTACATTTCTGCTATCTGGTTTTTACAGTAGTAAAAACATAAGATAAAGATTTTGGCACTAGTCAGCTAAGGCCCATTTAAAAAAGTCATATTTGCCAAGAGACAAATTTTCTTTCCTTTGTTTTAATTTCCTTTTTGCAATGAACCTGTTGCTACCTGGTTGTTCAGGGCACTTAAAAACACAGTTTCAGGAAAAGAATGGTTTTAAAATAAATATTTATGGTTTTCTTTTTTATTTAACATAAAAATTAGCTGATGCTACAGTATCTTGTTATTCCAGCACTAGTGTTTTCAATATATTGTGGTCCAAATGTATAGAAAGTAATAAGCCTTATGAGTAAAAATCTAATACAGCAAGACAATTACATCCTAGCAGCCATCATGACATTGAAAATGGAAGGACAGATGATGAAAACTTGCAACACTGGCGTCTAAATTCATTTTCTTGTATGGCTGAAACTGATGAGCAGCAACTGATCCTTTGTTAATTATACCAGCAAAGCCATATACTTTCAAAATATGAATACATTCAAGATAATGTAATTGCACATTTCTATGAGATAAAAGCATTTACATCTGTTTATCCGCTGCATCAACCTAATAAACTACTTAACTAAAATTCAAAAGGCATTTTCTCCAAATTTCTGCATGGAGATACTATGCTGTGCATTTTAAATCTATTACGAGAGATACTGTAATATGTGGTTGACTTCTATATGAAAAGTTCAGTAAGGTTTCAATCTCCTCTTCACCAAAAAAGGATTGACTTCTTTCTTATCATGCATCATCCTCCCTTTTGCATATTGATTTGATACCTTATTCTGTATATTTAGGTTATCATCTAAGTTACTGTAGATAGATAGATAGATAGATAGATAGATAGATAGATAGATAGATAGATAGATAGATAGATAGATAGATAGATAGATAGATAGATAGAGATACTTTATTAATCCCAAGGGGAAATTCACATGTATATGGAAATGAGAGCGGCTGAATAGAAAAATATAGATGTCCTCTGCTAGCCACCCATCTGATCTGACATTAACACACAGGAGAAGTGGCCAACCTGTGGCCTTCCAGATTTATAGAGGAGATTTGCACCAAAATAGAATAAAACCAAACAAAATCATAAATGTTACTTTAAAGAAATCGGTGATATTAAAACAGGCATGGAATACAAAAAAAATCAGAGCCTAATGGCGATCTCTCATCAAAAATACCTTATTCACATTTGTAGGTACACTGTGTTGCTTTACAAATTTAGTGTTGCTTTACAGAGTCAGACATTTTTGAAATTAATCACAAACTGCAACAGGAAGTGGGTTACAGAATTCAGGCTTAAGGATGTTTCTTAGCTTTGCTGCATAAACTAAATGCTTTATAAAAACAGTTTAAAAGGAAGCGAGACATGAATGGATAGACTTGAGCTTTCATTAATATCTTAATGAAGATTACATAAAGTTAAAATTTCAAAATTCACTTGATCTGTTAAGCTTCAATTACTTAAACAATCCTACAATATTTTTGTTATCCCACGTATGCCCTAAGGAACTCATAAACTTAAGTAAATAAATGATGAGGATCGATGTCAAAAAGTCAATCGGTCATTAATGTGACACTGACACGATGACCCCATTACCTCGTATCAGCTCCTACAGCAGGTATGAAGGATGCAAAAGCAAAAGAAAAACTTGACCATAAATATATCTATTTATCTAGTGTCTCTATTTTTCTTTTGCATTTTACTCACTACAACATGTCAGCCATTCTTCACAAACCTCAAAGGAAAGTTGAATGCAGGGCTTATAAAGTTAAGTTGACATTTGTTCTCTTCCAATAAAAAATATTTAGTCCATTAAACATAAATACCTGTCATTATGATGCATGTACTGGGTACAAGTCTCCCGTTTCCCTCTGATGTTTATTACAACCAAACAACTGCAATGCCTGCATGTTTTCAACTTTAGTGTATTGATTAAACTTTTAAATGGCTGCCATATAACCCAGGGACATCAGGAAGATTAATTTGCGTCAATGTTCATCTGTAATTCATTAGCCATTTATACTCCACAACCACATGGGCTATCAAGAAAATGCAGGCCATTTTTCACTCTGCAGAGGCTTGGGAACAGATTCTGAAATTTGTATTGCATACAAATAAGATGCAAGAGGCCTGAGCTCACAGAATGCTACACATGTCCTGCCAAGACCTGTGTGTGTTTGGAGAATACAAATGAAAAATATAATTATGAAACTCAAACGAGTGATGTGATGCCTATGGCACACTAAAAAACCTCTCACCCAAGTCCTACTCGCTTGTGCTACAGATTTCTGGGATAAACAAGCAAATTCAATAACCTTCCTACTTAATAAAATCAGTTCTTTAAAGCAAAAATCAACAAGATGGTAAGAAGATATTAACTTGACTTAAAAATATTCTTCAGTAATTATATGTGGAACATTAATTGAAATGAACAATTTTCAAACCTTTCAACTAAGTATCTTGTAACATTTGCTGCTATAATAAAAATGTATTTTTAATCTTAACAATCAGTTTTAAAGATTGATTTACTATATGCATATATATATATATATATATATATATATATATATATATATATATATATATATATATATATATATATATATATATAAAAATATATATATATAAAATGCAAGTGGAGAATATAAAAGCTTACTATATTCCAAATAAAATTGCTTCATGTATCACTTTTAAATTTGAGAGAAGTACCTGATGACTGGAAAGCTGCAGCTGCCACAAGGGAGACAAACTGATGTAATCCAGTCCTAAACCAATAAGTCTTATCTCTGTCCTGTGTAAAACTACCTTCACTTCTCCATCACAGAGATAAAGCTGAAGACACTGAATGCTGTTGTTGAAAGAAGAATGGTGGCAAAATTGGATGCCATCATAAAAAACTCTCTCCAGAAGGTGCTCCCTTGGAGCTCATTTAGCCACAGGCTCATTCCACAACAATGTGCTAAGAACTCTGGGGGTCTTTTCTGTCTGCTGCGTATCAGGAATCAATGTTTCCTCCGGATGTCCCAGACTGAATGTACTCTTTTTGATAGTTGTAAACAATATATATTTATTATTTAATTATCTATTTATGGGCACAGTGGTGCAGTGGTAGCACTGCTGCCTCGCAGTTAAGAGACCCGGGTTCGCTTCCCGGGTCTTCCCTGCATGGAGTTTGCATGTTCTCCCCATGTCTGCGTGGGGTTCCTCCGGGTGCTCCGGTTTCCTCCCACAGTCCAAATACATGCAGGTTAGGTGCACTGGCGATCCTAAATTGTCCCTAGTGTATGGTGGGTGTGTGTGCGCGTGTGCCCTGCAGGGGGCTGGCGCCCTGCCCGGGGATTTGTTTCTTTCCTTGTGCCCTGTGTTAGCTGGGATTGGCTCCAGCAGACCCCCATGTGAATGGAGTGGGTTGGATAATGAATGAATTATCTATTTATCAATTCTTTGTATTATTTGCCCTATGAATATCTACCTTGTTTTTTATATTTCTGCTGCTGTATGCTTCCAAATTTCCCCTTAGAATTAATAAACTTCATCTAATCTAGATATGCAAGTAGCATTCTAACGTACAGACAGCATGAGTGTATAACATTAATAGACTATCAAACAATATTTCTGAAAAGGAGACTAAAGGAAAGCTTGTTAGACTTCAAAAATTTAATATTGCTTCACATTGAAGACTAATTGTGAAGCTAAATGTCACTACAACCTGGTTAACAAGCAGCAGAGCAGAGATTAGAGTGAAATGTTCCATGTGAAGTGGAGTTATCAGTGGAGTACTAGACAGACAGTGATAAAAGATGTAAAAAAACATTCTTTTCGGGCTGTTCAGACAATGATTCTAGGTTAAATAGATCACAACACAAACAATGCTTATTTTCTCGTCTTTGAATACAGCAAAAACATTAATGTTATTTATTGGCGTCAGTGATGCAAAGTCACAATATTCCATCACTTTTTAAGACAGTTGGTCTATGTATGAGTTTTACTGATTCAGAGCACAATTTAGGCTTTAACTTCGACATCAGTATGTCTTTTACAAAACTATCTAAAACCTTTTCCTGGCATCTTAAAAATATTGGAAAATTAAGACAGCTTCTGTATAAGAAGAATATTGAGGAATTACGTTATGCATGTATGTCTAGTAGTGTTGATAACTGCAATGCATTATTCAATGGCTGTTGAAATAGTTCTGCATGTAGCTTTCAGCTAATTCAAAATGTTACTATAAAAATAATTACAACAACTAGAACTCATGACCACAGAACTCCAGTTCTTAAGTTTTTACACTGGTTTCCAGTTAAACTTAGGGCTGACTTCTAAATCTTCCTTCTTACACATAAAGACATAATGGCCTAGGACCCTGCCTTGCTATTTGAACTTATCATTACTTACAAATCAGAGCATGCATTAAGATCAAAAGATGCTAACCTACGAAAGATTCCAAGGATTAACAAAATAACAGAAACAGTTTTCAGCTACAGGACCACAAAGCTGAGGAACAATCTGTCTATTTATATAAGAAATGGTCCTTTGGTCTCAGATTTTAAAGCTAGGCTGAAGACTCACTACTTTAGTATAGCACACTTTGATTAAAGTTGTTGATTAGCTGTACATATTGCATGGCTGTTTATTAGCCAATTGTATAAAATTGTAAGTGATATACTGTAGTAATTATTACTCTAACCATCCTCTATTCTGTTTGTCTTTTCTGTATCCTGTGTCACAATTCCAAGCTATTTTCCTACCCTTACAAAAATATCTGAGATACATGATAATTTGTTGCTTGTTTGATCCTATTTTACAACTAGTTGCACACCATGCCTTAAATTTCCACTTTTTAAAATTTGATTTCTAGCCTTTCATGCGGTACCTTACAAAATTAAAAAAAAAAAAAAAAATTGCGATAACTAATTTTATGTTTTGTTTCAGTGTAATCAAGTCATTTATAAAAATATTATCAAAGACTACTCCATAGGGAACTTGGCACTCCTATTGAAATAAGGCTCATATAATCTATGGAAAACAATTCTCTTATATTCCTGTGATGTATATTTTAATAATTATTCAGTTATACATTTTTAATAATTTATAATTAATTTATAATGGAAAATGATTTATTTTGTGACTGCTTTGTTTGCATCTTTATTACTATTTTCTTTTCTAGACCTCACGGACAGCATGTGAGAGAAGATAGTGGAAGAGATACCATCCATCTTCAAGATGTTTATGGTTGCTAGGAAAGGAAACTTAAAAGCTAAAAATAGAAAACAAATTCACTCAGAATAACATGAAACATGTCTGGAATGGCCTGAGCATAATAACTGAACTCATGTGATCCAGACCTCAGGTGCTAGACGAGGATGTGGACAAAGTTAATGCCCTGAACCAATGTTTAATAGATTTTTCCCACCCACTACCACCTTCTTCCAATGACCAGTCCGCCCACACCATCTCTACTACATCACCAACTCCTACGACATCACCTGGAATGGCCAGTGAAAAGTCCATCTCTTGACCATCAGTATGGGCTAGCCATAACGGAAGAGCAAATAAGGAGAAAACTGAAGAAGCATTACACAGGAAAACCTGTAGAACCAGGAGTCAGACCCTGAGTTCTTAAGGTATATGCTGACCAACTTGTGGTGTTCTCTGTCAGTTGTTCAATCTGTCCCTAAGGATCCAGAAAGTGCCACAGCAGTGGAAAATATCCTGCATTGCTCCAGTTCCAAAAAAATGCAGACACCTTTTCACCTAATGACTACACACCAGTGGCACTTCATCTCACATGATGAAGACCCTTGAGAGGCTGGTCCTGGACTATATAAGTCCTTACGTAACCAGTGCAACTTCCGTCTGTGCAACGTCTTGGGCCTAACATCACTTCAAGATAGTCACACCAACTCAACTAACTAATTAAAGGGCAGGTTCAGTTATAGGATGCATTCTGGACCTTCTAGAGATACTAGCATAGGACAGAATTAAAACAAAACTGAGTGTAGTTATGAACAAAGCTACACATACTCTCTCTGACACACTGAGGACTTTTGGCCAACAAATCATTCATCAGAAGTGTGACAAGAAATACTACTAGAGTTCCTTTATACCAACAGCAATACGTGTGCATAATGCCCCACTGTGACTGTGACTGCCAAGTCAGAAATTTTCTTTCTTTTTATTGTTTCTTCCTTTTTAATCATTCGGGTGTGTGATCTGATCATACTGTGAGTATAAATATGTATCAATTTACTAATGAAATTATTAGATGAGCTTCTGTAAAAAGCCAAATTTCTCCATTGTGGCAAAATTTAATTTGTCTGTTTATTCATTCTATTTGCCTGCTGCTGGTCATGTGACACTGAGGGGTCATCATGTCCCATTGATATAAGATGGCACCACATATCTTCCGGCATCAATGTTTTAGATCAAATTATAGTTCACAACAATACCCCATCTCTTTTTTTTTTCTTCTTCCTTTCAAGTGTTAGGAAGATGTTAAAAAGCATGTTCAAAAAGACTAAGTGTCAGGACCTTTGGTTCTATTTCTTGACCTTGTTATTTTGTGTTCTCTACGTATCATCTCTTCCTCTCCCTCTATATTCCGACCCCTTGACTCTTCCTGATTATGAGTTTGCTTGCCCCTCTACTGGTTGGGTTTGTCTATTTTTTATCAGTATTAATAACACACTGGTGGTTAGTACTGTGGCTTAATGGCTGCAGGGCTTTTAAGATCAAACCTTAGCCTAACTATCATCTGTATAAAATTTGCACATTCTTCTCTGTTTGTATATGATTTCTACTGGTGCTCCTCTAATATCTGAAATAAGTTCAGGTTACATCACAAAGTCCCTCCTGATTGTATCATTTATCAAAGCAGTTCTGGGATCAATACTTTGTGACTTCATTAATTGTCAGCACTCCTGACCCATCTTGCTGATTCAGACCTGTTTCTTTTTTTGAAGCCACCTTGATAACCAAGAAAAGCACAGAATAACTTACAAGCATTAGAACAGCAATGAAAATTAAATTAATGGGTGGGAAAATATGCCATACATGGCACATAAAAGTTGTTGAACTAACAATCGCCCCTGAAAGTGAGTGGGTGTTACTAGTAATCCCATTGCTCTTCTGTTAAAATCTCTGGAATGTGTTTTTTTCACTCTTCGTATGCAGGATTTAATGTAGTTTATTCCTAAAAAATACACAAACTGAAATCAGGCAAATATGCCTTGACCTGTCAAGCAACATTCTGCAACAATACACACTTGTTATTGCTGCTGCACCACATGCAAAGCCAAAATGTGGCATTTATTGACTAGTTCAGTAAGTCCCAAATATCAACTGTTAGAGGTAACAGGAATGAGGCAGAGAAGTCATACCCACATATGAACTAATACAATACAAAGGGATATTTTGTTAATCATTCGTAGAAAAGGCGCTATATAGGCACCTGACCCAACACTGAAAGACACGGAGGCACGTATAAAAAGTACAATTACTTTTATTTTTTTCTTCAGCTGTGTGACACGTCTTCCCTGTGCAATACAGCCCAAACACAGTCCCAAAGCACAAAACAAACCACAATTCTCCACCTCGCTCCACCACTCCTCCCAGACAAGCTTCGTCTCCTTCCTCCCAACTCTGGCTCCTTGAGTGGTGGTGGCTGGGCCCTTTTATAGCCCACCCGGAAGCGTTCCAGGTGATTAACCACCTGGTCCTAATTGCCCTTCCGGGTGGGGCTGCAGGCTCGTCCAGCCGGGCTGTGGGAAGCAGGCAGCTCCCCCTAGCGGCCACGCCGGGCCCCAACCAAGCTGTGGAGGACTCCATCTCCCATGGAGTCCTGCGGGTGGTTGGGAAAACACCATCGGCCAGGGAGGTTGCCACCAAGCGTCCCGGGGAAGGTACTGGACTGTCCATGGTGGCTCCCCCGGAACATGAGCAGCAGGGGCGTCACTGCCGGGCATGGGACGCGGCTGTCCTTCACACATTATTTACTAAAACATATTTGTATCACTTTAACAATTAGTAGTTTTATTTTGTTTTTGTATCTTTTGTGGTATCCAATTCCAATTCAATTCATTTTTGATTTGGCTCTCCAGTGAGTACAGGCTCAGAGCACTGTAACAAGCTCACACGTAACAGGCTTTTCAGACAAACAAAGCCTGCAAATGTTGTTGGCCTGATTTTTTCCAAAATAACATTTAGTCAAGTTTAGAATATGTCACCCTCGCTTCGCCCTTTTTTTGACCGTTCATGTAATCATGGCTAGTCGCGAAAAAATTAGAACATGGAAGGAGGATCACACTGAGTATGGCTTTACCAAAATAATTATTGATGGCGAATAAAGTATCCATTATTCATAAAGCTTCAATTGGTGATCTTTTTTTCTGCGTTAACCTCATATTTTTTCATACTTCTTCTCAAACCAAGGGGGTGCGAGGGTAAAATGAATCGGGAAGTGCTGATTTATATATATTGAATATACTGAAATAGTTTTACTGTCAAATAATGCAAACAATACACGCACGTGTTTCGCCCTAATTCTGGGCTCATCAGGCGTACACACTCACTGCACCCCGTCTCGGGAATCGAACCTTGGACGTCAGCACTAGAGGCAAAGCCTCTCGTGTTGCACCACGGCGTGTGTTTTGTTTATTTGACAGTATGTAGATTGGGGTGTGTGTGTGTGTATATATATATATATATATATATATATACTCCTGTAGCCACAATAAATGCCTTTATTTTATAGACAAACCAGGGATGAACAACTTCCTTTCTACTGCAGCCACAACTGCGACACAGATAAAAAACATCAATAATAACTCATAAACGTGCAATATCATTTAGGAAAATCGCAACATTTTACTCACCAAAAATTCTGATTATTTGTAAACAAAATCCATCGTCCTCTCTTTCCTCAAAAACAGTTCAATTACTCTATCGTACGGATTATCGGAGCGCTTCAGTTCCATCAAAACCTCACTTTCTATCCCCATCGAAGCTAATGGTGAAAGGCGAACCCGCCCTATGGTATTCCTGGCATAAGTTTGAATTCGCTTTAGGGCTGAAAATGTCCGCTCGGCAGAAGCAGTGTACACGGGAATACTCACCGCCAAATATACCAATGTGAACAGCCGCCCTATGCTCTCATTCAGATTTTTCTGATGAAGGAAGTCAATGAGATCAGTGGGAGATTTTCCTGCAAAATCATCCATAGCATACAGTCAGTTCCGTTTTTAGCCGAGACAGATCCAAAAGCGCTCCGTGGCTGTTATGTTAAAGTGTAGAAGGCTGCATGCGTGAAATTTTTCTTGTATTCCCGAAAGTTTTGGGGCTCGAGGAGCGTGACAAACATCAGGTTTTCATGGTCTTGAAATCTGGTCTGTATCTGGCAAATAATATTGTCCAGAATCCTGCTATGGAGTTGTCTGTAGTGCACGCGACGATCATTCGCTCGGAGCGTTTATGGTGCGTTCAATGGCGTCGTTGACTTCCTCATATCGGTTTCTATCCAATCAATGGGTCTGAATACGGTGATGTTGCTGTACGCCTGCTAAAGGGCCCTACTGACACGAACTCAAATCTGATTGGTTAAAGTCCGTCATTTCTCCTTGCTTTGCAGTTCTCTACTGTTTTATTGTTCGTTTATTACGATTATTATAGTTATTGTGTAGCTATTTTAGACTTAGTTTACTGCTCAGATACCCATTTCCTTTATTTAATCCGCGGGCCCTCCGTTATTTTTTTGTTCCTTTATTACGATTATAGTTATTTATTGATTCCCTTCTTTAGCTGACTGCCTGCCCATATAAGGCGCTCCGCTTTTTTTTTGTGAGGCAGCCTTTACACAGCTTCTCCGCTGTTTTATTCTCTTTGCTTCGCGGTTCTGTACTGTTTTATTGTTCGTTTATTACGATTGTTATAGTTATTGTGTAGCTATTTTAGACTTAGTTTACTGTTCAAGTACCCATTTCCTTTATTTAATTTGCGGGTTCTCCACTATTTTTTGTTCCTTTATTACGATTATAGTTATTTATTGATTCCCTTCTTTGGCTAACTGTCTGCCCATATAAGGAGCTCCGCTGTATTTTTGTGAAGCAGCGTTTACACAGCTTCTCCACTGTTTTATAAACAAATGCCATATAAGGCTGTCGTTTTTCCTTGCTTCGCCAACTAAGCAGCCTTTTTATTTAATCCACGGGTTCTCCACTGTTTTATTGTTGGGAGATCTTCCTCCTTTTCTACGTACTGCGGTCACAGTCAGTTCATGTGATTACGTGGGAGGCGTGATGATGTCACACGCAGCTCCGCCCCCCACGGCCATCGGGCTAACGTCCATTACAGTATATGGAGAAAAATAGGTTCCAGTTATGACCATTACGCGTAGACTTTCGAAATGAAACCTGCCCAACTTTTGTAAGTAAACTGTAAGGAATGAGCCTGCCAAATTTCAGCCTTCTACCTACACGGGAAGTTGGAGAATTAGTGATGAGTGAGTGAGTAAGTGAGCTTAAGAAACAAAAGTTAAGCAGGTTTCATTTCGAAATTCTACACGTAACGATCGACAACGTCCACCATGTTGAACTTTCTTATTTATGGACCCATCTTATGTACGTACTTATTTCGGTGGTATGACGCCACTGTCGGCTGCCATATTGAACTTTCCAACGTCACTAATGCTCCAACTTCCCGTGTAGGTAGAAGGCTGAAATTTGGCAGGCTCATTCCTTACAAAAAAAAAAACTTATGACTAGAGTTTTGGAACGAATTATGGTCGTGAACCGAGGTTCATATATATATATATAGTAATATATATATAACTATACATATAAAAAGAGCAGTGGCCCCAGCACTGATCCTTGAGGGACAACACTTTTAACATCTCCTAATTCTGTAGAATTTCCTCTCATCATATGCCTTTTATTCCTGTTGCTTAAACCAATCCCACTGATTACGACAAAGTATTTGTAAAACAGATACTGCACATGCATTAAAATACAGATTAGTTTAAGCATACTGTAAAAAAAAAAACAGTTAAAAACTCAATGACAAGAAAAGATACAAAATATTTCCATTAATATTATTGTGGTGATATGGGCAGTTGACAATAGAAGAGAGGAAAACAAACACTCTTGTCAGCAGCAGCACCAGTGAATATAACCATCTCGGGGTCACAGTCACAGTTCTGAAGACCTTGGCCAAGTGACCACCCGTACCCTCTAGAAATTCTACACTATATGTTCATGCTGAACAGTCTTACATGAAGATAAAATCACAGAAGACAAATGAAACTGTAGTCACTTAGAAAGCAACAGCAATGATATACTATGTATTTTATCAGACTATGTAAAACCTACAAAATTCTGTTACTTTTTAATGGAAGGAATTTTGCTTTAGATTTAGATGTATTTACTGTACTAATAATCTGCTTCTTTAATCCAATTTAACTTACAATTAATTCACTAAGAAGACAAATGCAATCACAACTATATGATATTGTTTTTGTTTACAGGGCCTATGTGTTATTTAGGTTTACCACACAGTAAGGAAAATGTTTAAAACAATTAATTGTGAAAAATATTTCATGAAATATTTACTCGCAGAGCTTAATTACTGTATGTTGACATATAAGGACCTCAAGATTTTTTTGCGGAAGTGTATTTAATGCTTCTTAAGCTCCATAGTATTTATCTGGAACAGTAAATATACTGTAACACCGAATGCATTGTATTTATTTAGCTTAACTGGTTAATTTGAAGGTTAAGTTAAATCCTCATGACATGAGTTACAATTCCATTACACTGACTTTTGAAGAGTATCCAAAAGCCAAATGGGTGTTACAATGGGACAGAAAAACAAGGATGAAATTACTAATTTATAAATTCAATGAAGGGTCATCTACAAAAGATACCATTTACTCATAATGTTAATCTGTGACCATTATATCATCGCCGATGACTTAATGCATGGCAGATTCACTGTGTTAATCACATATTAGCCCATCCAGTTTCAATAACTACAAATCCCATTTGCCACTTAAGGACACCTGAGCCCATATTTAAATACTTCATTAATTATGTGGAAGTCATAGATAGTGCCACTGAAAATTCTCTAGGCCATTCTATCTTATGGTAAAGACTGCTAATATCTGTTCTTTTATTATAAACTAATTTCTTCAGTATCCACTGGGCTGTAGAATAATTGAGAAGGCAGACATGTTACTGACTACACTGACATATTAATCATAAGCAGTTCAATAGTTAAATAAAAAGAGACACACAATGACTAAACACTTGAGCAGTTACAGTATGTACATTCTAACGCCCATGCAAAAGTGGCAAAACTGCTCAAAACCAACTGCAGAAGTACAAAAAAGTGGCAGTACAAGTAGAATTTTATTGGAGGCTATTAAAGTACATTAGCAACCACAGAGATATTTTTTTTGACATGGGCATTTTGAAGTAAAGCACAATGGGTCTAGGCAAGAATCATTTTTAATGAAAGGACAAGCAACGTGCTACCTCTATAATGCAACACCATCTCACCCTTAATTTGGTTCACTAATGCTATTTTCATCTTTTATTTTATTTTTGGTATTTGGTATACTCTCCACGTGGAAATTGTCTTTTTGCATTATGATGCCTTCTTTAAAATAAAGGGAAGTTCCTCATTCATTGAAGTACTTCCAGTTTGTACAACATTAACAATATAAAAAAACATATAATAAACAAACTTTGAGTGGAGTTTCATTGTGAAAATCCTCCTGGCAATATGTGTGCAAATCTTGTGAACCCAAGTCTTCTTTACTGTGCTGAATACAGACAGTGGATTCGCTTTGAACATTTGTTTTGTAAACAAAATTCTTTGCTTTGTAATCCTTTACCAAAGGTCCCAATCCTAAGACTTAATTATATTATTCTTTTGGATGTCGCTATGCCTGGTGTGAATGAGTGTGAGTTTGTTTTTAATTTTACCCTATCCTTATCATCCCTATATTCAAAGAAATTTGAGTTTTGAGGTCAAAATACTGCCCGTTAGATCTCGAGTGCCATTAGATTGCAAAGATGAATCAATAACACATATAGGATTTAATTTTCCTGAAACACTTTTAAAGAGTATTAAATAAAGCAACCCATTCAAGAAAGGCAGATTAAATTTCTCATTGTGCATGAGTGCATGTAAAGTGGGCAGATTTATAAACTGCAGGATTTATACAAATAATGAAGAAGCCTCCTCTATGAGCACGTTCACAGCAGAGCACAGAATGCAACTGAAAGTGACAGCTTGAACAGATGGGACACTCACCTTACATGGTCAATACAGGGGATCTTAGTTGAAAACTCCACCATTCAGAAAGAAGGTACTAAAAGCTAACTTTAAATCACTTACTATAACACCTTAAATCATTTTGAATGATTTAAGAACAGTATGACCATTTCCAACTCATGTACAGTATTCAGCACTCAAATGCAGTCAAAAATCTAACTTGTTCATAAAAACAAAATGTCTCATTTTCTCCCAATACCAGTGATATAATACACAAATTGTGTTTAATGTGCCTGAAATCAGCCTAGAGATCTTATCAGGAAATACCTCATCTGCCAAAGCACAAGTAGAAACAAGTGGAACTCGTAGTCAGTAAATCTCAACTCTGCAATCAAGAGTGGATTTAAATGCAGTTGTATTAATATGCGTGAAGAGAGAAATGTGTCACTAGAATCTCTGAAGCAGCAAGTAAGCCAATAAACGTGATATCTGATATGTATATATGGATTATTGTGCTAACAGATAGGCTTACAAAATACAAGAAATGAACAGCACAGATCTCAGTTTTTTGCAAGCTGACTGGTGGTCCTAAAATATTGCTGGAACTAAACTCATCTACTCATCAATCATGTATAAACTTGTGAGGCACTACGAATCTTATGTTGCCAGACTTCTCAGTATTGTGAAACCTCACCATCCAACTCCCAGCAAATATTTATTCATCTTTTCAACACCACCTCTTTGGTGACCTTTGCCTACTATATGTACATCGTTTACGATCCTTCCATCTTAACCTTATTATTTACTACTCTATTTTTATCTTTTTACAAAATACCTCCAACTTGGAAAATTCTTACCTTATACATGGGTTTTTTTAACATAGAGTTATTCTAAATACTGGCTGCATTTGTTCACGTTCCAATATGTGCATGCAATTCACTGTAATTTTATTAGTAACCTCTATGAAAAGGTAACTACATAAGATAACGATGGATTGATAGATTAATACTGTAAATTGTTACATTTGTTTTTATTTTGATTATAGTCAAACTCACTTAATTTTTGACAGAGTTATTATGTAACTGTTACAGTACATACTATATTTAAAAAACTAGTATACAGAAGGTTAAATGCAAACATTTGTTTAAGGTAAAAACTGGCATTTTGATTTGCTTTTCTGACTCAATTCTTTAAACTATCCGTTTAAGTGAATCAATCCTTCGATTTGTCTGATTCATCAAAAGGATCTCTTTGAATGAATTGCAAAATACATTATCAAGAAATTCATACAGTATTATATATACAAAATTGAAATAAAATTGTGCATCTTGTTTTTCTAAAATTACCAAAGTTCAGCAGCTCTAACTCAAAAAATGGGATTCAACAAAAGCCTGACGCGCCACAATAATTCCACAGACAAAATATCTTCGTTTTTAAAAGTTTTTGTTTAAATTCAAAGAAAAACAGTTCACACAAAAAAGAAAATTAAAATAGCAAAAAAAATTGAAAAATTCTTGTTAAGAAAAGTTCTGTTCAAAGCTTAAGTCTTGTTCCATTTCAAATCGTTGCAAATCATTTCAAAAGTTTCTGAACCATTTCAAAATGACGACGACAGTCAGAAAACTGTATGCCTTTCCCATTTCTGAGTTGAAAATGGGTCTTACAAGTCCTTGTTTACTGGGACCTGCTCTAAACACAACTGACACAATTATCACACTGTATAGGGTGGTCCAGATCTAATTATGCAATTTTCATTACGCTATAACTTTTTAAGTTTATTACATAAAAAATCACCCGAAAAATCCCGGACCATCAAGAAATGTGCGAACTGAGAACATGAAGAATCGTCTTCGTGTCGAACTGGAATCGTCCCCGCATAAATCAAAGTCATCCACACGATCTGGATCTGCATAATTAGATCTCGACCACCCTGTATCTCAGTTATAGCAAGAAAGTTCTATCTCTTACTAACGTATAGGAGGAAAAGACTATACCATTGTCTATGACTATTGAAGAAATGTATATTCTATTCAAATTAGGCAAATATTAATGTGAGTTTAACTCAAAACTTTAACTTTCTATTTATTATATTTCAGTTGGAACTTGATGCAATCATAAGAGAAGTTGAACAAGAATCAGACGACCAGAATATTGCACATACATTTAAATACAGTAACTGCCTGTAAAACAAAAGACGCTGACGGCATCACAGATGTGATTCATTGAAAAGAGCTGTTCAAAAAGAACAAATCATTTGCGGATCGTCATTCACTACTTTAAGGCACAGTGAGTTCTGCAGAATAGTTGCGCCGTGAACACTGCTGACTCACAGCTTTGAAAGTCTAAGTTTAAATTCTGTCTGTGAGAAGTGTGCCATTTCTTCCCATATTTTTTCATTTCAGCCTGATTTTCTGACACCAGCTTAAAAATACACAGATAATGTTCAAGAGGTGAAGGGATGTACGTAAGTGTGCCCTGTGATGGGCTGGCACCTGACCAGTGTTGGTTTCCTAGTGCTGAAGCAAACATGTGATGGAAAAACTGTAAATAGAAAATTCATATACTAGATGCAAGTATTTTGCAAGGGGGCATATGCTTTCTGAAAGTGAAGTGCTTGAGGATAATCCATCCATCCATCCATCCTCTTCTGCTTATCCGAGGTCGGGTCACGGGGGCAGCAGCTTGAGCAGAGAGGCCCAGACTTCCCTCTCCCCGGCCACTTCTTATAGCTCTTCTAGGAGAATCCCAAGGTGTTCCCAGGCCAGCCGGGAGACATAGTCCCTCCAGCGTGACCTGGGTCTTCCCTGGGGCCTCCTACCGGTTGGACGTGCCCAGAACACCTCACCAGGGAGGCGTCCAGGAGGCATCCTGATCTGATGCCCGAGCCACCTCATCTGACTCCTCTCGATGCGGAAGAGCAGCGGCTCTACTCTGAGCCCATCACAGATGACTGAGCTTCTCACCCTATCTTTAAGGGTAAGCCCAGACACCCTGCGGAGGAAACTCATTTCAGCCACTTGTATTCGCGATCTCGTTCTTTCGGTCACTACCCATAGCTCATGACCATAGGTGAGGGTAGGAACATAGATTGACTGGTAAATTGAGAGCTTTGCCTTCCCATTGACTTCTGAAAAACATGAATGGCTTGTTGATGAGCAACCAGGCATTGCTCAGATGTTAATCCATGAAGACAGCAGTAACAGAGTATTTTAGTTGGCCTCATTTTTTTTATCTTATTGAAGTGCTATTTTGAACATTTTCTCTATTTTATCTATACTAATAAAAGGCAAAGCCCTCACTCACTCACTCACTCATTAACTCACTCATCACTAATTCTCCAACTTCCCGTGTAGGTAGAAGGCTGAGATTTGGCAGGCTCATTCCTTATAGCTTACCTACAAAAGTTGGGCAGGTTTCATTTCGAAATTTTACGTGTAATGGTCATAACTGGAACCTATTTTTCTCCATATACTGTAATGGACGTTAGCTCGATGGCCGTGGGGGGGCGGAGCTGCATGTGACATCATCACGCCTC